>NC_090936.1:142620848-143272515 GCF_040938575.1 Ambystoma mexicanum | reverse complement strand
GCAGAAGAAGGTCATCCGCAAACAACAGCCTACCAACAAGGGTCCCCCCAATTTTTGGAGGGAAGCTTCTTACTGCCCCAAAAGCTTCAAACATATCTGATATGAATAGGCAGAAGACAGCTGGTGCCAAAAGACACCCCTGCTTCAGCCCATTTTCAGACACAACTTTGTTGGATAGAGTTCCTTTTCTATCCAGTCTAATCTGAATGGTTGTTCCTGTCTGAAGAGCCTCCAGTGGTTCCCTCAAATTGTTTGGGCAACCCCATTTCCTTAGTTTGTTCCACAAGAGGCCACGATCAACAGAGTCAAAAGCCTGTTCAAGGTCTATTGACGCAATATAGATGGTTTTATAGGTTTTTCCCTTGACCATACATTTTAGTATGTTAATGATTAGTATGTTCAGTGAAGTTCCAATTCCCTTACGGAACCCCGACTGCCAGGGATCCTGGTGATGTGACTGCCAACTCCAAGCGTTCAGATGTTTGAGGAGCACTGCGGTGAATATTTTGCCCACTACATCCAGTAGGGCGATAGGTCTGTAGTTCCCAGGTACAGACCTGTCACCCTTCTTAAAGATCGGTACAATTATAGACCTGGTCCTGGAGTTAGGGATCCTTTTGAGTCTAATTATGTTTTTGAACAGAGTTGTCATAAATTCTGCCCATTTCTCCGGGTCTCTCTTAAGAATGTTGTTTGTGAGACCATCGGCCCAGCAACACGGGATGAATTTGACTTGTTGATGAGATCCACGATATCTTGTTTGTCGAATTTCAAATCCCATGGATTGTCCGATGATAAAAATGTATGGGGGCCGCTGATGTTTCCTGTGGAGTAGAGGTTCTGATAGTGATCCTCCCAGACCTTAGGTGGAATTGGGTTTACAGTTTTTGAATCGACAGGGATGCATATCTTGTTGATTAATTTCCATATACCAGAGATGTTTTTACTGGTGACTAGATTTAACATCTTCTCACTATCTTTTTGCAGTAGGAGGTGTTTATGTTGGGTGAGCCAGTTTCTGTAGCTGTTCCTGGTATCTTTGTACAGAACTAGATCACCATGCATGTTGGATTTTTTGAATTGCCTCCTGGCCCTCTGAACGGCTTTTTTTTAAGCTACGATTTGGTGGTCGTAGGCATGTCTGTATGTAGTGGTACCACTCCTGTCCACTGCTTTTTTGTGGAAGACCTTCAATACCTCGATGTATTCTCTGGGATTTGCGTTTTGGTCTCGCTCGACCGATTGTAGCCCAGTAGCTTGTCCAGTATTGCACCCATGTCTTTTCTGTGAATCCTGATTCTGTTTCCACCGGGGGTCAGGTTGAGTTGATATTCCGTTAGGTGTTGGACAGTCTGGGTGTAATCTATGTTCCATTCCTCAGTTTCAAGTTCCAGGATATTGTGATCGCTCAAGTTTGTTTGGATCACTCTCAACGTTTTTAGTTTCCCCATCAATGGCTCTGTTACAAATATGTAGTCCAATGTACTGCCTTGGTTTGCCCGTTTCCATCTAGTAGCAGCAGGTAGGTCGCCCATTAGGCTTCCGTTTACCATTAAAATGTTTCTACCTGCTAATTCTTTGTCGAGGCCAACTCCTCTTGATGTATCATTTGTGGAGTGCAAGGACAGAAACTCGATTTTTCTCCCCTTTTTTTCAAAACATTCCATGTTGAAGTCTCCACAGAGGAGGACCTCCAGGTTTGGACGCGAGATCCTGGCGTCATCGATCGCTTTAAGCAAGGTTTCCTTGAAGTTGTCCTGTTGACTTTCCGTGGGTCTCCAGTAGATGTTACAAACGAGCAGGTTCCATTTCACCAGATCAGACCCTGCCTTGGAGTTTGTTTGGACTGTGGTTAGTTGTATCCAAGGGTTATGATTTATGGACGTAATCACCCTTAGACCGGATGTGCGTTTGATGCCCAGCAGGAGGCCCGATCTAGGCCTACCTATAAGGCCCTTTATGGCCGGGTTCAGGAACATTTCATATCCGTCTAGGAGGGGTAGGTCACACAGCCACTTTTCTTGTAGGCAAAAGAGGTCGTATTTTGTTAGTTCCCAGGCTTGTTTGCCAATCAGATGGGTGAACCCCCTTGTGTTCCAACTCATGATTGTTTTTCCTTTAACCAAGGTGTTTCGTGGAGCACAGGAGGGAGCCGGCTGGCATTATGATTTTTCTGCTAGGAACCCCGCCAACCACCTCCAGTCGTCCGGGCTGCTTCCAGAGTTCTCCTCGAGTGTGTTTGGGGGGCTGCGCGGTGGAACCCCTCGGACGTCAGCCTGTGTTTCGTCCTGGGCCCTTTTCACCAAATGCGATAGGCGACCGTATTCCAGTACTGCTTTGTACTTTTGAGATCCTTCGTTGGCATGTTCCCTGTCCTTTATGCCTTCAGAAGAAGAACGCTTGCCATCCTCCAATTCCTTAAGCGAAAACCCACAAAGATTGAGTTTGGGGCCTAGTTTGAGGAGTGCAGATCTTGTATTCCATTTCCCCATATGAAGGATCACACTATCGTGGCGCTGCTCTTTGTGGAATTCGATCAGATCAATGTCCTTTGATTTCAAGTTGTCGGGTGAGTCAATTGAATGTACAAGGCGCATGACATTGTTTCGATTCATAGTGAGGTTATCTTCGTAACCAAGAGTTCTCTCTAGAAGTATTCTATAAGGGCCCTTGCCACCCTTTACATCCGATCCTTCGTCTTCGTTTTTGTTTTTGGGCCCCGATTTTGAGCCCGTATCAGTATTTTCGCCCCAAGACACTGTTCTTCGTGTGTTCTTTACGCACTCATTTTGAGGTTTGGAGTTTGTGTCTTTTCTTACGTTCCAGTATAATCCTCTTGCTCTCAAGGATCTTGAAAGCCATGACTCCAGAAGTGTCCTTGATCTCACCCTCCTGCACTGGGGCACGAGCCTGGCTGACCCTAGGAATGTGGACTCTGGATTTCCACAAGAAGTTCCTAGCTGAGTCAACTCCCTTTACATCTAGTTTTATTGCCTGGAGGATGGGAGATTCAGGTAGGATGTTTCCAACTTCTTTGGACCTTTTGTTGGCGCCATCCAACTTTTGAGCTGTGTCATTGGGTTCTGTTATTGCCAACAGTTCCTCTTTCTCTGGACTAGGATCGGGGGCCGTAGATGCAGGGCCCACCTCTTTGATCCAAGAATCATTTGAGTCTGAGTAAACTGATAGATCCATCAAAGAGCTGGTCACGCTATCGTTCTGCCTCTCATTGTCTGAGAGGTAGTCAATCTCATCGATAGGGAACTTTGATTGTTTAGTGAAGGCCCCAGCGGATTTCCTTAAAGTTCTGTCATAGATTAAAGGTTGGTCAGGTAAGACCAAATTTCTGGGTAGTGTTAGCCTGGTTGTAGCTTTTGGCCGAACTGGTGCTTTTCGTAAGATGGATGGCGCAGAGCCTGACTGTTTTGTCGACCCAGAGGTCGCTTTTGCATAATTTCTGTCACCTTTTTTGTTAAGTTCTAATTTTTCACTGGCCATCAGATTTGCTCCTCTGTTTGGTTTTGTGAACAGATCATATAATTTAACTCTGTCCTTAGGTTGGGTCGATCCAGTTGGCACGATGGTCGCTGGAGGTAGAGGGTCCACCACCATTGGGGTAGTTGAACTTGAGTCTTTGTAAGAAGTGTCGCTCCTCATCTCTGTAATAGGTGTAATAGTTGTGTGATCCCGTAACTGTTCGTTTTGTGACTCAATTAGTTTCATATATGGGGCCATAACAAGCACAAATGCTGTGATCATTTCTGTGTCTATCTTTGGATCGTTTTTGGCAGGTTCCTCCGCCTGAGTGGTGGCCAAGATCGTTAAGAGATCTTCATCAGTCGGTGAAGGTTGTCTTCTAAATCGTTTACTAGGAAATGGGGCCTGCTGCGGAGGAAGTCCTTTGTGAGTCCTCAAGGGGTAACCTCTGTGTCGGTTTTTGACTTGGGGTAAGGTAACTCCCCCATCTGGGGGTGTTTGGTCCCCATTTGAGCACTGTGCTAGGGGCGCGTGCCTCCAGTGGTCCACGGATCGTGGGATATCTAGAATGGCTGGATCAGTTTGAAATTAGATTCCTGAAGGTTTCCAGCCTCGATTGAACCTTTGGTTTTGGAGCTTGGTAAGATTTGCCCTATTGTCTGTTCCAAAGACAAAAGGAGCACCATCATGGACATTACTGGGCTTTTGTAGAACACTGGAATTGTCATTTCCCACAGATTGTTCCTTTTGAGGACTGTCGCAAGTTTTTTGAGGCGCCTGGCTCGGTACCTTAATTGACAGCTCTTTTACTATTGTGTCCTTGTCGGAGCTCATAGTGTCGCCACCCACCACTCCAGAGTGGAATGTATTATTTGAGGATTTTGAAGATGACTTCAGTTCTAGGTGGTGAGTGTCGGCTTGTTTTATCGGGCTAGTCTCTTCGACGCCCTCCTCCGTTGTTTCTGTTTCAGATTGCAAGGTGTTAACATGCGACTTAGTTGTGCCAGTGATTTCCACTTCGGGATAAAGTTTCCGGACCAGCCTGTCCTTTTTTCCCTGTGGGACAGAACTGTCTTCCATTGTGAGTGTTAAGATGTCCTTTTGCTGGTAATTAGGGGGTGGAGTGCCTAGATTGCCTAAGGGAGTAATTAGCTCCCCCACTAGATCTTTTTGGCCTGTATCCTAATGATGAGTAAACAGTCTAAAGTGCCCGAAGCAACCCACCACAAGATTCACTGGTTAAGTGTTAGCCGTAAACAGTGTGAATTAGTAGTGAGGTTTACCTTCCAGCCTTCGTACCTCACTGCCGTGGACTGTTGTTGCTGCAGCTCCTCATGTGAACTGACAGGAATTCTCCTTTACACCAAGGCACAAGCGGTGAGTACATTTTTTGAAAGGGATCAAAGATCGTAAACCTCCACAGTCTCCCAACTGAATGTAGCACCACCAGCGCCAAACAGCCGCACAACAGCCTCCGCCCTCTACACCTTCTGGGCTCAACGCCGCAAGGGTGAAAGCGGGTGTGTTTTGTCTCCGCTTCTTGTCACGTGACTCCTCACGTGAGCACCAAGAGAGCTCTGCCCCTCCTCGGAACGGAGCTACGAGCGGTGAGTGAGTGCAGCCGCTAATGATGATGAGGTTTTCCCGTGCACGTTCAAAAGCACGAGTATCTGTTGAGCAAAATCCTCTGTGCTGGCAATACCCTTGTCAAGGGAATTTGTGTGTGAAGCAGGCATTCAGAGGATGAGGGGATGGAACATCCCTGTCGAAAACATGTGCAAATTAATGAAAATAAAAATGTGTTCTTATTTTATCAGATAGGTTTGCATGTAATGGACCCACTTGTGTAGCTCGCAATATGGAAGTCGTTACCTTATCATTTCGCACCAGAGAACTGTGTCTATGCACTTAAACCAAAGCTGTCAATATACAGGAAAAATAATAGAATATAGATTGTCCATACTTTTGTTAAGGAAAGTCATCACTTTATTAAAGCATTATGCTCTCTCTTTTCTTTACTTCTTTAAGCAGGAAACGCTTACAATTGTCAAAATGCTCGAAATAACTACACTTCCGAGAAACTGATAGAGCAAACACGTCCTGGGCACTTATACCATGCGACCCCCTCCCACCAATCCATTCTCTATACAAAATCCTATTTCTTGCTGCAAACGGTGCGACTCGCAACCAGTAACTTTTATTGTTTGGCCCAGCCTTGCTACTAAAGTCCTCCCTGCCACTTATTTGACTGCATTTGTCTTGGTCTCTGACCCTGCACATCAGGAAATATAAAGAACTGAGAAAAGGTCCCAGCTCCTGGCGTTCAATTTTGACAATCATTAGAGCAACTTGCTGTGCAGTAGCACCTAGAGCTCTCCAAGTGCCAAATGGAATTACCAATAACCGATCTCAGACCCAAATAACCAGACAGACTCAAAGAATGTGGCAAAATACTACTTATCAGCTCAAATAAAGTAGGGACACCTGGTGAACAAACGGATTTCAGCTCACTCACTCTCTCTACATTTCAATTGCACAAAGGCTTTATGCCTCGATGTACATCAGCTATAATGTCATCCTACATGGCAAACAGTAAAAACCTATCGAAAGGAGGGATTGGTTGAGGGAACATATGTACCTATACTTTATTTAGGTGTTAATGACATAATTGGCTGCCCTCTGTCTGACAGGCACGCCTGGAACCACCTCTATGTATGTATAATAGAGATTATTTGCAGAATAACAACAGTGAATTGACTTCTGCAACAATGTATAGTACACTGCTGCACAGACCCTCATGATTGGTTGGCATTCTCCCCCAACCTTGGACATTCGGCTCGTTAGCAGTGCGCAGCAAAACGAAACCCAGGAGCAGGGAATAACGTCAGATCACTGCCCACTTAGCCAATTAGCCTACCATCTCTCATCAGTTATGCCCTAAGCCAAGGCTGCTTCTCTGTAGTTGACCTTGCTGACTGTTCTCTTCCTTCGGACCTTTAAGGAAGTGTAGGTGCATCGCTATCTTCAGTTGGAGCTTAATGAATAGGACTTGTTTTCCAGTCCTGGATCATGTGTGAGGAGACGACGATTTTGTCCATTTTGGCCTTTTATTTTGTGCTATTTAATTCAATTATACTGGGTGCTATTACTCCTCTTGGCCTCTGGAGACTTGGTTGCTCCGTCTTGCATATGCTTTCTTCATATTTGATAGTTTGGTGTGCAGTGATAAAATCGCAGCAAAAATGTCGCTTGTACAAAAAATTCCTGCAAAAATGTTGTGGTTTGACCTGTTAAAGGTGTACCCCATTACGCCATTTAAGGGGAGCGGGGGTTGCGGGAGTGTCCCCCACTACCCTTAAATAGTATAATGGGTCCGGGGGTTACAGGGTGTCCCCCGCATCCTTTACATAGATTGCGGCTGCAAAACCACAGCCTTTTTGCCGCAATATTTTGTATTCACAGCCATTTAACCACAATTTTAACACATGGAACGATTGTTCAATACTTGGCACTTGCAAATGATCTCTCCTTTTCTTGATTTAATAGAAATATGTCATGCATATGTAGCTTATCCTCTTTGACTCTCCTTATGCCTTGAAGTTACCTCTTGATGTGGCATCCTTGATGACAAGCCAAACAGATATCTTTGTTCTTTGCACAAAGCTTTTTTCTAGCAACTGTCAGCTCTGCAGCCTCGGTCTCTCCTTCAGGCTTCTTAGCTTACTATTATACAAAACCGACGTCCATCTTGCCATCATGGCCGCTTTAATCACGTCATATATACTGCTGCAGCAATCTTCTACATTTCTCATCTACCTCGCGTTTCTGCGTATATACAGCTACTGATTCTCTTCTCACTTATCTTCTTAGTGTATATGATTTCTTTGTATTTGCATGAATGTTTACTTTGTTTCTTCAGTTACATCTTCATTCTTTAAGAATTTTCATATCGTTTAAGTGCGTCCTTGTGTCTTCTCCTTATGATGTCACTTTACTCTTGCCTGATTTCACTTGTTGCTCTTCTATGTCCAATGGTGTATGCAGACATCCTTCTACCACATCAGTGTGAGGGTACATTCAATATGGTTGTCTGAGTGCATAATGTCTCTCTATCTTTGATGCAGAATTGGGATGATATCTGGTGTCATGCACAGTACATTTTTGTTATTCTTCCAATATGACAGATGTGAGGGGGTGGGCACTAGAGATGATGTGTACATCTGCCTCTCTACATTCCCCCCTTTGGTCGAGTCCTCGACCACCTCCTCAATTTTCTTCAGCTTTTCTCCATACTTTTGTTTCTTCAGAATCCATATCTTCGTCACCCCTTCAAGTGGCCTGCATTTGTTATGTGCTCCTCCACACTCCAGGTCATATGGCAGCACTCCCCAGTGGGTTGACAGAATACCCAATGTCCCACATACTGATTCTGATCCTTAGGATAATAAAACCTTGTCCTTGTTGATGCCAGGGAACTTCCTTTTAGATGTTCACAGGTGGTATTTTCAGACTGTGTGTGTGTTCACCAGTCACTACATTCACATCGATCATTACCTTCATCCCCATATGGCTTTATTTGATGTCTTCTTACACTGTCCTATTATTATTCTTATAAGACAGAATCCTAGTAATACTAACACTAGTATTGCTCCAAGCAACATAAAGGCATTCGCCAGCAAGGGTGGAACCCACCAGAAAATGGACGAGAACCAGCCATCATCTTCGGTTTCGTCTACTTTTTCCTCCATTTTCCTATGCAGAGTTGACAGCATAGTTATTGCCTCTGTCTGGGTTCCATTTTCACCATCATGGGCTGGTGTGTATGTACAGCAAGAAGGCCCGGTCTTGGTGCACAAACTGCCTTCCAGTGCTATAATCAAGTCCAGCACATCCCGGTTCTGGAGGCTCATGAGTCTGATAGCCCTCAATTCTTCTCTAATCACATTAAATTCTTTTATTCTTGTGTTTATTGTTTGTAACAGCTCCCACCTGGTTATTTGTAACCACTTAGCATTCACTGTAATCTGAATGTTTGGCATCAGTGCAGCTGTAAATATCACTGCCGTTCTACTGAATGTCAAGTATGCTGTTAACACAGTAGCACAGCTCACCTTGCACAAATCTAAACCTGCATCGCACTGTAATTCCTGGTTCTCTCCCGACCTCAAAGCCATGTGCCAAAAAAATGGAAAGCAGAAACCTCCTTGAGAAACTGTCCATCTGAGGCAAACAAATACAACTTAAACACTGCAGTGAAATCCTACAAGAAAGCACTCCTTTTAGCCAGAAAACCTTCCTATAACAATAGAATCTCTAATACCAGCTATAGCTCCTGTGAATTATTCACCATACTAGGTGAATTACAATCACCTACGCCTCTTGACCTGAGATGCCCTAAAGACAGCACCATTGGACAAACTAACCTGTCTCCAAAACAAAATCAAAACAAAAAGAAAAACCCTATCTACAACCTTCCCAGAGATGGTAGCCCCTGCCCTCCCAGCTCACCCGGACTTCTGCAAGTTCCTGAGACTCTGCAAATTATCAAGGGCTTAAAACCCTCAAGATATCACAGGGACATCTGTCTCGCATCTGTAATCAAAGACTGTGCCGAAGGGCTGTCTCCCTTTATCACATCCATTATTAACCCCTCCTTCACTTCAAACACTGTCCCCACTAATCTAAAAGACTCCTGGGACCTCCCCTTGCTGAAAAGAAAGCATCACTTGACCCACACATACCTACAAACTACCGCCCCATCACCACTGTTCCATTGTTGCTAAAAATACTCTATAGGGCAGCTTATATCCAAATTCAGTAACTCCGAGAGAACAACAACATCTTGGGCCTAAGACAGTCAGGCTTCATACCAGACCACAGCACTGAAGCAGCCCTATTAGACCTAAAAAATCAAATGGACGAAATTAAGGACTCTGGCAAGACATCACTGCTACTCCTTCTTGACCTGTCATCAGCATTTGACCTCGTCGACCACCAAATACTATGCCAACATCTGACCTCAGCAACCCACTTCTCTGATCAGGCCTCCACCTAGATCTCATCCTTCTTATCCAACAGATGCTCCAAAGTATTCTCAGACATAGAATCAGCTCCACCTGCACCCATCTTCTGTGACATCCCACAAGGATCATGAATCTCCCCTACACTCTACAACATGTTCACCAAGCCCCTATTCGACACACGAGATCACCTGGACATCTCCTATACAAATTATGCGGATGACACGCAGATACTCCTCCTCTCTGGTAACTACACTTCGAATGGATTGTGTCCTCCCACATATTTCTTATCTTTGATATTCCAATATCCAGCTTGCTGCTTCGGAATTATTTTTCCAGTAGAGGTCGCTGCGCATCGATGCCTGTCCAGTCAATGTACCTCTGAGGCTTCCGTCATCACGGGTATAAGTAGTTGCGCGCAGCGTGCGTTGTTCAGTTCTGTTTTTCAGCGATTTATGAGCTTTGGGAACGTAATGCTCGGTTCTGTGAAGAAATCGAAGATTTTCAAGTTTTTATGTCTAAAATCCTTCAATCCTTCGATCGAGATGGCCACTTCATCGGCTCCATCTACGCCCCGATCTGGTTTAAAAAAATGCTGAGATAGTGGGGCAAAGATGTCCTTGACAGACAATCACAGGGTCTGTCTGTGGTGCCTTGGGGCAGAGCATCCATGTTCAGAATATGAAGAGTGTTAATCGATGATGATGAAAGTCTTAAGAGAGCGCAGAGGGAAGTTGGAGAGAGGTAAGACTCCTAAATCCATTAACCCTGGTAAACATATCTCAGCCGAGTCGAGCCCGTCGTCTCCTCGAAGTAAGAAACACTCTCGTTCACGATCTCAGAGCGGTTCGCACCATTCATCCGCTTTGAGGCACAGTAAAATAAAGGCGTCATAGATCGCCTTCCACCTCATCCTCCAGTTCACCGGAAAGAGTTACATGTCCCACTAAGCACAGCTCCCCAGCTCAGTAGGAAGATTTACGTAAGAAAATACTAAAGGTGTTTGAGAACGCAGCATTGCCTGCCTCAGAGACATCTAGAGGCGATACCCCAGGAGAAAAACCCGGGAAACATAAGAGCTGTGAGTCTTCTACCTCAGCAAAACAAACTCCTGGAGCGAGTGAAAAACCCTTGCATCATGATAAAGCCTCTGTGATGTACAATACGTCGTCACTATCGACTCACATATCGAAGCTGAAGACTGCGTCAACGGCGACTCCGTCGAAGGAGAGGTCATCTACGCCTATGATGGCGGCCCCCTCGACGCCAGTCGGTCCAATAGCCTCGACGACTTCATCGAAGACGTCAAATTCAAAGTCGATTCTATTGACAACCTTGAGGTCAATATCGAATACATTGTGGCCAATGACCTCCATGTCGACGATTACTAGTCTTTCTCCTCCTGTAATGACTACTATTGCCCCTCCTTCATTGGAAAAGAGATACATACCTTTGGTCTGGAGTGTATGAGGCCTTCCATACCTGAAGAATTGTTCTCAGAAGAGGCCAGGTTAAAAGACCTGCAAGAGTCCTTACAGGAAGGAAGCGGGATTGATACTTCCCCAGAGATTGAGTTCAATAAACCTGAACCAGGGGATCATGCAGACATTAATTACAGGACACTTATGAACAGGGTTTGGAATATACGGGGTGGTCTAGGCCTACACCTATATAAGAGCAAGATGACCTCACCAACATACTTGATAAGGGACCACAAGAAGATCCTATTGTCCCCTTTCACAAGGCCTTACATAAGAAGGTGACTACAAACTGGGAAACGCCAGAGGTGATCCCTTCAGTCAGCAAAAGACTGAAGTCAAAATATAGGGCAAAATATAGGGCATCATCTGCTGATCCCCTATATTTGTTAAAAAGACCTGACCCCAGAAAGCTTAGTTGTTCAAGCTGCAACTTTGTCAGGTAACCAGACTGCATACCCTACAATCCCGCAGGATCGTGATGATAAAAAGTTTGATGCCACGGCCAAGAAGGTTTTCTCGGCATGCAGCATGGCCCTAAATTCTGCTAATGCCACATGCACGCTGGCAAGATTTAGCCACACCGTTTGGGAGTGTGCGTCAATGGCGCCTGGCCGTCTCCCTGAAGGAGAGGAGATAGACGGTTTCTTGAACATTATCAAGGACGGAAAGGACGCTGTGTGTGAGTGCCTCCAGACAGGTCTCGACTCTGTTGACAGCATCAGTAGAACCATGGTGGCTAGTAAGACAATCAGAAGATTTGCGTGGTCGCGGAAGTCTGGGTTTGCTCCTGACGTAGAGTCCAGACTTCTGAATATGCCCTTTGATGGCACTCATTTATTTGGTAAGAAAGCTGATGACAGTTTGGAGAAGTTGCAAACTTCCAAGGCGGCGGCCAAATCCCGTGGAGCTGCGATAAGACATACTCCAAACCCGCCCCACAGGTACGCCCTAGAGTGGCTGGTCCTTTTGCTATTATTCTACATTCGGAAAAGGCAGAGGATAGCCAGCTCAAAGAGGCCAGAGATGATTTACCCGTGATGGATGGGGTAAAGGTACTAAAGCCACAGCATCAGGGGCTACCTTACCCTCAGTCTCTGCATCAGCAGCCTCAAAACCTCTCAGAGGTCTTATATCACAAGACAGCAATAGGAAGCAGGTTAACTCAACATCTGACAGAATGGCAGGCTATTACTTCAGATGCTTGGCAAATTCCAGAATGCCCAACATCTCCCAGCCTTCGTCCTTCTTAGGTTGCTCGGCCTGATGGCATTCTGCATTTTTCTGGTGCCACAGGCTCACCTAAGAATGAGAGCTCTTCAATGGGCTCTCAGGACCCACTGGTCGCAGTTCTCAGGAAGGATGTCAGATCTCCTACAAATCCCAAAGGGAGTCTGGCTGGACCTCCAGTGCTGGGCCTGTCGGGAAACCATCTTGAAAGGAAAACATTTTTGGCAACCATGGCCGGTGATAACAGTAGTGATGGACACCTCACTCACGGGGTGATGAGCCCACGTCAACGACTTGACCATCAGCGGTCGTTGGTCTCCATCGGAGTCCAAACTACATATCAACCGTTTAGAGCTAAGGGCAATCAGACTAGCGCTGAAGGCCTTTCCCCCCTCTGTACGAGGAATACCTTTCCTGATAATGACAGACAACACATTGGCCATGTACTACCTCAACAAATGAGGAGGTGTAGGGTCACTAGCACTATGCAAAGAGGCAATGCAGCTGTGGTTCTGGGCAATGCAGGACGAAATCTCTTTGTCGGCAATTCACCTAGCCAGAGAGAAAAACACGGCGGTGGACGCTCTGAGCAGGCAGAGCACAGTCTCCCACGAGGGGAAACTAGCTCAGGAAGTCCTTCAGGAGTTCTTCACACTTTGGGGAACCCCTCAAGTGGACCTGTTCACGACCAGTGTCAACAGGAAGTGCAAACTATTCTGCTCAAGGTAATTTCCCCTGAGAGGAGCTCTAGGTCACGCGTTTGTAGTGGACTGGGAGTTTCTACTCCTCTATGCATTTCCTCCAGTCCCCGTCATTCCTCATGTAATAAGGAGGTTCAGAAAAACCATAATCCTATTTTCCCCAGATTAGGCCAGGAGAATGCGTTACCCCAACATTTTGGACATGTCCAACTGTCCTCCGATTCGTCTTCTACAAAGAGTGGATCTACTCTAGCAAGAGGAGGGTCAGGTTCTCCATCCAGATATCAGGACTCTCAGCCTTCACGCATGGTTTCTGAAAGGCTGAGGTACAAAGATTGGGACCTCCCGGATGATGTAATGGAGGTGTTGCTTTCGGCCAGAAGGCCAGCAACCAAATCCTTATACCGCTGGCGTTGGAACAATTTCAGCAGTTGGTGTAGGGGCAAGAATGTTAAACCTGTTTCATGTAATACACCAATGGTGTGATATTTCCTTTTGCACGTAGCAAATCTAGGGCTCCAGGTCGGCACAATTAAGGGTTACCTAGCAGCTCTGTCCATCTTCAAGCGCACAGCTGAGGAACACTCATATTTTGAAATGCCCTTAGTAATTCAATTTTTGAAGGGGTTGACCAATGTCCAACCAGCTCCTTTTCAAGTTCCCTTGTGGGACTTAAATTTTGTCTTAAGATTTATAATGGGTACTCCTTTTGAAACCCTTCATTCATGCTTGTTGAGATTTCTTACCCTCAAAACGGTCTTTTTGGTGGCAATAACTTCTGCCCAAAGGGTGAGTGAGTTGAAGGCCTTATCCTGCAAACCTCCCCACACTGTCTTTTATAAGGATAAAGTTGTCCTACAAGTGAAGCCTAATTTCCTCCCAAAGGTTGTTTCAGAATTTCATACCACCCAAAAAATAACCTTTCCTTCCTTCCGGGGAAAGAGGAAGAAAGATTGTACAGACTTGACCCAAAGCGTGCTTTGAGTTTATATATTAGCAGACTAGCAAGACTAGGACAGTCTGACCCATTGTTTGTCAGATACACAGGTCATAAGCTGGGACTGACATCACCAAGCAGATCATGTCTAGATGGGTCATTCTAACTATTGTAGAATGTTATAAATTGCCAGGTAAAGACCCTCCAGAACATCTCAGGGCTCATTCAACCAGGGGTATTGCAGCTTCGTCAGCTCTTCAAAGACGAGTTTCAGTAAAAGACATTTGTGCAGCTTCCACATGGTCACCTGCACACACCTTTACAAGATTCTATAGTTAGGATTCCTCCACTAGCCAAGAAACCAAATTTGGGAAGGCAGTATTGCATTCTGTGTATAATTACAGAATGCAACTTTTGCTCCCTCCTCCTATTTTTTTTTGTTTTTTTGTTTGTTGATGATTTAGTTTGTTTGTAAACTTTTTCATCATTTTCCTTGTGATCTGTGGATGGTAGGAGCTAATGAATTAGAATTGATCTCACTGTGATCTTTTCTTCAGTTCCAAAATGGTGCTTAGGAAAAGAGTGATTGTGTAAGTGTATTTATTGTTATGTTCACTAAGTACGGCGGTCCATCTTTCTTGAGTGTTCATTTGATGTTCTGAGAGTTGGAAGAACGCTCCAAATTGTTTGCGTTGGGAAGAGAGTGCCTGACATTCCATAACGAGATGGAATATAGTTTCTGGGATGGCTTGATCCTTGCAAAATCGGCAGTAGTTGTTTGTGACATCGATCTGTCTTGTTGTTAATACGTATGAGTTTGTGGGTAGAATGTTCTGGCGCACTCTTAAGAATGTTGTTCTAATGCTCTGGTCTGGAAAGATTTGAAGGTATTGTGGTAGTTCATGGATTTTCCTGTTGTCTTTTGTGCATTGCAGATTCTGTTTGTAGACGTTCTTTTGAATAGTTCTTATCCAGTCGTTCTGAAGAACTTTTATTTTTGCATGTTGTGGGCGGAGAGTTAGCTGTTCTTCTGTGATGTCTTTGTTTTCCATTTCCTTCCTCATTGAATATTTCCATTTTTGTAATACCGTGTTGTTGAAGGTATTAGCCTGGGCTCGCAGGATTTGGATAGCTGGGGTTTTTTGGTTGGTGAGTATTTTTCAGAAGATATCAACAGGGTAATTCATAGAATTTCACACAAAAGTGGCACACGCGGCTGGCGCACAGTGTCCCCGTGTGATACACTGCACCAGCCGCGTGCGATAAAATCCATTTCATCTCACAGCATATTCATGGATTTTAGCCTCCAAAACCAGCCGTGACGCAGAGTGGCGCAGCGACCCTGCAGCAGCGCCAGTTGCGTCCCCAAGAACGCCCTTGCGCAAGGAAAAGCCATCAAAATCCCCAATTCATCGCAAATGTCTGCGCTAACCCTGGACCAGTTCACAGGGCTGCCAAACAGCAAACGCCAAGCGGGGAACGTGTATTTCAGGGGTGCACGGGAAGTTCCA
Source organism: Ambystoma mexicanum (assembly GCF_040938575.1). Taxonomy (NCBI): domain Eukaryota; kingdom Metazoa; phylum Chordata; class Amphibia; order Caudata; family Ambystomatidae; genus Ambystoma; species Ambystoma mexicanum. The sequence continues at coordinate 143,257,161 of NC_090936.1, read as the reverse complement.
CACGCGATTGTCCTGGGTACGTGTATTCCAGGGGTGTGCAGGAAGTTTCACACGCAAATTCAGCAGGGTACGTGTATTTCAGGGGTGCGCGGGAAGTTTCACATGCAAATTCAGCAGGGTACGTGTATTTCAGGGGTGCGCAGGAAGTTTCACACGCGATTCCATCAGGGCACGTGTATTTCAGGGGTGCGCGTGAAGTTTCACACGCAAATTCAGCAGGGTACGTGTCTTTCAGCGGTGCGCAGGAAGTTTCACACGCAATCGTCCTGGGTACGTGTATTCCAGGGATGCGCGGGAAGTATCACACGCAAATCCAGCAGGGTATGTGTATTTCAGGGGTGCGCGGGGAGTACTACATGTGAATTGGCTGTGTGGGTCCTCCCAGGTGTTCCCTCTACACCCTCCACAGCTCCTGCAGGCAGCCCACACCACAGGGGACTACCCTGCACCCCTGCTCATGTCCCGCAGGCAGCCCATCCACCATGGGCATGCCCCCCATCCCAGCCACATGTCACCTTGCACTACTGATCAACAACGCATGTCTCCCAGCACCCTCACCCCCCAGCACTGTGGGGCACCTGCCAGCAGGCCCCCACTCATGTCCAACTCATGTCCCCCTGCACCCTCCCAGCATCCAGGGGCACCCTCCACCAGGCCCCCACTCATGTCTCCCAGCACCCCCACCCCCCAGCACTGCAGGGGCACCCTCCACCAGGCCCCCACTCATGTCTCCCAGCACCCCCACCCCCCAGCAGTGCTGGGGCACCCTCCACCAGGCCCCCACTCATGTCCAACTCATGTCCCCCTGCACCCCCACCCCCCAGCATCCAGGGGCACCCTCCACCAGGCCCCACTCATGTCTCCTAGCACCCCCACCCCCCAGCAGTGCAGGGCACCCTCCACCATGCCCCCACTCATGTCTTCCAGCACCCCCACCCCCCCCGCAGTGCAGGGCACCCTCCACCATGCCCCCACTCATGTCTCCTAGCACCCCCACCCCCCAGCAGTGCAGGGCACCCTCCACCATGCCCCCACTCATGTCTTCCAGCACCCCCCCCCCGCAGTGCAGGGCACCCTCCACCATGCCCCCACTCATGTCTCCCAGCACCCTCACCCCCCCGCAGTGCAGGGCACCCTCCACCTTGCCCCCACTCATGTCTCCCAGCACCCCCACCCCCCAGCAGTGCAGGGGCACCCTCCACCAGGCCCCCACTCATGTCTCCCAGCACCCCCACCCCCCAGCAGTGCAGGACACCCTCCACCATGCCCCCACTCATGTCTCCCAGCACCCCCACCCGCCAGCAGTGCAGGGCACCCTCCACCAGGCCCCCACTCATGTCTCCCTTCACCCCCACCCCCCAGCAGTGCAGGGCACCCTCCACCATGCCCCCACTCATGTCTCCCAGCACCCCCACCCCCCCGCAGTGCAGGGCACCCTCCACCATGCCCCCACTCATGTCTCCCAGCACCCCCACCCCCTAGCAGTGCAGGGGCACCCTCCACCTGGCCCCCACTCATGTCTCCCAGCACCCCCACCCCCCAGCAGTGCAGGGCACCCTCCACCATGCCCCCACTCATGTCTCCCAGCACCCCCACCCCCCAGCAGTGCAGGGCACCCTCCACCAGGCCCCCACTCATGTCTCCGTGCACCCCCACCCCCCAGCAGTGCAGGGCACCCTCCACCATGCCCCCACTCATGTCCAACTCATGTCCCTCTGCACCCCCCCAGCATCCAGGGGCACCCTCCACCAGGCCCCCCCCCATGTCTCCCAGCACCCCCACCTCCCAGCAGTGCAGGGGCACCCTCCACCAGGCCCCCACTCATGTCCAACTCATGTCTCCCAGCACCCCCACCCCCCTGCAGTGCAGGGCACCCTCCACCATGCCCCCACTCATGTCTCCCAGCACCCCCTCCCCCCAGCAGTGCAGGGCACCCTCCACCAGGCCCCCACTCATATCTACCAGCACCCCCACCCCCAGCAGTGTAGGGCACCCTCCACCATGCCCCCACTCATGTCTCCCAGCACCCCCACCCGCCAGTAGTGCAGGGGCACCCTCCACCAGGCCCCGACACATGTCCCCCAGCCAACACGTCATCAGAATCTAGATCCCTGGCCCTTATGGGCTGCCTCCACATGCCAAACACCCACCCAAGTATTGCATCCACCCACTTAGAAATGCCAATTACATGGTACAACCCCAATGGCAAGTATGTAAATGAACACATGTCCCTCACATACACACAATGGGTGTAAATGAATGTCAAAACCCATATCATGACATGCACGAAACCAATGAGATGCTACTACACATTGAAGTTTGATGAAGAAAATGTATTAAAAGCAACATAAATGGATTCAAAAATAAACAAACGACAATGGGAATTAAAAACAAAAAGCAGTATGTCCGTAAAATAATGTAAAACCACAAATCATAATCCAAAGGAAAGGTGTCCAAAGTCACAGTTCAAAATAGTAAATTCAAAGGAAAATCAAAACCGAAAACCATTGCTCCATGGGTAAATTCCAAATAAAAAAATAAAATCCAACAGTCAACTATATACAGCTTAACCAATCCAGGGTCCATGATCCCAACAGAAGAAATGAAACCTATCTAATAATACTACCTAATAAAAAAATATATAAAAAAAAGTGGTCCATTGTCCAAAAGGTCCAAAAAAACAAAAAAAACAAAGGAAACCTAACACTAACTACATAACTATTTACAAGGGCAGCAGGCTAGTCCGACGGCTCACTTCGGGATGTTCCGGGCCAGGGCATCATCGAACTCCTGCTCAATGTCCCAGAGGCGGTCCTCCTCCATGGCCCCGAGGGTCCGCAGGGCAGACGACATGTTCTCCTCCAACTCCCTGCGGATTGCCTCGAGGCACTCGGCCCGCCTCAGGGCCCTCCGCAAGGAGTTCTCCGCCCTGACCATCGTGAGCCGTGCCTCTTCCGCCTGCTGCCGCTCCGCATCTATGGCGTGGCCCAACCGCTGCCACACAAAAGACACTTCCCATCCTGGGTCCTCCTGCCCTCCGGCCGATGCCTGCCCCTCCGATGTCGAAGGCCCCGAGCCATCATGGCTCCCACCTCGTTGCTGCTGCTGCTGTGCCTGTGCCCGTTCCCTGGCTCCTGCTGCCTGCACATCCTCCACCGGCTGGGGGGCAGTCGTTGATGTGGCCACCCCTGCTGGACGTCCGACTCCCGACTGTGGCAGGGATGTGTCCTCCACCAGCCTGGCCGCACCGTCAGAGGCAGCTCCACAGGGCACCCAGGTGACAAATGGGTGGAAAGATGGCACGGAGGACGACTAGCGCATAGGGTGTTCAGTTGAGGAGGGGGTCGGAACAAGCTCCAGCAAACGGAGGAATCCGGCCTGGGTGACCTGTCCCAGTAGGCCGACGCGGTCAATGAGCCATTCGAGATGACGTGCAGTCTCCTCATGAAAAGACTGCAGGTCACCTTGCATGGCCCGTTGACGCAACGCCACACTAGTCAGGACAGGCTCAACCCGTACCTGGATAGCCACGTCCGCAGGCAGAGGAAGGCCAGTTGTAAGCTCATCCCCTGCCTGAAAACAGGTTTGGACGTAGGCATCCCTGCTGGTGCAAGATGATGGAGTGACAGGATCAGGGACAGGATTGCACACAGGTACCTCCGCGGCGGCCTGTGCTGCCTCCTGTCCCTAGTCCTGCACTGCACCACTAGCACCAGTGGAATCCCCACCTCCAGACCCCGTCTCTGTCGCTTGCACGGCCTCCTCCTACACCAAACACCCCACCAACCTGGATGACTCCGTGCCATCTTCCCCCGTTGGGCCCTGTGGGGTCCCAGCTGCCCCTTCTGCTGCCGAGGAGTCCAACTCCGACTCTTGGACCTCCCCCCGGCAGCTGCGGCCTGGGACGCTGCACTGGACTCCTCACTCCCCGACGAGAAGACAACCTGGGAGGGGAGCCGGGCCTTGCGTCTCCGGCTGGCGGTGCAATCCCTGCCGCTGTGCTCCACAGCACCTTCACCGCCCTCTTCATCAGTTGACGCTGCAGACAGGGAGAAATTAAACACAGGCATCAGGGCACTGTACAATGGACACATACACACATGACAGTTGTACATGAGTGGCATTTTGAAACCTCAGACATGGCATCACATTCGCCAACACACATGTCATTTCAACTCGCACACATGAGCCATACACAGCCATATTGCAACAGCCAGCACCATCCATACACATACAACAGCATGAGCAGGCAAAGGTGAGCCAGACATCACATGCAACACAGGGAGTGCACTACACATGCACACACACCACCACACTTGCATGCATGTGTACACCTCTGCCAACTGTCGCAGTGTTCAGATTGGCATCCATGTCACATCTGCCAATCAGGATTCCACATCCCGCTGTCACATGCATCCATGTTGCATCACTGTTGCACACTTGTCAAATACACACACATGTACATGTACACAGTGCTGATACATGCAGCTGAAACCAACATCCATGTGTGACATTACGAACATGCCTACTTACATACACATTCATCCAAACATGTGTGCCCACACATCTGCATTTGGCATGCAAGCCTACGCACACAAGCACCATCCATGTCTCACACATGAGAGCCCTCGCATGTGTTAGCCTCACGGCCCTGTACACCCTCCCCCCATACTTGGCCCCATAAAAACACATGTGCAACCTGCACACTACTGGCACACCACCACATGCACAGCTTACAATCATGATGCATGTACACTTACCGCTCGACTCCAGACGGGTCTGCCTCTCAAGGACCTGGACGTGGAGCGCTGGGGATATGCGTTCCAGGACCCTCATCTGATCGTCCGACAAGTGGCCCCGGCGCCCCTTAGCATTCGCTGCCTTCAAGAGGCGCCGGGCCTTGTTGAGGGTCCTGGACCTGAAGTCCTCCCACCGTTCTTGACATGATGGAATAGTCGGACTGCCACCCCCTCCACGTTGATGGCAGTCACGATGTCCGTCCAGATCCGAGTCCGTCCTTCCTTGTCGGCACGCAAACTTCCGAAGAGGGCATCATACTGCCCCAGGACTTGCTCCACCAGGACACCAACTTCGGTGGCAGTGAAGCTGCTTCCCCTCTGCCTCTCTGGCCGGGGGTTGCCAGTGGTGCCAGATGTTGCAGTGCCCGACATGACAACCCCAGAGGCAGGAGTGGGTGGGCAACTGGGTCCTGGGGCTGGTCTGTGGAGCGATGCAATCCCAGTCGGGAGTCTTCGGTTCCAGCAGGGGTGGTCACAGCAACAGCACCCCTGGCTGATGTGCAGGCAGCAAATGGCAGGGCACGTGGGCAGTAGGCAATCAGGCAGCAGCAGATGGCAGTTGGGAGCGTGCTCGGGGCTCTCGGGGGCAGTAATTCGGCCTTCTGGGCAGGAGCATGGTCTTCCGTGTGCTTACGCGTGGCCAGCTTGATACAGAGTGATTTGGCACGTGAAAATCAAGCACGTCTGCGTGTAATTCGAGGAAAGGGCCTTAGCGCGTAAGCGCGTCAGCACACGTACGCAAATTCATTGGCCCAAAGGCCCCCAGCGTGTAGGAGCGTTTATATGACGTTACGCGCACGTGCGTTTTCCATGACGCGTAGAAAAAATAAGCACGTCAGAGTGTCATAGCGTGCAATTGGTGGAAAAGGCCTCAGCGCGTATGCGCGTCTGTGACGTGCGTGCGCGGGCGTTTCCCTATGACTCCACGTCAGAGTGTCAGCTCGTGTAATTGGAGGATAGGGCCTTAGCGCGTACACACGGAAGTGACACTGGACATGTGGGCATGTTTAAAAGGTACGTGTAGAACACCATTTCCTTGTACGTGCTTTTCGTGGAGAGCGAGTGGGTGAAATCTGTACTTCTTGTCGGTTCACACGCGATTTACTTCACGGTGTTCCAAGTTCGTGCTCCCTGTTACCTCTGACAGCTTTTTCTCTTTTTGTCTTTTTCCTGGGCCTGTTTCCTCAAACAGCGTTCACTTCTTCTGTTGTACTGTCTCCTCAGAAAGCGTACAATTCTTCTTTTGGCGGGAGTGTTGCCAACGCGCACACGCGTGTATTTTTCACGCGATTTTTCCTGGCAGACGGTGAGTCACGCACGTATTTAACATCTGTGCTTGCCCCGTGTGTTGCATACCCCTTCAGAGGTCAGTCTAGGCTACGTGTGACACACATACGTTCATTTTTGTGTTTCTGGGTGCCGCAGCGTAGTGCAGGTTTATTTTTCCATGCACGTGGTCTAGGAGGGGTTGCGGGCACATTATCTCCCTTTTTTGGGGTGCCTGTGCGTTGCGTGACCCGTCATCTTCCCCCAGGGGTCACATACAGCCTTGCTAGAGCACTAGGGTACGAATTACATCTAGTACCCTACCCCTTTGACCCCCAATTGCCCAGGACAATAGTTTACTACAACTCCCATACGCACAACAACATCAGTGCCATGGTTGGGAGGCGAGCATGCGGTAAGGGTGGCAAAGGTGTCCGAGCCACAAGAGGTGGCCATGGTGGATATGGTAGGAGATGTGTGGGTGACCAGTCAGGGACACCCATGCCCCCCCCCCTGGTTGAGGGTAACGTGGCTGACACCATCCCTGCTCAGCCCTTGTTGGACCAGCCCATTGTGGCACCAGACCTGGCACAGGGTGACTCCATGGATGACTTCCAGGTCAGCAGGTCTAGGCCACGTGTGGTGGTGCACGTTGGTATCACCAGGCCATGTGGATCAGGGGCAGCTATGTCATCTGCTGCCCCAAGTAGGCAGGGTGGGGAGGCTGCAGGGGCAGCTGTGGCTCCATCCACCCCAGCTCTGAGTCTCCCAGCCAGGACAGTGTCGGTCCCAGTCCATCCTGCTGACGTTCCCCCCTGACTACATCACACTTCAGCTAATGCCTGCACCAAGTCCCATGGTGAGTGTTCATTCCCACACTCCTAGTCCACAGTCCACTGGGGCTCCTGCCCCTAGTGTCCAGAGTGGCGTAGGACACTCAGGATCCCCACCACCTTCCAAGCGGAAGAGGAAGAGTGCTCGTCCAGTACAGGCTGATGCCCCAGACACGGCTACACAGTCGGCCCACCAAGGAAACCCAGCTTCAATCAGGCCGAACTTGATGCACTTGTGGAGTATGTGTCCGCACATGACAGCGAAATGGTGATTACTGCAGGATGCAAGACCACACCTGCACAACGTCAGGCACACTGGCAGACCATCGCGGACCTCATAAGTGCCCTTGGATTCATGAGGCGCACAGCTAATGATTGCTACAAGCGCTGGAATGACCTGAAGCGCAGGGCAAAGAAAAAGCTGGCCTCAAGTCATACCGCAACTCTAGTGACTGGAGGTGGGTCTCCAGCAGAGGACATAGAACTCACTCCACATGAGTATGTTGCTGGGACCTACGTCACGGAGGAACAGATCCAAGGCGTGGGAGACCTGCCAGATCATGAGGCATTGTCCGGTGAGTGCACATGCATGTGTGTGTCATCCATGTGCATGGTGTGTGTGTGAGGGCTTCTGATTGAGTGCCAGGTGAGGGTGTGTGTGCCTAAGTGGTTTGGGCCACCCATGTGCTTCATCCAATACATTCTGCGCACCAGGATTTGGGTATTGCAGTATCCCTTCTGGCAACAGTAGACATTCAGCCCAACTTCACGCCAGTTGCCCTTGAAGTGTCATCTTGCCACAACATAGTTGCGTATTATTCTGTGTTCATTCAGGCTGATTGTTTGCATTCCAACACTTTCACTAGGCATTTCTCAGTCCTATTGTCACATGTGTGACATGGCTATGGTACATGCCATCTGTGTGATGGCATGTGTCATGTATGTGTATTGGACATGCCAATCACAGGCCAATGTGTGATGGCACTGCTAGCCAGCATGCAGCAAATGTGTTGGTCTTCCATCTTGGTGTCATCAATGTGTGCCATTTGCCTCCCCTTCATACGCAGTGACGGTGCATGCATGGGAGGGTTATAGTCATGTGGGACATGTGTCCATGAAGTACTGTTTCTGTTGATTCTCAGCCCTAATTGTGTGCCATGGTGCTAATGCCTGTTCCCATTTCTTTTCTTTCATGTCTTTGCAGGGGATGACGCACTTGATACTGCTTGGGTTCTGGAGATGGTGCAGACCCAGGAGGGGTCTCAGGCCCGACCGGGCACCAGTGAGGGACGTGGTGTGGTGGTGGGTGAGAACCCACACTTGCTGCAGACCATCATCACAAGGGGTGTCTCTGGGTGCACCTCCCCCGAGCTCTATTCAGGTGTCGATTCGGATGAGGAGACCCATGTGCGGTCGCAGGTAAGTGTTTCTGGGAGGGATTCTGTACTATTCAACCCACCTGCACCAGGGGTAGAACCCTCAATGGGGATGTCAGTGTTGGTAGGTCCGCCTTTGGTGGTTACGTATGCAGGGTCACACTCCGCAACATCTGATCCTGCTCCTGGGCCAGCAGATCAGAGGGGGAATGCAGTGCCGGCACAGCAAGGCGCAGTTCGCCTTGCCCCAGACAGGTGTGGTGCCCGCCGACGCGGTGGCCGTGCGCCACCTGGCAATACCGCATGGGAGCAATCCATATAGGGTATGGCAAACCAACAGGCAGCATCATCTGAGATGATGGCTCAGGCCATGGATAGGGTGGCCACTTCCATTGTCCCCCAAGAAAGGCTGATGGAACAACTACAGCAGGCAACAGACTCCATTTGCCAGTCACACAGGGAGGACATATTGGCGTCCAACAGGGACAGGCGGGTGGCACTGGAGACTCTGCGGGAAGCCATTTCTATTGAGTCCCAGGGTCCCAGGGCCACAGGGAAGCCCTGAGGGTGGAACTCCATCAGCTCAGGGTGACTCTTGTTGAGCTTGAGGCTTCAACTGACATGAGGACAGAACAGCAGCTGGAGCGGCTCACACGTACGCTCTCAGCTGAGATGCAGGCAACTAGGGAGGAGGTCCAGGCATCCCGTGAGTTGTTGTATGGGGACCTCCACAGGATTATCCTCCAGAACCAGACCTTCCACACCTGCATGCTTGCTGCCATGGAGGACCAGACTAGGGCTTTGCGTGGGCTGCCTCCCATAGTGCCACCACCTCCTGATGCAGCTGCAGAGGGTGAGGAGAGCGACAGCAGCGAATCTCTCACAATAGGGTAGCCGTGCAGGCCATGAGCCCATGGAGGTGTTTTTTTTCCGCAAGATCCACACAGGTGGGTTTTGGTGTGCACCCTGTCCTCGGACCTCCTGGGTGGCATCCCCCACGCCCCATGGCCCATTCATGGCCATTTTTGATTTTTGATTTTTGATTTTTTGGACAGTGTGTTGCCTTATGTGGCTCCTGTGGGCATACGCTGTATTGTGGCTGGGCACATGCAGGCTTGTCCTTAATTTGGGTTAGATGCTTGGGTTTGTGTGACACACACCCCTCCTGCTTCCCGTTTCCATGGGCTTGCAAAGGGTGTGCCCAAGTGACATTGACTTACACAGTTAAGTTGGACTCCCATTTGATGTGTGGGCGGTCTGTAGTCAATACTGTGTATACATTCCTAGTGCATATTGTTGTTGTATTGTACACTGCATGGTGTATTGATATGTGCCTCTGCATCCATCTCATCCTCCTAATTTGCATCTCATGTCTTCACAAGGCGGTCTACTTTGGAAATGGAGTCCATGTTGTAAGCAGTGCACCTACACTTTTGCGTGGCGCTAACACTGTACAGTTGGAAGTGTTCGAAGTGCTGGCATTATCAGGTAGTGAGACTACCAATTTTTTAAATCCGTACTGTCATGTTTATGGTAGGTTGGAGGTTGTGTAGGTGATTAGTATTATTGGTAAATATTTGGTAATGTGTGTTGTTGGTCCTGCATTACTGTGAGCATTTCATGTGTGGCCAGTTTCCATTAGGGACACTGTAGTTTGTGACACATGTTGTGGGGATTAATTTGTTTGCTTTCACATAGCATGACATGTCATGGTGTGTTGTGTGGCAGTGCCGGGGAGGGGTTGGGTGACATGGCACTGTTCTCATGTTGTATTTAGCAAGTGGGTATTCATTTTTGCTGCATAGAAGTGTGTCTTTTGATGACACTGCATTGGTGGTGTTTGTGTAGGTAGGGATGCACACATTGTGACACTTCCAGGTGAAAAATCCCAGGCTGCTATGGTTCTGACAGTTGACTGTCCCTTAATTCATCAGAATTGTCAGATTGAGTCATCATTGATTGTCAGATGGCATGTGCCAGGGCTGTGTGCACTCCACAGGGGTGTGATTTCTATGTGAAGTAATTAGCCACCAGCTGCGTACGGGCTGCCTCACCCCGTGCCCTTTCACCTCCCATGCGCAGTGGGCGTGCATGTGGTTGGGGATGTGGGGGCACCACCATGTCCACAGCCAGGCCCCGGCGTGTTGCAACATTGTGCAGGACACATGCTGCCACTATGACCCTGCACACTACTGGGGGAGCGTATAACAGAACGGTCAAGGGAGCGAAAGCGTGACTTGAGCACTACGAATGTGCGCTCCACTATGCCCCGGGTTGCAATATGGGCTGTGTTGTATCTTACCTCGGGAGGCGTTATGGGGTTCCGAATTGGCGTCATCATGTGGGTGCCGAGAGGGTAGGCACTGTCCCCTGGGGAGGTGGTGATGGGGATCATTAGTGGGGTAGTGACATTACTCTGTATCTGTCATGCATGCGTGTGCTGTGGCATTTATACTCACCAAGCAGCCATGCATCGCCATGCCGCCCAGCTTCCATGTCCCGGTTTAGGGTTGACATCCTGTAAATGAAGCTGTCGTGGGTGGACCCTGGGTAGTTGGCATATACTGAGGTGATGATTCCCTTGGCATCACATACTACCTGGATGCTGATGGAATGCCAGTGCTTGCGGTTTCGATAGATGTGCTCAGATGCCCTGGGGGGACGTAGAGCCACATGGGTGCAATCAATGGCACCTAGCACTTTGGGGAATTGTGCCACCCTGTAGAAATCCTGGCTGACAGCCTGCCTTTCTGCTGGTGTTCTGGGCAGGTGTATGTGCCTGCGGACTGATGGGCGTGCAGTGATGATGGCCAACACCTGGTGTAGGCACCGTGACTGCGTGGCCTGTGACACCCCCCCACTATGGCACTTGTCCGCTGAAATGATCCGGTAGCCAAGAAGTGCAGTACATTGAGGACCTTCTCCAGGGGGCTCAGTGCTTGGGAGCACAGGGTGGGTGATGTGAGGTCATCCTCCCACTCACTGACCACGTCGAGTATTATGTGAGGTGGAAACCTGTACCTCCCATACACCTGGTCATCAGGCATACCAAAAAGGCTGGTTCTCGGTGTGAAGATTCTGGCCCTGACTATCCTCCTCCTCCTCCTGCGGTATCCCATGGCCACTGCTGCTAGGAACGGTATATTCATCCTGGCGTCTGAGCTTGTTTGTTGTTTGCGCACACTTTTATGTTGCGCGGGACGTGCGCCTGCTTCATGCTGGTGTACGTGATCCGGTTGGACCTTTTTTTTTGGCACGTTGTAGGCGACCGTGTAAATCTTCCCGGCCACCCCAGGAATACACGTAACACGCTCTCCCAGGCCCAGTCGCGAGTGAATATTCCCGCCCACCCCAAGAATACACGTAACACGCTCTCCCAGGCCCAGTCGCGTGTGGAAATTCACGCGAACCCGTATTACACGTACCCTGCTGATATCGCGTGTGGAAGTTAACCCGAACCCCGTAATACACGTACCCCGCTGATATCGCGTGTGGAAGTTCACGCGAACCCTGTAATACACGTACCCTGCTGATATCGCGTGTGGAAGTTCACGCGGACCCATAATACACATACCCAGGCAAATCGCACTGCTGGGGGGTGGGGGTGCAGGGGGACATGAGTTGGGGCCTGGTGGAGGGTGCCCCTGACTGCTGGGGGGTGGGGGTGCAGGGGGACATGAGTTGGACATGAGTGGGGCCTGGTGGAGGGTGCCCCTGGATGCTGGGGGGTGGGGGTGCTGGGAGACATGAGTGGGGGCCTGGTGGAGGGTGCCCCTGGATGCTGGGGGGTGGGGAGGAGACATGAGTGGGGGCATGCTGGAGGGTCCCCCTGACTGCTGAGGGGTGGGGGTGCAGGGGGACATGAGTTGGACATGAGGAGTGGGGGCCTGGTGGAGGGTGCCCCTGACTGCTGGGGGGTGGGGGTGCAGGGGGACATAAGTTGGACATGAGTGGGGCCTGGTGGAGGGTGTCCCTGATTGCTGGGGGTTGGGGGTGCAGGGGGACATGAGTTGGACATGAGTGGGGCCTGGTGGAGGGTGCCCCTGGATGCTGGGGGGTGGGGGTGCTGGGAGACATGAGTGGGGGCCTGGTGGAGGGTGCCCCTGGATGCTGGGAGGTGGGGGTGCTGGGAGACATGAGTGGGGGCCTGGTGGAGGGTGCCCATGGATGCTGGGGGGTGGGGGTGCTGGGAGACATGAGTGGGGGCCTGGTGGAGGGTGCCCCTGGATGCTGGGGCGTGGGGGTGCTGGGAGACATGAGTGGGGGCCTGGTGGAGGGTGCCCCTGGATGCTGGGGGTGGGGTGCTGGGAGACATGAGTGGGGGCCTGGTGGAGGGTGCCCCTGACTGCTGGGGGGTGGGGGTGCTGGGAAACATGAGTGGGGGCCTGGTGGAGGGTGCCCCTGGATGCTGGGGGGTGGGGGTGCAGGGAGACATGAGTGGGGGCCTGGTGGAGGGTGCCCCTGACTACTGGGGGGTGGGGGTGCTGGGAGACATGAATGGGGGCCTGGTGGAGGGTGCCCCTGGATGCTGGGGGTGCAGGGAGACATGAGTGGGGGCCTGGTGGAGGGTGCCCCTGGATGCTGGGGGGTGGGGCTGCTGGGAGACATGTGTGGGGGCATGGTGGAGGGTACCCCTGTATGCTGGGGGGTGGGGGTGCTGGGAGACATGAGTGGGGGCCTGGTGGACGGTGCCCCTGACTGCTGGGGTTTGGGGGTGCAGGGTGACATGAGTTGGACATGAGTGGGGCCTGGTGGAGGGTGCCCCTGACTGCTGGGGGTTGGGGGTGCTGGGAGACATGAGTGGGGGCCTGGTGGAGGGTGCCCCTGGGGGATGGGGGTGCTGGGAGACATGCGTTGGTGGGCAGTAGTGCAAGGTGACATGTGGGTTGGCTGGGGGGCATGGCCGAGGTGGATGGGCTGCCTGCGGGACATGTGCAGGGGTGCAGGGTAGTCCCCTGTGGTGTGGGCCGCCTGCAGGGGCCGTGGAGGGTGTAGAGGGAACAGCTGGGAGGACCCACACGGCCAATTCACGTGTAGGACTCCCCGGCACCCCCGAAATACATGTAGGCTGGTGGATTTGCGTGTAGAATTTCCCGCGCACCCGGAGTACACGTACCCTGCTGGAATCGCGTGTGGAACTTCACGTGCACACCGAAATACACGTACCCTGCAAATTCGCGTGTGAAACTTCCCGCGCACCTTGGAATACACGTACCCTGCTGAAATCGCGTGTGAAACTTCACACGCACCCTGAAATACACGTACCACGGACAATCGCGTGTGGAACTTCCCACGCACCCCGAAATACACGCACACGCTATTTTTCACACAGCGGGTGTCCGTGTTTGTCGGTACCCCTTTGCACCTCATTTGTCCTAGAGGGCCACAGTATGGATCATTCATCATAGCTGTATATAGGTGCTTTTTGTAAGCGCACATTTTGGCGCACATTTATTTCAGGCCCAGGGACACTACCGCCTGCTTTCTTGTGGCGGACTTGTTTGGCCCCGTGCGCGTCTTTGACCGTGCGCTGGTTTGCCCTATTCGATTCCATGAATACGAGTTGTAGGCGAGCGTGTGGGCGTTCTGCGCACTTGCCTCCTGTACTTCCCCGTGACGCCCATATTTTCACGCGTTGTTCCCCATTCCGAGTGTTACGCCCTGTGTTCCGCCTATTTTTGTTATGTCCACCGCGCTATGTGCGATTTCGCTGTGGCCATGGCTCACGCCGTTGGATGACCTGTGCGCCGGCGTGCGCCGCGCACTTTTTCAGCGCACATCCAATATTTTTCTCGTGCACGGACTTCCATGAATCGATGTGCGCTGGTTTTCCTGCGATTTTCGCACTTGCACTGCGATTCGCACGTTTTGGCACCTCTGCGCTGCTATTTTCGGCTCACATTAATTCCATGAATCGCCCTGCAAGTCTTTTCCATAGTACAATGGATTCAATTGACTGCGTTGCCATTTCATAGCGGATTCTTGGCATAGGATATGACTGTGGTAAGTGGAGAATTTTACGCCAGAAAATTGTTTCAAATTTCATCCAGTTTATTGTGCGGGCGTTCAGCATTGCTTCTGTTCCATATGTTAGTATCGGGATGTACTTCTGTCTGTAGTAGGCATTGATAGGTTTGAATGAAAACTGGCCGTATTTCCTCAGAAGTATACATCCTTGTCTTGCTAGAGTTTGTGCGGTTTGTTTGATTTTGTCAATCCATTGCTCCTCCGAATTTTGATTGGTTAATTGGGACACCAAGATATTTGAAAGTTGTCACGTTTTCTATTTGGTTCCCATTGATGTTGAATCTCATTTTGTGCGGTTTTTTTGTGAATGATTTGGCTAAGGTCATTGTCTTGGTTTTCCCGATGTTGATCGTTAGTTCGTTTTTGTCCATTTACCTACTCAGGGCTGTCAGAGATGCTTTAAGTCCAGTGGGTGTTTTGTAGAACAGAACAATATCATCTGCATATGCCATCGCAGGGACTGGTGTAGAGTTTATTTTTGGTGGATTGGTTTTGTTGGATCTTAGGTGTTCCTCAATGTCCGCCGTGAACAGTTTGTAGAGAGTTGCTGCCAAGGGGCAGCCTTGCTTTAGGCCATTTACTGTTGAAATTGCGTTGGTGGTGGCTCCTTGTTTTGATAATCTCACTTTTATGGTGGTTTCTGAATAGAGGAGAATGATTGGTTCAAGGATATTTGATGGACATTTCCATGCTCTGAGTTTTGACCATAGTTTTTGGCGTGAAATCGCATCGAAGGCCATCTTTAAATCAATGAATGCTGCATGTATTGTAGTGTGAGAGTTGATGGCTTCATGCTTTATTAGTTGTAGTAGTATGAGATTAAGATTTGTTCCGACGTTGGCTGTGAAACCTGTTTGCCTTACTGAGAATTTGTTGTTTTCGAGTGCCCACGCAGTTAGTTGTTTCAGAAGTATTGAGGCAAATAGCTTCCCAAGCGGGTCTAGTAAGGCCATTGGGTGAACATTTTGTGGTTCTTCTCTTGGTCCTTGCTTATGAATTGGAACGATTATTGCCGACCTCCAAGAGTTTGTATTCGGTTGAGTGTGTTTACCAAATTTGTGATATGGCACATGAAGTTCGCCCAGGCAGGCGGGTCTTGCTTGATGACAGCATTAGACAGTCCGTCAGGGCCAGGCGCTCTAGACGTGTTCAGGTTCTTGATGAGCTGCATGAAGTCTTCAAATTCTGCATTTACATGCCATTTCAGTTCGTTTGTGGGCATTTGGATTTGGGGTTGCGTTTTTCACGCTCCATAAATGGTCGAAAAATGCGTAATCCAAATTTCCTGTGCAACATTTGCTGTCAGTTTGTGCTGTTTTTGCAGGTTGTCGTTGAGCAAGTTCCAGAGCTCTCTCGTATTGTGGGTCTTGTGTAGTTTCATTATGTTTTCTGCATCTGCTTGTTGGATGATTTTTTGTTGTGATTTTCTCCAGTTTGCGTATTTCTGTTTCAGATTTTCGATTTGTTTCTTGTTTTCTGCAGATGTTGTTTTCTTTAAACGTTGTATTGATCGATTTAAGCATTTTTTCCTATCAGCTATTTCTTGGCTGTATGTATGGCGATGATCTATGTGTGGGCGGTTTTTGAGAGTTTGCCGGAAAGGGAGTAGAATCCACTCAGAGTTCAGTTTCTCGGAATCTGTTCGAGTGGCATCATTGAGTTTCTTCGGTAAGTTTGCCATGGCTGATTATGGAATCCTTAGTCTTGATGTTGTGCCGTTGAGTTCCACAGAGACTGTTGGTACTGGTTCACTTTGCTGAGTTATTGGCCCGGAGTGGACAGTGAGTAGGTTGTGGTCACTTTTATCAGTTATAATCGTTTGTGCGATTACGACAGATTCATGTAGGTTGTATGACAGGAATATGTAATCAATGATTGCGTTTGATGATCCTCTAGTCCAGGTTGGCGTGTAGGCTACAGAGTTGTTCCTTGCATGGTTCAGAAGGATGAGATTGCGATTTGTAATTTCGTTCATCCAGTTCTTTGCTTTTGGAGCAAGATGTGACTGAGTTCGGAGGGATCCATTTTGGTTGTATAGCTTGATAGTCAGGTCCCCACAGATTATTATTTCTGGTAGCTGGTGGTTTGTCACGGCCTTGTCGATTGCCAAGAACACGCCATCGATGAATGCTTCCGTTGATATTGCTGTAGGGTTCCAATATAGATTTATGATTATAACTGTTATGCCGTTTTTTTTTTCATCGTGTGAGTTGATCTTGGTGCACATTAGTTTTATTAATTGGATCCATGGATTGATGTTTTCAGTGCTCATTACTGTACAGTGGGGATTTATCTTGTCAAGAGCCCTGATGCTGGTCTCCCTTGATTTTTGACAATGGCAGGGTTGAGAAAGGTGAGGAAGCCATCACAGGCTGGAGGTTCGCTGAGCCAAGTTTCCTGAAGGCATATGATTTGGTATTGTTCAAGGTCTTTGGACGGATTTGTGAAGAGATGCAAGTTACCTCTGGTGTTCCACGAGCAAAGTGACCACGTGTATCCCAGGTTTGTTAATTGTTATGAGCGGGAGATCATTGAGTCTTCTAAAAATGCTGTTCCTGTGAATGAGGTTTCCGAATTATAGGTTCTTCTGATCGGTCTTTCATCTCCGCATGATTTTTGTGTTTGTGGTGATCGGCTCCACTTTCTGTCGGCTCTGGTGTGATCGGCAGCGCAGTTGGACGTTTGTGGTCTAGATCGATGTTGCCGTTGTAGTCTCTGTCCGAAGTGTCTCTGCATTTCTGTTTAGTAGGTATTCTTGTGGTTGTGGCAGCCCAGCAGGTGAAGCCAAGTTTTTGTAGCTGGGCACGACTTGATAATATCAGTTCCTGGTTGTTTGGGTCCGCCAGGTCTATGACAATCTTATCTAAGTTTAGGTCATCTTTGAATATTGTGAAGTCAATGTCTTTTGATGCTATTTTCTTCAATTGCGGTATTGCTCCAAAAAGGCGTAGAACATTATTTCTGTTTAGAATTAGAGGCTCCAATCTATTAGTTTCGTTTTCAATGTGAATTCCGTAAATTTCATTTTGTCGTAGCGGATTGACAAATGATGGAAAGATGAAGCTGTGTTCACTGCTATCATGTAGACTTGTCATGAGTGACTCCGATGAGATTTGGTCGTAGGTTTCATGTGTTATTTCATCCATTGTGTCGCTTTCTAGGAATGCATCTGAGATTTCCTCTATAGAGAGGTCTGAGATTTCTTCTTGGTTATTAGTTGTTGGTTGTTCATGTTCCAAAGGATATTCATCAATTATTATGAAGCTCACATGGCTTGTTGGTTGGCTTGGTGGCAGTAAGTTCTCTAGTAATTGGTCTTCAGATGGTTCAGCTGGCGGTCTTCGTGGCACTTGAGGCTGGGTCCGGATTTTAGGGTTTTGCTTTTCCTGGTTTTCGGTGGTTGGTTTCACGGTTCTTAGGAATGCTCTCGAGCCCGTTTGTCGTTTTTTGTTGGTTTTGGATTGTGTAGGTTTTGGGTCCTTTGAGTTTTTTTCTTTTGTGAAGATTTGGTATGCTTCAGTGGGGTTCGTATTTGCTTGTTTAGGTTCCATAGCATCCGATTTTGAAGTGGTGATGTTTCCGGCTGTTTCATTCAGCACGTGATGTTCATGGGTCGTGGTGGCGACAATTGGTTGTTGGAGTAGATTGTCGGCAGGGAAGGTTGTTATTCCTTCTTGAGTAGGTATGTTGAGTTGCAGGACTCATTGCTGTTGATGGTGTGCTTTAAGCAACTGTAAGAGCTCTGTTGTTAGCTTTGTTTTCTCTTGACGATCCCCTCTCGCTATTCCGGCTAATCTTTGTTGCCAACGATGTGATTCTTCCGCTTCAACGGTTAAGCGGGATTCGAGTGACGAGACAAAGTTCTCCATGTATATTTGTTTCCAGTGTATCAGAGCCAGGAGAGTTGCTTGTTCTTTGATGCTGTCTTTCATACTTTCATGTAGTTTGAGGAAGGAAATCATCGCTTGAGAAAGTATTGCTATGAGCATGTTTTGTAAATCTATCATCGTTGTCGGAATTCTCGGGTTATTGTTTTCTTCAGGGTGATCGTCTTTTGGTGTGGTATTGGTGTTTTTGTCTTGTAGATTGATCGGTTTCAAGTTCTTTCAAGGATCTGGCGTATAGTAGGAGTCGTCTGAATCGTAATTGAAGCGTGTTGGGAAGGTTTGTTTCTCAGTATAGTCGGATTGAGGTTCTGTTTTCACAGGTAATTTTTGGGTATCGTGTGTGATACATGGAGTCGATGTTAATTGGAGTTGATGTATTTCTGGTCGGTTGCCAAAAATGTCCTTTCTTTTTTCAATGCTTGTCATTATTGACTCAATTTCAGTAATGTCCATTGATAATCTTGCTGCTTTAGTTTTTATTTTGATACCAGCAGCGTCTGAAGTTTGTGCGAGTTTGATGGAGTTGTGAGTTTGTAGCCACGCCAATTTTGCTAGCCTTGCTTTTTCTTTCTTTGTTTGTTGGGATGACGTCCATGGTGGTTTTTGAGGATGTAGGCCGTCTCTGAGTTCACATGGTTGGTGTATTGGGGTGTCTTTGCCAGGAATGTGGTTTGATTTGTCTTTTGTTGTCAAGTTGTTGGTGGTTTCTTGTGTTACGGGGCTAGGTGTGGAGAGTAGAGTGTTTCTTTGATCACTTGTCGTTTGAACTTCTTTTTTTGCTGTCTTTGTGTTGCCGCTAGAGCAGTTCAAGTTGTTATTTGGAGGTTCAATGTGATCAGATGTAGTTGTTCTAGGTTCCTGAGTGCTGAGTGTAGGTATTGATGTTGTGTCTTGTGTTTTGTTACACTGAGGACTGATCTTTGCAGGTCGATCGTTTTCAGTAGATTGGGCGAGAATATCAATTTCCTGGCTGCTGTGGGGTGACACAGGAGTGAAGATGATTGGAGATGATGAGTCTTCCTGTTGATTTACAGTACAAGGTTTGTGAACTTGTGCTTTGATTTGAGCAAGTATTAGTTCTTCAGCAGGTTGGTTCTCAAATTCAGATTGAATGTTTTCGTGGAGAGTAGTGCCAATGTTGGGAGGGTCTTCTATTACGAGATAGGCTTCTCGTTTAGCTTCGGTGTTCTTTGATAAGGTTTTTTGGTTTCCTTTGGGATTTGATGCTCTTTGAAAAGATTGTTCCATGGTTAGTTGTGACGAGTCTTGATCGGACGAGCCAACAGTGACAAGTTTAGTTCTTTGTCCAGTCTTTGGCCGTTGGATGCTTTGTTGTTTAGTGATTCGATTTGTAGACATTCTTCGTGGATTGGTGTGTTTCCTGTTAGGATCCAAGGGACGAGCCCTTTCGGTCTCCTAGCAGTACTTAGGGGTAAGTTGTGCTTGGTATTGTGTTCAGGATCCAAGGGTCGTGCCCTTTCTGTCTCCTGAGCGGTGATAGATCCAAGTCTCTAATATAACTAGAACATTGATTGATGTGTCTTCCTTGTTGAGATCTGGAGGGCTAGTCTTTTTGGTGTCTTGTTGATGTTGAGCTTTCTGTTGCGGTGGATGTGTGGCGTAGGATCCAAGGGGCGGGCCCTTTTGGTCTCCTGTAGGTAGCCGGCACAGATCTCCTGTATGTTGCTGGCACTGGTGTCTGCCAGAGGAGTCGGGTATGGTGTTAGACTTCTTTGTTGGGATCCAAGGATCAAGTCCTTTCGATCTCCCAGTCCGGGGATGTTTCTTTGATTTATGCCTGTTTTGCAGAGATAGATGCAGTGAGCCAAAGATGGAGGGGGACAAAAGATATGCTTCTTGATTTCGTTGTGGGTTGATATCTTTTGGGCTTGTTTTTAACTTTGTTTTGCGCTGTGGAGGGATCTGTGGTTAGAAAGTATAGATCATTCTGTACGGTATTTTCTTCACAGGTTGTATGATTCCTGTAGGTTTGGTGGTGAGGGGAAAGCAGGATTAAGAGGAGAGTTCCTTTGGTGTTGTGATAGGAGTCCAGTAATTTTCTTCACAGGTTGTATGGATTCCTGTAGATATGGTGGTAGGGAAGAGGCAGGATTTGAGAGAAGAGTTCCTTTGGTGTCTTAATGGAAATCCAATGAGGGTGTGTCAGTGAGCAGCGCTGCGGTGCGACTCCTGTGTCGTTTCTTAGATGTCGGTGTGGTGTGGCTACTGGTCGCTCGTGCCACGACTGAAGTGTGTACCTGCTCAGCGTCTTTTAAGCTATTCAGGACTCCGCGGGAGACCACAGGCTGTTCATGCAGTTTCCTCATGGTCCGTAATTGGCTCGCAGGGTGAAGGGGGGCGCTGTGCTGGTCTCGAGATCCTAAGTCTCGTAGGTATCCTGGCAGTGGTGACATCGGCGGTTGCGGGTTCCTCCAGGAAGTAAACGAGCCGTTCTGCAAGGAAACGGCTGCCTGCTGGCGTATGTGGTTCTACGCGAGGGTGCTGGCGTGGGGAGCCGCTGACCTCTCAGAGGGGCGAGAAAGCTTCCGTGAGATCTGGAGACTCTCGCTGGTGTCTCGGGGGCAAGGATGGCACGAGATGCAGGCTGGTCCAAGGGGCGTCGGAGGCTCGCGTTTCTCTGCTGGAGGTATGTAGTCTGGTCTGTAGGCGCCGCCAAGGAGAGTCAAGGCCTCCCTTGGGGGTGAGGAGGCCGGCGCGGAGACCCACGTTGAGCCGGTGTCGTGGGAGAGCGGGCGGGTCGGAGCCCGCAGAGCCCAGAAGACCCAAATACTCTGCGACCGACTCTGCAGCTGCTCTGCGATATTCTGGGGATTTTAAGTTCTTAGGTAGTTGCAGTAGAAAGAGGACTGTAGGCAGTCCAGTGAATGCAGTCAGCAGCAGCAGCCAAAAAAAGTGAACCTTCTCTAGTGCAGACCCAAAGACTCTGCGACCGACTCTGCGGCCGCTCCGCGGTATTCTGGGGATTTTAAGTTCTCAGGTAGTTGCAGTAGAAAGAGGACTGTAGGCAGTCCAATGCATGCAGTCAGCAGCAGCAGCCAAAAAAAGTTAACCTTCTCTAGTGCAGACCCAAAGACTCTGCGACCGACTCTGCGGCCGCTCCACGGTATTTTGGGGATTTTAAGTTCTTAAGTAGTTGCAGTAGAAAGAGGACTGTAGGCAGTCAAATGAATGCAGTCAGCAGCAGCAGCCAAAAAAAGTGAACCTTCTCTAGTGCAGACCCAAAGACTCTGTGACCGACTCCCTCCTCCTATATACATTACTGCTTTGGGAGTCTATCAAAGAAAAGGAATACATGGGAGGACACAATCCATTCAAAGAACAAGTAACTTATCCATGGTAACATTCTTACGACCGGATGTTCCTCCCATATATTCCTTATTGCCCCTCCCATCCTTCCCCGCAGTAAAACTTCCCTTGTAATTGCAGTCTGCGCTCCCTCAAGGTTAGTAGCCATATCATCCTGGACAAGGTCTAACACTTCAAAATGAAACTGAGCAACGGACACTGCACACGACTACTTATACCAGTGATGATGTCTTCATCGAGATGAAAGCTTCCGAGAGACATTGACCCTCTACTGGAAAATAAATTCCGAAGCAGCAAGCTGGAAATTGGAATATCCAAGATAAGGAATACGTGGGAGGAACATCCAGTCGAAAGAACGTTACCAGTAACTTGTTGTTCCGATTTCGAACGCACTGCTCTCCATATATCTAACTATTAAGCCTGGATAGCTCCCAACTCCCTATGCCTAAATGATGAAAAGATGGAAATTCTCCTGACCGGCCTACAAGCCACGCTTAACAAACTTAACCTCAAATACAAATCTTTTACCAGTGACGGTATTACGATTCCAGTTTCCAGCGCTGTCAAAACCCTAGGCGTGTATCTTGACTCCACCTTGTCCATAAACAGACAGGTCAACGCAATCACATCAGATACTGCCTACACCATGAAATTGATCACTCCCTGTAGATCCTTTGTTTCAGCAGACAGCTGCCTTACTGTCACTTGTGCCCTAATAAGGTCCAAGTTAGACTACTGCAATAACCTTCTTGCAGGCACCTCCGCCAGAAACTTGAACAAACTCCAGGTCATTCTGAAAAATGCTCTCAGGGCTGCACTGAACATCCTCAGACATGAGCATAGTTCTGCGGCCAGAAGAGAAGCTCACTGGCTCCCCATCAGACAACAATTATTTTCAAGACCATGTGTATCATGCACAAGTGCCTAGCTTACACCGCCCCCAATAACCTTTTGCAAACAATTCCTAAAGTTCAAATCCTCCAGACCCACGCGGTCATTGCACATGCACAAATTGGTCATACCCAGATTTAAGCGTAAACGATCTGGGGGTGTGAGCTTTTCAGTCATTGCCTTGGAGAACTGGAATGGCCTCCCCCCTTGCCTCAGATCTGTACCTTCATACTGCCCATTCTGCAAGAACCTTAAAACTTTGTTGTTCAATCAGGATTGACCTGCCCCAGCCTTCACACATCACCCTGCACGGCAACCGTTATGAATATTGTGTTCTTCTGACTGAATACATTGATACTGGCAGAATAATCTGTTTGTACTGGTATGTGTCCTCTAAACTATAACTGTGTTGCACCCTTGCAACTAGCGCCCTGATGCCTGAGGGTTTGGGCGCTGCTATGAATATTAAAAATAAATAAAGAAATAAATGAAAATAAATGATAAGCTTCTATCGATTTTGCGGAAAAATAGTTCTCTCTTTTCAGCCAAAGGAGGTTAAGCGACCTCTTCTCTCTTTGGTGTGCATCCATTTTCGAAAGCTCCTCAATATGGAGATCACTTTCGTGAATCACCAATGCAGGAACATGTATGATCACTATAGAACATATTCCTCCCCAAATTTTACACAGCTGCATATAAGCACTGGATCCACAGACCTGATAGTGGTCCATTACCACAGCAGTTCCTCCATTCATTCCTTCTATGTCTATTATCTGCTTGCATTCTTTGTTTTCTCCAACTTTAGTTAACCACTTGTTCCTGAAACACAATGTAGCATTCCTTATTGGCAGTATGGATACAGGTCCTGCTTCATTTTTGAGCCATGTTAATCATTTTGAGTACTTGGCCCATGCTTTCAGATATTCGTCATTTACAATTTGCACTATCTGTATTGATGCTGTCATCAATAAATGTGTGCTACAGGCTAGCATTCCATCTTGCCATCCTGTGCTGGGTGCTCCTCATCCATACACCATTAGCTGAGGTCTCTCCCTGCATGCTGGATCCTGGTGTTTCCCAGGTGTCTGCAAAACCCAGTCTCTTTTGTTTAAGAATCCTTATCTGGTCTCCAGTCACACCACTGATGGAATACACGAGCATTCTACTGATCGCGGATGGGTATTTTCCATTTGCTTCTTTTTTATGTATTCATCTTCATATGGAAATGTCGTCCTCGACCTCCATCGTAGGGTTGCCCATTTTTCTTCAAATTGTCCTCTTCTGCACGCTGCTAGATGGCTGAGACACTTTGCACGATGTACAGGTATTATCTTGCAATTAATGTTCTGGCTGTGCTCATGGCATAAGGGAGAGAGAGAACACACATAACAGCTCTCCTCTGACGTGCTCCTCCACACCTCCGTCACGTGCTGATACCACATGTTATTTTTTAAATGGGCTGAATTATCAAGATATGCATTTATATCCTCATAATCTTCTTCAGCATTTCTCTTAAGTCGGATAATTTGTCTAGAAATATCAAAGAAAATATTACTTGAACAACTTGTGCTTTTTTTCGGGATACACATAGATGTCTCATTGCTCAATCGTTCACCTGCATTATTAATCATTATTTGATGAAAAACCATAATAATAAGGAAGAAAAGACAAATCATTGTACCAAATGAGGTTACAAGTAGTGTTCCAAATAACATATCGATCTTCTTGCTGCCAGTGTATCTCTTATAGCTTGGAGAGTTCCCATTATTTTTAATTCAACGTGTAATTTTTTTCACCTTTGTAAACCACACTTTTTTATATCAGAAATTATAAAATGATCGCAATAATGATGTTGAAAATAATAGGACAGTTTTTAGGATTTCCCAAAAATTTTACAACATCAATGTTTCATCTTACAAAAGCTGGGTAAGACTGCAGTATGTAAGTGAAAAAAATATAAAAGAATGTGTGCAACATTATTATTATAGGCAACATAAAGTGCAGCCCGCTCTTCTTCTTTGTATTTGATCACCAGCACAGAATAGTTCTGGAACTGCTGCAAAAGTTATTCATTCTTTCTCCTTAGACTTGAGAATATTTTTAACGTCAAAGTGTCTTTATTTCGTTAAGTCTTTGTTTGGCTCTTGGTAGCCGATTTCGTCCTCATCCCTGGAGGTACTTCTCTTGCTTTAGTGTGAACGGTTGCAGGAGGGGTCAGGGTCTCTCATTTATACGGCTTTACGTCATTCAGATGCAGCCAGGCTCTTCTTCCTTCAAGTTTCAATGATGTGGGAATGACACGCTATATTAGGTACGGTCCTTCAAAGCAGGGCTTATTCCAAGTGCGTACAAAACTCCTTTACCAGCAATTGGTCTCCTTGCTACAAGGTAGGCTGTTTTTACAAGTCACTGGGATCAACTGTTTATCTGTCTTCTTCAATCTTCTTTGACCTTTCCCTTTGATTTTCGATCTGTTGAGAAATAAAAGAAACACTATCGGTCATGTTTGTTAAATAATCATGCATCTTGTCACCTAATGTTTTTGCTACACTGTGGGCATCAGTTTCTATTTGAGTGGGAGGAGCAAGAGGTACTCTCATGCAGCGTCCAGTCAACAACTCATGAGGAGTCAGGTGGTGATCTGAACCAGGATGATTTCTCAGAGCAAGGGGTAGGCAATGTAGCCATCCCTTCTTCAGAGTTATCTTGATCTTAGTTATCCTTTCTTTAAGGAGTCCTTTTAATATTTCACAATTACAATTCACCTGTGGCTGATAGGCAGATGAGAAGTTGTGCTTTATGCCTAATAGAAGAGTTATTTGTTCAAACAATTCATTTACAAAATACGGTCCATTATCAGACCACAGGACTTCACACACACCCCATCTATGAAACACCTAAGGTACGAGAAACTTGGAAGCACATATCCATTGGGGTGCTTACATGGACCTGCCTCAATCCACCTGGAAAAGGGACATACTACCACTAACATATATATCTATATCTATAACCCTTGCAAGTTTGTAACATATCTGTATAATCCACATAATCCATCTGTAGATGCTGAAAGGGACCATTGGGTCTAGGGGTTGCTCCTCTCACTATTCTCAAAGTATGCCCTGCTGTGAACGTCTGGCATACAATGCAGTTCACAATAAATGGTCCCACGTGTTCTAATGCATTTGGTGAAAACCAGTCTTCTGCGATCATGGCAGCAAGACTCTCTCTAGTTGTGTGCGCGGGGTAGAGAAGCTGCTCCAGCGCCACCTTCAATAATGCTAGAGGCATAACTGACTTTCCAGTACTATCTTGTCTCCATAAAGCCTTAGTGGGGGATAAAGAACACCCTTTCTCTTCCATAAATCCTGCTCTTCTTGAGGTGCTCGACCTTGTAACTCAATTAACTGCACAATGGATAACATATGAAAACCTTCCTTTACCATTGTACACCTCCCTGACATCTGCTCACCACTTTCCACTTCAAAATCAGAAATATTTGGGAAGTATGCTGCCCTTTTGAGTTTATCCAATAGAGACGCATGTTGCACTGGTGTGCTGTCTGCACAGAGTAAACCCCTCCTTTTCCAGCGTGACAATCCTGCATGTATGGTTGATGTCACATAGGCGGAGTCAGAGCATACTGTCACTTCCTTATCCTCATATCTCTGAAGTGTGGCGATAAGCAGCACTAATTCTGAGGCCTGTGCCGAACAATGTGAAGGCAGTCTTGCACTTGTCACTACTTAAAATTCAACACTCCTGTTTAACTTCACTGTTGCCATTCCCTTATGCCTTTCTCCCATCGTTTGATCAATTTTCAAAGAACCATCAATAAATCAGATCCTCCCGCCCAAGAGCATTTTCTCTAACATGGGGAATATCATCATAGAGTTCAGTATATGTTGTGCAATCATGTACATAGTCCTCCTTCCCCACTGGTTCTGCTATGAACGTTGCGGAATTCAATTTTATGCTCTTTGTGTAGTCAATGTAATTGTGGGCTACTCTAAAATGGCAAATAAGGAATGCTCAATAAATAAAGTCATTGATGACCCCATTGTAATACTTGCAGCCGTTTCAATTGCTAAAGTAGCAGCAGATAGCACTTGTTCGCAAGGATAATGTCCTTTAATTACTTGGTCTAAAATCCCACTATAGTAGGCTAATGGTTTATGTCCATGACCTAATGTCCTCTTCTGTGTGAGGACTGCTGTTATTAATTCTCCATTTGAGTGTGAGAATAAATAAAACTCTTCATTATAGTCTGGAATTCCTAACACAGGGGCTGTACAAATCACCCTTTTTAATTCTTCAAGTCCTTCAATCATCTCATCTGTCCATGTTATCTTACTTTTGCCTACCTGTGCTTCCTTGAGTCCTTTTAAAAGTGGTTGAATATATGTACTATAATCAAAAGCCCAGGCTGAAAGGGTGCAGGGTCACCACAGGGGACTGCTGTGTTGTCTCCCAGGAAGGCTGCCGTCTTCCCGGGTGCTGGAGTACTAGGCCACTTCCCTTCACAACTTTGCAAGCCCCAGGGCCCGTGAGGGCTGAAGCCCGCAGGGAGAAAGAGCGCAAGCGTTTCCCACTGCAGGGGACTGCTGTGTTGTGTCCCAGGAGGGCCATCGTCTTCTCGAGCGCTTAAGCACTAGGCCACGCCCCCTTCACTACTTAGCAAGCGTCAGGGTCCGCGAGAGCCGAAGCCCACTGGGAAAAATCACATGGGTGTTTCACACCGTAGGGGTTTTTCCACACAAGCAGGGTGTCGTGAAATGGCTGAACCTAAGCATTGGACTGCTGGCTGTCAGATTTTCAGACTATAAGCCTCCACTGGAAGTTCGCTCTGAGGTGTTTGTGAGGTGAGAGCATTCCAAGATGGGTTGAGGCATGGGGGGCTATTGGAGTCTGCAGTGGACAGTGCTTGGCTGCCCAGAACGTAGAATTTAGGACTCTGAACCCCTAAATCCCCTGAACCCCTGGACGTGGCACATTTGGAACATTACAGTGGAGGTGTCAGAGCCCTCACCCACTTCTCCCTACCCTCCACTCCTTTTTTGCAAGCAGCTCAACTCCAAGTCTACCATGCAAGAGCACCCTGAATCGAAGTCTGAGCACAAGATCCTAGCTGTAAGGAGGAACAGAGGGGTTTGCACTCCGAGCCTTGGCAGGGAATGCGCTTCTGGGGCTGGTCTTTTTCATGGGGGAAAATCCAGCAGTGCTCTTTTCATGGAGGAGACTGATTCCCTGATAAAAATACTTCAACCATCTCTTGTGTTCCAACCAAGCCATTTTCAGAGGAGTAGCGACTGGAATAGGTGATCATCATGAGGGTGAAACACCTAGAAGCTTGCCTGCTCCGATCCTTGCAGTTAGCTACACAGTACAAGGATGAGAAGAAACAGGCGCAAAAGAAAGCCAGCCCATTACTACAGGGAAACTTCCTTGTATGGATACTGCTAAAGTCAAAGCCAAAACTCGTATCAATGGAAATAGAAATGGAAACGATCTTCCACTCTTACCCTCCGCTGAAACCTCACAAACATTGTTCCTTTTGCTCCTTCTCCAGCCCTCCCTGTGCCCGTTGATTACAGCTCACTTGTCTCAACATTTTCTGGCCCGGAGAAATAACCATCACCAGAGGCGGATGACAGTACCACATCAGCCCCCCCCCCCCCTGTTGGTGGGTCTCTTTATAGATTTATGGGGGGGTTTCTATCTAAGCTTACACCTGTGAACAATTGTCTGGTCTCTGATCCCTTGTCTGTGTTTGATCCCAGTAAAGTCTACTCTGTGCCTTCTCCTATTCTCATTCCTATTCATGCATCATGCCCCTTTGATCCAATGGACACAAAGAAGGGCAATGGGATTGAAGACAAACCATCCCTCAGTTTCACCTGTAGCATTTGGAGTGAGAATGTGCCACCTACATGCTCAGAGTCCAGTTTCTTTCTTCGATTCACGCCACTCAGGGCTTCTTAGCCCATCAACCAAGGCACCCAAACCATCCCTGATCCACACCTTTTGGAGGTCCGCACCGCTCAGGGATGTAACTGTGATCAGGTGCTTGCTGAACTGGCAGTCATCAAAAAACGGTTATTTGTCCTGATAGAGGCCCAGGGCAGTGGCGGAGGGGGCCTCCAGGGGCAGCCTCCCAGCGTTTCTCTTTTTGTTACAGAGTTTCCTAATTTATCTGCGGAATGCCCTACTAAGCTGTCCATAACTGGTCTGTCGATTCTTGCAGAGAAGACCTACAGTCTTAATCCCGACCATGTGAGATACTTCCCGACTACTGCCCCCTGTGAGTCCATTGTTTACATTCATATGATGCAGCCCCAGTCCGAGCAGTTATTGCAGCCTACTATACTTAGCAAGGTTCCTAACCTGTATACCATGCATTCAGGTATGAAGGCTCGCAAGTTAGGTGTATTGGGAATCGAAGGCCTCAGTGTGAAGGATCCTAGAGCCAGCCGTCATTGGTCTAGGGAGTCCACAACTAGGGGTTGTGATCTTGGGGGAAAAGAGGTGATATAGTATTTCTCTATGGGATACTGAAATTGACTACTGATCAGTGAGAACCAAGGAATGCTTTATCAAATAAATATCTACATTGGCTTTGTACTGTGGGGGGTTGTGCTTTTGTTTCCAGCGGAGCCTTGGTGGGCTGCCACAGAATGCCCGGCAATGGTCATGACTCCTATGACTCTGTAAAACCGGTGTTCCAAAACCTGAGAGTGGCCAAAGGTGTCTTGGGAAGATGGGGGCGTCGTGGTCAGGTTGCTAATAGCCGGATTGTAATTAGCATGCATCCCTTTCCAGGAACTGGTGGGCCATCCGGAAGCACTCTAATTAACTACACCCTATCTGTTGCAAACTTTGTGCCTTTGGGGATAAGGCTTACATGAAACTAACTCGAACATGGGCTTGTGGAATATTGAACCGTGTCATGACTGTAATGAAGTGATTTATTATCTAATTGAATTTCATACGATGCATTAAGAAAATGTTGAAATGTTTTGTATTCGGATGTACTTTGATGGCCTGATGGCTGAATAAAGTTATTTTGACTGACACAATTCTAGGCCCTGCAATACTTACATAGGCCTAAAAATGGTTGCATTTCCCCCACTGTCTCTAGAATTCTTCATGATTGCGTCTGCTCTTTCAGGTGTCACTTTTCTCCCCTCTTGAGAGATTAACTGTTCTATGTACAAGACCTCTTCTCGAAAATATTGTGATTTCTCTTTGTCTACTTTGCATCCTTTCTCTGATAGTATGGCCATTACTTGGACTGAGTCCTTTCTGTACTTTTCTTCTGTCTCACTGCACACTAGTATATCATCTACGTACTAAATTATTGTGCTCTCAAGTTGCACGTTAAATAGGTCCATCTGAAGGAACATATTAAAGATCTAGGGGAAATCACAGTACCCCTGAGGCAATCTTGTGTGTTTCCTGCACTCGTTTCTATACGAAAATGGGGTTAAATCCTCTGAGTCTTCATGAAGGGTAATTGAAAGAAAGGTGTTCTTTAAGTCTATTACTGTAAAATACTTGGTTGTGGCTGGAATATTGCATTATATCATAGATGGATTTGGAACCAGAGGAAACTCTGCTTCGACTATATTGTTTAGGGGATGGAGATCCTGAATGGATCTCCATGACCCCCCTGTTGATTTCTTCACTGGGTATACAGCTGTGTTACCTTTGGGATTAGGTCGGCACTAATAATCCCTGCTACACTAAAACAGAAATGGTTTCAAATATATCTTCTCTGGACATGGGGTACTGCTTTGCTTGAGGCAAAATTGCTCCCGGCTTGAGTTTAACTTTAACTGCTCCTGCTCCACTCAGTAGAAGCATGTCATATGTACTGCTGGTCCATAAAATGCTTGGCACCTTTTCTGAATCTTCCTGGAAAAATGACAGTTTCTTTTTTTGACAGTGCCTTTCTCTGTAGTATTTCTCTATTCTCTACTTTGATCCACTAATTGAGACTTATGAAAAATATGAATTCATTGTCTGAATAATCATCTCAGTTGTTCGTCTATTAGGTCGGTTAGTGTATATCCCTCGCCCAGAGCTATTACTGCTCTCCATCCTCTTCCCTCCTCATTTGTCCCACGGACAACCACCCTTTCCTCTCTTTCACTGCTGCTTCTAACTCTTAAGGGATAACCTGTCCTTCTTCCTCATCCAGGTATTCTCAGTAATTTACCCAGCAATCTAGGGAGCCACGTTAATAAAATATTTACTCCATACATAAATACTTCTGGGTCTAAAGACACCTCATAATTATTTTTGGCCTGTAAATGCCAGTATGAATTCCCTTACATTCATGAAATGTATCCGTGGAGTGGAACACACTATCCCTTTGCCAGTGAAAGATATTGTCATGTTTAATTTTGTCCTCAAGTTGCGTCCAAGTATGTTAACTGGTGTCTGCCGTGAATACAATAATGGCATAGACACGTCATGTTCTCCTATTGAAATTGGTAATGTGTCAGTTAAAGGAACTAAACTTATATCCCCAGAGAATCCCTGCGCATCAATGGCAATGCCAGACATTGGGTACTTTCCCTCTGGATCACAGGAACAAATCGCTCCAGTGTCTACAAGAAACAAAAATGTCTTGCCTCCTATCGTTATCCTGACCCTTGGTTCCTCTTGGGGGTCTGGTGTCACTAATAGTACTGAACACATCAAGTCGCTCTGTGAGCTTTCATATTGGGGATATTAATTAATCCCTGTATCTTTGAAAGGAGTTCCTCCTACCACGGTCACACTCACTATCCTGGGTGTGGGTGCTTGTGGGACTCCTGTATTCACATTGCACTGTGGCACCATTGCTTGTTGTGCCTGTATCTGCTCAGTCTGTACTTGTTGTGCTTGCAATGGAACTTGCTATGCTTGCTGTATTTCTGGCATACATGTCTGATTCTGCGTGTGATCTTGGGCATAATATTCTTGCGGCTCTGTATTATACTGTGGAGAACAGCCCATCCCCCATCTTGGAGCTTGCCAGTTCTGCTGCATAGTCCCTCTGCTTCTACACGTTCGGGCAATATGTCCTATCCTCTCACAATTCCAGTATTACTGCAACTGCCCTCCATGAAATCCTCCTCCCCCTTGAGGGTTTTGAAATCCTCCTCTTCCTTTTGGTCTATTCCCTTTACCCCATGGCCAAAGGTTGCACCCCCTTGATCTATAGGTTGCCCTACATTGCTTGGCTCACTGGCTGTAACTCTTGTGTTGCCACATCTTCACCTCCTGTCAATACCGCTCCTTCTATGGTGAATTTTGCCCATTTTCTCAGGACTAACTTTGCTTCCTCCTGCTTTCTACTCTCAGCTTTCTTCTTATTCTTTTCTTGTAATAATTGACAATGGTATACAATTGTCAACTAAATTTCTGGCCATGGCCTCGCTTCCATCGCTACCTGTTTCTTCATTTGCTGTTTTACTGGTGCAGGCAATCCCTGATAAAAAAATATGATAGAATAATGCTACTGTTTCATCCCATGGTTCCCTCGTTTCGAGATGCCAATGTTCTTGAATCTCTTGAATAAAAGCAGCATAATCTTCGTCCTCAACCATTTTCCTTGTCTTAAGCGCACCCATCTCTGATGTAAGAGGATATTGTACTATAAGGACCCTCCATACGTCTGCTCTGCAATTTATTAAATGCCATTTGTGTGTCATGTTTTGTGCTGTTACACTGGCAACCCTGCTCGTCTCCAAATGCCATCAGCCCTCACCCCTAGGATAGCTGCTATCAGGCCTTTTATGTCACCCACTTACAATGTTATTCCTGCTATCATTCTTTCTAACTCATAAATCAATGTTCCTGCACCTGCAGTCAAACTAGGTTATTTACATTTCAGATTGTCTTCAACCATTTGTGGCCATGATATATATTGTGGTCGTCCTGCCGCTTTCTCTAATAATGGGAATTGTGCAAATCCTGGTCCTCAGTTATACCCACCTACACTTCTCGTCTTCCAGGTGGTGCTAGTTGTCCCAGTTTGTCTCCATCCTGGCAATGACCTTAATCTGCTTGCATACAGCTGGGATATATCCCCTGCACTGCCCGATCGTGCTGGTGGTCGTTCAGAATATGGTGTTGGTTCTGGTGTTTTTTCTTTGGGGTTTTCTAAATCTGACCATGTTACCCCTCTTTCTATGCTTGCGTCTATCAAAAAATCACTTGCGCCCTCTATTTGCTCTTTCATTTTCCTCCCTTTCTTCATTTGACATTATTATACCCCAGCTTTTGTGACTTTCAACCCTTTCCTCGACATCAAGATCTAGTCTACTTAAGGACAGCCTTCTATGCTCGTCCATCATTAAGTTATCCAGTCTACCTCCTGTTTCTTTCGGTGGAGATCCTTCAATTCTCCCTTTGCCTATATACATCCCCAATCCTTTTCCCAACACCTTCTTCCTCATGTACATCAACCCAAATCCGTATTCTCGGTATCCCTTGCAGCTCCCTGCGGGCCTGTTGTGACCCTCTCTCTTCTTCCCATCGTTCTTGTGCTTCGATTAGCAGTATGCAGCTATTGACAAGATTATCTATTTTGTCATCCCTTTGTCCCCTCACCTTGTAATTTCTTCTTCCCTTTTTCTCATCTCCCTTTTCTCTTCTTCCTCTCGCCTTCTTTGCAACCTATGTCCTTTCAATCTCTGTGTCTCAATTTTATCACATTTCTTCTCCTCTTGTCTCTCTTTCTCTTTCTTTTGTTCCTCATACCTTCTTTGTTCTTACTTTTGCTTCCTCTCTTTTCCCTTCTCTTTGTATGCTTTGTCTCTTTCTTTATCCTTCTTTTCCCGTTCCTCTCTTTCTTCTCTTTCTCCAACACCATCAATATCCCTAACTTGAGTAGTATCTGTCCTGCCATCCATTCGTTTTGTACCATTGTCACTTCCTTGGCTTTGTCCTTCCCTTCATTTTGTCTCTTAACTTCTTCCTCTATCTCTATTTGTCTGTCCGTTCTTTCTTCTCGCTTTTTATATCCATTGCGTGTTGGCATGTATTTGTGTTCTTTAATCTTGCTTTCTTCCATATTTTCCTCACTGTTATAAGTGGGGGGCTTGTATGTTGGATTAGCATACCCCGCAGCTGCTTTTAACACCTTTAAAGGATAAAATCCCTATTTCTCAGTGTCTGTACTTCTAATTTCAGAGGGAGAAAGAGGAGCCGATGGTGTTGCGTCATCCCCTTTATGCTGATTAAGCATCCACTCCTTTTCGCATGGGT
Organism: Ambystoma mexicanum; assembly: GCF_040938575.1. Taxonomy (NCBI): domain Eukaryota; kingdom Metazoa; phylum Chordata; class Amphibia; order Caudata; family Ambystomatidae; genus Ambystoma; species Ambystoma mexicanum. The sequence goes on along the minus strand of NC_090936.1, from coordinate 143,223,499 downwards.
CTTCCTTCTCGCTCTGAAACAACTTCCATAGCTTTAAAATGGCTAACCTTTCCTCCAACTTCTTCCCTGTAAATGCAGCATGTAAGTATGTTGTCATGTGTTGTAGTACAGTTCTTGATATCAAAGCTTCTTGAGGCCATGACATGAACAGTTTATCAGCAGTGCCTTTTACTCACTCAGCATGGCATTTCCTAATCCCGGGTGTATATCTCGGTAGTGTCGCCCTTAATGACCAGTCGTTTTAAACTGTCAATACTTACTGGTTCTCTTATTTCTTTCTTACTTTAATGAATTATACCACAATAATCAATTCAGGCAAGCACAAGCAATCGCTGCCCATTACTAAAAGACAATTCTTCAACCAATTTTAAAGCCTATACAATGATGTTTACTTTATTGCTTTATGTGTGGTTCTATAGATTCTTGCTGTCGTATTGTTTTATTATTAAAACTCTAAGAATCTTCCTTTATTTATTATTTTCTAAAACCTTTTTCTCCTATGATTGATGCCAATTGATTGATTTTAGAGTCTGATAACTAGCTATTTTATTACTATAGTTGTATGTCTCCTAGTTTAACCAGAAGAAAGTTTTACGCTGACATATTTATAACCCCAAAGATATCTGCACTTTAATTTTCTAAGATCATCTTCCTTTACTTTCTCTAGAAAATATATCTCATCTCAAGTATACCCCATTTTGGAGTTTAACACGCATTCTTCAATCCCTGCCTTGCCTCAGAAATCTCTAAAAATACCCAACTTGGAGTTTAATGCGTGTCCTTCCGTCCCCTTGGAACCAGGAATTGAGGTATCTTTCTCTCTCTTTCTTAACCCAAATCCTGTTACTATATATATTTTTACATTTACAATACAATCCCTCCCCTTTATTTGCCACTATCGATGCTCTACTTTTATCCGTTGCTCAGCTTGAGTCCTTTGGTATCAACTCTTCCCCAATCGAACAGTTGACCTTCTCTCAGGTTCGTGCTGTTTAGTGTCTACAATTGTACCCGTATCCCTCTCCCACTCCTGACCTGTGGTTTCTGAGTTGGCTTCCGAAGGCTCGTCTGAAGAAGTCTCCACAGGTTTCTCTCTCCAGGCTCTTGGGTTCTTCTTTTTCACCGGCTTGCCCTTTTGTTTGAAGAGATAGGGCCGAGCTCCCCCGGAGGCCACTTTGCCAGTAAGGCTATATGCCCGGCAGCGGGGACTCCGGGGAGCCCACCCCAAACCAGGGAAAAGCCGCAGCAGAAAAACCCTGGGTAGTTTCAGGTGCGTTGGTCTGTTCAAATAAGTATTCGCAATCCTTCTTGGAATACTACTCAGCGAATGGGTAATTCACAATCCTTCTTGGAATCCCACTTCTTTAGAGTACTACATTTACCAGAATGCACTTGGGTGCAATGTCTAAGCTTTGGAAAAGATTCCAAGAACTCTGTGAGCAAGGTTAAGTAAAATAAACAGAAGGAGGGGTTACACAGGTCAGAGGAAGCACACAACTCAGGGGGCACAAGTTGAAGTGACAGCTGCTTGGAAAAGCGTGTGTTGAAAAGAACTGCAGATAGCAAGTCCCCGCTCGCTGAGTAAAAAAAAAGCCCCAGAGCGAACGCAGGTGTCTGCTGACTCCAGCAAAATAACAAACACACACGCTGGGAGATTAACAAGAAAATGCGGGCAGGGAAAGGTCCAAATTAAAGAAGAAATATTCCCCACAGGAAGCGTGGTGGCAAAATGTACGATAAAAGGCAGGCAGACAAACAATGGAAAGGCAAATGGGAAGAAAAACAAGGAGTAGCACGAGACAGGAGCACTGTCAACTAGCGTTGGGAAAGAAATCAGTTGCAACGCACCGGTTGCCACACCTGACAGTTAATTATAGCCTCTGTTCCAGCGAGGCTAGAACGTAACGTCCAGGTAAAGGAGGAGCTCAGTCCTTCTTCCATTGTTTCCATCTCTTCCACAGGCTCCATGGGTGTTTCATGACAGTATGACCCCTTCTCAAAGGCCTTCCTCCAGGTTTACCCGGATACATCCGATGGAATCTTTGTATAGTAATCTTAGATTGGTATGCTGTCTTTGCTCCCTTTGAGCTATTTGTACTTGTTGGAGGAAGGAATTTACTGTGTTAATGAATCTTTTTCCTGCAAGCAAGATTTCATGGCCTTGAAATCCCTCTGTATCTTCTCCCATGCTTCGGGATAATGCATCCGCCAATTGATTGTCCTTTCCTGGCAAATAAGTGATTTCAAAATCGAACTGGGAAAGGAAGTAAGCCCATCTTGCATGTCTAGAATTTCGACACTCCATCTGCTGAAGGACCTTTAGGTTCCGATGATCGGTACGTACTTGGAACGGGTAAACGGCTCCATGAAGCAGATGCCTCCATTCTTCACAGGCTTTTCTTATAGCCAAAAGGTCCTTTTCAAGTACAGAATAATTCCGTTCGCTGGAACTGAGTGTTCTAGAAAAATATGCGATGGGATGTTCCAACCCGTTCTCTTTTTGCTGCAACAGAGCTGCTCCTATTGCGCCACCTGAAGCGTCGGTTTCGACTATGAAAGGCTGGGATTGGTCTGGTTGTCTCAGAATAGGGGCTGAAACAAATGCTTCTTTAAGTTGTCTGAAAGCCTGCTCTGCCTTCAGATCCCATACAAACTTAACCCCTTTCTTGAGTAGGTTTGTGATCGGGAGCACTATGTCGGAGAAATTTGGGATGAATTTTCTATAAAAGTTTGAGAGTCCCAGAAATCTCTATGTCCTTGACACAAGTAGGTACAGGCCAATGTGAGATGGCATTAGTCTTGGCGGGATCCATTTGCACCTTGCCAGCTGAAAGGATAAACCCAAGGTAAGGAACTGTGGTTGTCTCAAAAACGCATTTCTCTGGCTTGGCTAGCAGACTGTGTTGTCGCAGTCGTCGTAAAACTTCCTTAACATGATGACAATGTTCTGTTAGGGAAGTTGAATAAACAAGTATATCATCTAGATAAATCACTACTGTATTATACAGCATATCAGCAAAGATCTTATCCATAAAACGCTGGAACTGTGCAGGAGCGTTGACCAGCCCAAACGGCATGACCCTGTATTCATAGTGGCCGAGAGGAGTTCTAAATGCCGTCTTCCATTCGTCTCCTTCACAAACTCTTAGAAGATAGGCTCCTCGGAGATCAAGCTTTGCGAATACACAAGCCCCTTGGACAGCCTCTATGATGTCTTTCATCAAGGGCATGGGATATCTATCCCGTACTGTAAGGCTGTTTAAGCCCCTGAAATCGATACAGGGTCTGAGTTCTGTAGTTCCCTTCTTGGAAATAAAAAAAAGAGAAGCTCCGGCTGAAGAGGATGACTCTCTGATGAGGCCATTTTGTAAACTGGTTGCCAAATATTCTTTAAGTGCTTCCTTTTCAGGTAAGGAAAGCGGGAACATCCTACCAAATGGCGCTACTGCATCCGGCACAAGATCAATCTTACAGTCCTCCTTCCGATGGGGCGGAAGGCTTCGTGGTTGAGTGTCTGCAAACACATCAGAGAATTCCTGATATTGTATCGGTACTGTGTTGACACTGTAGGAAGTATCTTGAAGGGATGCGTGTATCAGAGGAGGTGTTTCCACCGGTACTAAACAATTCTGCTCGCAATATTGATACTGGAATCCTACTGTGTTCAGTTTCCAATCAATACAAGGGTTGTGCTGTCTGAGCCAGGGGATTCCCAGTATAACCGGGAAATGAGCTGCACGTATTAAATCGAAAGTCATGTATTCTTGATGAGCCGCCATCCTGATTCTTAATTCCTGGGTTTCATGAACAATTGGACCCGAAGTTAGAGGTGTGCCGTCAACCCCTTCCACGGGTATTGGGCGTATCTTTTGGCGCCTGGGGATTTTATGTTCCGTTGCCCATTTGTCGTCAATGAAATTGCCAGCGGCACCGCAATCCAGCATTGCCAAACATTCCACCGGGCTTTCCTGTTTCCAGTCTAAGTGGATCTTAATGACCATCAGGCTGCAATTATTGATCATAGCTGGCTGAGTAGTTTCACAGGGATTCACTGTCAAAACCCCTCCCTTTTCCCTGTTCAAGGTCGGGGTTTGTCGTTTCCCTGTCTCCTAGGTGGAACTCCAGGACAATCTCGTAATAAATGTGTATCGGATCCACAGTACATACACAGTCCTAGATCCTTACGCCTCTTTCTTTCGCTAGCGGTGAGGGGGCCTCGGGCCATACCAATCTGCATAGGCTCATCTGCAGACCATTTTTCAGGTAAGGGAGGGTGGTGAGGAATGGGTACAGTAAGTCTGGGTCTCTTCCTTTCTGCCTTCCTTTCGGCCATACGGAACTCAATTTGCAGAACTAAGGAGACTAGTTCCTGAAAAGTAGAAGGTCTGGCGACACAAGCTAATTCATCTTTGATATCGTCATGTAAACCGCGACGGAATATGGCTTGCTGTGCCGTCTCAGGCCAATCTGCTTCTGTAGCAACCTTCTGGAAATTGGTAACATAGGTTTGAACATCAGCTGGTCCTTGGCGTATGTCTAATAAAGTCTCAAAAGTAGAGTACAAAACTTCGGGTCTTTCAAACCTATCCCGGAAGCGTTGAACAAAGTTACTGTAATCATTAAGGGCTGGGTCAGAGTTGGTAACTAGTGGAGTAGCCCATGCCAACGCATTCCCCACTAAGTTAGAAATCAAAAATCCCACCTTGGCCCTATCCAGTTCATATGTTTTCGGGCGAAAGGTATAGTGTACCAAACAGGCATCCAAGAATTCCTTCATTCTTCGGGGATTGCCGTCAAACTTGCCACAAGGTAATGCAATGGGAGGTAGATCTCCTCGGTTATCTTCTCTCTGTTGTACCTGTTGTCGCAGAGCTGTATTATCGGCTCTTAGTGATTGTACTTCCACTGTGAGGGCTTGAATAGCATTAACCAATTCCTGGTATTGCTCAAGGCTTGCCATGTTTTCTGGGCGTTGCAATCTCTCAGGTTCGTGCTGTTTAGTGTCTACAATTGTACCCGTATCCCTCTCCCACTCCTCACCTGTGGTTTCTGAGTTGGCTTCCGAAGGCTCGTCTGAAGAAGTCTCCACAGGTTTCTCTCTCCAGGCTCTTGGGTTCTTCTTTTTCACCGTCTTGCCCTTTTGTTTGAAGAGATAGGGCCGAGCTCCCCCGGAGGCCACTTTGCCAGTAAGGCTATATGCCCGTCAGCGGGGACTCCGGGGAGCCCACCCCAAACCAGGGAAAAGCTGCAGCAGAAAAACCCTGGGTAGTTTCAGGTGCGTTGGTCTGTTCAAATAAGTATTCGCAATCCTTCTTGGAATACTACTCAGCAAATGGGTAATTCACAATCCTTCTTGGAATCCCACTTCTTTAGAGTACTACATTTACCAGAATGCACTTGGGTGCAATGTCTAAGCTTTGGAAAAGATTCCAAGAACTCCGTGAGCAAGGTTAAGTAAAATAAACAGAAGGAGGGGTTACACAGGTCAGAGGAAGCACACAACTCAGGGGGCACAAGTTGAAGTGACAGCTGCTTGGAAAAGCGTGTGTTGAAAAGAACTGCAGATAGCAAGTCCCCGCTCGCTGAGTAAAAAAAAAGCCCCAGAGCGAACGCAGGTGTCTGCTGACTCCAGCAAAATAACAAACACACACGCTGGGAGATTAACAAGAAAATGCGGGCAGGGAAAGGTCCAAATTAAAGAAGAAATATTCCCCACAGGAAGCGTGGTGGCAAAATGTACGATAAAAGGCAGGCAGACAAACAATGGAAAGGCAAATGGGAAGAAAAACAAGGAGTAGCACGAGACAGGAGTACTGTCAACTAGCGTTGGGAAAGAAATCAGTTGCAACGGACCGGTTGCCACACCTGACAGTTAATTATAGCCTCTGTTCCAGCGAGGCTAGAACGTAACGTCCAGGTAAAGGAGGAGCTCAGTCCTTCTTCCATTGTTTCCATCTCTTCCACCGGCTCCATGGGTGTTTCATGACACCTTCAGTCCACAGGGCACCTGCGGGGACCGGACAGGAATTTCGTCAAGCTCTTCTGGCTAATGGTGAAAGACGTCATAATCCGAGAGTCCGGATCTGGGTCCGGGAGACTGGACCAGAACCATCCACATTGCTACCAAAATGTGTAGTAGCACCTGGAGCATTCAAAGTGCCAGATGGAATTACCACTAGACGATCTCAGACCCAAATAACCGGACAGACTCAAAGAATATGGCAAAATACTACTTTATTATCAGCTCAAACAAAGTAGGGAAACCTGGTGAACACACAGATTGCTGCTCACTCACTCTCATCTACATTTCAATTACACAAAGGCTTCATACCTCGATGTATATCAGCTATGGCCTCATCCAACGTGGCAAACAGTAAAAACCTATTGAAAGGAGGGATTGGTTAAGGGAGCATATATATACCTATACTTCATTTAGGTATTAGTAACGTAATTGGCTGCCCGCTGTCTGGCAGGCACGCCTTGAACCACCTCTAACTATGTATAACACGGATTAATAGCATAATAACAGCAGCGGATTGGCTTCTGCAACAATGTATAGTACACTGCTACATAGACCCTCATGATTGGTTGGCATTCTCAACTAACCTTCGACATTGGTCTTGTTAGCAGAACGTAAGCAAAACGAAACCCTGGTGCAGGGAATAACGTCAGACCACTGCCCACTTGGCCAATTAGCTTACCATCTCTCATCAGTTAGGTCCTAAGCCAAGGCTTCTTCTCTGTAGTTGACCTAGCTGACTGTCCTCTTCCTTGGGACTTTTAAGGGAGTGTAGGTACATTGCTGTCTTCAGTTGGAGATTAATGAATAGGCCCTGTTTTCCAGCCCTAGAACACATTTGAGGAGACCACGATTTAGTCAGTTTTTACCTTTTTTAGTGCTATTTAATTCAATTATACTGGGTGCTATTACTCCTCTTGGCCTCTGGACACTCGGTAGCTCTGTCTGGCATATGCTTCCTGCATCTTTGATTGTTCACTACTTGGCACTTGCTAATGTTCTCTCCTTTTCTTGATCTAAGAGAAATATGCTGTGCGTACGTAGCTTATCCTCTTTGACTCCCCTTGTGCCTTGCTGTTACCTCTTGATGTGGCATCCTTGATCCCAAGCCAAACAGATATTCTTTGTTCTTCGCACAAAGCTGTTTTCCAGTGCCTGTCAGCTCGGCTGCCGCAATATCTGTCCTTGAGGCTTCTTAGCTTACTAATATACGAAACCGAGGTCCATCTTTCCAACTTGCCTGCTTTAATTTCGTTATATTTTCTACTGCAGCAAGCTTCTATATTTCTCATCTACTTGCATTTGTGTATATGCATCTACTGATTCTCTTCTCACTTACCTTCTTAGTGTATATGATTTCTTCGTATTCGTATGAATGTTTACTTTGTTACTTCAGTTACATCTTCATTCTTTAAGTATTTTCATATTGTTTAAGAGTGTCCTCGTGTCTTCTCTTTATGACGTCACTTTTCTCTTGCCTAATTTCCCTTATAGCTCTTCTATGTCCAATGATGTATGCAGACATCCTTCCACCACATCAGTGTGAGGGTTCATTCATCACAGTTGTCTGACTGCATAACGTCTCTCATATCTTCGATGCAGTATTGAGATGATACCTGGTGTCATGCACAGTGCCTTTTTGTTATTCTTCCAATATGACGGAGGTCTGGGTTGGGTACTAGGGATGATGTGTACATCTTCCTCTGCACATTGCATACCGCCTAAATTAATGCTTGCTCAGCCAACTGTTTCTGTATCTTAGTAGAACAACTGCATCCCTTATCTGACACTAAGCACCATACACCTGTCAGGGTGGGATTATTCTTTGCCTCTGTGACTTTAATATAATCATGACTTTCATCATATTACATGGAAAATCTGTATTGTACGTCAAGAATGGAGACCCAAATTAGGCTTTTATTTTTTAAAGCTTACCACCAACGCGACTACTTGGCCAACTAGCTCAAAATATAAATTATTATTTCAACTAATCTGCTGCTTTAAGAATACCCTCGAAGGGAGCACCCAGGCTAAACACTTTGTAGTCCATGATCTCCCTAGCCGAGTTGATCTCAAAACCTCCTGTATTGATGGTCGCTTGCTTCATACACCACCGGACCCATCAAGTGATGGTCACTGAATCAACTGGTTTAATAGATTGCCCCAAACCAATGAAAAACTGCATTTCCTCAGGAGGCGTCAGTGGTCCAGCAGCACCTTGTGTGTTGCCAAATACTCGATTGGACAAGGATTAGGTTTCTTGCAAAGGTCAGGTAGGTTCCTGCCCTGATAGCAGTCTAAGGTCCTTCTTGAAATATGAAATATAATTATTTCCTGCGACTGACAACTAAGACTCACTTGCATGAGACAAAGCACAGCAACATGTCCAGCTTTGCCTTCCTCGAGAGACCATCGTTGTCCAGCCATCCAGGGAACATCTGAAAGTCGCTATTTATATTGCAGAGTCTCAAAATTGTTTTCCACAAGGTGTTTAAGAAATCAGACTCCCTCAGCAGTCTACAAACCAAGGAATGCTCCATCTGATTGCGACCAACTGAAAGAGCCATTGGCAAGTTTTTACTCTTCTGTAGGCCTTAATTTGTGAAGCTAACAACACCAAAAATGTTATTACATGAACTACATCTGTTATAGCGGGATATAAGGCCATTTCCAATCACCATCTACACTACCTGGTTCAAAGTGCTCTATAAGATTCTGCTGTTCCAGGGGCACGACTGGGGAAAAAAAGCCCACATCAATGATACCAGGAGTCCCACCAGCCTATTGAGGACCCTGATTGAAATCTGCTCCAATGAAAGCACTAATCTAATCTTCTTAATTGCTTAGACTTTTGCCGGCGGGAGGCTGGATGACGCTGCCACTGAGCCCACTGAGAACCCTAGGAATGGCAACTTCCCATTAAGGCCAACGCTCTGACTTTTCCAGTTTAGTAGGAAACCCAAGTAAGCAGCCCACTGCGGATCTACCTTGATTTCTAGTATCACCTACTCTTGAACATGAAGATCATGTCATCAAGTACACAATCATTTGTATTCTTTTTTCTTGTTCTCTCACTACCACTAGTTTGAGAAGCCTTTTTAGGTACCAGGGAGTGGATGACAACCCAAAAGGGAGGCATATGAACTCCCACAGTTGACCTCCATAACAACCTGCAGAAAACGCCTGTGATGCTTTAAGACTGCAACTGCCAGATAAGAGTTCCATCCAGTCCTACTCTTGAAGATATCCCTCAAGTGATGGATTACCTCCACAATGAAGTGGTGATAAAGAAGCCCTGCATTTAAGACTTTGAGGATTATTTCTGGTCTTACCTTTTGCCCCCTATTGACCAGAAAGATATTGTTTATAAAACTGCCTGACCTCCCGGATGACACGGCTAAGTCCTCCTTCCATACTGGCTCGTACATTTCCTTGGCCAGTTGCACCTTCTCTGGGGAGGCATGCATGTCTGGCAGTGCTCTTTGACAAATTCTAGGCCCAACCCTAGACTGTTTCCAGAATAAGGGGTCCCCAGAAATTGTGTGCCAACTTGCAAGAAATTTGGTAATATTCATTGTACAGCTCTCACTTGCGTTGGTGGTTTGTAGGCTCCTCTCTAGTCTTTAGTCTTTCCTCTCTCTCGGGAAGGAAGAAAGGATTTTGAGGCACTGACCTTGACTGTGGTAGAAACCACTTCCTCTGCCTTGGAACCTATGTCTTAGTGCAAATTTGCAGCTGGACAAGAGGCCCCGTCCTTCGACCAGCCCTCCAAAAAAACTCTGAGGGAGAACACGATGAACTCTGGGCTTTGTCCAACACTGTATATATACTGAAAAACATATCTCTGTAGAGCATACCATTTGCTACTCCCAAAGCCTCATAGGTCACTAACTCTATGAGCTGAGGGTCAATCTTGACCAGAATTTAGCTACTTCTCTAGCTCCTTCTCTACACTGATATGGCACAATGTGAGTCCCCAAGAGTCAAATATCTCTCTGGAGCCACCATGCCAGCACATGTATGTCTATAATTGTTCCGATTTCCTTGGCTTCTTCTGCTGGATGAAGAACATTCACTAGATGATCTACTATTTCTAGAATATGGTTGATCCTATTCTTCGGGTTTCTGCTCATGACCACAAATGTGATCATGTGGGGCTTTACTTCTGGGGTTTTGTCTACTGTAGACTGCATGCTAAGCTAGGGTATTCTACTCTAAGCCTATTTTAATCTTGATCAAGTATGGTACACAGATGCTTTCTCAAATACGCGGGGCTGAGACTCTGGCGATTGCAGGTGCACCAGGGGGTTCAGATCAAACTCATCACCAGAGAGTCTTTACCTTCTTCCTCAAGAGAGGTGCATTGCTGCTTCCTGGTGCTTTGGCTATGCAGGGTCATCATAGGTTTCCCGGTATTGCGCCGGTAGTTTTGGCAAGAGACTGGGAAACAGGTCTACTGTTACCAGCGCCTGATATCCTGGAATTTCTGGGATATTATAGGTTCCGGCAACAGCGGTCATTCCCCATACCATGGAGTCCCACAGGCCTTCATCGGGGGAACTGCCAGTATTACCGGCACCAGTAATATGGTAATACCGGCTGTTTTTTGCCAGTGGGCGGCTAATTTACCTCTTGCTCTTGACTGGAGGTATGTCAGTCAATCCCAACAGCAAACATCTAGTTTGCCAGTACGCCAAAAGTGTTGGTCACAGAATTACAACCACTTTTTTCCCACACCGCCAAACTTATAATGAGGCCCAAAGTCTTCTTCTCTAGCAGATAATGTAGAAGCATTCCGCTCTTCATGCCCTGCATAGATAGGATAACAAATCTATGCCCTACACCTCTTGCAGGTTCGAGGTTCTTTCTTTGACTCCTGGCTGTTGGCCAGGAAGCCTTTCTTCAGCTCCTCAAAAGTATCTGACATGCACTCCAGTGCTTTTATGCTACCCGGAGTTGGGAAGAGGCGCTTTTCTTCTTTTGGGCCATGGTTCTTCCCCCTTGAAATGGGCCCTTGGCGAGTAGCACTATTATCTTTTCACTGCGAGCGGGGGCCTGTCACCGCTAGTATTCCTAATGACTTGAAAAATGTCCATTCCCTAGTCAGGAAGTGATCCCAGACCTGCAAACATGACTTTCTTCAACATATTATCTACTGAGACTCCCAATGTTCTTTCAAGAATCCAGGCGATACTGGTGTCCCTCCTTATCCTGGCCTAGTTTTGCCAATTAAATTGCAGTTCTCCATCACCAACAGCAGTACTGTTTTACTCTGTACCTTTACTGTCACAGTCATGGAGATACTTAAGATCCTTGACTGCCCATCTGATATATCAAGTGACAGAAGCACTCTCATGGGAATTCACTCATTCTGGCCTGCGGGGCAGGAGCAACAAGTGAGATACCATTTCATGTCAGAATGTGCACCAAGTCTGGTCATTTGATTGAAGCAGTGAATGTGTGCTTTGCATTGTATATTGTGATGGATATACATTGAAATGCAATGATAGCTTTAATGATTTAAGCTTTTTGGTTTTAGTTTGGAAACCATAGATTAGGTTAGAATGCCTTGATATATTGTTGCTCTATTTGACATAAGCATTGCATTTGGGCTTTGATTTTCCTTGGCAGAAAGGATAGGTCTGGACAGGGCCTTTGCACCTTTATCAATAGAAATGTGATTTAAGTCCCATGTTGGGTTGGACAGGGCCTTATGTGCTCGACATGTGTTTGAAGCCCAATGTGTAATAGTGGGCAGGGGACTATTAGCAGCCTCCCCACCTACATGCAAAAAGAACTGGGCTTTGGAAATCCCCTGCACCAGGAATGGAAGACCCAGTCATAGAACAATGTTCAACTGTCTTTATTATACCTTCAAATGACAGGGATTGCAGCATGAACAACATAACATTCTCCACATGCTCTCACTCTCTGGGCGGTTGTCAGCTGGTTTTGTTAATGAGTGATATCACAAAACGTGGTTACATTCAAAAAAGCTTAAAATGGGAAAGGATTGGTTAGTAAGTTGAACATATATTTTCTGTAAGGGATTAGTGCATTCATTTGGACAAACCATATCTGATGGCTCCTTCTGAGACCACCTACAAAAGTATCACATGCAAAGTTACAGGTTAGTGAAAGGTGGTTGGCCAGTGCAACATTGTGTGAGCTAATCATTAAGTGTGAGGAGGGATTGGACAGAAAGGGTCTTCTCAGCTTTGGAGCCTTAGACAGGTACCAGGCCAAATGCAATAACTCAAGGTAGTGGGAAGGAAAACAAAGGTGCTGCGTGTTCCCAATAAGTTACCTTCTCTGACCTCCTAAGCCATGAGACAGAACATTCAGCTCTGAACCTGTATTTCCTATGTATCTTTTTGCCTGCGGTTCGATGGGAACAGCCATATTTGTCTGGCTCAAATGAATAGGCACTGTCGTGCAGATTCAGGTCACATGTGCAGAGACCATGAAATGGACCTCTCTTGCCTGTAATTATGAGGATTTTTGGATTAAATTCCCTGCAGATGCTCTGTCCTTTTGTTTATCTAAAAGGTTTCCTTCTCCCTGTGTCCTTGGCTGCCTGTGCATGGTAACTGCGCTGAAAGCCTGTTCTGCCAGTTCAACTGGATCAGCCTCTCAGCCTTCTCTGTGTCTTGAGTTCTCGAAACTTCTCCCATTCACTTCATTGTACTTATAGCGTTTATCTTTATGTGCATGGCCATCTCAGTTAGTTGTATTAACCGTCAGGAAGCGGTTCTTATGTATTCTTATGCATCTTGCAGTTCTCTGCTCAGCAAAAGGGTATACGTGTGCCAGTCCTCTAACTATGTGAGTCATAAGCATTTGCTTTTTGTCTACCAGCAATAAACTAAAGTGCTTGTGTAGCTTTGTGCATGGATGCCTATGTGCTTCATGTCTAACGTATCTATGTGCCCCATTACGAGAAGTGTGCTAAAAACGAGGTCATTACCGGCATGGAGGAAGTAGCGGGTCCATGCTCGTTTGACACCGCTAATAGCGGCTGATTACGAGTGCGCGAGCATGCGCGAACCCCCATGCCGGTAATGGCCATGCCGCTAAAGGCCCTCCAACCCCCCCGATAGCGGCATCAAAGGACCCGCCGATACCTCCTTCGCCTAGGAGGCACCCCTTAATACCGCCCGGTAATAACACCATGTAAATACCGGGCTCGTAATACCGGACACGGAAGTTACGTCATTGCGTCGGAACGGGAAATGTGCCGGCGGCCATCTTTAAAAACACAATCCATTGCAATCCTCCAAAACCACCAGTGTTGCATAGGAGAGACCAGGGCCATTGAAAAGAACATGTCTAAGGCCACCCGAAAAGCCAACCTCCGCCTGCGCAAGAAGCGTTTCTCTGATGAGGAATTGAACATGTTGGCAGACACCCTTGCTGCCAATGCTGATGAGATCAACACCCATAACCTCAAAAGGGAGGCGCAGCAGAGGAAGAAGAAGATATGGGAGGAGGTAGCCCACAAGATGTCTGCAGTCGGCACCACCCCACGCACAGTTAAATACTGCAAGAAAAGGTGGGATGACCTCCACCTCAGGCTACACAACATCCTGGCCAGCAATCATCGGGAGGCCATAGCCACAGGCGGGGGTGCCCATTCCCCGGTCAAACTAATGCGCTGGGAGGAGACATGCAGCGCTACCATCCAGATGGAGTCGATCGAGGGCTTCGGGGAGATGGAGATGAGTGAACCTGCAAACCCCAGTAGGGCAAACCATGACGTAGCACAAGGGATATGGAATAGAGCCTAGGCAAGGCAATGCAAGTCCCATCACACACACATCAACATATCCATGTCTAGATGGAGGCCCAAACCCTGCCACACTGAAATGCATGCTGAGTGCCAATCCCATTACCAACAGACAGCCAACACACAGGGACCATTCCCATGTCATACATCACACAAACCCCAATACAACGGCATGCCACCTGGCATGCAGCATTGCCGAATTGAGATGTCATGGCTAATTTCAAAATGCTCCCCTTCAAACTTCCCTGTGTGACACACCTGTAAGATATGAATGCATGAGAAATGAACAATTCCACAGCACCATCACATGCATCTTGCATGTAACACTATCACTGATGCCCTGCATCTCTTCTTCCCCCCCCCAGGCACTGATGGAGAAGATGGCTGTCAAGACCCAGCCACAAGGCCATCCAAGTCCCGGGCCAACCCACCTGGCACTGGCAAAACCACCTCTGGGGCAGCATTGCAGCCCACAGTACAAGCCAGGGCGAGTGCACAGGCTATCCCGGCACATGAGGGCCCCACAGCTGCAGATGAGACTGCAAGCACAGAGCTGCCAACAACAGTGGAAGGGGAGGCCAGTGGCACCTATTCTGCTGCAACAAGTTCTGTGGGTGAGGCAGCAGCCACAGCCCCACTGAGTGACATTGACATAGGAGCGGAGGAGTACGTGGACCAAGAAGGCACAATCCATGTGGCATGTCCACACACCCCAAGGCCCCCGTCCACCCCCCAACCCCACACTCAGGCCACACTCTCCAGCCCCATTGCGGATCCTGCACTACACAGTTCCGACCTCAGTACCACCCCAGAGGCCGGCCCTGCAATTGCACGCTCAGCCGCAGCGCCCTCAACCTCTGCTGCTCTCACTGACTTGGAGGCACGGCTGTCAAGGGTGGAGACAAGGCAGGACTCCATGCTTGAACTTGTTCGCCAATATGTGGCTGACGGAGAGGACACAAGGCGAGAGATCGCTCAGGTCATTGCAGGGAACACTGCCGCCATAAATGCCTCTGCAGTCATGATGCGTGACAGTTTGGGGGCCATCACGCAGGTCCTGACCGGCATACTGCAACACATGCAGCAACAACAACCTGGACCAGTCGTGCCAATCCCTACGGCATCAACCACATCCTCCACACCCGCATCCTCTGCACCCTCTAGCCCTGTGTGACTGACACGGCGGAGTGCGAGGCAGTCCGAAATGCTGCCCCCGGACACAAAGAAAGCACGCAAATAGTTTGGGACAACAATGGGAGGGGGGGAGGTGGTGTCGGTGGTGTATAGGGGAATAAGGGGGTGTTCATTGGGGGTATGGGGAGTTCATTTGGGGGTATGGGGAGTTTATTGGGGGTATGGGGAGTTTTGGTGTGTTGGGGGGAGGTGGAAGGGGGAAGGGCATGTGAGTGGTGGAGGGGTGAGGCCCTTTTCTGTAGTTTTCATTAATACACACGTTGTGTAAAAAATCATTTAATGCCTGGACATTGTTCATTTCGTGTGTATTCATTTTATTCATGAAAGTGCACAGTGCCCAACTCCCCACATACCCTGTGTGCATGTCCACATGGACCCAGTGCTCAGTGTAGCACTGACACATCCATCAACGTCCCTGTGGTTCAGAAGTATTTGTCAATCAGTGATTGGCGTACAGCACGCCCATCTTGTGCATCACATACTGGCAGGAGTGCTGCTTCTCCTCCATCTTCATCTTCATCATCCTCACCCGGTGCATGCATGTCAATGTCAGGTGGCAGTGGTACATTTCTCCGGATGCACACGTTGTGCAGCATGACACAGGCCCTGGTGATCTTTGCCACCTTCTGAGGCCCATAAAGGAGTGCTCCACCAGACCTGCTTAAGAAGCGGAACCGCGCCTTCAACAGGCCAAAGGTCTGCTCAATCACGACACGGGTACGGGTATGAACCCGATTGTACTCCTCTTCATGGCTGTTACGCAGGTCCCGCACAGGGGTAAGTAGCCACGGTTTCAAGGGATATCCTCCATCACCTGCATGGGAGTACAAAGAGGTCTGTGTGAGTCATTCTGAGCTAACACCTTCAGGATTCCCAGCAATAGCCGCAGCTATTTGCTGTTGACATGCACATGTCCCTGTCTGTATGCACAAAGATTATTTGGATGCATTGTGTACTGCAATATGGTCTGCATGTCTGGATGGCGTTGTACAGATGATGCATGGTGTTATCTTGCATGCTGATGCGGATGTACTGTGGATGCGGAACGATGTCTTGCCTCCCATGATTGCAGAGTATGCTACTCTGTGCCTAATCACACTAGCCACATTGGCACAGTTGTAATCATGTTTAGTCATGCATCGCTTGACATACCCATGGTGGCCTGGTTGTGCGTCTTACATGTTGTCATTGATGTACGGCATTGGTCCAATGTGTGGCAGTGATGTGTCATGTTCGGGTTGGGAGGTTCAGGTCAGAAGTGTTTAGCTCTGAGTGCATTGTCCAGTCTCCGCCCATTCCCACCCAGGTGGAGTATGCATCCCCCCACATCACAACCCCGATGCACTGCCATGGGCCAGTCAGCCAACTCACCAAGTAGCCAGGCACGTCGTCCCCATGTCGCTCCATGTGACGGGGTAGCGTCGAGTTACGTAGCACCATGGCATCATGTGTCGATCCGAGATATCGGGCACAACAATGTGTGATCATCTTGCTGGAGTCACATACCATCTGCACATTGATGGAGTGGTAATGCTTGCGATTGCGGTACTCCGCCTCTATGGCATGAGGGACTACCAATTCGACATGGGTGCAGTCGAGGACACTGACGCAATTGGACATGCCTGCCAGTGCATGGAAGCCTACTTTGGTGTCAGCAATCTCCTGGGCAGTCCGTGGTAGGGATATGTGGGTCCTAGCGTGCTTCAGGAGGGCATCCAGCACTTGGGTCAGCATGCATGAAAAGTGTGGTTGTGATATACCATGCAGCTGGCCGACTGTGTGCTGGTAGGTGCCTGTGGCCAGGAAGTGGAGCACAGACACCACTTTTAGTAGTGGGGGCATGGCAGTGTGTATTTCAATGAGGCTGACAATGTCGTCATGTATAATGTCCACAATGGTGGTGATGGTGTCCCGATCCAACCGGTATAGGGTGTGGATCTGCTCAGAGGTTAGATTGAATGGACTAGGCCTGATGCGAGGGATTGGTGGCTGCCTACGAGGTACTACTGGCTGCACTGGTGGTAATTGCTGGGCCTGTCTCACCTTCCTTCTCCTCCTGCGTCTCCTTGTGCTGCCTGTTGTTGTGGCTGTAGTTGTTGTAGTTGCTGTTGTTGCTGTAGTTGTAGTAGTACAGGCATGTCCTCCAGCCCCATGATTGCAACAGCTAGTGGTATCATTTTGGTGTGGGATGGGGTGTGGTGTGTGGGTGTACTCCTTTTATGCTGGGACAGGCTCAATTGACTCCACCTGTGGTGATTGTGTGCACCTGTGGCAGTTGCCTTCACTGCAGGTTGCTATTTACGGGTGGTCCGCGATGACTGTATGGCCGCCGTCGTGCTGGCCCTATTTGCCGCCTTCGGGATGCCGGTAAGTGAATGCCCGCATAACTTGTGATGTCCTCCTATTACCAGCATCCTGGTATTTCCTCTGTGAAGGTGTGTGTGTACGCGTGCAAGCCGGTACGAAGGGGCACGGTACGGGCGGTGGCGGTATGGGCAGGTTGTCGGGTCGTAATGGCCCGGTCCCGTTAACGATGCCGGTAATACCATTCCGCCTTCCGATTTTCATTACCTCCATTCTCGTAATGAGGCTCAATGTCATGATGTCAGTCATAATGTCATCAGCGTTCTGTGACTGCGGTCAGTCGACTTGCTCGATCGATTGCACGCTCATCTGTGACGTCATCAGGGTATAGACTGAATGGCTGAGTGAATAGCATTTCTCACACCTGCGATACATCAACAATGAAGGGGACGAAGGGGCCACGAGTGATGTACATCTCTCATTTTTCTGTCGATGGGCTGAGAGCGGAATAGGTGGAATGAGGGCTATGTTTAGGTCCCTCTCTTCAAATGTTTAAAGTTTTGATATAGAATGATTTGAGTACAGAGATGTGAAACGGATTACATACCAAACAAATATGTTTGAATCTATGTGAAATTAGAAGACAAATTGATGGTAGTTTGAAGGAGATAAATATGTTGCAACACTGGGCCTTATTACGAGTCCCACGGTAACCCTGCCGGTGCTACTCATTAACATTTACCGGCGGCCTGGGAAGTTAGGTGCCGCTAAAATGTAAGTCCCCATTCCCATAGAGTCCCGGTGGACTCTATGAGAGTTGGGGCACGGAAGCACTGGCACTGTTGCTGTAAATAAATACAAAGTTGGTCATTCTTGGCTCTGGGATACGTTCATACAGTGAAATGCTAATTAACAACACTATGTTATGTCATGCATTATGCCTCTCTACCAGAAGTCTTTCTATTTTGTCAAGTCTCTCTTTCGCTAAATGTGTACAGTAGGAGCAAACTGTCGTGGACGTGTTGCAGAACCTGTGAGTAGAGTATCAGGTTTGAGGTTGTACATCGATGGAGCTGTTACAGCGAGTTGGGAAAAGGATACACTTTGAGGCCCCTGAACCCAATGTTAAATTATTGCAGCAAAAGCATATTATTGGCACTGAATAAGACAAGTGGAGATGTCCTCTGGGTTCCATTTCAGTGGTCGATAGCTTCCCTGTAGCATAAGAGGAGTGCTAGACCCTTACTCTGAGCTAAGCTGGGGGAGCCTCCTTAAGGTCAGAGCTCTTACTAGCCATGGTGATCCCAAGGGAAACACAACAGCACCTTGTTTGGCTGGGAAGTGAACCTGTAAGCCCTTTAAGACGAGGTAACAGTATCTGAGATGGATGAGGATGCAGATCTTACTCATACATTAATGATCAGACCGACTCAGGAAGTTGTCAAAAACACAACTGTTTTAATTGCAATTGTCTAAAACAGGGAGTACAACGGGCATCAACGGACACTGCACAGTCATATGTCTCTCAATAATTCACATGAAAAACAAACATTTATAGTAAAAACACGTCATGAGTGACATCATACTATGTGGCAAAATAGGAAAACCTACTAGGGGATGTGATAGGCCTAAGGGGAACATCTACGTATACTTTCTATGGGGGACTGGACTGTGATTGGGTCTCTAAGGTCAGGTGGACGGCTGTGCCCACCTCTAGAGCAAGTCATCTTCCATGTCATACTAAAAGACAATGTTTTATTGGCTTCTCAAACTATTTGGCTCCTTGCTACATGGCCCTCTATAATTGGTTGGCACGCTTGTACAGTTCTGGAATAGTCCGCTCGCTAGCAGCACGCAAGCTGGTACCGCAGGTGCTGGAGGGTTGGCTTGGTCATGCCTCCCCACCCAATTATCCAATATCCATCATCACTCCTGCTGTCTGACATTCAATTAGTTCTTTGAACTCGGCATTGCAAAGGATCACTGTGCCGGAGAATAAAAGGGCGTGTGAGCATGGCCTTATCTTCTGGTCTCGGTGTAGCTTGCCCAAAGTCTATTTTTATCTGACCATGTGACGGGAGACCACGTTTTCAGCTCGTTCATTGTATTTAATACTTTTAAATGAATAAAACCTGGCACTTCTAGTGTTTTTCCATTACACCTCAAACAGGAGCTCGGCTTGCTTCTCACTTTCATTGTATCGCCACGAATAGATAACCAGTTTCTTGGTAGCCCTGACATTTGACACAGTGCTAGGCAAACCTTCTCGAAGCTTCCTTCGCCGCCAGATGTATTATTGAACTACGCCCCACTTTCAGCCCTTCTATTTACAGGGTCCAAGTTTGCTAAAAATGCGTTGTGCAACATCCAGATTCTATACACAATTACATATATATATATATATTCAGTGAAAAAACGTTGTTAAAGGGACGGTTTGGTTCCAAGTAAAACTGAAAAACCCTTGAAATTTGCAAGTTATGGTAAGCTAAGCAACCATAACTCGTGCCACCATCGTGCACTGCTAAGCCTAACACCCAGGACTTCAAAGATGACATCACAAATGTCCGTCCACCGGTTTGGGCTGTAGGCGTGAGCAAAGTTTTTTTTCCCATTATGTCTATGGGAAAAAAAGAAGTTTTGGGACCCCCCCTATAACTTTGCCCCCCCTGGACCAAACCTCCCCAAACTTTGAAAAAAAATTCAGAGTGGCCGCCCAAAAAAAAAAAAAAATATATATATATATATATATATATATATATATATATATATATATATATATATATATATTTTTTTTTTTTTTTTTTGCAGTCTCTTCACTACGTATACCCAGCCTTATGATTACTTAGTCTGCTTACGTTACTGCATCTGTACAATTATAAAGCATCATTGTATTTTCTTCAGTGCTTCTCCCACATGCAGTCTTCATTTTGCTCATGAAATGTTGCTCAGTTCTTTACTTCGACATCAGATTCTATAAGGTCTATTCACCTTCATTGGCATCTCTTCTGGGTGCGTCATTTCAGCTTCATGTGTCTTCACACTTCTTCCGGAATTTCCTTCAGAAGAATGTCATTTCTTCGTGGTTTGATCATGTATGGTTTTCTCGATGGATACCTTGTTTCAAGGACTCTTCGTCGTATAGGTACCATCACTGGTGTTGTGCATGTCGCAATTTCCGGTTGCCAACATATAGGCAAAATGGGGGCGGGACTTCCGGTAGAAGCACTTGGCTCCTCCTCTACACTCCCCCCTCTAGTTGATTTATTGACCACACTCCCATCAGTCTTCACATCTAGACATCCTTGTCTGAAGAAGTGCTTCTTTGGAGTCCATGGCCCTCATTACAACACCGGCGCTAAACCATGGCGCTATTAGCACCATGGTTGGTGCCGGTGTTGTAACGGGTCCGCCATGGTTCAATGGGGAATTACCACCCCATTCCAAGGTTGGCGGGGCGGTAATTCCCCATTGAACCATGGCTCTTCCCCATTCCCATTTTTGCCCCATAGGGCTCTATGGGAATGGGGAAGGCGCTAAGTACGGTACCGCAAATTGCAGTACCGTACTTAGCACCAAGGTCCCTTTGCGGGTCCCTACTTTAACGGCTGGTGTAGACCAGCCGTTAAGGTCGGGTCCCGCAAAGGGACCTCATAGTAAGGCGCTAAGTGTTTAACGGCACCGCTGCCTTTTACGGCGCTGTTAAACACTTAGCGCCAGGGTCGTAATGAGGCCCCATAACTTCATTACTCCTTTCAGAGATCCTGCTGATTTCACATGCTCATCAATACTCCAGGTCATGAGACTACATTGTCCATTCAGGCTGCAGTAGATCCATCTTCCCACATACTTCTTGTGGTTTCTCGGATACAGGAACTTCATTCCCTCAGGTGCATGAACACTGGCCTTTATATAGTCTCTAATTTCTTCAGCTGTCAGCTCTTTGGGTCCAAGCCTTGACCCGACATCAATCATGATCTTCATTCCTGTTTCTTTCTTTGCTGTCTTCTTGTACTGTGTGATTATTATTCTGATCATACAGAATCCAAATGTGATCATCACCAACAAGCCTCCAAAGAACTTGAAGATGCTTGCCATCCATTGTGGAACCCATGAGAAGATTGATGCAAACCAGCTGTCAGCTGAAATATCTTCTACCTCATCTTCCATCTCGATGTGCAATTTCATCAGCATTGTTATGGCTTCTGTCAAGGTCAGATTCTCTTCATCATGAGAAGGTATGAATGTGCAACATGATTCTCCAATTTTGGCACAAACACCTCCATCCATTGCTGTGATCATATCAAGGGCATATCTGTTTTGGAGAGTCATCAGTTTTATGGCTCTCAGCTCTTCCTTGATAGCATTAAATCCCTTCATGGTAATGTTGATCGTCTGCAGGAGCTCCCATCTGGTTATCTGTGACCATCTGGCAATCGCCATCGTCTGAATCCCTGGCATGAAGATTGTCGTGAATATCGCTGAAGTCTGGCTGAACAACCTGTGTTCGTACGGAATGTCATTGAAAGCTTCTTTCGATTTAGCTGAAAAGTAGTTCTCTCTCTTTGTTCAATTGAGGAATCCAACTGTTCTCCTCTTTCTTAGGTGATAATCTGCTTTTGGAAACTCTTCAATGTTCAGGTCACACTTTGGAACATGAACAATCACTATAGAACACAGCCCTCCCCTGTCCATGGGCAGCTTCATGTATGCTCTGGATCCAGAGGCCCAGTAGTGGTCCATTATTACAACAGTTCCATCCTTCATTCCTAGTACATCGAAGATTTGACCAACTGATAATTTTCTCCAACATTTCTTGTGCCATTGTTTCTGAGGCATAGCTCTGCACTGGCCAGAGGCACTATCTGCAACAGTCCTCCTTTGTCTTCAACCCATGTCAGCAACTTTGCAAGCGTCAGCCAGAGAGGTCTGCATCCCTTTTCCACACAATCTATAACTGGTTTCTGATGCCCTGTTACTGCCACAGCTCTGCATACAACTATGCCTTCTTCCCATCCATCTGGAGAAAGCACCGTCCCCCAGACTGCATCTGGCCTCTCTCCTTGCATCTTTGTATTTCTTCATCATTCTTTCCTTGGCAATCGAGTTTTTCCATTTATTTCCCATCTGATTCCTGCTCCCTTCATTCCAGGCTGTTCATATATTATCACATGATCTCCGGTGTGTGCTCTTGCTCTTGTCTTCAAATCTTGAACATAATCATCTTCTTCTAGAGCTGACCATTCAGTCACCTATACCAAGGATGCTGTTCGTCCCTGGAACTGACCTCTTATATGGAGGAGTGCAAGGTGAGTCAAGCAATGAGCTGTCTGGACGTCTATTTCTATAGCTATGCATATCTTGGACTTCCCCATAGCATAAGGTAGGAGAGCACAAACATAGCAACTCTCGTCAGAGGTTCGCTTTCCCACCTCTTTCCCTCTTTCATGTGCTGATACCACATGTTACTCCTCAAATGTGCTGTACTATCTAGATAATTATTTAACTCATAATCATCTTCCCTGGCACCTCGTTTAGGTGTCTTTCTTGCCCTAATAAGCTTGTGCATAATGGTCATGAAGTATATCAAAAATGGACCATCCTACAGGGGGAATCATAGGAACACTTGTCAGAGAAATGTGTGTCTTTACATGTGTCACTGGTGTAGGGATAATCACATATGGCCTTGGTCTATTTGCAACAGACAATTCTGCATAGGTCAGTGGAGTGGGAAGAATCAAGGGGACTCCGACCTTTTTGGAACCAACGAAGTAGACAGTGTGAACTAGCAGAATCAGAAAAAAATGATAAAGGCTGAGCATGCATATATCATGCACCAATACATGATACCCCACCATAAGCATTTCTCTACACTTCATCGAGTTTGTTCACTTTCTGGAACTGCATTATTTTCAACAGTCCACATTGTGTCTGTGTTCTACTTTTAAGGAAGGAAAACACCTTTTTAATCAGGCAGACTCGTTAAATGCTCAGGTAGCTGCCGAATCTGCTCAACTTCTAATTGCAGGGCGATTCTTAGGATCTTGCAGAAACACACACATGTTAGTATTACGCCAAACAAGATAAGGATACGTGTGGATTATGTATACAAACATAACAATAAGTAGTCCATGGGCATCGACATTAGATAGAACAATGAGTCTTAACTAAAGAGAAACCGCTCCCTTTTCCAGTCATCGAAATCAAAGTCGAGATATGGCATTTTTTAGCACATCAACACTTTCTAAAGTCCAATTTAAAGATTCCTGCGGCTCGAGAACATTTACTTTTGCACTCCTGCTAAAATATATATAAAGAGCATGCGGGATGAGCCACAGTCCAAATGCAAACTTGCATTTATTTAATCAGCAATCTTAGCGTCCTTCTTCCTCGTCATTGATCGAGTCTGCACCTGCTTAACTACTTCTTCTTGTCTTGCTTCTGAATCAACGGGTGGGAGTGCATCATTCTCACCATCAAATGGCTTTACAATGCTGAGGTGTATCCAGTTGCGCCTTTCTTGAGCTTTTACTGCAGAGGGAGTGATATTCTCAACTACAAAGGGACCACTAAAACGGGGCTCGTGCCACTTCCTTGTGAAGTTGCGCACTAGGACTGAGTCTCCAATGAATAATTTGGGCACAGGTAATAGTTCTTCACATCCAGTTGCTAAATGGTCTTCATCTGTATCCTGAGACTGACATCCTTTACGCTTGAGTTGATCTGAAATGACAGAGATACTAGCGGTCATACATGTCAAATACATATGTAACAAATTTCCTAACAATTCTTCAGTTATCTGGGCATCGCTCCTGCTCCTCGATGGAGGAAACAGGGGTGCTCTCATGTGCCTCCCTGTTACTGTCTCGTGGGGTGTGAGGTGGTGGTCCAACCCAGGCTGATTTCTTAATGTATATAATGCAAGGGGGAGGCAATATAACCATCCCTTCTTCAATGTCAATTTGAGTTCAGCGATTCTTTCTTTGAGGAGGCAGTTGAGTCTCTTACATTTCCTGTTCACTTATGGGTGATAAACAGAAGAAAACGTATGTTTTATGCTAAGCAATAAGCCGATCTATTCAAATACTTCATTAACAAAAGGGGGCCCATTGTCGGATCTCAGCACCTCATATACTCCTAATCTAGGAAAGAATTCTCGAACTAAAAACTTCACAGCGCAAATGGCATCAGGGTTTTTATAAGAACCTGCTTCATCCATCTCAAAAAGGGGCACACCACCACTATTGTATACCTATATCCAATACATACTATGTAAATGCTGAAAAGGACTGTTTGGTCGAGGAATCACTCCACTGATTGTTCGGAGGGTGTGCGCAGCAGTAAACTTTTGACATAGGATGCAATTTACTACATAAAAGGCAACGTGTTCTAACAATCCTCCGCAATAGCTGCTGTGCGGCTTTCCCTAGTTACATGCGCAGGGTAGTGCAGCTGTTCAAGCGCTACCCTTAATATGTCTACAGGCAACACCTGCTTTCCAGTCACCACAATGCATCAGAGGGGGATAAAGAACACCCCCTTTGTTTCCACAATTCTTGCTATTCCTCCTATATACCTCCATCAACTGTGTTCTGGACAAATGATTAAACCCTGCATTTACAATCATAATTGTGACTACTTTTTCTTTTACAGTCAGAGTATCAAAACTTGAAATATCTGGTGAATATGCAACCCTTTTGGCCTCTTCGTCTGTGGCTTCATTCCCGCATGAGATGAAGTCAGTTCTCTTAGTATATGCTGTGCATTTAACTATTGCGATGACAACTGGGAATTGTAGTGTCTTAATAAGCCTGTCCAATAATGCTGAGTGTTGCACTGCAGTGCCGTCTGCTTGGAGGTAGCCCCTCCTTTTCCAACGTGCTAGCCCTGCGTGTACGGTTGACGTCACATATTCGGAGTCACTGTACACCGTTACTTCCTGCATTGCATGATTCTCGAGCATGACAATAAGCACCACCAATTCTCCAGCATTGGATCTTTCATGGATTCACATGCTTAGAATATTCCCCGTCGTCAACCCTCGGTATCTTTATTCATTGGAAAAAACTCAACACTTTTGTGTCCTATTGACGTCCTTTTGGGATGCTTATGCATGGCCCAATAGGATGTAAGGTACTAATAGCCCCGCCCCTGCGGCTCCCTTCAGATTTCAACCATCTACAAAGTAGTCGGGATCACCTCGTGTTTTCTACACTTTGTTAGGTTAATTTCTTTCCCAATGTCGGGGAAAGCATTGTTCCGCCCGTGTGCCACGTGTGGAATGAAGAAAGTTTATGAGGGGGACAGGCACATGGATTGCCTTTATTGTCTCTACCCTCATCACTCTGCGGACACCTGTGAAATCTGCAAGGGGTTCTCGCAAAAGACGTTGAGGGACCGTAATCGGCGTCTAATATCATGCCTGAACGAAGGGGCCTACCCTCCATCTGAGGTAGGATTGGTGTGCAGTCTGGCATCGAACAGACCTAAGTCCCCTGTAGTCCCTCGCCGGTCGGTGTCGGCTGAACCTCCGGCAAAGAAGCCACGGCCTATGGAGAAGAGTCGTTCCTCTTTGAGGAAACATCTAGCGAAGGACGCTCATTCATCGTCAAAACTTGGTAGTTTGGACCAAGGCAGTAAGCCAGAAAAATCTTCATCTTCATGTACTTTAAAAAAGGATGGGAAGGAACCTTTAAGGCGCTCCTCCTCAGGAGACCATCATAGGTCTTCCTCGAGTAGAGAATCTTCAAAACACTGACCTAGAGACTCGAAAAAGGCGGGATCGCCTAAAAAGTCTGCGCCACAACTGCCAGTGCCGTCAACGGGAGTCCCGTCATGGACGGCTTCAATACCGTCCGAACAGTCAATCCCTGCAGTGGCGTAGTCGACCGCAGTGGCGGCGATCGACAAGGGAGAAGTAGAAACTCCCAGGTTTTCATCGTTGATGGTGGATCCTCCAGAGACTTGGCAACCGGCGGTGTATGACGCAGTTCTACCCGACCCCCTATTACAGCAGGAGTCGGCTCTCTCGGTGTTGTCGATGGAGGAGGAGCGGGAGCCGGTTGTTCATCCAACAGATCTCGGCTTACAGGGCGTTGCCCCGTCGACGATGTCAGGGATCCAAAATGTTCCTCCTATGTCTTCTCTGCTAAATCCGCAGTTGATGTTGTCTTTACAAGTTTTATCTACACTGCAGACCCCCTTAAGCCAGTTGGATGCAAGGCTGCCTCCCATGCGGGCGCCTCCGGTGACAACCGTCGTCGACCCGGCAGGCCCCGCTCCACGTTCAACATCAACGGCTGAGTTGCCGGTCTCCCGTCCGGTCAGCGAAGAACCCCCTCGCTCACATCGAGAAGAGGGTGAACTACAGGACTCTACATGGGAATCGGATGGAGAAATAGAAACTCCTAGAAGTCCGGCACAACCGTCACCTCTAGATGACATCGGGGCCTTTCATGCGATGATGTCGAAATCCTGTATTGAATTTGGTCTGACCCCAGAGGAAGAAAGGAAGGAATGCTTCTTATTTGACCATATGGGGAAGAGAAGGAAGTCAATCTTCTCGGTTCCGATTCTGGACCACATTTGGCAGAAAGGCTTATGTGCCATGCGCCATCCATTTTCGGAGCCTGTAATCAAGGGCAGGTTAGAGAAAAAGTTTAAGGCCCCGGACTCTACACCTAAGTGTTTGACCGCACAGCCCTCTCCTGAATCAGTGGTGTCAGCAGCGGCTAGCAGAAAAGCTAGATCACAACACAAGTGAAGACAGTGAAGCTAGAAGGCAGGATGCCTTTGGTAAGAAAGTATTAACAGTGGGAGGGACAACGGTCAAGGCAGCTAACTCGTTAGCTATTATGGCACGATACGACCATGAAATGTGGCATCGCCGGGCCCCCATCTTGCAACACCTGCCGGAAGAACACCAAAAGACAGCCATTCTACTGGTGCGTGAAGGTGAGGAGGCATCAAATCACAGTATGAACATCGCTGTAGATTTGGCGGAGTCGGGGTTCAAGCAAATAAATAATAGAGTGGTACTAAGAAGACAGACCTGGTTAAGGTGAACAGACTAAGTTCATTATAAAGTGCTGGACACGCCCTGTGAAGGTGAGCAGTTATTTGGGGAGAAGATAGACGAAGCCCTCAAGGGCATGAAGGAGGATTCAAATACGGTAACATCACTGGGGGCATTACAAAGTGGACGAGCGTTTTGGCCTTTTTGCCCCTTCCGCGGAGCTTTGGGAAATTCCCTATTTGCCACATCCAGAGACCGGAATTTCAATAGATCGGCATACTCCTCCTAAGGATACAGGCGAGCTGTCCAGGCGAACTGTTCAGGTGACACGGAGAAGCCAGGATTTTCAGACTTCTAGAAGGAGAGGAGGACAGTCTTCGTCTACGAAGATTAAGCAATCAAAATCTCAGCAATGACAATCTTCAAGACGTCCTGGGAGGCAGAGTGTCCAATCGCGTCGATGAATGGGAAAGAATTACATCGGACCGTTGGGTGTTGGACACGGTGAAACTAGGCCACTCTTTGCAATTCAAGATCACGCCATCTCCCATTCCTCCCGTGTATTCGGCACAACCCCATCTTCACATTTTACAGCAGGAGGTTGTGCTTATGCTGCAAAAAGGGGCTATAGAATTGGTTCCGGTGGCAGAGAGAGGCCTGGGAGTCTACTCATGTTACTTCGTGGTCAAAAAACCCAACGGCAAGTGGCGACCCATTGGGAACCTTCGAGCTCTCAACAAGACTCTACAACGCCTGAAGTTCAAGATGCTTACACTTCAGGTCATCCAGTTGATACAACCGGGGGATTTTCTGGAGTCGTTGGACTTACAAGACGCATATTTCAACATACCCATGCGCCGGCGACACAGAAAATTCCTGAGGTTTGTGATGGGTCAGAGTCATTACCAATTCAAAGTGCTCCCATTCGTTCTAAAATCGTCTCCCAGGACGTTTACAAAATGTTTGGCTCCAGTGGTGGCATGGATACGACGAGAAGGTCATCACGTCTACCCTTACCTGGACGACTGGCTAATAAGGGGCTCATCGCCGGCAGTAGCGCAGGCAAGACTCGACGTTACCATGCAGCTGCTACAACGGTTGGGCTTCGCAGTCAACTTCAAAAAATCCTTTCTATCTCCTTCCAGGAGCTTGGTGTTTTTGGGCGCGGAGTTCCGGACTCAGTCAGGACTGTTGAAACCTTCTATAGAGAGAGTTCAAAAACTCAAGCAAAAAGTGGACGAGTGGAGAGCTGGAACCAGAGTGTCAGTCAGAAGCTACATGTCGCTTCTACGAGCCATGGCGTCATGTATTCCGTTAGTGAAGAACTGTCGTTTCTTCATGAGGCCAATACAAGAATTTCTGGCGTACCGGTGGTCTCAAAGTCGTGAATTGTGGTCCGACAAAGTGATGATCAACAGCGAGCTACTAGAAGCTCTTCAGTGGTGGCAACTCTCAGACAATCTGACAAGAGGGACGCCTCTGCTAGAGCCGGAATTTCCATCCACAATTGTGACGGATGCCTCTCAAACAGGATGGGGAGCTCATCTGGGGGTCTTTACAAGTTCAAGGTCGATGGTCCCCAGGAGAATCAAGCCATCACATCAATGTACTGGAACTAAGAGCGGTTCGTTGGGCTCTGAAATAATTTTTGCCGCGCATACAAGGATCGGTTGTGAGAGTGTTAACGGACAACACAACCACGATGTTCTACATCAGGAAACAAGGGGGCACTCATTCCAGAACGCTCTCAAGCGAGGCTCAGGTGCTATGGCATTGGGCCCTCGAACAAGACATCAGCATTGTGGCGTTTCACCTATCAGGGGTGAGGAATGTACAGGCAGACTCTCTCAACAGAGAGATGAACCAACTCCACTAGTGGCAGCTGAATGATCAGCAAGTGTTGAAAATCTTCAGGAAATGGGGTTGTTCTTCGCTGGATCTCTTCACAACCCGGGAGAACAAAAAGTGCAAGCAGTTTGCCAGCAGATGGGTGCAGCCCAATTCGCTGAGGGATGCATTCTCCTTCCTGTGGACGGGCAGGTTTGCGTATGCGTTCCCTCCGTTTCCACTCATTCGAAAGACCCTCCAGTGGATTCAGAAATATCCATGCCGTGTGATTCTGATTGCACCTCACTGGGCCAAGCAGTCGTGATTTTCGGACCTGCTCCATCTATCCTTGGCAGAACCAGTGAGATTTCAAGTGATGCCGGACCTTCTGTTCCAAGACAAAGGAGCAGTTTGGCATCACGACCCATGCTCCCTCAGCCTGACAGCTTTGCTCCTGACTTCTCCGAATTTGGTTCGCCGAACATTTCTAGAGATTGTTGCCACATTATAGAGGTGGCGAGAGCTCCCTCCACGAATGTCTCATACGCATGCAAGTCGAAAAGGTTCTGTGCGTGGTGTATGTATCAGCCGGGAGTGGATCCTTTAAACATTTAATCGGCGCAAGTTCTGCCTTATTTACTACACTTGGCGAGAAGAGGTTTGTCTGTCTCCTCCATAAAAGTTCACCTGGCGGCCATTTCTAGGTTTACTCGAAAGAGACACTCAACACCGTTCTTCAGTGATCGACTAGTCAAACATTTTCTGAGAGGTTTATTTCAGACTTTTCCTCCGGCCAAGAAGTTCCCTCCTGGTTGGAGTCTCAATCTGGTGCTACCAGGGCTAATGAGGGCTCCATTCGAGCCTATGTCGTTGTCACCCCTGAAATTTTGGTTGTGGAAAATGGCCTTCTTGATAGCCATTACTTCAGCAAGAAGAATGTCAGAGCTGCAAGCGCTGGTGATTGATCCCCCATACTTACGTTTCTTCAAGGACAAGGTGGTGTTAGCGACTAACCCTCATTTTATTCCAAAGGTACCAACTACATTCCATAAACACTCTTCTATTGTGCTACCAGCATTCTTTGCTGCGGCTTCCTCTTTGGCACAATAGGCTCTCCATACGTTGGACGTCAAAAGAGCATTGAAGTTTTATCTGAGTCATACTCAAGAATTCAGGCGTACGAGACAACTGTTTGTGGCTTGTGGACCCTCAGTAAAGAGAAGACCAATCTCCAAACAAGGGTTATCCCTCTGGGTTTCGTCAGCTATTGCCTTCTGTCACTCTAAAGCGGGGAATCCTCTAAAGAGGCGTCCAAAGGCTCATTCGACAAGATCCACCACGTCATCAGCGGTATTGTGGTCAGGAATTCCACTGGTGGACATCTGTCAGGCTGCCTCCTGGCCGGTGCTGCATACATTTACTCCGCATTATTGCGTGGAGCAACAGCATGGAGCAGATGTGCAGATGGGACGTGCAGTCCTGAAACACCTGTTTCAGTAAGGTAAGCCCCCACAGAGTGGGGTACCGTTTCAATGTACCATGGTTGTTGTTTTTCTTGCTGGTTGTATGTTTGCATTCCTATGGTAGTGGTTTGCATTACACGCCTCCAGGTATAAGGATACTGCTATGTAATCTATTCTAAGCATGTGAATCCATGAAACATCCAATGCTGGAGAAGGGAGTAGTTTCTTACCTGTAACTCCATTTCTCCAGCGTTGGTATCTTTCATGGATTCACACGCGCCCCCCTGAATTCAAACTTGCTATTGCCTCTACTTTGGCTATTTATACCTTACGTCCTATTGGGCCATGCGTAAGCCATGCCTAAGCGTCCCAAAAGGACGTCAATAGGACACAAAAGTGTGGAGATTTTTCCAATGGGAAATGCTTTTAATAAAGATACCGAGGGTTCCAGGCCTGACGACGGGGAATATTCTAAGCATGTGAATCCATGAAACATACCAACGCTGGAGAAATGGAGTTACAGGTAAGAAACTACTCCCTTCTGCTGCTTGTGCCGAAAAGTGAGACAGTAGTCTTGCACTTGATACCACTTCAAATTCCCCATTAGCTCTGTGCCTTACCACAGCTGAACCTGAAAGCCTTTCCCCATCAGTTTGATCAATTTTTGAAGACCCATCAATAAATAGAACCTCCACCCCTGCTAGAGCATTCTCCTTCACTCTTGGAATATCATCATAGGACTCCTCGTAGTTAGAGCAATCATGCACTTGCTCACCTTCTGCCAAAGGCTAGGCTACAAAGGTGGCAGGGTTCACTAATTTACACATGACTATTTTAATTGTTGGATTCAATATGACTACCTCATGTGCAGAAGCACTCTGAGATGTCAACATACCCTTAGGTTTTTCCAAAATGGCAAACAAAGCATGCGCAACAAACAAAGTCATAGAACACCCCACCACATTACAGGTAGACTTCTCAATGGTGAACGCGGCTGCTGCAAGCAATTGTTCACAAAGAAAGTGTCCTCTCATAACTGGATCTAAAATCCCACTATAATATGAGGTTCGTACCCTAGTGTAGTCCTCTGTTTAAGCACCACTGTCATAACTATTGGATTTGTGTGTGAAAACAAGAAAAACTCCTCAGAATAGTTGGGAATTCCTAAAACCAGAGCTGTACAAATTGCTTTCTTTAAATCTTTAAACCCTCCCTCCATTTCCTCATTCCATTTTATTTTTCCCTTGTTCACTTGGGCTTTCTTCAGAGACTGCAGAAGGGGTCTTGTTTATGAATTATAATCAAATACCCATATCTAACATAGTTGCACAATCCCAAAAACTTCTGCATTTGTATTTTTAAAATGTGCGGTTTTGCTATTTTATTAATGAGCTCAGCTCTTTCAGGTATAACTTTCTTCCAGTCATATGAGATTACCAGACCTATGTACAACACCTCTTCTTGGCAATATTGCAACCTCTCCTTGTCTACTTTATATCCCTTGTCTGCTAGAATGATCATTAGCTGAATCGAGTCTTTCCTGCACTCATCTTCTATAATGCTGCAAACTAAAATGTCATCTATGTACTGCAGCACAACACTTTTCAAATCAATATTGCTTAGGTCCATCTGCAGGACCCTATTAAAGATCGAAGGAGATTCACAGTACTCTTGGGGGAGACAAGTGCTCTTTAGCTTAGTCTGACAAAACATAAATCATGTAAGGTCTTGAGAGTCCTTATGGAACGGGATTGAGAAAAACGCATTTTTCAAGTCAATCACCGTGAAATATCGTGCCTCTGCTAGGATACTACATAGTATCGTCGCTGTATTCGAACCTAAAGGAAATACCCTGTTCCATCGTGGCTGATATAGTCTTATAAGTACCCTCATCCGCCTCTCTAGACATAGGGCACTGACTTGCTCGGGGTAAAATTTCTCCTGACTTCAGTTTAATCTTAACCTCCCTACCCCCTTCCATAGGCCTATGTCATAGGGGCCTGTAGTCCATAAAGAGGTTGGCACTTTTTTCAAATCCTTGTAAACAAATACTGGGCGCTGCCGCATTATCATCATTTGCTGTGGGATCTCTCTTTTCTCTATACTGATCCAATATGTAATACTCATTTTGAATATTACTTCATCATCTGACGGATCATCTCTAAACATATCCTCGTCTGTGACGTCAGTCAATCTATACCCTTGCCCAATGGCAATCACTGTTCTCCATGGCCTGCCCTTGTCATCGGTTCCTTTGGGCATGGCCAATTCCCCTTGCACTATGGCTGCATCTAATCTGTCCCCCCTCTTAGTCCATAAGTACCTGTGGTCTAAACAGTAACTCATCAGTTATCCTCATAATCTTTTCCACTAAGCCGGCATCCATGTCAACAAAATGCGCACCCCACAAAGAAAGACTTCTGGCTCTAATGGTATTCTTCGCAAAGCCCTTAGCCCTGTAAACGCCATTAGAAATTCCCCCACGTTTAGATAATGTATCCCTGGAGTGGAACACACTATGCCTTCATCAGTAGAAAAATCGTCATATTTAGCTTTGTCATTACATCTCGGGCCAGAATATTAACCAGTGTCTGCTTTGTATACAATAATGGAACAGACATGTCACACTTTCCTTTACAGACTGGTAATTTATCAGTAAAAGGAACTCTGCTTGTCGCTCCAGAGAATCCTTGCGCATTCATGGCATTTCCTGATAACAGATATTTTCCCCCTCGTATACATGAGCGATTTGGTGTCTACTTAAAAAGAAAAAGATTTGCCTCCTAAGGTAGCATCAATGCTTGGTTCCTCTTGGGGGTCTTGTGTTACCGATAATACTGAACACATCAAGTCGCCCTGTGAGCTGTCCCATTGTGGGTACATATTTATCTCTGTACCCGTAAAATGACTTCCTCCCACCACAGTGACACCCCCTGCTCTAGGTGTCAATAACTGTCCTGTGTTTGCACTCTGCTGTATCTGCATAGGTGCATGCTGTGACTGTCCTTGCAGTGGATTCAATGGTGCTTGCTGTGATTGCAATGCATGTTGCTTTTGCGGCGCTTGTGCTTGATACACTATCTAATCTTGGGCAAACCCATTCCTATTTTGTGAGCAATATGCTGGAAGATAAGCTGTCCCCCCTCTTGAGAATTGCCCATTCTGTACATACCCTTGGCTCCTACATGTTTGCGCAATGGGCCCTGTCATTCCACATGTCCAACATACAGGAGGAGCTTTTCTGACTAACCCCTCTTGAATAAAACCTCTGTGCACATTTTGATTATCATTCTGCATATTCTGAAACCTGCCTTGGTTATTTTGAAGACCACCCTGATTATTCTGAAAACCACCTCTTCCTCTGTAACCCATTCCTCTGGCTCTCGGCGTAAACCCATTTCGTCCTTGGTCCATCTGGCCTTGATAATTTGCCTGCGATGTGCCTACTGCTTGTTGCTTTCCCAGCCCTTCTCAGCTTGTCAGTACCACCCCTTCTATGGCGTACTTTGACAATTTCTTCTGAACTAACTTGGCTTCCTCAAGTTTTCTAGCATCTTCCTTCTTGTTTTTCTCTTGCAACAGCCGGCAGTGATGTGCTATACTCAACTATACCTCTGCCTATGGCTTCGCTTCCATTCCCACTAGTTTAAGCTGTCTCTGTACTTGCTCCGGTAATCCCTGACACAAAATGTGGTGGACTACTGGCACTGATTTCCCCCATGGCTCCCTCATTTTCAGAGTCCACTGTTCCTGAATACTTTGAATGTAAGCAAGAGAATCTTCATCATCTTTCATCTTACGTGCCATAATTGCACCATATCTGACGTATCAGGATACTGTACCCTGAGTGCCCTCCAGACGTCTGCTCTACAATTATTAAATGGTGCTCCGTCATGAGCTGTGTTCTGTGCCGTGACACTTGAATAACCTGCTTGTGTCCAAATGTCATCAGCCCTTTCCCCAAGAATGGCTGTTCGGAGACCCTTCATAACCCCTATTGCCAGAATATTTCCTCCTGTCATCTTTTCTAGCTCATAAATCCGTTTTCCTGCACCCGCTGTTAAAATAGGGAGTTTATATCTTAAATTATCTTTCTCCGTTTGTGGCCATGGAATATACTGTGGTCTGGCCCCTCCTTTCTCCAATAAAGGGAACTGCATGAACCCAAATCCACAATCGGCTCCCATCGTCTGCCTATCCATAGTGGGGACAATGGCTCTTCCTGGCAATGACCTCAGCCTGTTTACATATGGTGGCGACTCTCCCTTCTCACTATGCGAATGTCCTTTAGGTCGCTCTGGGTATGCCATGGAATCTGGCTTCCTATCCTTAGGATGTTCTATATCAGACCATCTTACTTCCTTGTCTGTCTGCAGACATCCCTTGGGACCTCATGCACTTTCTCCCTCCTCCCCACGGAAGGTTTCTCTCCCTTCATCTGACATGTCTAGTCCCCAACTAGTATGACTCTTGTCTCTTTCATCACTATTTAAGGTCAGGCTGTCTAAGGACAAGGCTCTATGCTCAAGACTAAACAGACTTCCTTCTTCGCCTTGTGATTGGGTGACTATAGATCTATCTCCTTTTCTTCTGCTTCCCGATTCACCTCTTGTCCACATCTCTTGATAGGCTTTATTGATCCTATCTCAAATGCTTCCTATCTTAGAATTCTCATCCAATGTAACTTTAGATGGCCCTGACACTGTTCCATGCGAGGGGAGGAAACCCTATAGTGTTATCCTAGATGGCTCTGCCGTTACTCCCTGCAATGGGAGGAACTTCTCTATATGACTCCATGATATTACTGGACTTGGCTCCATTAACTCTTTCTGAATGCGATCAATATCTTGTTCCGTTTGCCTTCTTTTCTGCTCGATTTCTTCATCTAAGTCCCTTTGCTTTCTCGTTTCCCGTCTAACCCTTTCCTCTTCTTGTGTTTTCTCTTCCCTTCTTTCTTTTACTCAACGCACTTCTTCTTCCCTTTGTCTTTGCATTCTTTTATCCCACAATTTCTGTGCTTTCTCCTCTTCTCCCTTCCTTTCCTGCCTATTTTGTTCTTCGATTGCTCTCTGCCTGTTGTGATACTTTCTTTGCTCCTCTGCCCTTTCTTCCTTCTTTTGCTGATCCTCTTGATAGATCTGTTCTCTCCTCTGCCTATTCTTTCTCTTATATTCATCCTCCTTCAATCGTTTCTCACGTTTCCTGTCTTTTCTATCCTGTTCGTCTTGATCTTCCCTTTGCCTAAATTCCTCAATACTTTTCCCATCGAGCTTGAGCAATATCTGTCGCCCATACATTTGTTCTGTATGAGCGTTACCTCGTCAGTTTTCTCCTTTTCTCCTTTCCATCTCATAATCTCTCATTCTATATCTAGGGTCACATTCAGTCGTTCGATTTTCACCTCTCTGTCTTGTAAGATCTTAAAAATCTCCTCTTTTCTCTTACTTTCCTCTGGACTTTCGTTACTGCTATAAGCAGGCGGTTCATGTATCAGATTACTATATCCTGTAATCGCTTTTAGTTCTATTAACGGATACAATCCTTCATTTTTTGTACTATCGCCATTTACTTCGGGCGAGGTAAGGGGAGCAGAAGGCTCAGCACCTTCCTCCCTGCACTGATTAAGCATCCAGTCCTCAGGAGGCGGGTCTTTCTGTTCCTCCTGGTACATCTTCCAGAGCTCTAAACTAGCCAGCCTTTTCTCCAATTTCTTCCCTGTATACGCAATGTGCAAGCATGTGGTCATGTGTTGACAAACCACATTTGACAGCGATCCCACTTATGGCCATGGCATGAACATTTATATTTTGTCTGCTGTACCCTTTATCCACTACGCACTATACTGTTTGAGCTTGGGAGCGTGTTT
The DNA here is from genome assembly GCF_040938575.1 of Ambystoma mexicanum. Classification (NCBI taxonomy): domain Eukaryota; kingdom Metazoa; phylum Chordata; class Amphibia; order Caudata; family Ambystomatidae; genus Ambystoma; species Ambystoma mexicanum. The sequence continues at coordinate 143,187,028 of NC_090936.1, read as the reverse complement.
TGGCAGTGTCTTGCACAGGTTCATCAGTGGAGTAACATCCCCCATTGTGTCGATATTTACCATTGATTTACACAGAATACGTTTCAGAAAAAAAACAAATATGAGCATGCATTACCCTCACCAGTCAAAGCCTCTACTTCTCAATTATTTCAATCTACCTATTCAGCCAGCGCCCACAATGACTAAAAAATAGGTAACAATGTCGTATCTCTTCTTTACCCTCACAATTTTACTTTTGTCGCTCTCCGACACCTTTTTTAATCTAAAAGAATATACACATACATACTAGTCGACTTAACATATATCTCATCATGGTACTCCTTTTCTCTTAGCCCCTAAAATACTCTGATTGGAGTTTGAGTCATTCCCTATCATAAAGCTGTTTATGTGCCGCCTAAGTACCCACTTGGGTTTTGAAATGACTCCTTCTAAAGCTCCTTGAGCTTGGACACTGGGCTCTTTGACGCTCCTCGTCATATATCTCTGACGCTCCTTGTCATATATTAATCAACCCCCTGTTACTTTTCTTTTACCACAATCCCCATTCCATTATTTTGCCAGTCCCCTCAATCAACTCACCATTCGCTTTTCAGCTCAAGATTCTCGGGATCGTCCCCTCCGCCAATCTGCCACCATCGCCATCGCCTTCGGTCCGCTCAGCACCTGTGGAAACCAGGATGGATTTTGTGAAAGAGAGACCCGTCACACCTATATCGATTTTCTTGCAAGAGTTCTATATCGGCCGCTCTCCACAGGAAACTTCTCAATCCTGCGGCTAAATGGCGGGGATGTCTGATTTTCAAAAAACACTAAACGCCTACTAACCGACGGACCTGAACCATCCTCTTTCTGCTTCCAAGTGAACCCGTAAACCCTTTAAGATGAGGTAACAGTATCTGAGATGGATGGGGATGCAGATCTTACTCATACATCAATAATCAGACCGACTCAGGAAGTTGGCAAAAACACAATTGTTTTAATTGCAATTGTCTAAATGAGCATCAACGGACGCCGCACAGTCATAAGTCTCTCAATGATTCACATCCAAAAACAAACATTTATAGTAAAAACTAGTCATGAGTGACGTCATAGTACGTGGCAAAATAAGAAAACCTACTAGAGGATGTGATAGGCTAAAAGGGAACATCTACGTATACTTTCTATAGGGGACTGGACTGTGATTGGGTCTCTAAGGTCAGGTGGACGGCTATGCCCACCTCTAGAGCAAGTCATCTTCCATGTCATACTAATACACAACGTTCTATTGGCTTCTCAAACTATAGGGCTCCTTGCTATGTGGCTCTCTATAACTGGTTGGCATGCTTGTACCCTTCTGGAATATTCCACTCGCTAGCAGCACACAAGCGGGTACCCCAGGTGCTGGAGGGTTGGCTTGGTCATGCCATCCCATCCAATTAGCGCAACATCCATCATCTCTCATGCTGTCTGCCATTCAATTAGTTCTTTGAACTCGGCCTTACAAAAGATCATTGTGCCTGAGAATAAAAGGGTGTGTGACCATGGCCTTATCTTCTGGTCTCGTGTAGCTTGCCCAAAGTCTATTTTCATCTGACCATGTGACAGGAGACCATGTTTTGAGCTCCTTCATTGTATTTAATACTATTAAATGAATAAAACATGGCACTTCTAGTGTTTTTCCATTACACCTCAAACAGGAGCTCGGCTCGTTTCTCATGTTCATTGTATCGCCACAAATAGATAACCAGTTTCTTGGCGGACCCAACTTTTGACACAGGGCCAGGCAAGCCTTCTCGAATCTTCCTTCACCGTCAGCTGTATTATTCAACTGCGCCACACTTTCAGCCCTTCTATTCACGGGGTTCATGTTTGGTAAAAAGGTGTCGTGGAACATCCAGATTCTATGCACACAGGTGTGTATATATATATATATATATATATATATATATATATATAGGCAGCACCGCCTGCAGTCTATTCACTACGTATAGCCAGCCTTATGATTACTTAGTCTGCTTGCGTTACTGCATCTGTACAATTATAAAATGGCATTGCATTTTCTTCAGTGCTTCTCCCACATGCAATCTTCATTTTGCTCATGAAATGTTGGTCAATTCTTTACTTGTGCGCTATATAAATACGAATAAAACAAAACAAAAAAAAAAACAAATATAGAATCGGGGCCTCGGAACGTCGTTGCTCAGTTCGGTCAGGTTTATCTAAATCTATTTCGACGAATATTCCTTATCGTTCTCGATGGCTTCTTCATCAGAACCGACGACGCCGCGATCTGGCTTCAAGAAGTGTCGAGACTGCGGTAAAAAAATGTCAATAACGGATCCACACAGGGTCTGTTTATGGTGCTTGGTGTCCGAGCACCATTGTTCGGAGTGTGAGGACTGCATGTCCATGACGGCGAAAGCCCTGTAGGAGCGAAAGGGGAAGCTCGAGAGAGGTAAGTCTTCCAGATCTCGAAGCAGCTCCCACCATTCGTCGAGATCTAGACAATCAAAAACGAGACGTCGAAGGTCCTATTCCTCGTCGTCTTTGGTGTTCCCAGAAAGAGTTTCCTGTCCCACCAAACACAGTTCTCAAGCTGAGTGGGAGGAATTCAGAAAGAAAATGTTAAGCGTCTTCAAGAACGCGTCCTCGACCCCCTCGAAGACAGCTGAGGGTGATACCCCGGGTGAAAAACCCAAAAAATCAAAACGCTGCGAGTCGCAGCACCCGGCAAAACATTCCACCTGAGAGCGCCATGAGCCATCGGGTAAGAAGGCACCGTCTTCGACGCCGTCGCCGAGGGTTCCTTCGACGCCGTTGTCGAAGATTCCTTCGACGCACGGGTCGGCGCCACCGACGCCGTTGTCGAAGGGTTCCTCGACGCATCGGTCGATCGACTCGACGCCATCGTCGACGTCGACGCCGATGAAAGAGAGGACCAAGGCTCCGCAGCCAACAGTGTTTTCAAGGGCCTCCGGCACGACGACGAGACTGTCGTCGATGCCCTCGAGTAGGATCCCGATCCTCTCGAATTCTTCGAGGCCCCTTGCAGTTTTTTCGATGCCATTTTCGGCGCCTTCGAGGCCAGTTACATCGGCGTCAACGACTTCGACATTTTCTCATCCAATAACGAGTTTGGCTCCTTCAGCCCTAGAAATGGGCTTTACTCCATTTCAGAGATCAGAATACCCTGGTCTTTCTTCAATTTATGAAGGAAGAGAAGACTCTGACCAAGAAACTTTTGGTTTACAGAGATCCTCACTGCCTGCTGCAGAGGATTTCACCTCTGAAGAAAGGAGGCTGAAGGAACTACAAGACTCACTTCATGAGGCCAGTGGACTTGACACTTCCCCAGAAGTGGAATTTGTAATGCCAGACCCAGGGGAACATGCCGAAACACCATATAGAACCCTGATGGCAAGAATAATTGAGTTTATGGGCTGGTCTGCGTCTTCACCTGTTTTCCAACAGGATGATCTAATGGATATATTGGACAAAGGTCCACAGGAGGACCCGGTGGTCCCCTTCCATGCAGCCCTGCAAAGAAAAATTGCATCCAATTGGGAGACTCCCGAAGTCATCCCAGCAGTCAATAAAAGACTGTCGACAAAGTATAGGGTAGCGGCTGCTGACCCTGAATACCTGTCAAAACACCCGACCCCAGAGAGCCTGGTGGTTCAAGCGGCAACTTCATCCAGCAGTAGGACTGCTTACCCTACTGTCCCACAGGACAGGGATGACAAGAGGTACGACTCTATGGCAAAGAAAGTCTTCTCTGCCTGTAGTATGGTGTTGAAGTCCATCAACGCCACCTGTACGCTCGCCAGGTTCAGTCACACATTATGGGAGTGTGCTTCATCAGCGGCTGACTGCATACCCGATGGAGAGGAGAAGGAAGCCTTCCTTAACATCATTCAAGATGGCAAAGATGCCATGTGCGAGTCTCTTCAAACTGGCATCGATTCCGCTGACAGTATCAGCAGGGCCATGGCGGCTAGTACAACAATCCGCAGGAATGCGTGGTTGCGAAGTCTGGCTTTGCTCCAGATGTACAGGCCAGACTTTTGAATATGCCCTTTGACGGCTCTTCGTTATTCGGAAAAAAGGCTGATGACAGTCTGGAAAAGTTACAGACTTCCAAGGCAGCAGCAAAATCTTTAGGAGCTGCTATCCGCCAGATTCCTTTTCGCCCCTCAGGAACCTCTGGCAGAGGAAAGTCCTTTCGCTATTATTCCGCATTCGGAAAAGGCAGAGGACAGCCGGCTCAAAGAGGCCAAAGAAGATCTACCCGAGGTGGACGGGTCAAAGGTACTAAGACCGCAGCAGCAGCAGGTGCCTCTTTACCCTCGGCATCTGCATCAGCCGCCCCCAAACCACTCTGAGGCCTTCGCACACAAGACACCTGTGGGGGGCAGGTTAACTCACCATCTGACGGAATGGCAGGCTATAACGTCAGATGCTTGGGCGTTGGAGACAGTTGCCCAAGGTTACTGCCTACCTTTTCTGCACATCCCTCAGAGTCATCCACCGGGGAACAGCTCCCGAAAAGTTCCAGATCTGCTCCTCTTGCAGGAAATTATGGACCTGCTAGAGAAAGGTGCCATAGAACCGGTACCTGTAGCGGACAGGAACAGGGGCTGGTACTCCCCCTACGTTCTCATACCAAAGAAGGACGGAGGACTGAGACCCATCCTGGACTTAAGAGAATTGAACAAGTTCCTCAGGAAGGACAGGTTCAAGATGGTAACTCTCTCTCAGATCCTTCAGGACCTCCAGCTCCAGGACTGGCTGGTATCTCTGGACCTTCAGGATGCTTATTTCCATGTGCCAATCCATCTCAAGCACAGGAAATACCTGAGGTTCGCAATTGGCAACTCTCATTATCAATTTCGAGTTCTGCCATTTGGGCTGACCTCCGCCCCGAGGGTCTTCACTAAGCTGATGTCGGTAGTGGCGGCGAGTCTAAGGAGGGAAGGGATCCACGTCTATCCCTACCTGGATGATTGGCTGATCAGGGCTGTATCTTCGGAACAGGCCCGGACCCAGCTAGATTGTCTGCCTCTTCCTTAACAGAGTGGGCTTCTCCGTCAATTTAAAGAAGTCACAGATGATACCATCTCAGAGACTCCAGTTCATTAGAGCGGTCCTGAACACTTCCCTGGGAAAAGCCCCGCCACCAGATGTGAGGGCTCAGGATATTCTACAGATGGTCACCAAGTTTCAAAATGCCCAAAGTCTCCCAGCCTTTTACTATTTGAGGTTGCTAGGCCTCATGGCATCCTGCATCTTCCTTGTGCCAGAGGCTCGCCTGAGAATGAGATCTCTTCAGTGGGCACTGAGAAGTCAGTGGTCACAATTCTCAGGTAGAATGTCAGACCTCCTCCGTATTCCGGACAAGGTAGCCCACGACCTTCAGTGGTGGGCCTATTCAAAGAACATCTTGAAAGGAGAACTGTTTTGGCAACCATGGCTGGAGATAACAGTAGTCACAGACGCCTCGCTCACAGGGTGGGGAGCCCATGCCAACGACTTGACCATCAGCGGTCGTTGGTCTCCACCGGAGTCCAGACTACATATCAACCTATTAGAGCTGAGAGCGATCAGACTAGCGCTGAAAGCTTTCCTGCCATCAGTACAGGGGAGAAATGTCCGGATAATGACAGACAACACGGTGGCCATGAACTACCTCAACAAAAGAGGAAGCGTCGGTTCACTACCACTGTGCAGAGAGGCAATGCAGCTCTGGTTTTGGGCAATTTGGGAAGAAATCTCTCTATCGGCAGTCCATCTAGCCAGAGAGAAGAATTTGACAGCGGACGCTCTGAGCAGGCAGAGCACAGTCTCCCACGAATGGGAGCTAGCTCAGGAAGTCCTTCAAGAGATCTTCGCCCTTTGGGGAACCCCTCAGGTGGATCTGTTAGCCACAAGCACCAACAGGAAGTGCAATCTGTTCTGTTCAATGGAATTTCCCCCGAGAGGAGCTCTGGGAGACGCGTTCGTAGTGGACTGGGAGTTTCCACTCCTCTATGCGTTTCCACCAGTCCCTGTTATTCCTCAAATGATCAGGAGGTTGAGACGATTCCGGAAAACCATGATCCTAATTGCCCCGGACTGGGCCAGGAGAACGTGGTACCCGGACCTTCTAGATATGTCCATCTGTCCTCCAATCCGTCTTCCACTCAAAGAGAATCTTCTCTCGCAGAAGGGAGGTCAGGTTCTCCACCCAGACATCAGAACCCTCAACCTTCACGCTTGGTTTCTGAAAGGTTGAGGTACAAGGATTGGGATCTCCCTGATGGCGTCATGGAGGTGTTGCTTTCGGCCAGAAGACCGGCAACAAAGTCTTTATACCGCTGCCGTTGGAACAAGTTTTGCAGCTAGTGTAGGGAAGAGAATATCGACCCTTTTTCATGCGGTACATCAACGGTGCTATCGTTTCTACTCTACTTGGCAAACTCAGGCCTTCAAGTTGGCACTGTAAAAGGCTATCTCGCAGCGCTTTCTACTTTCTATCTTCAAGCGCACTGCGGAGGAACCATCGTATTTCAAAATTCCTCTAATGGTACAATTTCTCAAGGGTCTGACTAATGTTTACCCTCCAAAACCATTCCAGGTTCCATTATGGGACTTAAATTTAGTCTTAAACTTCTTAATGGGCACTCCATTCGAGCCACTTCACTCTTGCGCATTAAGATTTCTCACACTTAAAACTGTCCTACTTGTAGCACTAACATCGGCTAGGAGGGTGACTGAGCTACAAGCTCTCTCCTGTAAACCCCCTCATACAATCTTCCACAAGGACAAGGTTGTCCTCCAGGTAAAGCCTAATTTTCTCCCCAAGGTGGTTTCTGAATTCCATATTACTCAGAAAATTACCTTGCCTTCATTCTACCCTCCTCCCCATCCGGGGAAAGAGGAGGAAAGGCTACACAGGCTGAACCCTAGGCGAGCTTTCAGCTTTTACATCAGCAGAATGGCTAGAATCAGGCAAGCAGACCAGCTGTTTGTAGGATACTCAGGTCATAAGTTGGGACTACCCATAACAAAACAAACCATCTCCAGGTGGATTATCTTGGCCATCCTGGAATGTTATAGACTAGCAGGGAAAGAGCCACCACAAAACCCCAGGGCTCATTCAACCAGGGGTATCGCAGCTTCTTCGGCTCTCCAGAGAGGGGTACCAGTCCGGGACATATGTGCGGCAGCCACATGGTCGTCCGCACATACATTCACAAAATTTTACAATCTGGATTCCTCCACTGCTCAAGAGACCAGATTTGGCAAAGCCGTATTACACTCGGTCCATCCCTAAAGGGATACATAACACTATCACTACCTCCTCCAATTACATACCACTTCTATGGGAGTCTATCAAAGATAAGGAATACGTCGGAGGACACAATCCCTTCGAAGAACAAGTTACTTTCTTACCTGGTAACATTCTTTTGACGGGATGTTCCTCCGACGTATTCCTTATCGCCCCTCCCATCCATCCCCGCAGTGATAACTTCCCTTGTGGTTGCAGCTTTCGCTCCTTCAAGTTTACTAACCAATTCAGGCATGTCTGTCTTATACCACAAAACGGAAATGAGCAACGGACGCAGCGCGTGTCTATTTATGGGCATGGTGACGTCGGCACCGATAAGGTGGCCGTCGAGGCACATCGACTCGGCGGACGCCGACGCGCAGCGCCCTCTACAGAAAAAATTTCCGAGGCCAGCAAGCTGGAAACGTATATTAAAGATAAGGAATACGTCGGAGGAACATCCCGTCGAAAGAACGTTACCAGGTAAGAAAGTACCTTGTAAGAAAGTAACTTGTTCTTCTTAATCAATCAATGAAGCTGTGACCGTTCCTTCATGGTGACAGCTCTTCACTACTGTGATGCATATTCCCAGCAACAGGCTAACTTTCACTGCCTGCTGTGATGCTAGCACCAGTCAATCTCCAGTTCAAACGATTGTTCATGTCCCACCCACATTGATGTAATGATGGCGGATGATCGCTAGGGACCTCAGGAGGCAATGGGGTGGGGACAGCCTACCATGTACGGTTAGATCGCTGCAGTTGACCCTGCTCCCGCACTGAGGTACTCGTCCTGTGCACTAAAAGCTGCTGAATCCCCTCCTGCAATACTGTATATGTTAGCAGCCAGTCACACACCAATCCTACAAAAAACACGCATTAACAAGAGAACAGAAGAGAGAACTTAACTGTTGCCAAACCAGCAATGACAGAAAATGTGGAGACAGAGAAAAAAACATGGAGAGATAGAGACTGAATTTTGGGGAGAACATCACATGGTATTCATTGAGAAAACCATACATGATATATCTGGAAAGAAATTACAGTCTTCTGAAGGAAATGCCGGAAGAAGTGTGAAGATGAGTGAAAGAGAAGACTGATGACGTCACATGAAGCAAGTGTTTGTTCTACCATTTCTCCTAGCGTTTCTGGCAAAAATAGTTATTTTTAGCGTTTTTCATAATTGCAAATGTTTGCTGCTCGAGGAAGTAAAGAAATTAGAGCATGATAAGAGCATCCGGTCTTGGCATAGGATCCGCACTCACTTAATGGCTGGCAGCAATCAGGAGGGTGGAAAAGTCGGAGAGAATTGCCAGCATATCGGCCGCCCAAGGCACTTGCTGGGTGCCGCCATTTTTCTATGGCACAACCCGGCCCATACTGCAGCCACCTGCACTTTCCTGACCATCCCTTAGCCTACCACTTCACTCCTGAAACCCCAAACACTTACCTGTTGGGGCTCCCGGCACCACCACTCCTTCCCACCGGGCAGCTGTTAAAGAAGAAGAAAAAGTGACTTTGGGGAAAGGGGCATTGGTCCCTTTTCTATTTTCTATGTTGGCGGCCTGTTTTTTTATTTTATCAACAGGCGATTGGGCCCTTTAAAAGAAAAAAAGCTACTCGCATCCCGGATGGAGCCCTGGTGTGTGAATTGCTATCACACCCTTCTCGGGGGCATACCAGGCTGGTAACGGCTCGGCCTGTCGGGCTGTTACCGGCCCGGTACACCCTCTGATGCTGGGGTGATTGCTGCATTGTTTATTTCATCTCCTCAGTGTTCCAAACGCTTTGCAATGTATCTGCTAAGAGCTATATTTGGGCATATTGAGAGAGACACTATTGGGATAATGCGCATAGCCATAAATGTTCTCGACTGTTTGGGTTTAACTAAGTTTTACTTACATCCCCTGGGTTGCACACATGGCAGGTGCAACAGGCTCTGCGCTGTTCACATGTACTCAGCCCTTGCTGCTGGAGTGTATCGAAGCTGGGAAGTATAGATCTGAGGCAGTAGGGATGTGTAAGTGGTGTGGAACATTGAAAGACACCGGTAAAGGATTGGGATATTACTTTTTCTTGGACCTGTCTTAATTAATACTTTTAAATAGAGGACCAATTTTATCTCCTTCTGTTACACTATTGATTTCACTGGAGCCTGCTTCCAGATCAGCTGTCAGGCGTTAACTGCTCATTAAATGTTTGGCATAATTACCTGCCGTAATAATGCAAAAGGGAATTACCATTGCAGCATCAGGTAACGTAAGGGATCTGCATAATTCAGGATCATGCAGACCCTTGAGTTATTTACCCTTTCGGCATCCCATAGGACTCCATGGGAGGAATGTCAAATTATGGCATGCGGTATCTCTTTTGTTTGGAGGGAATTTCCTACACTACAAAAGCCGGACTTAGAGTTTCCAGGAGAGAATTGGCCAGAGAGGTAAAACATGAGATATTTTCAAATACTGCAAATTGTACGATTATCACCACATTCTTAATAAGGCCCTATGAGTGGCTTACTCTTGTTGACGATGTGGTTATATGGTGCTTTTTGAGAGCATGACTTGAACTGCTGAAATATTAATGCATGAACACAACACCTTTCACGTGGAATCCTAAAAGCGAACACAGTTAGATTGTAAGCATTAACTCCATTCCCCAGATTGTACTGGTTGGCCTCTACAAAAGAGAGTGCACTATCAAAGATTTTCTCTCAAAATTGCAAGCTCATTCAACCAAAGCCACCATGTTCCAAATGACTCACTGCTACAAATGGTATTTTCCACCCCTCTTCCTCTTCACCTATTATCAGGTAAGTGTACTGTTCTGGGTCTGAAGGACTCTTCAAATATGGGGATGTAAAGGAGCCAACCTTCTCCACACATTTTCATCTGTACAGTTCGAGAGCATGGGGAAGCAAACAATGCATCACATGCCAGAGGAAATTGCCGACTTTTTGCGTACCCTGTGATGAGGTCAGTATCATGACCCCATCACAGGGGCTGGAAACGGGAAAGTGGTCTGAGGATCAGAAAACCCAGACTGCCTGTGCCATGAGCAAGCTGGAGGTAGACATGTTCGGGATGCACAGAGCTCTCCTTATATTTCATGTCCTACTCCCGATGAACAGCCTTGTGACCCATGCTCCATTGTGACAGTAAACTTCCTATCACCTCTCTCACAGACCTTAGTTCCCCAGTCATGCATGAGGTCTATGACAGTGACTTTTGATTCTCACATAGAGAACCGGAATCAACATTTTAAAAGTAGATGGGCGATACACCCCCCTGCTGGGTGTCAGCACCGTTGATCGTGAAATCTGCGTGAAGATGCTTTCAACAGCAAGCACCTGGACCTGAGAGCAGCACTAGGCCACATGAACCCACTTACTGGCTAGAGTCTGGTGCATCGCAGGCAGACATCACACTGTGAACATACAGGTTGCTGGAGCCACCAAAGCCCTATGAGCCCTAGGGACCCTAGAGGGAGCAGACGCAAACCTACTAGGAGGAGGTGTTACATCTGACACATCACAAAGTGGCCAACCGGACATTTAAGGAATCTGAGGTGGGCACACGCCCCGCAGGCATGTTGCCTGAATCTAGAACCCTAGAATACCCTAGAACACGATATGGCAAGCTCACATGTGTACCATCAGCAATCTGAGGGAAGCTCTACTGGAACACCAAAATAGACAATGCACGAATGATCGTTTATTGTGTGTGTCTACATATTCATATATCTATCCTTTAAAATAAAATAAAAATTCAAAAAGTATTGGCAATTGTTACAATAGAGGCCCTCTTGAAGTACAGATTCCATTGTTTGCTTTTAAGAAAAGTGGAAACATTGAAAATGTCATAGTAACAACAGACACGCGCCAAAACTTGTAAATCTCCATCTTACCATCACTGAGCTTTGGTATCTTTCCCCCTGTGGCAATTCCAGTATATGTCATCTTATTACTAAATCAAGTCAGGGTGATTTAGCGTTAGAGCTAGTTTCGGATCAGAAAACCAATACCAATTATAGCACAGCGATTGCTACATACCCAGCGATTGCTATATACCTTATTACGTGGCCTTGCAAAAACATGTACAACACGAAAGATCCACCCCAGGAATATAGAACATAGAAGCTGTATACGAACTAAAAATATGAATGTTCCTCTAGTTGAACATTTTGTCACACAAAAATTGGAACAATGATTTCACATGGAGAGTACTTCTTCATTTACAAGGACCTAATCTGCAAAAAAACACTATTACAATGGGAGCAACGTTTGATCTTTTAAAAGCAAAAGCCACATAGAAAGTCTCAAAGATATTAATTGGTACATCATTGTATGCATTTGCAATAAACTCTATGTAGAGAGCACCATAAGAGAATTAAGATTGAGAATAAGGGAACATCTTTACAGCCTAACCACAACCGAACGAAAAACTGCACTGACAGAACACTGGTTGAAGGAACATCAATCAGAGAAAAAATACAATGGGCCACATTACAAGTTTGGAGGTAGCCATGCCGTTTTTACCGGCATGGCTGCTCCCAACCCCTGGTCCGGGTCCCACAAAATGGGAATAACCGGGCCATTCCGTTCGTTGCGGGCCTGGTAATTCCCATTCGCGGGACCCGGACCCGGTATGTCCCCAGGATGGCAACAACGGACCCGTTCGTAATGGGTCAGTTGGTACCATCCTGTTCTGCTAGCGGGCGCCGCTCTGCACGTCAGTTCGACATCTATTTGTGGCATGCAAACAGAGCGAGAGGACAGGAGACAATTGGAAAATGAGACAGCATCTGATATTGAAGGGCGACCTTTGCACATTATACTGACTGGTGCACATAATTGATATTGATATTGATATTTTATTTCTATCACGCTCATACACAAGTGTGTCAGAGCGCGACAAGGCAAGGGAAGGAAAACAACGATCTTACTAGGCCCAGTGACATTGAGAACGTTGAAGTGTAGGGTAGAGGGAGAAGTGGGAGAAGTGCATGGAAGGGGGGACAAAAGGAGAGTGCGGAGCGAGAAGGAAAAAACAAAAATAATAATAAAATAATAAATAAAAAGGCAACAAACAATGGGAGTGCAGCCAGCAAGTGGCAAATGCTGGGTTTATGGCAGCAGGCCATGTAGGTCTGAAAGTGCAGGAAGAAAAGGGGAGGGCTGTATGGGTACAGATACAGCCCCCAGTGCAGGGTGTGGCCCGGAGGCAGTGTGTGAGGGTGGCAAGATGAGCAGGTACCTGGGCCCTGATACCTAGGCCCGCAGGACAGAGGGTGGCCAGGGGCATGGTGCCGAGGGAGAGTAGAATCAACTGGGGAGAGGGGAGGAGAAGGCAGAAGCAAAGAGGAAGGTTTTGAGGTGCTTCCGGAACCGGAGATGGTTCTCCTCAAGTTTTAGAGTGGCAGGGAGGCTGTTCCAGAGATCTACCCCCAGCTCGTTTCTTTGAGAAACGACTGACCATGAGGGAGTTAGAGGTAGAGGAGCGGAGTGCTCGAGATGGGAGGTATTTGCCTAGGGATAGCTGAAGGTATGTTGGACCCAGGCCCCAGAAAGCCTTGTGGACAATGCAGAGGGTTTTGAATTTAATCCTTGCATCCACTGGGAGCCAATGGAGAGATTTCAGAGCTGGAGAGATACGATCCCAGGGCTTGAGGCCAAGAACAAGTCTTGCAGTCCTGTTCTGGATAAGTTGTAAAGGGCGGAGAGTAGAGGCAGGTAGATTAAGAAAGAGGCTGTTGCAATAGTCCAACTTAGAGAGAACCAGAGCTTGGGAGACAGTGAGCTTCTGGGGGAATTAGAGAAAAGGAAGAATACCTCTGAGGAGGTGCAGTAGGAGGTTTGACTTTTTTGATACATCAGTGATGTGGGCGGAAAAGGAGAGTGTGGAATAAAAGGTGACACCAAGGTTCTTGGCCTCGCAGGTGGGGATAGAAGGTGGGCCAAGGGAGGCCAGCCAGAGAGTGAGGGGAAAGGAAGGTGATGGTGTGCCAATAAGGAGGATCTCTGTCTTGCTGGCATTAAGGCAAAGATCGTTGGCGGCACACAAATCTTGGATGGCAGTTAGGCAATCAGTGATGAGAGAGGTTGAGGAGGTGGCCGAGGGCAGCCTGAAAATGAGTTGAGTGTCGTCTGCGTAGCACTGGAAGTTTGAGCAGAAAATGTCAATACAGCGGGCGAGACTTGCCAGGTATTGGTTGAAATGCCAGGGCGAGAGGTTAGACCCCTGGAGAACACCACAGGTGGAGAGGAAGACAGATGATAGGAAGGACCCAGGTTGGACCTGGGAGAGCCAATCAGAGAGGAAAGAGGTCAGCCAGGCCAGAGCCTGATCGGCGATGCCCAAGTTATCCCGGAGACGGTTGAGCAGGATGGTATGGTTGACCGTGTCGAAGGCAGAGGAGAGATCAAGTAGGATGAGAACAGAGGGAATGCTAGAGTCAAGGTTTGAAATCAGATCTTCACGGATGTTCAGGAGAGCAGTTTCCGTGCTTCTGCCAGATCTGAAACCAGACTGATGGTCATGGAGACAGCCAACAGAATCAGAATGAAGGTTTAGCTGAGAGATGGCCAGATTTTCAAGGAGTTTGCCTAAGAAGGGGGTAATGGAAATTGGGCAATAGTTGGCCGGACAAGAGGGATCCGCTGTGGGTTTCTTGAGGAGAGGATGCACAAGTGAGTGCTTAAGAGGGGAAGGATCCTGAGGCAAAGGAGTGGTTGCAGAAGTCGGCAAGGGCGCAGCGAGGGTATTAATGTGGTCCTTGAGAGTTTTTGAGGAACAGGGATGAACCTGTTTTGACGAGGCTTTCATAGATCGGACTTGTCTAGTGACCTCATCAGGGGAGAAGAGAGGAAAGGAAGAGAAGGAGGGTTGGGGGGGCTGTAGGAGGGTCCGTGAGTACCGACGGAGAGGGGAGACCAGAGTGGGTGGAGGAGAGTGTGGACAGGATGTCCTGGGTTTTTGAGATAAAGTGTGAGGCCAGGGCATTGCAAAGAGCCCGAGAGGCAAGGGGATGGGTAGAGACTGCAGCAGGGTTGGTCAGCTCCTTACAAATTTTAAAGAGTTCGGTCGAGCTGTTAGATGCCGCAGAGACACAGGCTTGAATGTGCACTCTCTTCTTGGTACGGACAGATAGATGGTATTGCCATTGGAGAAGGCGACAGGCCAGTTTGTCAGAGGATGAGCAGGAATCCCTCCATTTTCTCTCAGCTGCCCTACACCTACGTTTAAGTGTAGCTAGGTCAGAGTCATACCAGGAATTGCACTTGACTTTGGACTTCAGGCGGATCCTCATGACAGGGTCAAGAACATCAAGAGTATCAGAAATAGAAGAATAGAGAGAAGACAGGGCTGTGTCAGGGTGCAGAGGAAGAAGGGGTGGGGAGAAGGTGGAGGCAAAAGCCTCGCCTGACACACGCTTCATGGGCTGGATGTCCAGGAAGGTAGGTGGCAGTGTTGGGGTAGGCTTGGCTTGGGGGGAAGAGAGAGAGAGATGAGAGGAGAGGAGGTAGTGGTCACTCCAGGAGAGGGGAGTGGAGAGAGGGATAGATAGGGGGAGGCTAGAGGAGATCAAGACATCAAGTGTGTGCCCTGCAGAGTGCGTTGGGCCAGAGGGGAGGATAGAGAGGGAGAGGGAATTGCAGAGGTCGCGAAAGAGCAATGTTGAAGGACAGGGAGAAACAAGGTGAATGTTGAGGTCACCAAGGAGGAGTTGAGTGGTTGAGGCCAGGAGAGAGGAGGAGATGTCAGCCCACTCAGGGAGAAAAGAGGTGATTTGACCAGGGGGCTGGTAGAGAGTGGCAACAGTAAGAGAATGGCTAGGAGAGATTGAGAGCCTGCAGACGAGGCATTTGAAAGAGGAGTAGATCTGGGTGGGAATTATAGTGGCAGGAATCCACTCAGGAAAGATCAAGGCTACACCCCCTCCAGGGCGAGTGGATCTGGGTGCGGAGAGGATCTTGTAGCCATCTGGGAGGAGAGTGGCAAAGCTTGTGATAGAGCTGGCCGTGAACCATGTCTCTGTAAGACCAAGAACGTCAAGGTCAAGTTCTTCAAGGAGGCGGCAGATGTCAGAGGAGTGTTTGACAGCAGAGCGAGAGTTGAGAGTGGCAAGATGAAGAAGGTTGCCGGCCTTAAAGACCTTCCGGGGAGGGGTACAAATCAGAGGTACGCCCTGCGGAGTTGTGGAGGTGGCCAGAAGATGGGCAGAGGAGGGAAGAGTGGGGAAGGTAGCCTAGGAATGAGAGGAGGGGACAGCCGGAGAAGAAAGGAAGTTGATGAGGCGAGGGAAACGCCTATTGAAGAGGAGGAGATTGGCCTGGGGACCTTGGACTATGACAGTGCCATTTAGGTAGACGTTAAGGATGACTCTGGAGGAGTCAAAAGAAGCCATGAGGATTTCCCAGCGAGTGCCACCATTTATGGGAGAGGAGGAGACAGGACAGAGCACAGAGATCATATGGGGGGGTCCATAGATCAGGCGAAGGAACAACAAAGAGGATGTCGGTGAGGGTCTGTCTGGAAGAGGCGCTGGTATAGGTATCAGCAATAGGGAGACCAGGGTTGGAGGCCAAGATATCCTTTTTAAATCCTTTTTAATAAGGAGAAAGGTCTGAGAAAGAGCTAGGAAGCCATGGAAAGCAAAGAGACCTGAAAGAGCTGAGACGCCTGAGAGGGACAAGGAGCCTGAGAGAACTGTGAGGTTCAGGAGAGGTTTGATCAGAGAAATACTGCCCAGGAGGAGGACCCAGATAGTGAGTCAAAATATCTGTATTTGTAAAAACATGCTGGGCACTGTATACATTAAGTCTGTGGCAAGATGAGCAGGACACTGAACCCCTGGATGAATAGTAAGATAAACAGTGTATCCCTGAGACTGTGAAGATCCATGTCCTGCCCGGCTAACTATCGCCCAATCTCCATCACTCCTTTCCTGGGCAAACTCTTGGAAAAGCTGGCCATCTCCGAGCTCAATCTTCACACTGAATCTGTTGGTTGTCTCCATGATCATCAGTCTGGCTTCGGAGCTGCAAGAAGCATGGAAACTGCTCTCCTGAACATCCGTGAAGACCTGCTCTCCAACCTTGATTCCAACACCTCCTGCGTCCTCATCTTACTTGATCGCTCCACTGCCTTTGACACGGTCAACCATGCCATCCTACTCAACCGTCTGTGGCTGACTTCTTTCCTTTCTGACCGATCCTCCCAGGTTCAACTTGGGTCCTTCCTCTCCTCTATCTCTTTCTCTATCTCTACCTGTGGTGTTCCCCAGGTGTCTAACCTCTCTCCCTGGCTGTTCAACCAATACCTGACACTTCTTGCCCACCATTTTGCCGCAATCTGCCCCAACTTCCAGTGCTATGTGGAGGACACCCAGCTCATTTTCAGGCTACCTTCAGCCACCTCTTCTCCCTCTCTCATCTCTGACTGTCTGTCTGCTATCCAGGATTGGTGTGCCGCCAATGATTTCTGCCTTCATGTCAGTAAGACTGAGATTCTCCTCCTCGGCATACACGCTCCCTCCTTTCCTGTCACTCTCTGGCTGGCCTCTCTTGGCCCTCTTCCTCCTCCCACCTGTGAGGCTCAAAACCTTGGGGTCATCTTCAACTCTGCGCTCTCCTTCTCTCCTCACATCTTTGACGTCTCTAAGAAGTCACACTACCAGCTGCACCTTTTCAGAGGTATTCTTCCTTTCCTCTCCTTCCCCCAGAAGCTCATTGACTCCAGTGCTCTGGTTCTCTCTAGGCTGGATTACTGCAACAGCCTCTTTCTAAATCTGCCTGCTTCCACTCTCCGCCCTCTGCAACTCATCCAGAACAGGACTGCGAGACTTGTCCTTGACCTCAAGCCCAGGGATCGTATCTCTCCAGGACTGAAATCTCTGCACTGGCTCCTAGAGGCTGCAAGGATTAAGTTCAAACCCCTCTGTATTGTCCACAAGGCCTTCTTGGGCCTGGGGCCTCAATACCTCCAACTCTCTCTTTCGAAATATCTTCCTTCTCGACCTCTTCGCTCATCCACCTCCAACTCCCTCTGGGCCAGTTGCTTCTCCAAGCAACGAGTTGGTGGTAGATCTCTTTCTTCAGATGGGGCCTCCCTATGGAACGGCCTCCCTGCCTCCCTTAAACTTGAGGAGAATCATCTCCGGTTCTGGAAGCACCTCAAAACCTTTCTCTTTGCCTCTGCTTTTACTTCCCTTCTCACCTGCTGACTTCCTGGCACTGGTTACCTGGCCACCGTCTGGACACGGGTCCAGGTCCATCCCCTGCCAGTCACACACACCTGCACTGCCTTCCTGGCAACCCCCACACTCGGGGACTGTTTCTGTAACCCTACAGTCCGACTACCAGCTTTCACACCTCTTGTCTGCACTTACCCTTGCACTTGCCACCTGCTGGCCGTACTTTTATTTATTGTTATTTATTCTATTATACCATGTACTGCACTGTCCCCTGCCCTTTCCCCCACCGCACTTTCCCCCTTCCCATGCACTTGTGCGATCTGAATGACACCTGGCCTAGTAGGATCGCTGTCTGTCTCCCGTCCCTTGCCTCGCCGCGCCTTGAAACACTTGTGTTTAGGCGCGTTATAAATGCCATATCATATCATAGATGAGTAGTGAGTTGGGAACTGCGCCTCTGACACTGCCAAGAAGTGAGTGCACTCTGTCCCTCTAAGTAAGCTAGGCACTATACACTTCCCTGAAAGCTTGCAAATTGCAGCTGGGAGCTATAACCCCGATGCTGTGTTCAAGGTGATAGGTTATCCAGCAGGGTGATCGGTGTTAATAACCTAAAAGTAGTGTTTTAGACATTGAAGAAGCCAAATAGGCACCGTCAGCCTGAGACTGTATTTAGGAAATCCTGAAGAGCTTTGGTTTATCCTCTTCCTTCACCTTTTGTTTAGATTGCTCAGAGAGAAAAATACACTTTTCTTTCATTGATAACCACCTAATACTGGTCAGCGTTTATCCCATTACAAATCCTAACAAGAATAAAGTATTTTTTTAAACCATACCATGTGTCATGTGTTCTGTTAATCCACTACAACATATTTTAAAGGTTCCTTTCTGCAGCAAGTGAGTTTGAGTTTGAAAAGTGTATTTTTCTGGCCTATTGTGTAACTGGCTGTAGCACACCCTCCACTGATTCCGTCACAAGCCTCACCACTCACTGCTTTTGCCATTCCATTATTATTGTCTCCTGTCTGTTTAGCTTTGCCATTATGCTGATAGCTTTTCCAACAGCAACTTCAAGATTAATTTAGTGTCAAAACCAATGTACAGTATATTTGAAGGTTTGGTAGACAGTAACAAACAACTTTTCTTCTAGGTTCTTTGAATTGTCTTTAATATCTACACGTGACAACCAAATGCCTATTGGCATTAACACCACTTTTAAGGGGTTAATGCGCGTGTTGTGTGCTGTAACTCTGGAGACAGTAGCTAATGCCCCTGTGGTCTTGGAGTCTTCACCATAGGGATGCCAGCTCACATTATTAACTCTTCTTTTTTAATACTGTTCAGTAGAAAAGTCTTTAAGAGAACATTGGGCCTCATTACGAGTTGGCTGGGGGGGTGCAGTAAAATAATTGTAGTAATTCCCTTACGATCAACGTCTGTGTGCTAATGGAATTACAGCAACTTTTACTGCAGCACGGTGTTCCGAATTCTACCCCAAGTAATTCAAGGGCAAAATTTGGTGTATTTATTGTGCAAATTTACCACTCATGGTAAATCTGCCAATGGACTCCCTAAACGGGGAATTACACGGCCATACCACCACTTGCAAACCCGTGGCCACGGGACGGAGTGGTTGTAACAGTAAACGATTTAGACAGTAAATTGGCGGATTCCCAGTTTATTGCCAAATTCGTTATGAGGCCCATTATTTTCCCAGGTCTGAGGAATCGCGAGTTTGTTATTTATTGTGTAGCTGTTTAATAAAAGATTGTTGATGAATGTTGAGGTCTACAGAGAAACAGCGTCGTACTTTAATTTATGGATTTAATTGAACAATAAACAAAATGCAAATTAAGACTATTGGGTGTTCCTTTTTATTGCGCAAAATGTATATAGCAAGCATGCCAGGCACCTTTAATCAGCTTATGCTACCTGCTTCTAGACATGCCACCTCTTTAGTGATGCACCCTGTAAAACATAAGCATTTGAACAAAAAGACCCAGTAGCCACATAGTGCTCTGGTTTGTACATGAAAGAATAATTTAACAGTGCCATAGCTATTGCTGGTTGTAATCTGTTTGTCGCAGACTGATGCAGCAAACATGGTCTGGGGGCACTAATAGCTAAAGCTTACCTTTGTCAGATAACTGTTTACAACATAGTTAGTTTTTCTGACAATTGCTGTGTCCCCTCTGTGGGCACCCATATGTTATTGCTTTCAACTGATGGATATTCAAGGATACATTCCGTGTTTGTGAACTCTAATTTTGACTTGCCAAACCTTAGTTCTGAATTAGTGCTGCCCCAGATATTTGGGTTTTTGATCCTGCAACAGACAAATCCATAACCTTGGTTTGCATACACTTTGATTTTCCGTTTGGCCTTACTATGAGTTACAAACCCGCAATTTAGGTTTGTTTAGTAACCTTGTGTGAAGTTGGAACACTGGCTGAGAAATCCCAAAGACAGATTTTTCCACCCATGTGCTACTGATTTGATTTCAGGATCTTCAAAATCAAGTTTTGAGTGCATAAACAAGTTTTTAGTTACATTACGTGAATACTT
Source organism: Ambystoma mexicanum (assembly GCF_040938575.1). NCBI lineage: Eukaryota > Metazoa > Chordata > Amphibia > Caudata > Ambystomatidae > Ambystoma > Ambystoma mexicanum. The sequence goes on along the minus strand of NC_090936.1, from coordinate 143,166,985 downwards.
AGTTGGAGCAGATCCAGCATTTGGCCGTATGCATGCAACACAGCTTCATGAACCCAGAATACAGGTGGTGCCAGCAATCAAGATAGAATGCAGGCGAGCAGTTGAAATTCGCATCTGACTCAATAAAACGCCGAGCTCAAAGCAATGGGAGAGAGAAAGAAATACGGCCTCCACTTTAAAAAGTGGATACATCCATTCAGATGATGAAGCATTTCATACTAATTAACACTGTGTGAACGAATCAGGAGAAGGAACACATACATTTTACAAATAGTTCCGAGCGAATGAAAAGGTTCATGAAAATAAATATTCAATAAGCTGCACACATGAAAATAACAAATCAATAGCAGTATGTTGCAAACAAACACACAGGGCCTGATTTACAAAGCATTTTTCAATGGGATTGCACCATTGTAAGAACGCTTTTGTATATCAGGCCCCAAAACATCTTGGGCGACTAACAAAGCAACCAGTTAGAATAATTGGGTGGTATTTTCAGGGAATTTTGCTCCCAGTGAAGGTAAAACAAACTAGAGCCACCTGAGAACCTGTCATAAAGTATCAGTATGAAGGGGGGCATGATATGGATCTTTTGGTGAATATAAATGGAAATCGTGTGCTTACGTTCAAACGAGAAAGCAAAAGTTAAACAAAAATTTGAAAAGATCAATTAGGGCCAAATCAAAGGGACAATTAACGGAATGGTGCCAACCAGAATAATTCACAAACTTTCTATGGGGGTTAGGTTAACCAGAAAGGAGTGGCTAAGGGAAATTCCTAGCCATAAATACCAGTTTGATCAATCTACTTGGAATTGAAAGAGAGAATTAAGGAAAAGATTAAAAGCTCTGAATAACAACATTTTAGACATGGATATTTTTATAAGGGAAAAGAGAACTATGTGTTTAGAGTATCGTAATTGGAATAGAGCCAATCGATATTTAAAATTTCAACATCAAGATGAGCTCATGTTAGAAACATCGATCACAAAGAACACACGCAAACTTTGGTCCGTAGTGAATGGCAGTGAGATTTCTCAATCTTCCATCCAAACTAACACTGTTTCGGAGGATCTTCACTTTGAATCTCTGTTTGGGAAGACTGCATGTGGTGTGGAAACTGTTCACTTAGATGCTGCCTGGTCTCATTGTTTTTCAAGGAAGATTGTTCATCAACTTATTATAAAATCTTCCAGCTGTTAGAGCTGCTGGACCAAATGGGCTATCACATTCAATTTTAAAGGCTGATGTTGACTCCTGGTCTGTGATTCTGTTCTATCTCTTTAAGAACATAATTTTGAGGAGGCAGTGCTCCGTGAGTTGGAAATCCGCAGTTATCATCCCTCTTTACAAGAGGGGTGATCGAGCGCATACCAACAACTACCTCCCGGTGTCATAAAATAAGCTAAATAGACTATGCAGATGATGTGTTGCTCCCTGATTTTGCTCCCAGGGTATTACGGCAATTGCTGGGAGCAATGAGTGAATACGCTTCTGCAAACAGCTTGGTGGTTAACACTGAGAAGACAACTATATTAAGATTGTCTAATGGAAAACAGAAAAAAGGTATCATATAGTTGGTTTATGCAGACAAAGAATTTTCATCCAGTAACAGAAGCTAAATATTTGGGTCGGAATGTTGGCTTGGTGGACAAGGGGCTTAAAGCAAAAATGGATCAGCTAGCTGCCCAAATGAAAAACCTCAAGCCCAATCATTTTTGTTTCTCCATAATCCCACTAATAACATTTTATAAAGGGTAAGCTTCCCCCACTATGATATGTGGAATGGACATTGAATTCCAAGCATGGAACATGGATTGGGCTCGCTTAGAGGGTAGGACATGGAAAAAGGCCTTAAGCTTACCCATGTCTGTCCCTGTAGTGGCGCTTTGTTATGAATTGGGTCTCCTGTCCCTGAAGGTTGGTTTGGAGTAGAGACTCTTACATTTGTATAGGCTTATAAAGTTGATGAGAGAAGGATCACTGTGGACTTCTTCAAGGAGGATGAGGAATATTTTAACCCCTTTATTAAAGTATTCCTGAAAATTGTGACTACCATCTTAGCAAATATTGGTGCACAGTTTCAGACTTAGTATTGTCCCTAACAAAGGTAAAGAGTGCTCTAAATGAGTTCAACAGGACGAGAACAGTAGATTCCATGCGTTCGCTTTTATTGCATGGGAGTCTATCATATGTAGACAATCCTAGTGGGTGTTACCTGATTATCGGTCCAGATATCCAGATGGTAAAAGTCGAGATGCCATGCTAAGATTTAGGCTACACCTACTCCCAACAGAAGATGTAATATCTAGTCGGTCCAAAGAAAGAGTGGGCCAGGAAGTCTGCTCAATTTGTAATTTTGAGCTGCGGCAGACCTTGTATCATATTTTAATTGAATGCCAGGGGACTCGATTGAAAGTAACACAGTCATTGGCGCGTTTTGTTGTGAATTCTCAATGGTTACAGACTACGGATTTATGGCATCGGTTGTCTTCAGGGCATGAAATGTTTTTGACAATGGAATTCATAAAACTGCTAAAAATGCTGGGTTTGTGAAATGAATCTCCCTGAGGACTGGGTGGGAGGGCTGCATTTCTAATTTTGTTTTAATTTTGTTTTATTACTGCTTCACAGTGTTTTCATCTGTTTGCATTCTGCACTATATGTAAAGTCAAATGTTTGGCTAAGGCACATTAAATAATAAAATACATTTTTTTTTAAAAAATGACTTACATTTCAGGAAAAGATTTTATCTCTGAAGTGCTGTGAAATCAAGTCAGTTTTTTAATACTGTGTGTCAGCAGCTTCATGATCCCAAGCATTGCTTTGAAAACAAAACAAGGAGTGGGAAAGATTATTTTATTTTATTTTTTGCATTTATTTCAGCGAACAAAACCCACAGTCATCTAGGCGATAGTTGCATAAAGTGGATAGTAAAATTCACGATGTGCAAAAACAAGCATATTGGTTACAGACTGAATAGGTTTGTGTATATACACTTGCAAAGTCTCACCTCATGCTGTTGGGGCTACATCAGCATGCAGACAAGCAAATGAGACAAAGTAGGTATAAGTGTCTATAGACTGGCAAAGCCTCACGTCATGGTCAGCGGGGTCTACATCAGCGTGCAGACAAGCAAATGAGACAAAGTAGGTTTGAGTGTATACAGACTGACAAAGCCTCACCTTGTGGTATGGAGATCTACATCAGTCATGCAGACAAGCATACGAGACAAAGTAGGTATCAAAGTATACAGACTGCAAAGCCTCACCTCTTGGTACGGGGGCTACATCATCATGCAGACAAGCAAATGGGATAGGATAGGTATGAGTTGCAGTTGGGTAAAATACAAATGCAGCACAGGGCTGGATGAGGAGTAAGGACATTGGTTACAGGCAGGTGAAGTACAAATGCAGCACCAGGCTGAATAAAGCGTCAAAATCAGTAGTTGCAGGCAGGTAAGATACCGATACAGCACAGAGCTGATTGATGAGACAAAATCAGAAGTTGTGACCCATAGGAAAGCAAAATACTGCACGAGGCTGATAGGAGAGATAAGGGGATAGTCGGCAAGAAATGCAAGCTGTGCCAGTAGACAAGCGAAGTAAAGTGCCTGTCAATTCCATCTTAACTTACTTTGAGGCTCCATCTTCTGAAGGATCGGCATAGCACTGGTGATGGCCAAGGCTGTTATGGCCATTACATCTTTTTCTGCCACCTTACAGACAGACCTCAGATAAGGGTGATTCTCCTTGGTGTTAAAATATGCAAAAGACACCACTCCGTAGGAGGAGCTTACCAGTGGGGGCAGGGGTGACCACTCAGGATACAACATTCTGATGGTGTTCAACTGCTACCGATGACATGCTGACACCTCAATTTCAAATCCTGTTCGAAATAAGATCAGGCTGCTTGGATTCCTCTGCTGCGCGTTCGCTACGTAGCTAGCGGACACAATGTTAAATGTAACATGTAGTCCCACGGAAGCGGCATAAATAGTGAATGTCTGGGGCTAATTAAGGTATCAGTGTTTTATTAATCTCGAAGGTGCAATTGGTGATTCATTCTTGGGGTTTCATGAAGTAATAAATATAGTACTGCCCCTTCCTGTAGTAATTAATTTTAAAGGGTACATCAATAGAAACAGAACCTGTAGGTGGAGGCACAAGATTGTTCCTAATTTTCTGTTCTAGATTGATAGTCAAAATGTTGTAGTTGATTAGTCAGGTAAATAGATGGGTGATTTACCTTTACAGCCTTGATATAATAAACCTTAGAGTTCATATTTCAAGTACAGATGAAGACAATTATCTTTTAGAGATGACTAATTATCTTTTCTTTCTTTTTTTTTTTAAAACTTTTATTCACATTACCGCCATTACAAATAGCAAGACAATCCATCAAAAATAGAAGAAAAAAAAAACAATGCAAATAGCAAAGGAAAATCACAACTGTTTACACAGGAAAATGAAAAAATCGAGATACATAAATCAGTAAACCCCAACGAACCCCCCCTACCCTACAACGACAATGTACAGTCAAAACAGCTGCAAAAACCTACCCCATATTTTCTCAAACAAACTAAATTTGCCAATTCTCCGAAACAGCACCTGCTCCATGTTCGGCAGATCATGCATTTCAGACAACCATGTCCCAATGTCCAATGTCAAAGCATTCTTCCAATTTCTCAAGACAATTTATTTACCAATCATCGCCCCATGGAACAACCACTTCTTCTCACTCGGAGTGAGATCATCCAAAGACACATCACTCCCCAGAATAATCACACTAAAGTCCAGATGAGGGAGACCAACAATCACATTGCCGAATACCCGTTCAATCTCACCCCAGAACAGTCTCACCTGCCTACAGTCCCACAGTAGATGTTCTAACGTCCCAACCTCACTTGAACATCTCCAACATTCTGCATTCTCCAGCAACCCCTTTTGATACAGCCTCTCAGGCGACCACTAGACCCGATTCAGAATTTTTATCCGTCTCGATCGCTCCGTGAGACCCAGTGAACACAACTTCACATTCATGCACATGTTTTGCCACAAATCCGCAGTGACATTCAAGCAAAGCCTCCTGCCCCAATCCTCTCGTAAAGAATCATTTCCTCGAAAGCAAGACACAAATACTTTATACAGGGGACTGGCCAGTCCCCCCTTCGATCCCTCCAAATTCACTGCAAACAGACTCAGTTCAAGTTTCTTCTCAAAATCCACAACACCAATCACACGTTTAAGCTTCACAAAGTCAGAGACTCTAAAGTTTTCAATACCATGCTGTTGTTGCAATTCCCTTGCGGTCATCCAACGATCATTATTAAACAGGTCAGCATCCCACCTCACCCCTCCTAAAAACCAATCCGCCCAAAAGATCACCTTGCCATCTATTTTGATTGCTGGATTCAGCCATACCGATGCGTCAGGCTCCCTCAAAGCATCCACATCCAATGAGCGACACAAACTCTTCTGTGCGCTCCTCAAGCTACCCATCAACAGATCATTACCACAACTCTGCCTAGAGACGGAAGTCAACACAGCTCTCGATGTAAGCGGCCCATTGAAGCTCGTTTCTGCCTCTACCCAAACATCCTTTGACTCTGCCACAAAGGGAACCAAGAATTCCGAAAAGAAAGCCAGATGATATGCTCTGAAATTCGGCACCCCAAGACCCCCCTTATTCAATGGCAAGTGTAATTTCCACAACTTCAGCCTCGGGGGCTTCCTGTCCTACAAAAACTCCTGAATCATCCTGTCCAAGTCTCTCCAAAACGTCATAGGGAACATCAAAGGAACCATACTTAAAACATAATTAATCCTCGGGGCAGATATCATCTTTAAGGCATTCACCTTCCCCCACAAAGAAAGATTCAATATGCTCCATCTCTCAAGATCCGTCCGTAAACCACTACTCATCACCCGCGCATTCTCCTTAACCATGTCACCAATCCCCGGAGTTAGCCAAACACCCAAGTATAGCAATTTATCCGGACACCATTTGAAACCCAAATGCTCCACGAACTTTGTATCAACTGAAAATGTCAAAGGCATAATCTTCGATTTCAACCAATTAATTTTGTATCCAGAACAAAGATGGAATTCAGCCATAACATCCATCAGTGCCGGTATTGACTTCTTAAGGTCACCAAGGACCAAGAGCAGATCATCTGCAAACAGCCAAACCTTCTGCGTTATCCCCCAACATGAATGACCAACCACATCCTCAGCCTTCCTAATAAACTCAGCCAATGGTTCCAAAGCCAACACAAATAAAAGAGGCGAAAGGGGGCACCCTTGCCTCGTTCCTCTCTCCATACAAAACCTCCCTGACCTCACACCATTGGTAACAACCTCCGCCGTCGGCTCGCAACATAACAGTTTAATCCAGGAAATAAACCTTACTCCAAAACCCATCTGATCCAGCACTGTGTAGAGGAAATTCCAATTCGCCCTATCGAATGCTTTCTCTGCATCCAAAGATAAAACCGCACTATCCCCTTCCTGGCCACCCGCTTTAGTTACAATATTCAGAATCTTCCTAATATTACTGGAGGTCTTCCTACCCTTCACAAAACCAGATTGGTCCACATGTATCACAGTTGGGAGCAGACGCTCCAACCTGCAAGCCAACATCTTCGCCAGAATCTTATTATCAACATTAACCAGACTAAAGGCCTATAACTCGATGGCAGAGTAACATCCCTCCCTCCCTTAAAGAAAACCGAGATTAGTGCATGCCTGGTAGATTCAGAAAGCAATCCTATGGATAACGACTCCACAAATACCACCAACAACAACCGGAGAGCCGATTCCGGCAGCACTTTATAAAACTCAGCCGGGAACCTATCTGGCCCTGGGGCTTTCCCAGAGTTTAGCTTACCAATCGCTAGTTTAACCTCATCCAATGAAAAATCCTCCACCAACAATTCTGAATCATTCACGCCAATCTTAGGCAGGCCTACTTTCCCTAGAAATTCCACACCATCACCCGACACCTCCGGTTCATTTTTGTAAAGGTCTGCATAGAAGTCACTGAAGATTTTGTTTATCTCACCTGGATCATAACTTATATTTCCGTCCTAAGTCCGAATCGAAGGAATAGACCGCTCTGCCTCTCGCTTCCTCAACCTATACGCCAACCACCTATCGCACTTTTCACCCTTCTCATAATAGGCGCATTTTAAATGGAAGTTACACCGATCATTACGTTCATCAGTGAGCAAATTCAGCTCTCTCCTCACCCTCTTAAGTTCACTCACGTCCTCCCCGCTAACGGGATCCATCATCACTCTCTTCGACAATACGGTAAGTTCCTTCTCTAACAATGCCTCCCTGTCCATGCTTTTTTTCTTCAGCCCACTCCACACACCAATCAAGTGGCCACATATTTTACATTTCAATGCTTCCCATACCACACTTGGACGCATCACTCGATCATGATTACACTCCACAAAACAGTCCACTTCTTTCCTCAATGTCTCCAACACATCATCCTTCTGCAGCAATTAAACAATCATCCTCCAAGATTTATGTGTATTCCAGGCAAACTGCAGCCGTAATTTCAAAACCACATGGCATGATCAGTTATAAGTATGTTACCAGTCTCACATGTTTCACACCTCTCCGTAATCCGACCAGCAGTTAAAAACATATCTATTCTGAAATATACAGAATGTGCACCCGAATAAAAACTGTACTCTCTGGTCAAGGGATGTTCCAGCCTCCAACAGTCTTTTAAATTGTGTTCCATCAACAAATCTGCCAAGGCCAAATGTTGACGGTCCGCACCACCCCTTGAACGACTCCCACTCCTATCAATTGACTCATCCAAAACAATATTAAAATCTCCACCCAACACAACCTTCATTGACCCCAAGTCCTGCAGTATTTGCGCCACCTTCCTGAAGAAGGATCCGTCATCCACTGAGGGCGCGTAAACATTACACAAGGACACCTCAAGACCCTGCACATCAAGCAGCAGAGCAATTATCCTCCCCTCTTTGTCAGACACATCCCTCAGAACCCTGATAGGGACATTTTTTCTGATCAAAACCACAACACCCCTCAAACTGGTACTAAAGGAGGCGCCATAGACCTGCCCCACCCAACCTTTCTTCAAATTCTCTATCTCATCTTTGGCCAAATGAGTCTCCTGCAGGAGACAGACATCACCTTTGAGTTCATCCAGGAATCGCAAGATCTTCATTCTTTTTTTTACATTATTCAATCCATTAACATTCCAAGACACCAACCTCAATTCCTCACCCACCATTTTAACTGCACAATCCTCCCACTCAACAACCAAATCCAATGCAATCAACTGCAAAGAACAGGGCAAAATACACACACCCACACCCCGAACACCCAACCCTCCCCCGCTGATACAGATACAGTGCGCTAGCAGCAACCACAAACCCAAGTAACAACACACAAAGTACATACTAAAGTCCCTAAGTCCCAACCCCCTCCCCATCATATATGAGCCCACACATCACCCATATGATTATAAATCCCACCACATACCATCCAGCCACACCCCCATGGCCCTAAAACACCTATAGATAAACAGCATAAACCCTATCTCACTACGCCCATACATTTCCAAATAGAGGGCCGTCAAACTAAGCCCAATGTAATAACCATCACAAAATAATATAATTCCACCATAATACCCCTCGACCCCCCTCCCACAAAGAATGTGTAGTGGATGAAAGAGAAAGCACATATTGCCCCAGGAACCCCAAAACCAGACCATCCAAGGAACGACATTGGCATTGAATTGACATCAAACCCTCACACATGAAACACCCCCTTGAGCTCCAAAAAATAAGAAAGGCAATGAAAATGGCAAGGTCATGAGCCTCACAGAACCACTCCACCCGTGCGAATAACACAAATATTCCTTGCAATAAACAAACACTCATGTAAGACAGACGCAGGTTCCACACAAGAAAAATTATTCAAACCCACCATAGGCACATATAATTAGCTTTTGCATTTAGCCCCTTGTCACAGGACCGAAAGTGGAAGAAAGAAAAAAGGGGGGGGGGTAAAACATGGAAAAAGATGGAATGAAAGCAATCCAAATTCTCAGTCGGAGACCCTCCAGAGATCATCCACATCCTGCCATAATCCATTAGACTGTCCACATACAACCTTCCCTTCGGGCAACCGCAGCTGTAGCATGTTAGCGAATAGTCCAATAAGTCTAGAAGTGTAGTCCAGAAGACAGGAGAATGAGCAAGACACGCTGCCACCATTGCCATGCGCCAGAATAGGACGGAAGGTGAGGCCCTCAACAGCTACGTGACCCCATGCAGCATCCTTAATGTTATGCGCAGACTTTCACACAAACTTCAAATTAAGTAATGTTTCCGTCTTCAAACAAAATAAATGCAATGCCATAAATGACCGGGCGCTCATCAGAGGCATCTAATGAAAAGTTGGCATGCAGATATAGCTGGAATAACTAAGTGCGCAACATCCTCAGATAAATACCAACCAGGTCAAAGATCACGTTCCCACGAGCGATCCCTCTGCACCGGAGAAGGGCTGGAGGACAGAAGCCTGTGGATCTGGTGCGCACAATGGCTGCTCTGCCACTCCTACACAGAGCGAGCGAGCCAAGATATGATACGACCGCGGGAGTCACAAGGAGTACGCTACTGGCTGCGCATCTTAATACCAGTCATAAACGTACACACGCAACGTGCAGCAATCCACATGACTCCCGTGAACAGCAAGGTCCATTACTCAGAAAAGTCTCCACCGAAGAACCTGGGCCGAGCAGGCAAACGCACGAGCGGAGTGAGAGCATTTACTTTTCAAAATCCACAGCAGTTAACTCTTTTAACCTAAATCGCCATATTGGCAATCCCAAACAATCAAAAACACCAAAAAATTAACGTCAAAATGCACATTGTTTTTCTCTATTCAGCAATGGCTCCAGCCACCCAGCCGCCTCCTTATGGTCCGAAGTTGTTTTATCACCACCAGGCAGGGCAAGGGTGAATACATTATTCCTGTTGAGGAAAGCCTTCACTCCAGCAGTCTTTGCTTTTTCCTTGACCTCCTTAAATGACTTCCGTATGGCCAGAGTTTCTTTAGGAAAATCAGGATGGAGGAAAACATGTTTCCCTTTATAGTAGGCTTTGCCCTTCAGCCTTGCCAGCATAAGCACTTCCTCCTTGATCCGTGTGTATGTGAAGGAGATGAGAATCTGTCTGGATTTAGACCCATCTTTTCTGCCAACCCTGTAAGCTTTATCCAGGTCTCCCAGTACAGCCAGATCATAGTGAAAATGTCCAATACCAGCTTAAACAAAGCCTCTGAAGCATCTTCCTCCACACCAACTAGCCTCAGATTCCTGGCTCTGACCTTCAAATCCAGTTCAAGGCTTTTGTCCTTTCCTCTCTGTACCTCATTCTTTAGGCTGTTATAGGCTCTAAGACTCCCAGCCATCTCGGATGAAATGGATGGAGAAGCAGTTTCCAAGGCTGAAACCCGGCAATCCAACTGTCACACCTTTAAGGAAACATCCTCCATAGTGGACTTGACATCACTCACATCCTGTACCACCTTTCCGAAATCTTGGTCCATCTTCAGTAGCAAGGAATATATATCCTGTTTACTAGGCGTTTTCTCCATCCCTGAAGTAGATTTCGGTTTCTTTGGTACAGGGTTATCAGCTGAATAAATGTTCTTTTTTGAGTTCATAATCACCAACAATCATAAAAGGGAGAGGGTCAGGTGCAATTGGTGATTCATTCTTGGGGTTTCATGAAATAATAAATATAGGACTGCCCCTTCCTGTGGTAATTAATTTTAAAGGGTACATCAATAGAAACAGCAACTGTAGGTGGAGGCACGAGATTGTTCCTAATTTTCTGTTCTAGATTGATAGTCAAAATGTTGTAGTTGATTAGTCAGGTAAATAGATGGGTGATTTACCTTTACAGCCTTGTTATAATAAACCTTAGAGTTCATATTTCAAGTACCGATGAAGACAATTATCTTTGGGAGACGACTAATTATCTTTTCTTTCAAGCTCTTACATTTTGTACACTTGCCTTAAATCTTGATTTGTTTTTTAGATGTTACTTTTTGATAAATAAATGTACGTGTAAAGAAGATGAATTGTAACATGTTGATTGCCAATCTCCGCCCCACAGGAACCCAGTAGTTGTGTTAACTAAACAGGGAGGGTCGTAGCCCTCGGGACAGAGGGACACACATATTGCCCCCAGCCTTAAATTCATGATTCCTGTATAGATCTTAACAGAAAAACAGATCTGTTATCCAGACGTGTATATATATGTCCTAAGGGCAGTTAAATGATTAATGCAATTTTGCATTTTTATATCAAACATATGATTGAGCATTTTCCATACTTAATCTATTTTTTCAAGGAATACCTTCTATAAATCATATACATTTAAGCAATAAGTCCCTTGCGGAGGTGTGGGGGGGGCATTACCACTTCAGCTAGTGCCCCAGGCAGATAGTTATCTGAAGTGGTAATGCCACCCCTACGAGGGGCTTATTGCTATTAGTACCCCAGCCCGTTGATCACCCTAAGTTACCTGAGGGATCCCAGATGTGCTCAGAGAGGCATAGCTTCACCTCGCTGATGAGGCCCAACAAGGCTGAAACTGAGACGTTTCTGGGGTCGCTGTTGGTACTCTTGTTCAAAGGAGGTTTGTGTGGCATTTCGGTGCTGGACAGCCTTTGTGAGCAGGACAAGGACCGATATGCAAATGGATATTTCTCCTTAGTGAAAAGTACAGTGAGCAAAATGCGATGGCTGCGGAATCTCAAAGTGGCACAAAAACACACAAAAGGTTATCATGCCATGTTCTTTCTAGAGAGGGGGTCCTCATACCTTTATTGCAAGTAAATAAAAGGTTTCGGAATGGGGCACTGTAAAAGGCATCCATGTGCTTATTTTCGTAGAGTTACAGATATCACTATTGAATCTGGGTGTTTTCCTCTTGCCCAAAAGAAATAGCACATAGAAGGTTTCTTAGCAAGTCTAATCTGATTTAGAGGGAGTTGGGAATAAACACCCATTGGACCTAGCCAGTTATCTATAGCAGAAAAGAGATTTCCTATGTTGGAACTAGTTAAAGAAACGGTATCAGGATGGTCAACAATTGGTTAATCAGAGTGAATTACTTTGTGGTAAATCACTTCGATGCATTTACTTTGTGGAGAAGTAATTTATATATGTATATTTTGGGGTAGACGGTTTAAGGTTGGGATGGAAAGAGCGGGAGTTAGGTTGGAGGTGGACAGAGGGTATACAGAAACCCCCCATTAAAAACAAATGAGAAAATAAATTATAAGTAAATGCATCGAAACGAATTACCACAACGTATTTCACTTTGACGCAACAATGTCGAATGGACAGGATGGTTCAAACTAAAAGGTGTATTTTAATTATTGATAAGGAGGCCCTCAGGACCTCTACTTTCAACACATTCACAGAGTTATAGTGCCCATCTCACATCTTTGCTCAAATCACATTCACTGGTATATACACTCAATTATGGATAAATGGCACCCGGCTCGCTATTTTATTATTATTATTATTATTACAGTGTTTTTGTAGAACGCAGCACGCCCAGAGGCCTCAGTGCACACAAATAACAGGAGACAGCACGCACGCACACAACATAATGGTGAAGATTCAGGGTCACAGAAATATCAACATCTGACAATCTGCGTTATTCAGAAGATCCAAGAGAAGGAATATAATCTTTGGAGTTAAAAATAAAGGTCTTAATAGCTATTTTAAAGCTAAAGAATCCTGGAATAGTCCTTAATTCCAGTGGAATAGAATTCCAAAGGCTTGGGACGGCGGTATCGGAGCAAGTGCCTCCGAAGTTCTTACGTTTTTATCTTGGGCAATGTAATTTATCAAGGCCATTTGAGCAAATAGAACGTGTGGCCGTAGCCTTCCATAGCCTCAGGTATATAAGTGCTTTCCCTGTTAGATATTTGTGTGTTAATGTTAGCATTTTGTAAGAGTTGCGATGGTGGACGGGAAACCAGTGTAAAGATCTCCAGGCCAGAGTAACATGGTCAGTTTTTGCAGGTCCACATACTGCTCTAACAGCACCATTTTGGGCCACCTGTAACATCTTGAAGTTATTTTTGGAGGTGTATATTGGGAGACTGTTACAATAGTGTATTCTCGAGTTCACAAGGGCTGTGGCCAACATGGATACATTGGCAGGTGATAGTTAATGTTTGATCTTCCTAATTAATTTTGTTGTGTAGGGACAAGAGGCTATGATTTACGTCACATATTTGTTCATGTTTAGAATTAATCCAAATGCACTCCGAGCATTTTCACCCAAGGGCGCACTTAAATGACACAATCAGCTATTTCAAATTGGCAGTACTTGGCCTCTTACTTTCCCAAACGTTGACTGGAGCCTACCACATGAATTTGCTCGTGCTGCTATTTAAAGCTAGGAAGTTGGTGTTCATCCATCCTTGAATCATGCTGTATGTTTGATTAATAATCTATGTGTCCCTCTCATAGTCACCCATCAGCTCAAAGACCACCTGAGTGCCATCGGCATAGTTGCTGTATTTATTGCAGACGCAGTCCAGGAGGTCAAAGAGGGGCCTGGTGTACAGATTGAACAAGGACGGAGAAAGACATGCCCCTTGTGGAACATCACAAGTCAACAACTCCGGAGGTTCCTGAAAGCCGTCGGAGGCCACTATAGCCATCTCTGGCCCCAAGAAAGATGCCATCCAGAATAGAGCAGGGTTGGAACAATTTGCAATTTTTTCCAACATCTCGAGCAGCAAGGTATGATCAACAAGGTCAAATGCTGCAGAGTGGTCGAGAAGCATTAATCAGGCCACCTTACTAGAGTCCACAATGCTGACCAAGTTTATTCTTAAGTCAAGCATAGTGGTGTCTGTGCCATGCATAGCACAGAAACCGGATTGCAGCTTACCTAACAAGCCATATTTTCCACATGGTTCTGAAGCTGCAGGTATACCGCTCTGTCAAAACATTGTAATAAAAAAGGGATGTTTGTAATGGGGTGGTAGTTACCCGCTAACCCAGGGTCTAGTGTTTCCTTTTTCAGGATGGGTGTGATCCATACATCAGTAAGGACAGGGGGAACCCACGATGAGGCACATGAGGAATTTATAGTCTTAGTAATATGAGGGGCCAAACAGCCAATGGCATTATGTATGATGCTGGCTGGGCACACATCACCATTACAGACAGAAGGCTTCACATTTTTGACAATATTTATCAGGTCCTTCTCTGATATTAGTTTGAAGCAGAAGTCACGAGATAGGTTAGGATGTACAATCGGGAACTTTAAATTATTGAACACATTGGTATCCATATGAGATGAGTTCATGCGTTATGCTTCAATAATGGCCCGATGAGAAATAATTTTAGTTGTGAAGCCATTCTGAATTTCAGTACACAATATGTCGCTTTTTTCTATAGCAAGTGGGGTGCTAATTATTCCCCTCACTCTTTCTGAAAACAGAAAACCATTCTCTTTGGCCAGGTTTCGCCGTAAGGATCCTGTTTTCAAAGTGATTTCTTTTTGCTGTATCAATTGAATTTTGATATTTTGCTGCAGCGACTCGATATAAAGTAACATTCTCCTTACAAGGTAATTTGCGCCATGTCATCTTGCATTGTCTTTTTTTCCTTCTGCATTCTGTTATGTCCTCAGAGATCTAAGTTTTACCAAATGTCCCTGTTTTTTATCTTTTTTTGTAGTGATAGGTGCCAGAGTATTTATAACTAAGGAAGTTATTTTTAGAAATTGTTCTACGAGGATACAAGTGTCATTGGTCAGGACACGATTTTTTATCAATGGACAGGCCAGGTCCAGACCCTGCAAGTGTTTCTTACTTTAGATGCTGTCCTTGGCTGGCTATTGGCTTTTTTCAATTTTATCGGAAGTAAAAGTGAAAAAGTGATCCATCTAAAGTCAAGTGGAGATAACAAAGGAAATAGTAAAAAAAATAGGTTAGCAACCAGTCTAGAACATGTCCATCTTTAAATTAATTATAATTGTTCTTTTAACATACAAACCTGAGATTCAAGCCTGTGTTGTTATACATTGTCTTGCTTCCAAGACAAACACTTTGCCCCTGAGCTATCCTCCCTGTATGTGTAGGATTCTTAACCAACTGAGATATCCTGATTGCCTGGAGAGCAGTAAAAAGGGAATCTGCATCCGGATCATCCTTATGGTAGGCCCAAAGGTTACAATTACATAAAATTAATGCATGTGACTACGTCTTAATTAAATGTCCTGTAATCCATCCAGGAACTGCACTTCTTCCTGCCAAGGGATTTAGTGCTCAGCTCACTTCCCATGGATATAGTACCCATTTCACTTTTTCACTTCTTCGCTCAAATCACATTCGCAGGGATACAGAAACCACCTCACTTCTTTACCAAAACACATATAAGGCTAAAGCACACTCAGTGCACAATTTGTAATCCATCCAGGAGCTAGTGCCTAGCTCGCTTTTTCCTGCCTTACCGGATGTGATGCCCAGCTCTCTCTTCAGGGAATTATTGTCCAGTTTACTAGTCAATGCTTTTTCCTGCCTTACCGGATGTGATGCCCAGCTCTCTCTTCAGGGAATTATTGTCCAGTTTACTAGTCAATGATATAGGCCTCAACTCACTGTCAAGGAAAATAGTTCTCAGCTCACTCCGTATATTTATAGTGCCCGGCTAATTCCCAAGGATGCATTGTGATGCTCACGATTCACAGATATAGTGCCCAGGTCTTTGTTGAGCAGTCCCATGTCTGGCAGGGTTCTCAGGCTTACCAGCCTACCAATCTCTGCAGCTGTCTGCGGGTAAAAGCATAAGCAGGCATTCATGCTTCTCCAATGTCTTCAGTGTCTTCAGGTATTTCAAAACCTCACACTTTTAGGCATCTAATCTTCTTCCCTTCAGCTATCCAGTGCATTCCTCATGGTACTCACCATCCTCATCCTTCCCATATACCAGGCTGACTGCTTCACCATTCCAAGTTAGCCCTAGCATATAAATAGGCCTCTTCCCTCAGGACCATCTCCTGCAAGGGATCTGATTGGAGAAGTCTTTTTGCACCACATATGATGCCCCCAGATAGGATCTGGCTTCAACTGCTTCCATTTGCACAGGTTCCTGAAGGTTGATATGTCTTAAAGCATTAAATATCTCAGAGGTGGATTCAAGATGGCGTCTTCCATGAGATAGACATGGGTAGAGGACTCCCCCAGAGATTTAGGCCGCAAAAAGAACCCCACCTACATGCACCCCTGAAAGGAAGTCTAAGCGAGGGTTGACAGCGGTCCCACACCCTAGCATCGAGGAACACGCAGAGCTCCTGAGCCCGCAACAAAGGAAGGGAGAGTTCACTAGACCAGAATGTAAAGGACCACCGAGACCACAGAGATGTGGACTGTGCCCAGCAACGCACAACCTGAGCTGGCGTTAGGCCGAAAGCAGAAGAAGGGAGGTGTCGGTCCACGCACCTCCCCACAGGGATAAGATCCTTCATGTCAGACACTTCTCCAGTCAGCATGCCTGCCAGAGGTGAAGAGGCCAGGCCTGGGCTGAGGAGATGCGGCGCATCCCTCACCAGCGATAGCAGCTGCCTGACCTTGAGGCGCCAGGCCACAGAAACAAGTGCTGAACAACCCAGGCCAGTCCCTGTGGCCTGACTAGCGAAGCCTGGGTCTTTTCTTTCTTTTTCTTTTCTTCCATTCTCCTCCCATGACCTTCCAAGGTGAGGAGCTTTGATCCAGTGTGCTGTGGAGGAGAGAGAGGGTAGCGGGCACCCTAGTTGGTGGGGGGGGCTCTCCCAAATGCTGAAATCTAAAGGGATGGAGTCCATCCTGCATCCTTAAACACAGGTTCCGTAGACAATGGGGGCATACAACAGTGCTGGAATAAGACCAACAAGATAAACAGTCGCCAACATGGGTAAGATATGGCAGCACAAGAGAATATATTGGAACCCACTAGCACTGACAGCTTTTCTAAAAAAGTTCTTTAGCAATGCCTCTCACAATTTCAAGACTTTATGGAGACCCTTCCAAGAACATTTTTGCTACCTCGTGGCTGTCTTGATGCTGTCCACAAAAGAACTCAAGGGATAACTGGTGCAATTTGGCCAGCGTAAGGAAACCAATGAACAGAAATTCGAAAGATCTAGAAGACTGCTCAAGGTGGGTGAACATCTGAAACCTGTCAGAAGAGGTGGGAGACAAAGATAATAAGCCCTGCAACCAGAAGCTGTTCAGTGAACTATTGGAGGAGGTCCAGCTAGCTGCAATCTAAATCGACAGAATCCATTGCATAGGTACTAAAAGAAGTAGACCTAAACCTAACACAAGGGAGTATCTAGCAGCTATGTACTCATACATGCAGAAGGAGGCCATCCTTGTAGCCGCTAGAAGGAAGGGCCCTGTCACAGTGGGTGATATGGAAGTTCTCTTATTCCAGGATCTGGTGTTGTCCACACTCCAGGAATGCAGGGAGCTCACCCCCATAACAAAGGAACCTGCCAGAAGAAAAATTGGATACCAATGGACCTTTCCTTTTGGCCTGCTATTTCAATGGGAGGGCTCACATCAGCACATACCCACAATAAGGAAAGGAGTTGGCCTTCTACAGCTAAGGGCAGGCGAGAAGAGCGGAACCTTGGGAGAAATCATGACAATGAATCAGAAAAGAAAACCATGGAAGTAGACGGTGGTATCAATGAGCCCAAGAAGAAATGGCCCACATAGTCGACAGGCGGACTCAGACAGGGAGTGAAGAGAGAGCTACTATCTGAGTGCATGTCTGTAGGGCCCATAACAACAAAAATGGGCCTGAAAAAGCATCGCCCTGGTATCTCAGACCTCACTTGGACACCCATCTGATATAAAGTAACTAGAGGCACATGGTGGGGAGCACTGAAAGGGTCAAGTCACTAAGCCTCATTATGAGTTTGGAGGTAGCCATGCCGTTATTAGCGGCATGGCTACCCCCAAACTCGGGTCTGGGTCCTGAAAAATGGGATTTACCGGGCCATTCCGACATTTGCGGGCCCGGTAAATCCCATTTTCGGGACCCGGTACGTCCCCATTCCCATTTGAGCCCCCATAGGGCGGCCCGGAATGAACAGCACTGTTCATTCCGTGGCCGCCAGGGTCGTAATGAGGCCCAATATCTCCAGGTGGGGAAGAGGCACAGTTCTTTTTTAATCTTCTTGAGGACCTTAAAGTGTCCTCTACATAATAGTTGTTGCATCAATGGGTCTTTACCTGAGCTATAGGTCACTCTGGAGCCCTTCGGGCATTCAAACCATGATCTTCAGTTTTGAGATGTTTAATTTAGTGTTTATGAGGGCTTTGGTTACTTTAAAGTTGTGCGAGGGGGAGGTGAACATAATGGAGATAAGGGTGAGGGAGCACTCCTAGGACATTATTCACTACTGCACCCTACACAAAAGGGTTCCTTATACTTAGAGGTAAGGGGGACATGCCACAAGACCCTTTTCATAGGAGTTAAGTTTAGCTTTTTGACACATAACATAAGGGGACCTTAACTCTCCGGTCAAGAGAAACAAAGCAGACCATTTTCCCAGTGAGCGTAAGCCTGACATATTTGCACAACAGTAGAACCACAGGAGTACACTAGACAAAAACAAAATCAGTGTTAGAGTGCATTCCCCAGCGTTTCATTCAACCATTAATAGCAACACTTGTGGGGTCCTCTTTTCCCTTAGAGACAATGTGGATTTTAAAGTAGGCAAGGTCTGTGCACACACTCATTGTTGTTCTTATTTCAATGCGGACGCCTAAGCACACAGCTCTTTAGTATCATTACATTATATGCCCTGAACTCAGGGCAGGAATGTTTCATCTTAGAAACTCTGCAGAAGGTGGGAGGCTTTGCAAAAAGAGACATAGTGCTCATTGGCAACTTCAATGTATCTTGGTCCCAAATCCTTGATAGAAGTCAGGGTTAGCGGCGATGGGGTAGCGTCCAAATGCCTTAAAAAAGGAGTAGACAGATTAAACTTAAAAGAGGCATGAAGAGAGATATAAGATCAAGAAAGGGATTTTTCTTTCACACATCGTGTCAGATAGATTATATCTGGGACTCAGCAGCACACCTGGCCATAGTGACTGATGCCACAATAGGCAACATCTCGATATGGGATCACGTTCCGGTTCAAGCGGTCCTCTCTCTTCAACAAGAAAGATCCGTGATGTGGAGATGGGGCTTCTCAACAGAACTCCTCAGGGAGCCCATATTAACCAGGAAAATAAGGGATAAGATTGTGGAACACTTCACAGACAACCCGGCAGTGCGTATGTCGGAAGGTATGGCATGGGAAGCGTTCAAAGAGGGTTTTAGGGGGGAACAAATATTACATAGGGCAAAGCAACTAAAGAATTGGGATCAAACCCTAGATCAAGAACTAAGAGACCTTAGGGCTAAACTGAGGAGGAACCCCTCTAGGGTCAATCTCAAGTCATATAGAGGGACTGCAGGCCAATTGGAATTAATGAGACTCAGAAGTGCTGAAAAGGCATTACTACATTTGAGACAAACATATTTTATCAAAGCGAACAAACCAGAAAAATGATTAGCTAGGGCCCTCCAAAGAAGTTCAGGGATTGTAAAAGCTATAATAAGTGGCATGGGGACAAGAATCACAATGACTTTGGAATAGCCACATAATTTGCTAAGTACTGCCCAAACATATACACCACAGTGCCTCCCCCAAGTGACTCCCAAAACATGTACTTAGCAGACTTGTCCTTATCACTCTTATCCCAACAAACCAGAGACTCCTTGGATGTGGAAATCACGCAGAAAGAGGTAGCGACAGTCATTAAAAATCTACCCAAGAATAAATCACCAGGCCCTGATGGCCTCCTGGTGTGCTTTTATAAACCTTTGGAAAACAGTTGATCCCAACGTTAATTAACCTATACAACTCATTCCGGTGCTCGGGAAGGATTACGCCCACAATGAAAGAAGCCAAATTAATTCTGATCCCCAAGTCACAAAAACACCCCTCTAAATGTGGGTTGTAGCATCCAATAGTGCTGATCAATATGGATGCTAAAATATGCACCCAGGTGCTAGCAAATAGACTGGAATACATTCTTCTCAGTTTCATTGCCATTGATCAAACCCATGAAAGGGCATCAAACATTTAGTAACACTAGGAGGGTATCCCCTTTCATTGAGAAAGCTGAGGAAGTGCGTATTCCTGCTGTTCTTTTAGCCTCAATTGCTGATAAGGCATTTGACTTTGTTGAATTCCTCCTCAGGACTCTTAGAAGCATGGGTTTTGGTGAATTCTTCCTAACAATGATTTAGGCAAACTATGTTAACCTGTCAGCACGACTTGTGGTCAATGAAACCCTCTCAGATAGTATCCTCTTGCAGAGAGGAATTAAATAAGGCTGTCTCTTCTCCCCTATGCTCTTTGCCATTTTTCTAGAATGCTTTTTAATCCAATTGAGGGGATGGGGACATCAAGGGAATCCTGTTAGGGGGAGGGGACACCATAAAGTAATGGTTTTTGCAGATGATATGTTGCTAGCACTTTCATACCCACCTAATTCCCTTTGAGCAGTGCAGAAAGAACTTCAAAGTTTCCAGGAGGTGGCAGGATGGAAATTCAACCTTTTTCTGAAATACCCAATCTTACCCTGCGTGGACAAGAGATCCAAGCAGCAGTGTAAGGTTCACCCTTTTCATGGGCTTCTGAAGACATTACATATTTGGGAATTACCCTCACCAAAACCCTCAGGACATTTTATGCCGTAAACTTCTCTAACACTACTGCAAAGCATTAAAACTGACCTTCTTGGATGGGGATCCCTTTCAATTTTGTGGCTGGAAGAATTACAACCTTTAAGGTGACAATCCTTTCGGCAGTCCTCTACCACTTCCAGGCCTTGCCTATCCCAATTCCTAATATTTTTGAAGAATTATTGAAAATTACGTGTGCAGTCATCTGTAAGAGACCTATGTTGTCCCACAAGGTCCCAATGGCTCGCGAAATGGACGTTGGTTCGCATTTCCAAACTTCAAGCTATACTATGAGATAGCTCAAATTAGGTTTCTAGTGGATTGGTTCACTGAGGACTTATAGAGAATCTGGACAAAAATGGGCAGGGCTACAGTGGGCAGGCCTCTAGACAAAGTATTGTGGCTCCCTAAGGCAGACAAGGCCAGCAAACATGTACAGTAGCCAGATTACACAACTAGTTGGGGAGACATTGGATGGGCTGATTCGGAAATATGGCATATCAACCTTTCCATCCCCGTTTACCCCCTTGTTAAAGAATTCACAATTTGACCCTGGCCTGGAAGCTCAAACCTTTACACATTGGTGTGAAGTGGTTTGTAAACACCCGAGCGACCTATTTAAAGGCTCTACCAAGGCTCTACCATCAGATCATTTGAAAATTGCAAAAACACATTTCAGTTTACTGAAAAGGAAGATCATCTGTAATTTCACATATGACTTTCAGAACGCAAACAGGGATTAGAAACCTATTGTTATTGTTGCACAAATCAGTGTTAAAAGAGGCCCCTGAATTTGAAATGCCATACACCACCAGATGGGAAGCTTTAGTGGTCTAAGGAATTAATAGTTAACAGTGGGAATGTTTATGGAGACACATCCCCAAGCAGGCTAATCCAAATTAGAGAAATGTGGTACAACATGATGGTACAATGGCACTACACTCCTGCAAGACTCTACAAGATGTTTCCCCAGTCATCCCTCAATTGCTGGAGGGGGTGAAATGCTCATGGAGATTGGTTTCACATTTGGTGGTCATGCTCAATGATTCAGGACTTTTGGAAATTGATTAAGGAAATACTTCAAAAGATGTTAATTCTATCTCTCCCTAAGTGTCCATCTTTCTTTCTTTTGAGGATCCGTGATCCATATACGATACCACAATCCAAGGTAAACGTCAAGGCGTTTCTTCCACTCCAGAGAGTCTAAAAGCACGTTTGAGCTCACTGCACCCTTCACAGAGGAGAAATATCCATTTGCATAGCAGTCTTTGTCCCACCCACAATAGCAATCCAGCACCGAAATGCTAGGCAAATCTCCTCTGAACAAGAGTAAAATGACCTGCAACTTTTATTAAATGGGGATCTGCTTAATCTGAGGAGAGAAAGCAGCAATTTCGAGTTGTAGAAAGAAATACAGATTTGCCTTTTCTGCTGCTGTGTATATTCATTTTTTTTACAGAACTAAAGAGCCAGGATTAGGAGACCTACAGATATTGAGAATATGGACTGCTGATAGGAGTCTGATAAGCCAATACAATCTGAATTTGTGGTGTTTTATGAAAATAGGCACATTAAAAGCTGCAATTGTGACTGAAACCAACTTTAAATGGAGCCAGCACTAAATTCTGACATATGGGAATCCTTTCAGCTCACAAAGACTCCAACCCCCAGCATATAGGATGGGAGGACAATAATTTCCCTTTCCAAGCTAATAAGCTATTTGAAGCCTGGCCACTTCCTATACGGATCATCCTGTAAACAGGCGAAGCAAACCAAACTGTGCTATAAGGTTTAGGGGCTGAGTTTTGTTATTTGCCCTATGCTTTTTGAAGAGGTGAATATTTTTTTTTAAAGAAATTCAGATTAATCAATGGTCCTGCTCGGTTCAAATCTCGCAGGCCATCCAGAAAGAAAGAACTTAACACCTGATAGGACTACAGGTCTGGAACTATCTCATTAGGAGACAGAATGAACACCATAAAACCACAGTGTCATGGGTACAGGCCTGATTAGTACTACCAAGTCATCTCCGTCCTTAATTCATGATGTCAGAGGGGGAAAACAAGCAGGAACAATGTGGGCGAGAGTCTGGCAAGCAAGAAATAGGTTATCATCCATTTCACCCATAGGGATTCCCCACACCCATAGAATAACATGAGACTTTCTGTTTCCACCAAAATGGATCCTTATGTGCCAATGCAGAACTAGGTTGTACGCTCTAGTCTCCGGGCATGGCTGTCTATAAAAGCCACGCCCAATGAACAAACCATGCTTCGTGTGCTTTCTGTAGCTTCAGGCACACGCTTACCTGTTCCTGACTCCAGAGTTTTCCTGCAGCATTTTCGTAGTGCTCGTGGGCCCACAAGCTAATCCTCTGCTCTGCGAACTCTTTCACCTGAAAGAAGAAGGAAGAAGACATCAGTTCTGCTACTAAACCACGCTCTTTCCCACTTACCTCTTCGTCGGCCGCTTTCGGAGCACGACTCTCGGAGTCTCCCGCAGCTCTCTCTTCGACTCGCGGACCGGCGACCCTCTCCATCTTCACTTTCTCAGCAGCCGCCTTCAGACTTCCGACTCTGCAGCTCCGAACTCCTGTAAAAGTGAAAGGCAGAGAAAACAGGTCAGAACTTGGAGCACATCATTAAGTTGCAATACCATAGACAGTTATATTACGAACCTGAACAATTCACGTGCCCTAACCCAGTGAAGTAACAGGGGGACCGTAGGGATACCGCACTTACCTAAAGCCGCATTCAGTGATCACTTGTGTTCATCTGCTATTCTGGCAGCTTAGAGGATCCAGTGAAGTAACTGGCTCTGGGGACATTTATCAGGAGAACCACAGAAATCCGTGGTTTCTTTGCCACTACCAAACAGCAATGTTTAAACACCGCATTGCAAGCGCATCAGCAATCAAACCCTGCACCAACTCAGAGCACCGGCCATCAGGCTCCGAACAATAGAGCCCCTGCAGGTGCAGGACGGAGAGCCCACCATCCTAAACTAAGAGGTGAGCTCTTGAATCACAGTATTCCAGCACACAGGGAACTAGGGGAAGAGGGCTCCCAGGGTCTAGATAACACCTCTCACTAACCCGTTATTCTCCTTGCAGGCAGACTTCCCATTACTGCGGGTCATTGGAAAACCAGGGGGAAGATCTGAGGACTCCATCACTCCTGCTGAGATTCAGGTGAGCATGACAGAACATGAAGCCAACCTTAAACCTCCTCCGCCTGAGCGATGGAGACCTCGGAGGTAGATCAGCTGTCACAGTTAATGGGGGAATTGCGGGCAGAGGTACACGCAGCTGAGCAGGGACAAACGCCTTGAACAGTGACAAAACAGATGAGATTGCCCATCAATTGTTACAGATCCAAACAGTATTGGCCCCGTTGCCAGGGGGGGCCACGGCAACACCGACATTACTGTCTCAACCCATAGCAGCACCAGTACAATTAGTTATTCCAGGCAACATACCGTTGGCACCACCGGATAGATTCCTAGGAGAGCCAAAACGGTTTGGGACTTTCATGAACCAGTGTCGTTTACATTTTCTGTGCAAGCCAGGGTTATTCCCTACAGACCAATCAAAAGTGGCCTCTGTGTTGTCATACTTGGGGGGGTCATGCAGTGGACTGGTCAGTACCGTTAGTAAACAGGACGACCCCTTACTCTGGAATTATGCTGGTTTCCAGCGTGAGTTGGAAAAACTCTTTGCCCGCAGTATGCAAGGACAAGTCTTGGATGACGAGTTGTTGTCCCTCCCGCAAGGAAGTCAGGATCTTCTGGCTTATGTAGCGACCTTTAATCGCCTGGTAGCCGAAAGAAATTGGCCCGAGGAAAAACTAACAACCTTGTTCTACAGAGGTTACGATTAGAGCTCAAGGACGTCCTGGCACAAGTCGTCAATCCAGCTCGATCATCGACTACAAACCCGGAGGGCCGACCGCACATGTTCAGAGGGCAGAATGTTCTACATGCGGCCCAATGAGACGTCTGTTTGTCAGTCCGGGCAAGCACATCCTGAACCCATGCAATTGGGTGGAGTCTGAGGTCCACTCACCAAGGCAGAACGTAGCAGAAGGTAGTGACAATGACAATCTGGTCATTTCCTCCATAACTGCCCGGCTAAGCTCCCTCGAAAAACTGTTAGAGCTATAGACCGGGGGAAAGAAGCAACCAAAACGGAAAACTCCAACACCCGACAGACATAGAGGTCGGTTTGTCGAGCGCAACCAAGATTCACCTGACCTCTCATTTTACCATTCCGGTAACCATCGTGGACCAACGCTATCCTTCCAAGTTACACACTCTTGAAGCATTTGTAGATAGTGGAGCGATCAGAAATTACATGGATTTGGAAACGGCAGACAGAATCGGGTTAACAATTTGCTCAAACAATACTGTAGACAATGTAACCGCAGTCGAAGGAACTCGCCTGCTTTCCAGCCCAGTAACCCATTGTACAGCAAAGGTTATCATGCTCTGTCAAGAGGACATAGGAAGATATCTCATTTGACCTGATTTCGGCCCCACAATTCCAGATGATCCGTGGCATACCTTGGCTCGAGAAACATAACCCGCTCATAGATTGGTGTATTAGATCGCTAACCCTTCCTAAGGACTGCAACCACTGTTATGAGACAGGCCAGACATCGGAACACCCAATACCTGCATCCCCAAAGACACTACCTGTATTGGGGATACTAGGAGTTTTACCCGCTGAATACCAGGAGTTTCAAGACGTATTCGCCAAAGAACAAGCCAATACACTACCTCCGCATCACCTGTACAACTGCCAAATTGACCTGGTACCGGGGGCAAAAGTTGCTTGCAGCCGCATATACGCTCTGACGGAAGGAGAGAACGCCCATCTAAAAACCTACTTGGACCAATATCTTGCATATGGTTTCATCTGCCCATCTAAGTATCCCGCGGCATCTCCTCTCTTCTTCGTCCCCAAGAAGGAGGGTGACCTAACAACATGCATCGATTATCGAGCGTTAAATCAGGTCACGGTCAAGAACAGGTACCCGTTACCTCTGATCCCCGTGTTGCTCGATCAAGTGAGACAAGCGCAGTTGTTTACGAAACTGGACCTCCGAGGGGCCTACCACCTGGTGCGTGTAAAAGAGGGTGACGAATGGAAGACCACCTTTCGCACCAGGTATGGCCTCCACGAGTATCAGGTACTGCTGTTCGGGCTATGTAATGCGCCGGCAGCATTCCAACACTTCATGAATGATGTCCTGCGTGAACTGCTAGACATATGTGCTTTAGTATACCTAGACGACCTCCTCATCTACTCAGCCGCTGTACAAGAACACGTGTCGCATGTGCGGGCAGTTCTCTGCAAGTTATGCGAAAACCACTTATATGCCAAACTTGAAAAATTGCTCCTTCCATGTCACCGAAGTGGAGTTTCTAGGCTTTGTATTGTCACCACAAGGTATCCGAATGGACAACAGGAAAGTAGAGGCTATTCTCACCTGGCCATCACCCTTGTCCCTAAAGGGAGTGCAGAGCTTTCTTGGCTTTGCAAACTTTTACCGACGTTTTATACCCAGTTTTTCGCACATGGTTCATCCTATTACTTTCCTCCTATGTAAGCACCGAAAATTTGAGTGGACCCCCACAGCAGAAGAGGCTTTTCATGCTCTGAAAACCAAATTTACATCAGCCCCTGTATTATAACACCCACAACCAGATCTCCCATACATCGTTGAGACTGACGCTTCAAGTGTAGCCATGAGGGCAGATCTATCCCAACGGAATCCCGGTACGGGTCACCTACACCCTGTGGCTTTCTGTTCGAAGAAGTTTTCCCCAGCAGATTTGAATTATGCAGATACGGATAAGGAACTGCTCGCAATTAAAGAGGCCCTCAAGGAATGGAGGCATTACATACTCGGAGCCAAGCATACAATTATGATTATAACTGATCATTGAAACCTCCAGTGCTTGCGTTCGGCTAAAGCGCAATCATCCCGACAACTCCATTGGGCTCTGTTCCTTTCGGAGTACAATTTTGTGATTACTTACCGACCTGGAGTAAAAATGGCAAGGCAGACGCCTTATCACGTATCGGCAAAGGGGAACAAGCTTACAATATTTGTGACCCGGTAGACATCATTCCAGGCGACAAAATCCTAGGTCTATGTGGAGATGATTCTTCTTCATGGGAGACATTCAGGCAAAAGGTAAAAAACGACCTGCCTGCAAGGGAGTTACGAACATGGAGCAACAAAGGAACCAACTTTTCCATCAAAGACGGCCTACAATATTACCGAGATCGTCTTTATCTTCCGGCACGTGCTTTGCAGGAAGAAATACTCACCAATTACCACAATTTGCCCATTGAAGGGCACCCTGGAGTGGCAAAGACTGCAGAAAAGCTTGAAAGATCCTATTGGTGGTCAAGTTGGCGACGAGACGCCAACAAATTTGTCAACTCATGTGGGACATGTGCTCAAAGCAAGGCCTCAAGACAAAGACCAGCCGGCCTATTACAACCACAGGCGACACCGCCTACTCCCTGGCACACCGTCTCGATGGATTTTATCACAGACCTGCCTCCCAGCTCCGGATTTAACACCATCCTTTTGGTGGTGGATCTATTCACCAAGATGGCCCACTTCATAGCCTTAAAAGCATCCATCCGCTCAAGTCTTGGCCCAAGTCTTTCTCAACAACATTGTGAAGTTACATGGGTTCCCATCCATACTAATTTCTGACAGGGGGAGTCAGTTTGTGTCACGGTTCTGGAGACAATGTTGCGCCTTGGCTGGGATAGAAATCCGGTTGTCCACCAGCCATCATCCACAAACAGATGGGCAGACAGAGCGTGCAAACCAAACTCTGGAGCAATACCTCTGTTGCCTTTTACACCAAACAGAACACTCTTGGGAAGAGATTCTGTGGATGGCCGATTACGCATACAATAACTTAAATCACGCCTCTACTCGCATGACTCCTTTCTATGCTCTGTATGGACGCAACCCAAGAACATCAGCATACGACCCCCCAGAGGCTATCGAAATGCCAGCCATCGAGACTTTACATGAAAGGATCTCTCAAGCAACCAAAGATGCAATGGCACATCTAGAGATGGCTAAGGCTACACCGATCGTCACTGGAAAAAGGCCCCAGACTACCAGGTAGGGGATTCGCTGTGGTTAGCATCTAAGTATATAGCACTAAAAGGAGCCAGGAAATTCCAACCCAAGTTCTTAGGTCCTTTCACAATACAAAGTGTGATCACTCCTGTCGCCATGAGGTTGACCTTACCTCCACACATGCGCATACACCCGGTTTTCCATGTTTCTTTGTAGAAACCCATACACCCTGGGACTAGAACACTAACGCCGCCAGACCCCATAGTAATTGAAGGTGGCAAGCCAGAATATGAGGTCAAGCAAATACTAGAATTCAAAGTGGTATGAAACACTCTGTATTACCTAGTGAATTGGAAAGGATATGGGCCCCAAGATAGATCATGGGAACCAAGCGAGAACATCCATGCCCCTCGGCTAAGTCACAAATTCCATCGAAACAATCCCACCAAGCCTGGTCCAGGGAGCACACCATTGGGTGGGGCCTTGAGGGGGAGGAGTGTCATGGGTACAGGCCTGATTAGCACTACCTAGTCATCTCCGTCCTTAATTCATGATGGCAGAGGGGGAAAACAAGCAGAAACAATGTGGGTGAGAGACTGGTGAGCAAGAAATAGGTTATCATCCATTTCACCCGTAGGGATTCCCCACGCCCATAGAATAACATGAGATTTCCTGTTTCCACCAAAATGGATCCTTATGTGCAAATGCAGAACTAGGTTGTACGCTCTAGTCTCCGGGCGTGGCTGTCTATAAAAGCCACGCCCAATGAACAAACCATGCTTCGTGTGCTTTCTGTAGCTTCAGGCACACGCTTACCTGTTCCTGACTCCAGAGTTTTCCTGCAGCATTTTCGTAGCGCTCGTGGGCCGGCAAGCTAATCCTCTGCTCTGCGAACTCTGCCACCTGAAAGAAGAAGGAAGAAGACGTCAGTTCTGCTGCTAAATCCCACTCTTTCCCACTTACCTCTTCGTCGGCCGCTTTGAGAACTCGATTCTCGGAGACTCCCGCTGCTCTCTCTTCGACTCGTGGACCGGAGTCCCTCTCCCACTTCGTCTTCTCATCAGCTGCCTTCAGACTTCCGACTCCGCAGCTCCGAAAGCCTGTAAAAGAGAAAGGCAGAGAAAACAGGTTAGAACTTGGAGCGCATCATTAAGTTGCTATACCATAGACAATTATATTATGAACCTGAACAATTCACGTGCCCTAACCCAGTGAAGTAACTGGGGAACTCTGTGGCTTCTTCGCCACTACCAAACAGCAGTGTTTAAACACTGCATTGCAAGCGCATCAGCAATCAAACCCTGCACCAACTCAGAGCACCGGCCATCAGGCTCCGAACCATAGAGCCCCTGCAGATGCAGGACGGAGAGCCCACCATCCTAAACTAAGAGGTGAGCTCTTGAATCACAGTATTCCAGCACACAGGGAACTAGGGGAAGGGGGCTCCCAGGGTCTAGATAACACCTCTCACTAACCCGTTATTCTCCTTGCAGGCACACTTCCCATTACTCTGGGTCAGTGGAAAACCAGAGGGGGAGATCGCAGGACTCCATCGCTCCTGCGGAGATTCAGGTGAGCGTGACACACAGGTATTCAAATTACAAAGGCGTTTATCATCAGTAAGACCCTCAGCCATAAATACCATATGAGCCAGACCTGAGTGAGCAAGAGCAGATTTTCAGCCTTGACTCAACAGAAAATAGATACCATGCTTCTAGTGTTTGTATCTAAGCAGAAGAGGTGCAAGTTAATGCAATATTATGCATAAAGTAAAATGCCCTTTAAATGTACATTGAATTGTTTATATTGCCTGTATCTCTGGAATCGAACCTCTTAAAGAACTCATTTAGGTCTTGAAACGTTCAGCTGAAAATCCTTAATTCAACTCGTGTCAGAGAGCGAAATCTGAGGAGCTGATTATTAAAGTGGTCACATGGGTAGAATTTACTGTTTCAGAAGGTGATACATTTAAATGCAAGAAATCCCTAAGATGACATCCTATTAAATTGAAGGGAAACTGGGTGTAGAAGTTACTTAGGTGCCCTGCACCTGTCATCAAGGAAGCTGCGCATGACCTTGCACCATTCATCACCACTTTCATAAATGCCTCCTTCAGTTCGAGCATTGTCCCAGATAACCTCCTGGACGCTTGGGTTATCCCACTAATCAAAATACCTTCCCTTTACCCAAGCAACCCTGCCAATTATAGGCCTATCACCATGGTACCATACCTTTTAAAAATTCTGGACCTCACTGCATACCTGCAAATTCAGGATTATCTTGAATCGAACCAATTACTTGGTCTTCGTCAATCCGGCTTCCGGCCTAGACACAGTACCGAAACCGCCTTGATTGACCTAAAAACTCGAATTGACGATCTAAAAGATAAGGGCAAGCTGGCACTCCTCCTCTTACTCGATCTGTCAGCAGCTTTCGACTTAGTTGATCATAAAATTCTCTGCCACCATCTCAAAATTGCTGCCCACTTTTCGGACTCAGCATTGTCCTGGATCAGTTCCTTCTTAGCGAACAGAACCATGAAGGTCTTTTCCCCTCAAGCCTCAGCTGAATCTGAACCTGTCCTTTGCGGAGTCCCCCAAGGATCCAGCGTCTCTCCCACATTATAAAATGTGTTTACCAAGCCTCTCTTTGACATACTTGACTAGCTGGGTGTCTCATACACCAACTATGCTGATGACACCCAGATACTCATCCCTATCTCAGGTGACTTTGCTTTGGATACAAAGGCACTTAATGATATCTACCTTATCATCCAGGCTTGGATGGCTCATCACGGGCTTTGCCTCAACGATGAGAAACGGAGCTACTCATCCTTAGATCGCACATCAAACTAGCTAAACTCGACCCAGCATATAAATCATTCACCATAGACGGCAACATCATTAAAGTGTTGAATGCAGCTAAAACTCTAGGCATTTATCTTGACACCACACTATCGCTAACTAGACTAACCAACGCCCTAGCATCTGCCTCAGCCTATACCTGTAAACTCATCAGAGCCTACAGACCCTTCCCGAACACTGATAATTGCATCATTTCAGCGAGAACACTAATCATGGCAAAAATAGACTATTGCAACGACCTCTACCTAGGGACTAGCCAAAAAAAACATTGACAAGTTACAGGTTACACAAAATAATGCCATCAGGGCCACCTTCAACATCCCTAGAAGATCCCACATTTCAGACTTCAGACGCAACCTCCACTGGCTACCTGTCGCGCAGCGATTTTCGCTCAAAACATTAGCCTTAACCTACAAGGCCCAGAATAACCTGGCACCAGCTTATCTGACCAGCAGGTTCTCATAGCATGTTGCGCACAGACCTCTGAGATCAGCTTATGTCAACACACTCTCTATCCCCAGATTTAAGTTACAATCTGCTGGGGGATCTAGCTTCCCAGTCCTCGCAGCCAAACTATGGAACACCACCCTATCCACACTCAGGTCAGAACCTACGTTCCACTCCTTCAAAACTAACACAAACGCTGGCTTCACAAGCTTGATGAGCCGACTACACCCGCATCATAGGTGCCTCCGCAGCACTCAAGCACTTCTCTCCCTGGTCTAACTCTTATATGTTCTCTCTTTTACAGCCTTTACTTTAGCCTCTAGTCTCCACTATACGCTGGAGTAACTTGGTGTAAATTGCTTTGCTTTGTCACTACTTGTCTCACTGTAAGTTACATTGCTTTTCTCTGTAAGACTGCTCCCCGAGGGGAACATGTTATGCCTGCCTGTAACCACCTTCTTCTAACTATGCGTCCAGATGCCTCAGGGCAAGGATTCACTTTACAAGTAAAAGAAATACAAATACAAATACTCCCATTGGCTGCACCTTTCATTAATATGCCCAGTGACTACTGAGGGAAGGTCGACTGTGATGTCACTTTGGGAACATTGTCCAATTATACATTGGGCCTCATTACGAGGTGGGTGGTAAGGGTTAACGGGCACCGGTAAGGTGACCTGTGCCGGTAAACCCTTACCGCCCTATTCCGAGGTCCCTTAGCGGGAGCCGCTAAGGGACCAGGGAGCTAATAACGGGCCTGCTATTAGCGGACCCTTAGCGGACCCGTTATTAGCTCCATCCCCATTCCCATTGAGCCCTATGGGGGCTTGAATGGGAATGGGGAATGGTTCTCGGAATGGGGATTTACCGGGTCCTCCAAGGTTGGAATGACCAGTAAGTCCCTATTTTGAGAACCCGGACCCGGAGTGCGGTAAGGGGGTAGCCATGGTGCTAATAGCACCATGGCTACCTCCTACCTCATAATGAGGCCCAGATTGGGAAAATCATACACACTTCAAAAAGGTATGATTTCTGTTCTATAAAAGGTCAAACACACACAAATAGGGGAACTGAAACAGAAAAACTCACTCGCTCACTCTCTGACTGATGGGAAAGAAGGGGAGAAAGGAGGATTGATAGTGGCCATAATGAGATAGACTAGATATCTCTCTTTTTTGACCCTTTTTGGATTATCACAAGAGTCCTGAAAGTGAGGAGGAGAAGGAGTTAAGGTTCCAGGCCTAATTCTGGGGAAGAGGAAGCACACAGGCTCTGGAGAAAGTCTATGTGCTTCTGTTAAATATATATAGTGCTGGATTAGGCCCCATGTGTGTATGCAGTGAGATTCACATGACTCTTTTCTCTGGCGATGACGTCTAGCACAGAAGATCTATTCATGGCAGTCAAAAAAGGTCATCTTATAGTGTGCATACCAAGAAAAAGAAGATAATTGAAGTCATTCCTGGTTATACCATCAAGCAGAATACTGTTATTAACGCAAGATTGCTCAAGATAAAGGGTAGAGGGTGATTATTCGCAGTCCATTTCGTTCTGCTGTCCAGGGTGCCCAGTGAAAGGGAGAAAGGTATATTTTACACAGTAATTGGATGGCAACATGACCAAAGTGAATTTTGCCAACATACTGCTGAACATGCTTTTTTTGTTTTTCTTTAAAAAAAACCATTCACATACTTGAAGGTCCAGTAATTTGCAGCAAATTAGTTTAAAATGCTGTTGAAATTCAGACATGTTATCAAGTAAGGGAGGTTGTATCTTGAATAAAGAGAAAGTAGCCAGATTTGTAGGGGCAGGGATATTTTAACTAATTTGTTGTTTTCCCAAATAAAAGATTCCTCCTGGACTCTCATGCATTCAATCCATGGCTCCTCCGTGCTCAGGGTGAATTAAATGCAAAAATACTTATGGCGAAATGTGTGTGTTACAAAAGTCTCTATTTCCATAACTGTGGCACTGAAAACAATTTATTGATCTGTAATCTGATTCAAGTATTTCTATTTGGTTATTAAATACACCTTCTGTGCAACCATGTGTGTTTCTTTCCCCGCCCGAAAGTGGAGGGAAGCTGTAAGGAATCAATGTTATTTAATTAGAGGTCACAGATTCATAAAAATAATCTGATATAATGAATGAGAATTGTGCATACCTGGTTGGAAAATTCCCCTGAATTCGATATCACCTGTTTAAAACATCTTACATTACCATTGCAAAGTATGTACAATGTTGGACTGTGGCAGCGAGCTGCTTGGTGCTAGATTAAACAGATTTCACTTAAAAGGGCTCATTTAGGCATTCCCCGTTATTTGACGGTAGGCATCGGTTACATTTAGACGTAGAAAGGTCCTCGCCGCCAAATATTGCTCATTTGCACAGAAGAGTGCAAAAGGACAATGTAGAAAGGCGGTGTACACGTGTGCACGCCACCCTTTTTGCACTCTGCTTTGCAAATTAAGCAAACGCTGCCTGTCATTTACGGAAGGCAGGCAGTGCTTACAATGGATTCTTCTAGATTCTGACTGCTTTTTGCTGGTGGAAAAAGTAAGCCAGCAGACTCCATAGGAATCCGCAGCATTTGAGCCGGCATGAAAATCTATGCCAGCACTAGTACTGGAGTATTTGTGCGGCGGAGAGCAAGGAAGAGGCAGAAACGTACGTTACATTCCGCCTCTCCTCTCCGCCATACAAATCAATTAAAAAATTGCCCGTGATGTAAACAAAATGCATAAAAGCCTTAGGCTTTCACACATTCTGTTTACTTTACACGCAGCCAAAAATGCGCTCTAACATGTATAAACTGTGTTGCCCGTAATCCTCGCCAGGTCCTGTGCAGTGTATGCAACCTCAAATCTATGCAATATGAGCAGCGCCAATTCTCAGAAACAAAGGACTGAAGATAGCAGGCGTAAAAAAAGAATGCCATGAGGCCAAGAAAGGCTCCCATTCTCTTGAGAGTCTGAATGAATCATTCATTCATCCATTCAAGCACTAAAGGGCATGTCAGCCCTCTGCAAAGTATTATGGACACACATTTTACGTTTAAAATAAGTCATTCGGCCTTACTCGTTTGGAATAAATGATAACTGAAACTCTGGTATCTGTTTTTGAGGGGCTTAGGCTGAATCTTTTTTTCAGGTGCATAACTGTATTTATTCAAATTGAGTGCACGTATCAAAGTGCATTACATAATGTTTGGTAACCACCAATGATTGTGTCCGCCGCTTCTTATCTGTTCTCCCAAATCCCTGTTGTTTGCGTTTATAGTCTGGCAAATCCCATCTCAGTTAAGCTTAGTTTTCCCAGACAAGACCCCATTACCCATTCAGGAACCAAAACAAGGGTTTCTGGGCCATGGCGCAGGGTCAAGGGGCTAGGGTCAGCCCACATTTGCATAGAAGAACAAAGACAGTTTTGTTTTCATTATTTGGCCGCTATGTGTTCTCCGCGACGCCCTTAATAGTCCGGACCATCGTTTTACACTGAATAAATTGCCCATCCGTTGTTGCGCACAAAGAAACCATTATCAAGCGGTTGTAAAGTGGATGACAAACTTTGCTTTGTGGTCCTCTAAACATTTTCATAGACAAATAAGTCTGCCCGTTTTGCATTGTCATTTCTCCTCTGCAAGAAAGTGGTGACTTTAGACCTGTTTAATAGATGGATTAAGCAGTAATGTCACTGGCAAATAGAAATGCTCCCAGAATATATATATATATATATTTTTACTTGAAAAAGAAAATGTCTGTCTTGATTGCATAGATAATCTGAAAAACATTGTTTTGCGAGTGAATAAACAGAAAAAAAACACTGCAAAATGATTCCCAATCGAACAAAAACGTCCAACCATAGAAAATGTGAGCTGAAATATATTATATTATTACATTTAAAAAGAAACCGCAGTGGCGGGAACCAGAAAGTCGGCTGGAAGCCTAGCCTGCGCACTTCCTTTTTTTCTAAACTTTGTTTTAAGGTTTTATAGCTGGACTCTTTTGGGGGACTACTGGTGAAGGTATGTATGGGTGCACAGCGCTAGCAAGTGGGAGACGATACGTGATATCCTGTACAGTCCCTGAGCGGTATCTCCAGGGGCATCCTGTAAACAATGACGATGTGTAGCAGGAGGCCCGTTTCCTGTTTTTTTTCCCTTTCCAACATCATTATTTGGCTCCCAATCTGGTGATGTTGGAGCTCCTGGAATTGCACTGGGCCCTGGGAATGGTTAGCTTTTTGGCTACGTAAAGCGCGGTGCGTGCATTGACGCCGCCTAGAGTGTAATGCAGGCTGTTTTGAAAATGATTCAGACTGGGCCAGACAGTCAATGAAGCGCCCTAAAGGTGGGGCTATTGTGCTCAAATTTTGTGGTGCCAGCACTCACAAGGGCACCTAGGGGAAGGCCGGGGAGGTGGGCATTTCCCCACCTTCAGGTGTTACAGCACTGGTGATGAGACAGCAGTTCGGATCAGTGGGGGTGGCAGGGGGGCTCTGCATTGGATTGATAGTTGATACTAAACCATGCTCATCTTATTTGGAAAGTACTGTTTCAGTGGGTGGTTGCATTTGATGGTGAAGACCAATGACTTGGTGCTTGGGGCTAGTTTCAATCCGACCCTTCAAGATGTATGCAGCATAGCCATAACTTAATGAGTGGTTGTTTAGTAGGGTTACATGAGCTCAGACTTGGCATGCCTAGGTCTTAAGTGTGTGCTCGTCATCCAAGATTGAATAAGTGAAAGCATGCGTTTGAGACTTGAGATATTCTCGGTGTGGCCACCAGACTATACAAATAATTGAGAGACATTAGCATATTGCTGTACTGATATGTTAGCAGTTGAAGGAGAGCTCACAGAAGCCCCATGTATAGGTTAAAGATCATGGGCAAGGGAAGCCTTGAGGGACCCTGCAGACGACTGGTCTATGCACGGATCTACATTTCCCCATTGGAACAGGTTAATTTATGTGTGATAGGTAACATTCAACTCAGTGTAGCATGGAGCCTGCGAACACCATCTGTTTATCAAGATGTGTGAGCAGTGTTGTGTGGTCTACTGTACCCATTGCTGCAAAGAGGTTGGTTAGGATCAATTGATATGAATTGTCTTTATCCATGATGTAATCATATATAGAATGTGAATAAGGCCTTCATGTCACACAATACCCACCGGGTTTGCTCTGTAACCAAATTGGATTAAACAAGTATTTTTATTTAACAATGTATCAAAAGGTAAAAACTACAAGAACAGGGTGTATGCACAGAAATAAATGCCCTACAGCACAACTCAAAATATATCTATGAGCAATCAGTAATATACACAATTACCTAACTCAAACAAATCATAACATAGGGACATGACTCCTATAAACAAAACACAAGAAACATACATGCTCAATCATTCCCATATCTAAAAGCTGAGAAATGCACATATATAAACTCCTTTCCACATAGGGGGGACACCTAATTCACAATTGTTCTTTGAACCTGTGCTTATTTAGCAGTGTGTTGATTTCTTCAACAATGTCAACACGTGTTTTGGCAGATCTAAGAGCACATTGGATGCTCCGATTTTAGACGGCCTTCATCAGGACAGAACCGATATTTGAATAATCACCCAATGTGTTCCTGTGTTTTCATGTGTACGTGGTAAAAAAACATATGTACACCTCAGTTTCAGAGCAACGAAATGTAACTTAACAACCGAATATCTGTCAAGCCAATATATTCATCTTGACAATAAATGTTCCAATGGACTATATACCTTCTATGTGTAACCCCCCCGCGGTTGAATATGTATTTTTAACCCTGGCAGCGCCAACTTCTTGTTGGCGGATCCTGCCAGTGAAATTTGGAGACAATGGCAGACTAGTTCATACCCATTGCTGCGTGCATTCATCTATATTAACAATATAAGCAGTATATCTGGTGTGCTTACCTCCCTACCGAAGCGATTGCCCACGGTAGCATATGCATCCAACTATCAATTATCTTTATGTTCAGGATGCTCCTATATAGATAGTAATAAAGCAAACGTCTAATGTTTTCCAATCTGTTACGTATACATCAACAGTTCACATTCTAAGTTTTTATAAGTAGGCCAGAATACACTCACCTCCTACAAGCAATATCACTCTTAAGCACTCAAGCAGCCCAATCTGGTAATAGCAACTCCTTCTATAGAGACAAATCCCCACTTCACTGCAGACCTCATTGTCTGAAAAGTACATGTAGCCAAACGTTGATATATTTACCTCTGTCTTTCTTAGGGCACAGCTAAGAATACATCTCAGTATATTACTTGGGACACAAACTGGTGTTAATCTTCACCTCATTTTGTTTGTATACGCTCCCTGAGCCTGTGCTGCTACATGACAACCAACATGGTGGTATCCCTTCTAATCTCACTCCCCATGTGTTGCCCCCAACCACTTACTGTCCCACAGGATCAATCATAACCATCTCTGTTGGCCTTTTAAGCAACCGATATTCACACATTACCGCGATATGGCACTCCTAAATATGGATCCTTCTCTGCGGCATCAAACAACACGGCCAAACTTTTCAAAGTCTGTAAGGAACTGGCCAATCCTACTGCAGCTTCATGCTCTACTGCACCTACCCAGGCACTTTGCTTGGCCCTGGCTGCACACTTCACCACCAAAAAACAGGACAACCTATCTTCTCTCTTCTCCACACCCACTCATGCACCATCATCTCCTGGGGCCCCCTCGGCCGCCCCCACCACTCCCCTTCTTCTCTCCTCGCTCTTTCCTGTCACACCTGAGGAGGTCTCTAGACAAGTCCGGTTTATGAAAGCTTCTTCCAAACAGGGGGACCTCTGCCCCTCCAAAACCATCAAGGACAACATTGACTTGCTAGTTCCAGCATTGGCAAACCTCTTTGCCACTGGAGTCTTCCCCACTTCTCTCAAACATTCTCTTGTACACCCTCTGCTCAAAAAACCCTCTGCCCACCCTACTATTCTCGCTAACTATTGCCCGATTTCCATCACTCCTTTCTGGGCAAACTCCTGGAGCAGTTGGCTATTTCTCAGTTTACCCTCCACACTGTATCTGTTGGTTGTCTGCATGACCATCAGTCTGGCTTTAGAGCATACAGGGGAACGGAAATTGCTCTTCTCAACACCTGTGAAGACCTGCTCTTAAACCTTGACTCAAACTCTCCCTCTGTCCTCTTTCTTCTTGAACTCTCCTCTGCTTTCAATACAGTAAACCACACCATCCTGATCTCCTGTCTCTGTGAGACCTCGAGCATCACTGATCAAGTTTTGGCGTGGCTTGCCTCCTTTCTCTACGACGGTCTATGAGGAATTCGACCATCTGCACAGGACCAGTGCGCTAACCTAGGCTTTTTTTGTTTGTTTAAAAGAATGCATAATGGGGCCATTCCTGTGCACATTTTCCACGTTCACCGCACAGCAGAAAAATAGTCATGTACTCTGGGAGGACACAGCTTAACAGCACCGCCCTCCCTTGTCATGTGTAGCTGACACCTGACAGCCATGGGTATATTATCCGCCTTGAAAGGACACAAGTCCTGCAAAGAAGCTAGTAGGAGTGCCACACAAGCACCATACAGCGTCCATCTTTTTAAGGAAAATTTTGAGACAGTCGAGTCCTCGAACCACATCCGGCTGCACCGCTACGCCGCAGTCACCAGAGCCATCCAAGCCACCTCAACCAACATTCCAGATCCGCCAACCAGCACAGAGACAACGATTCTTGGCCCAGCTGCTGCGTCAGACAGTCTGCAGACGTCCTCCCAGCCTCGCTTTCCGAACTGCCTGCCGCCTGGTACCCGCAGCTGTCTCCCACCACTACCTCTGTCTCACGGGCTGAGAAGTGCCCATGGAACTGACTTGATGCTGTTGATCACCAAGAACTTGTTCAGCACTAGGTACATTGTGGCTCGGCCCTCCTGGTCCTTCCCTGAAGGCCCCTAGAGACAGTTACGACCCTTTGCCACTTTGGTGTTCAAACCAAAAAACCTTGAACAGTAAGACTGATTGCTTTACCAACTTCCCTCCTGCCAGTATCCACAGCACATCCCTTTCCTTTGTGTAACTGTCTGTCCTCTGTGTTTCTTTACAGTGTGGGTTATAATTGTAGTGGGGCTAGAACTGTCTATTGTAGTAATAATAAAGTAGATATTTTTTACAACCTTGACGGGACAGTCCCTTTTATCATTGGGTAATAATTGTATTTTCGCTGTGTTGCAACTAACCAATGATCCACGACCTTGCAGAGACAAACCTGTCATTCCGTCCACGTTACCAACATTGCACATGCAGGTCTAATAATTCACTTGTATTTCAATCTGTTCGGATCCCTTCGGGTGTACTAGAGGTGTGGGGTTGAATGATGGTTTAGAAACTGATATTCATCCCTGGAACACTGGTGCCCCAGAAGTTGATTTGTCACATTGGTGGCAAGCAGTCGGATCAGTTGGAGCTGTGCGTACAGCTTAGTCTCCCAACGATCAAAGTACTGTTGCAGGCAACATTTAGTTGCTGCTAGGTAATTGTAATAGTCATGGAGCTTAACATGGAGACTATAAATGGCACGACCAAGAATGTCCTGCGCATCTTATTTCAAGAGAGGGGACTTCCCCACAGCACTAAAGTTAAAATGAGTTGCTGGGACAGTTTGCCGGTCTGTTTTCGCAGACTCCCGTTCACGCAGATTGGTGCACCTATGATGTGGACACTG
This sequence comes from Ambystoma mexicanum, assembly GCF_040938575.1. NCBI lineage: Eukaryota > Metazoa > Chordata > Amphibia > Caudata > Ambystomatidae > Ambystoma > Ambystoma mexicanum. The sequence continues at coordinate 143,126,992 of NC_090936.1, read as the reverse complement.
GTGACAGTAATCCGGTGAAGAGTTGAATTCACTGGATGTCCGATAAGGTCAGGGACACCATAAAGGAGGAAGTTTCCAAGATGTTGTCCCTAGGAGTTATAGATCCACCCATAGCCCCAGGGCTAGCCCAGTGGTATTGGTCCCTAAAAAGACCAGTATTGGGAAGACAGAAGTTTGCTTTTGTGTGGACTACAGGGTCTCAGTTTTGTCACGAAGACAGATGCTCATCCCATTCCTCGTACAGATGAGCTCATTGACAAGCTCACCGCTGCCAAGCACATGAGTACATTTGACCTCACAGCAGGGTATTTGCAGGTCGGGTTGACAGATGGAGCGAAAGAGAGGTCGGCATTCTCCACCCCGGAAGGACATTATCAGTTCACTGTGATGCCCTTCGGATTGAATGCCCCTGCCACTTTTCAGAGGATGTTTAACCAGGTATTGTCGGGACTGGAAAACTTCAGTGTCGCCTACTAGATGACATTGCTGTGTTCATCCACACCTGGGAGGATCATTTATCCCACCTGAAACAAGTGCTTGGGGCACTGCAAAATGCAAGCCTGACTATCAAGGCCACGAAGTGCCAGATAGCGCAGGGTACCGTGACTTACCTAGGCCACCTGATCGGTGGAGGTAAGAAACAACCCCTTGAAGTAAATGTACAGGCTGTGAAGGATTGCGACATCCCCACCACACATACGCAGATGAGAGCCTTTCTAGGTCTCATCGGGTACTACTGGTCGTTCATCAGAGGTTATGGGACCATTGTCATGCCCCCGAATGATGTAGCGTCCAAAAAGATGCCAAAGAAGTTAACTTGGATCCCCGCCTGTCAAACCTCCTTTCAGGATTTAAAGGATGGATTGTGCAGGGCCCCGGTTCTGAAAGTGCCAATCTATGGTCTGGAATTCATTAACCAGACAGACATCTTTGATTTTGGGATTTGAGTAGTGTTAGCGCAGCTAAACTCTGAAGGGGTAGAGCAATTTGTTGCCTACATTAGCAGGCGGTTCACAAAAAGGGAAAGGAACTGGGTTGTCGTAGAAAAAGAGTTATGCGGTCGTGTGCGCCCTAAAGAAGATGAAACACTACATCTTTGGGTCTCACTTTGCAATCCAGACGGACTATAGGCCTTTGCGATGGTTAATGGTCATGCAAGGGGAAAACCCTAAGCTTTTGCGTTGGGCCATGCCCCTCCAGGGATTAGATATGGACAACCAGCACAAGCTAGGCTCCCAGCATGGAAATGCAGATGGCCTCTGCCAGTACATTCGCCTTGATGATGAACCAGATCCTCAGTAGAGTTGGTGGTTCACATGTTAAGGCTATGGGGCATGTGAGAAAATCGACCATCAGCATGGTAACAGTGCACTCGCCTGGGCCTTTTTTGTTTTTTTAAAAGAATGAATGATGGGGCCATTCACACGCATATTTTCCACGCTCAATGCATAGCAGAGAAATAGTCATTTTTGCTATGCATTACCAGCGCCACCCTCCCCTGTCATGTGTAACTGACACCTGACAGCCTTGGGTACACCAAAAGCCTTTGGCCATGGGCAACCTGATTAGAATTTCAAGGCCCCATGGATTTGCATCACCATTGTCAAACCTTGCTGGTGGCGGCGAATACTGAAGACTGTTAATTAGCCAGCCTCAGGGAAGGCCTGGGTGCAGGAAGTGACAATGGAAACCAGACGCCAACACCTCTTTGTAATGCAATGTGTCATCTTGGTACTAACACCCCTCCTTGGTATGAAAGGGCAGTGAATGTTGTGTCCGCAACCACTCCTTTCAGAGAAGAGAAGTATGTGAAATGTAGGTAATAAAAGTTTGCCTGCAACCCCCTACATCAAACGAGGCCCATGTTGTGATCAAGCGCCACATAAGGATCAGTTAATTAGGCAGACACTTTGATATACAGCAGACAGGAAGATCAGTGGCACTTAGAAGTATATGTTGTCATCCTTCCCCTGTCTTTTACCAAGTGCCCTGGTTCTGACCTAGAGCCAGTGGTCGAAGTGAGCGTGAGTGGTTGAGAGCGGTGCTCCTTTACTTTTTTTAAATTAAGTTTACTGTTCCTATACTTTTATTTTAAAAAGGAACCGTTCCGGAATGGTTTCGTTTTAAAATAAAAGTGTAAGAAGAAGGTGAAACTTGCACTTTCAGTGCACTACACTGAACGTTCTCTTAAACAGCACCTGCATGTGTTTTGGGGTTTGTATTGTGTGTGGGAGTTGGTGTGGTGATGGGTTTGTGGGGAGTGGGTGGAGGCTAGCAGGGAACATAGTTCCACTGCTTCTTTTCATACACTTCGACCACTGCCTAGAGCATCACTGAAGATGGTTGGTGGAGACCCAGGATTGGCTTACTTAAGTTAGGCTTGGCATACACCAATCCCTCAGCCCCGTTTGGCTTTAAGAGAAAGAGGGATGAGCCCCTCACTGATCAGATCATATGAATACGTCGCAAGGAGTAAGAAGAAGGACTTATTTGGACCCGAGCTGAAGGTACAGTTTACCTTACATCTTCCGCCAGTAAAGGAAGGCCAGGAGTTCTAAGAGGGAAGCAAGATCCCTCCCTTAAACATCTCCCAGGGAACAGAGAGAGATGTCGAACTCAGAGGACCCATCCAGCAGCTCCAGATCTGGTAGCCAGCCAGCACACCACGTGCCCTGGTAGGTTCTGTCAGCAAGCTTCCTAGGTGGGACTTGCTGGAGAGTTTCTGAATGAAGGACAAGGCTGTTGCCTGCTAACACCCTCCTGAGCTATGGGCCGTCCGCCTTGAAAGGACACAAGCCCTGCGAAGAAGCTAGGAGGAGTGCCACACAAAGATCATCCAGCATCCATCTTTTTAAGGACAATTTCGAGATACTCGAGTCCTCGAACCGCATCTGGCTGCACCGCTGACTGTTGTCACGCCGCAGTCACCAGAGCTGTCCAATAGATGCCTCGACCAGTATTTCAGATCCGCCAACCAGCACAGAGACAACGATTTTTGGGCCCGAGCCACTGCGCCGTCCATCCTGCAGACATCCTCCCAGCCTTGCTATTGTATTTTCGCTGTGTTGCAACTAAGCAACGATCCACGACCTTGCGAAAATAAGCCTGCCATTCTGTCCACATTACCAAAATTGTACAAGGAGGTCTTATAATTCACTTGCATTCCAATCTGTTCGGATCCCTTCTGGTGTACTAGAGGTGTGGGGTTGATTGATAGCTTAGAAACTGATATTAATCCCTGGACCACTGGTACCCTGGAAGTTGATTCGCCACACTGTCCTTTGCAGGCAGAACTTGGTTTCTTTCTTTCCGCTATCACCCTCGCTACTTGTGGTGTTCCTCAGGGATCTAATCTATCCCCCTGGTTTTTCAATGTCTACATGGCCCCTTGGCCCACATGATCTCTGCCTTCACCTCCATCTTTCAGTGTTATGCGGATGACACATAGCTCTCTCTCAGGCTAGCTAACCTTGGCCTCTTCCTTGTCCTCACTCATCCCGGACTGTCTGTCTGCAATTCAGTCCTGGTGTGCTGCTAAAGATCTCTGCCTTAATGTCAGTAAGACAGAGATCGTCCTCATTGGGTTCCCTGCTCCAGTTTTCCCACTTTAACTCTGGCCGACCACCCTTGGTCCTGGACCCTCACCCACTAGTGAGGCAAGAAATCTGGGGGTCATCTTTGACTCTACTGTCTCCTTCTCTTCTCACATCTCGGACATGTCAAAAAAGTCCCACTACCAGCTGCATCTCCTCAGAGGTATTCTACCTTTTCTCACTTTCCCCCAGAGGCTCATTGTCTCCAGAGCCCTGGTTCTCTCCAGACTGGACTACTGCAAAAGTCTCTTTCTCAATCTTTCTAGCTGTACTCTCCGCCCTCTTCAACTTATCGAGAACAGAACCACAAGACTTATCCTTGGCCTCTGGCCCAGGGACAGCATCTCTACGGCGCTGAAATCCCTCCACTGGCTCCCCATGGCTGCAAGGATCAAGTTCAAGTCCCTCTGCATAGTCCACAAGGCTTTCTGTGGCCAGGCCCTACTATTTACAACTCTCTCTTCCTAAATACTTCCAGAGCCCCCCACTAGGCCTCCTCCAACACTCTGCAGGTGAGCCGTTTTTCCAAACAGAGATTTGTGGGTAGATCCTTATCCTCTGCAGGTGACTCCCTCTGGAACAGCATACCTGGTACTCTCCGTCTTGAGCCAGAACCTCCTTATGTTCTGGAAATTCCTTAAGACGTTTATTTTCTCTTCCTCATTCTCTCTGCCTCTCCCTTGCTAACCATCTCTCTCTTCTCTCCTGCTTCCCCAACCCGTTCAGCCAGCTAACTGGTCACCTGGTGCATCTCCAGAGCCTCACAGGTGCCAGGTTCCCCCACAAGTCCTGCACTTGCCTCTGAGCCTCCGCACTCTGCCTTTCATTACTGCACTCAGAATACGTTCCACGAGGGTTGCACCCACTCTGCACTTAACCCGGGCCCCTGCTGGACTGGGCGCACTTGCCCCTCTCGCCCTTCCTCGCACTTCTGTCTGCACACTTGCACTACCTTGAATGTACTAGACTTAGCATGTAGTGCAAGTGTGCAGACAGAAGTGCGAGGAAGGGCGAGGGGGGCAAGTGCGCCCAGTCCAGCAGGGGCCCGGGTTAAGTGCAGAGTGGGTGCAACCCTCGTGGAACGTATTCTGAGTGCAGTAATGAAAGGCAGAGTGCGGAGGCTCAGAGGCAAGTGCAGGACTTGTGGGGGAACCTGGCACCTGTGAGGCTCCCTCATCCCTAGCTGGCTATGCTTGCATGCATAGGCGCATTGATGACCAATCCTTTTGTCGTGTAAGTACCTCTCCCTCACCCCCCTCCCCCGGCATCTCCCCCACTCTGTGTCACACGCTTATACCAGTAGAAATGCCCTAGCCTAGTATGCTAGATATTGCTGCTAGTTTATTCGTAATCTTCAAGGCCTAAGAATGACGATGATATCGCCTTATTCACTTCCCGCCTTGAAGTGCTTTCACTTGTGTATAAGGGCTTTACAAATAAATAATTACAACTGCAATTACAATTACAAAGAGGGACCACTAGGACCCATTCTGGTAACAGACACTGACAAGGGACCAGACGGTGTATGCATCCCTGCTATTCACAGCCATAATGTTTATGCATGAAGCCATGTTTGTAATATTTTGTTCTTATATATTTCCCCTGTATGTTACCAAACGTGGCATAATCTTTGCCGTCCTCTGTCTTGTCTCCCCCACGGTATTTTTACAATCTGCACATTTGCAAATGTTGATATGTAAACATCTTGCTATGGAGAAAACATCACACGTGTATTCTCCGTACAATATAAAGCCCAACACATTCACAATTACTAATATACATTATTTATCATTCTTGAAACAACATTCCTTGGTCTTTAGATACAAATGTGGTAATACCACAATTTCCCATATTTCATTCGTCAGTATGCATTCACAACTGCTGATATGCATTATTTCTCATTTTTGAAGTCATTCTTTGGTTTTACAATAGGTTTACATATTTGAAAAACATTTTTAGATTTTCAAATAAACATTGACAGTATTGCATTCGGCACTACACATTTACAATGGCTGATATGCAATATTTCTCATTTTTGAAAAGGCATTCTTGGGTTTTCAGATAATTTTCAGTTTTTGAGAAAACATGCTTTGGTTTTCGAATAGACATTTACTGATGGCCAAAATTCAGATTTTCAACACATTTGTTCCAGAAAGTCATAATTCTATTAAAGACACAGAGGCGATTCTAAAGTGATATTCACTTGTACCTTGAGCATTTCCTTGTCCTGGCACATTACGCAAATGTCATCCAGGTATATTATAAGTCAGATACCCTTCTTCCTCAGATGTGTCACCACAGCTTTCATAATCTTGGTGAAACACAACAGTTCCGATGCCAAGACGAAGGGTAGGCAACACATTTGCATGTTGACTCCCCTGTAAGGAACTCATGGTGGAAACAGTAAAGAGAGACACAAGTGATCACAGTTCAAGTGTGTTTATTAAGCGGTCTAAATGGGTTGGAAAAATGCCTAATCTAACACTAAATCTAAGATGGGAGCAAGCTACGACCATCAAATAATAATAAGGCAGTCCTAGTGGTATCTTGTCAAATAAAAGGGCCTATACTAAAAATAAAACTATTGCCAATCCTTACAGCTAAGTACAAAAACAAAGTGTGGGATAGTGTTTCACAAGAAAAGAAAGAAGTGTTCATAAATGATAAGTCAGGAGCCGGGGTCTCCCTTCCCCATGTTTTTAGAACAGGACAACGTGGGACTCCTGAGTGCAGCACACTTTGAGGCGTCCTCAGCAAAAGGCAACAGTTCCTTTCACTGGTATCGGGACCTCCGGGGGCTAAGTCTCTTTTCTACAAAAAGTTGTTTTCCTCTGAGGACCTGATGTGTGCAAAATCACAAAACAAAAAGGTCCTTTTCCGTATGTACATTGGGTGACAACTTTTCCCCCTTGGCCCCCCTCTTCCGGGCTCCGGTCCTTCTTGAATGTTAGCCTCCCTCTGTCGGGTTCACTACGGCTTTTATTCAACATATTTCACCTGTTACATTCACAAGTCTCAATATCTTTTTAAACAATAGACTGTGGACACCCCTTAGTTGGGTTCACTCTTGTCAATACAATGTTTGTGGGGTTTTCATGCTTCACCCCGTTCTGCAGGCATCCCTCACGGTCACGATTGTCAGTTATACAGTTCTCTGTGCTTTGTCATGATGCAGGATTTACTTCCCTTAGCTTTGTTTGTTCACGGGTCAAAGACTTTCGACTGTACAAGGAGTTTTACTCGACCCTTATATGACCACTTTGACAATCTCTGTGAGGCTCTCCTAGGGCATTCTGGTATTGGTAGTTTCATCAAACTTAAAAGGGGGACCAGCCAGAGTCTTTTGAGTGAGCACCCACGTGGTGCCGGACCACTCTGCAGCTGGTCTTTCCCCTGCGCTTTCAACAGTTCTTTGATTCATCTTATGTTGCCATTTTCAACTTTTGATCAACACAGTTTGGTTTCTTTATCGGTTCTCCCTCCCACTCACCGGCTGTGATGAACTACTTCGCTTTTCTTTTCTGTGGAGTCAAGGATGGTACGACGGTAGCAGGTGTCTCTCCCTGCCTTGATTATCCACGTAGGAGGGTTCTGTGCACTGTTGACATCTGCTACAGCACACGCTGGCTATTGTTTGCAGTCTTATGTTTCCTTTTATGGAGACTTTATGGGTCTGGGTTCAAAAGGGCAAGGGCTCTTCTCGCCTTGTTGTCCTTTCGGTTCCCACTGTCTTTCGTCTCCTCTTGAACTGCCATCCTGGAATAGCTGCCTCGTCGTGTGGTCTGCCTTGCTCATAGTGTGCTCCACCTTTTATCCTTGTGGGGAAGGGAAAGGGCCCCAAGGTGTGTGTAGTTATTATCAATTGCCTAACTTTGCCTGACCCTTGTGTTGGGACATGTCAGGTAAACTGCTCAGATGTTAGTCCGTTGTCTTTCGTGGTGTAACAAAGTGTGGGCGCAGGGTAGAACTTCTGACTATACTACGTGAGAGGAGTGGGAAAAGGTGTCAAAGGAAGGGGGGATACCGCATCTCACCTGTCGGTGTCCCACTTCCGCTCCCTGAGGACCCCCCCATCCAGTTGATCCTCCCACACTGGTCCACCTCCAGGAACTGGATCCAATAGCTATGGCCGTGTCTTGGCCACCTGGATAACAGATCCCCGGGGACTAGTTAGGGAGACACTTTCAGGTTTCTTACCCCCCCCAGAAAAATCTTAGGAATTTCTGTTGTTCTTCTGCAACTGGCACTGTCAGATATGCGTCCTTGAGGTCTATCCGGGCCAGCTAATCCCTGTGTAATAATATGTCCCTTAGGAGGTGAATCCCCTACATTTTGAAGTGTCTGTATATCACACATGTGTTCAAGTCTCTCAAGTTGATAATTGGTCCCAACTTGTGGTTCCCTTTGACCAGAAACATATTGCTTATGAAACCTATCGAGGCATCTGTCACTTGTACTATGGTCGCTTTGCGCTCTAACTCTCTCAATTCCAATTCTAGCAACTGTTGGTCTTCTATGCTTAGGCATATATGACTCGGGAGAGGGGGTTGACTGCCATGGTGTAGTGTGAAAATCTATGTGAAAGCCTAGTATTGTGTCCAAGACCTATGCATCTTTGGATATGGCAAGCCAAAATTCCACATTTTTTGCTAACCTCCCGCCTACTGCCGCGGGATCTATGCTTATTGTGCACTTGATATTGCTTGCTCTCACGTGTGTTGGCGGTCTCCTTGTCGCCATCCTCTGCACCTTCCTCTTCCTCAGGAGGGAAAGAAGGGGTTTGGCTTTCGGTCCTCTTCCTCTCCTCATTGTGTCCTGTCACAAAGGACCTATTGTATTGGTGCCGGCTGGTAGAGCGGACTCTGCCTCTACCAGCCCTCCCGAAAATATGTCTGCCGAACACCCTCTTCAGTGAGGCCAAGGGCCGCATACAAGTTGGGCAATTTAGTTAATTCCTTTACAAATGCATCGCTGAATAATTTCCCTTTCGCAGCGTCCGCTGACTCTGAGGACACCAGTTCGCTAAGCTTGAGATCTATTTCACCAACAGCGACGTCCTCCTTTCGGTAGTGATCACGCAGTTGGCATTGCCCAGCATGCAAATGGCCCTTTGTGCCCATCCGGTTAATACCACCGAATCCATTGTTTCATTCTTCTCCCGGGCCTCTTCTGCCACCTGGAGTATTTTTGTGAGCGGATCCACTATGTCCAACATCTTGTCCTGGTAAGAACGCCAGGACCTAGCCAAGCCTTTCCTCACATCTTTCACGTACTTGAACGTGACTATTTTATCGTCAATCTTTAGAGTGTCAGCGATACCCTCAGGGAGATATGGTCTTGGGCATTCACAGATAACAAAATGGGCCACAACATGTACAAGGTTACACACACTCACTACCACGCATACGGCCCAGACACTAACCTGACCCCAAACGTAGGCAGTCCTGAACGCCCGGAACGTGTTCCACGGCTGGCACTTATTGACTCCAGAGCCGCCAGACCTCCTCATGCTGAAAACACGCTCTTTGAAACACCAGCAAGAAAGTGTTTCCCTTCTTCAGCAGAACTTATCCTGACACCGCCACGTTATGCAGCACACTGGCAAGAAGCTGAAGATGTGCCCCTCCTGCTGTATCATCACCACAACCGCTGGAGACGCCGGACTAGCGATCCCCACTGGGTTTCACACAAACCCATAGAACTTCCCTTGAAGTCACTGCGCCAGGGTTGAGCGCATGTCTCCACATCGTGCAACTTCCCAGAGGGCTGGAAGCGCATGATTGGCGTCGTTCCAGCTTCCTCAGAACAAGCAGGAAGCAGCTCAACTGTTCTGTGCGCCCACAGCGCTTGCCTGACCGGCAACACGGGAAGAAGCTGAAGCTCTCCATTCCGCCCCACCTAATATAGGGCCTGCAACGCTGGCCAGGTGACACAAAGGAACCACGCTGGGTGTGCACTCCCAGCGTCGGTACAGCAACAGGGCCAAGCGTCACCCCGGGGCAAGCAATGCATGTTCTTAAACAAATAACAGACGCAGATCCCCCTCCTGCTTCGATGCGACCGCACCTGACTGCATGAACTTCGGGGAGGCGTTGAAGGCACAGATTCACGATGAGTCTCCAGCACACAACAGGATTCAAACACCGGCCGCAATCCACCCCTTGATGGCAGGGGAACGCCGAATATTCAGGCGGCAACCAGCCCAAACCGCCTCCAAATTAAAATGGACTTGAACAACAGGCCAACTAGACACAGACATGCCTGGGTGTGGGGGGACCTCACGGGGCGGTGTTCCAGGAGTGCTGCACCCCCCCAGCAGCGCCATCAGAGGGAAATCCACTTACCATCCCATCCTCGTCACCAGTGTAACAATGAAGACCTCAAGTACTTCAGGTAGGTTCTTAGTCTCTTTATTGTCCTTGTCCTGTACTCCTCCACAAGACAAGGGGATGGTAGGGGACACAAGATCACAAGGGAAACACCGGGCTCACCCCCACGCCCATCTTCTCTGCACACAGCTTTCTCTCTCCCTCACCAACCGTCACCCAGCAGAACACTTCCACCCAAACATTCCACTAGCAGTTGACCTCACACACACTGCTACAGACAGCTACTCTGTAAACCACATTACTATACTTCTCCTCCCCTAGGAAACACATAAACCAGATTACTGCAAAGTCCTCCATCAGTGTCCCTTGTTGTGACCCATATCCCACCGTGGCACTTATAGCCTTCTGTAATACTTGCGCCATGCTGGGTTAACCTCTCTTCTGGCTGTCCTGAGCCTTGCCATCATCACTGGTGCCACTCATCATTAGAGCCTTTTGGGAGGGTATACCAGATTAATCTGATTACAGGAGTCTTGGGCCTGTTCCCGTCAGTAAATATGTATATTCATGTTAGTAGTGAGTCCAGTTGCTGATATTTCAGCCTCTAGGTTTTACATGGGACTGTGCCCGTCACTTGATAAGCGTCAGTATGCTGTTCTGGCCATTAGGGGCACTGTGGGCAGGGTTCATACGCCTCACAGCTAGAAAAGCTGAATTATTGCTCTGTCACTTGCTTCTCACATAAACTGTTCTTAAGTGTTGGGGAGACTGCCCGTTTATACCCTGATACTTGTTCACTACAAACGGTCATGGAAGTGTGAAATGGAGCGCCGTAACTAACTCAGTCTGTCACAATCTGATTACACTTGGTGACCGTTGTGACCCTGCCAACCGGCCACCGATACTGCAGTCGCCGGACGACCGAACAAAACGAACATCCTTCATGTTGATATGCTCCGTCTCGCCAATGCGAACACTGCGCTGCGCTAACCCTGTCAATGCGCCGCAGTCTAAAACACCTTAAATAATGTCCCACACACTCAATGAAAGGAAATAATTGTATACTTAACTTGCCGCTCGAGGAGCAAAGAAAGAGGAGATTTCAAAGGAGTTGCAGTGTTTATGGGGATATGTAACTATGGATTGGACAGTTTTATCACATGGTTTTTCAGGAACCAATTATACCAAAGACTCAAAACAGGTGGGACTTGTAGTTTTTTTGGATCTCTGTTATTGTTTTTTATTGGATTGGTAATGCTGCTCGAGAAGTAAAGTTGAAGAGAAAGCATGATCTTGACATAGAATTGCCAGGGACGTCATTTCACCAAAATGCCAGGGGTAGCGGAAGTGACATCACATGTCCCTTGACCCCTGATGACATCACAGGACGTGATGTCATTTGACCCCACCCCAAAGTGATATTGCCGGAAGCGATGGAACACAACCTTTCATCCGTTGACAAAACAGGAAGTGGCATCACATAGCATTGTACACTACGAAAAATATGTTTACAATATCACTATAATGTGATGTTCATTTCATACAAGAATGGATTGCCATATGTATCGTTAAGATCAGTGTGTATAGGCCCATATTACCAAATTACTGTGAATGCAAGCAGACGTCCATGACCCAATGATAATGTGTTACTATATAGCACTTGCGCTTAAGCACTTTATATAGAAAAAATATACACCCAATATCACCCAACCTGCGTTGGTACTCATTTATCAACCTCAGAAGGATGAAAGGATGAGTTGAGGTGTTTAAGAACAGACTAAATCAGTGTCTCACCCCCTGAAGTGTGCCTGAAATAAACCTTTAATGAGTCTAGCAATTAGTGTATACAATTCCAGAAATATATTCCTATTCTTTCTTATTTAGGGTCAGTGCTGAAAGTGTTAGACTTGTGGCACTCCTGTTCTTATTTTTCTTATTTTTTTTATGGGGCCTGACCAATAAAGACAGCCACTCCAGAAGTAAAAAGCCATATGGTGCTGGCCACAGCCCAGGAGTTTGCATAACCCAAAAAAACAAAAACAAAATTTTTGTGTGTTTTTCTTTTTAGAGGTCGCAAGGGAGACCTCAGAGGTCGCAGTTGCGATCTCTGGCGACCCCTAAATTACGTCCCTGAGAATTGCCCATATCAGTTTCTGAAATGTCTATAAAATAAAACTTCCTATGCAATTCCTTCTCCTCTAGGCAAACCTGGGCCCTCTTTTGCCAATAATTTGTCATATCTATACCACCTCACTCTTCATTACAGCATAAGCATGAATTTTCTGAACATCTTATCTACTTTCGCAGACATTTATTCCAAAAAACAACCCGTCATAATCCTGATACAGTTGTGCCCATGTCTCTTCATAACAATATTATTGGTCAGCATCCCAAGTGAGGATGTGGTAGTTTGATATCTACTTAATACCCTGCAACCACATTGTACTCTCCCTCGCAAAGCCATGATGCCTCATTTATTTATTCCTGAGCCACTCAGTGTAGGTGTGTTGTCCATTCTTTAAGAGATTCAAGGATCTAGAATCAGGTTATTACATTTTACTGCAAAGCTCAAACCCTGATTAACAGTATCTAACCGATAGATCCATCGTTCTTCCAACCTGGATAGCTGCGCTCCCATGTCTCCCATTCTTGGTTTTGGTTTCAGCTTTTGTAGCACAAACCATTTAAGGTCCTATTCGGTATGTACCTTTTGTTTGTAATGTTCGACTAGAGGTTTATCACAGACCTAGTTACTTATGCGTGATCTATGCTCTCAGATCCTTTGTCTCACTTAGCGGATGGTTTTGCCCATGTACAGCAATGTACAATGACACTAAATTACATAGATCATGCACCTACTTTTGCAATTTGTGTGTGTCCTCAGATCCCATTTAATCCTACCGTGTTCGAACATATACTTAGAAATGGTAAAATTGCAGGCCACTCAAAGGGCACAATTGTGGTGGCCCACTACAGGGGGCATGCCCCACAATTATAGCACGATTGCAGCTTTTGTAGGTCTGAACTAATCTCTGCCTTAGATTGGAAGTTTTTTAAAGGAAAACAAGGGTTTCTTGTTTATTTATTTAGCAATTTATATAGAGCACCGAACCCAAAGGCTTCTGGGCGGTGATAAGGGGCACTGATAAGACTTGTTAAGAGTCCCTTGTTGTTAACAAGGTGTCAGTTCTTCTGGACAAATATTTTTATTTGGTTACTGACTGGACTGAATGTACTCACACAAACAAGTCTCTCTAAGGGCTCTTTCCTTTGGGACATAAGACAAATATTGCTGTTCGCATTGTTTGCTCTCTTGAAGTTGTTCCTCACTACTTTCCTTGGATAGCCTCTAACAAAAAATCTCTTTTTGAGGTCACCTGCATTTATCATGAAATCACATTTTTCTGAGCAGTACTGGCGTATCCTCAAAAATGGGACATGTACAAATTGGCCACATCCAGGCAAGTGTTGCCTCCATGCTCACTCCCTTTTGCTGTTTATATATCTGTTTCTTGTAGAGACATTTCTTTTCTGTCATAGCAAGTCTTGGGCATTCCAATATGAACCTACTTGGTTGCTGTAAGCAACCTCCTCAGGTGTCTAAGATTGTGCCCAGGATTCCGAGGCATTCTTTTTGTGGGATGGAGATGTATAAAGCATTGGGCCTCATTACAACCTAGGTGGCCACGGAATGAACGGTGCCAGTAAGGGACTGGCATCGTTCTTTCTGAGCCGCCCTATTATGAGGTCTGCAGCGGGTCCCGCTCTGGAACGCCTAGTCAGACTAGGCGTCCTTAGTGGGACCCGCTAGCAGACCAGGATGCTAACAACGGGCTTGTCATTAAATGTCTGGGTCCCGGGAAAGAGAATTACCGGACCCTCCTAGGTCGGAATGGACCGGTAATTCCCTATTCCTGGAACCCGGACCCGGTACCCAGTATGGGGGTAGCCATGCCGCTAAAAGCAGCATGGCTACCTCCATACTCATAATGAGGCCTATTGTCACCAATCGTGACCAGGATGTCAAATCGTGGCCAGGATGTTATTCTGGCCACTCACAGTTGTTTGGATGATGTTGATCATATTGGTAGAGTCTTTGGCCCTCATTACGACCCAGGCGGTAAGTTATCGCCTGGGTCGTACCATACCACCATGGCGTAAACTACGTTTACGCCATGGTGGTTGGTGGATTTACCGCCCCATTCCAAGGTGAGTGGGGCGGTAAATCCCCATTTCCCATTTTATCCTTCCCCATTCCCAGTTTCGGCCCCATAGGGCATAATGGGAATGGGGAAAGGCGATAATTACGGCACCGTAAATTACGGTGCCGTAATTATCGCCAAGGTCCCTTTGCGGCATGGATTTTAACGGCTGCAAAAAAGCAGCCGTTAAAAGCCATCCCGCAAAGGGAACCTTGTATTCAGGCGTTAAGGGTCGGCGCCGTTTACGGCGCCGTAAACCCCTTAACGCCTGAGTCAGAATGAGGGCCTTTCACATACAAGGGCATTTCAGCCACAAACATTTTCAGGAAAGATTCTGCATAGACTGAGAGGGGTTCCAGGAGGGAATCAATAGCAGAGACAATAGGTCTCCCAGGCGGCTTGGTAATATTTTTATGAATTCTACGGAGAGTATACAAAGCTGCAGTTCTAGGATGATATGTCCTCAAGCACTCTGGATACTCATCACACATCCATCCCACTCTTTCCACGTGTGCAGTAAGGTTTTCAATTTCCTCCTGCAACCGCTTAGTGGGATGGGACGTTAGTTTCACATATGATGGGCCATCAGATAAGAGACGTTAACATGGGCCATTAGATAAAAGTTGTGAACATTCTGTCTCTTAGTGGTTGGTCTCTAATAACACAATACCCCCTCCCATATCTTTTGATTGTTTCAAGGGTTTGTTTGGTCACTATATTTTCACTATATTTTCAAACGCTGTGATCTCTGCTGGGCAGATCTCATTTTCAACCCAGGCGGTGTCTATTTTTTCTTCTGAATCACCTCTTTGTTGCTTGGGTAAAAATAGATGATCCAGGATGTACAATGAATCATAGTCTGAACATAGATTGTTATAGTTCTGTATTGTCCCCATCGCTCTATGCAGCTGTAATGACACACTATTTTCAGCAATCTTCCCTATTAAGGAAAGACTGTTCTTCAGTCATTCGTTTGTGAGATTGTCAGAGTGCAGATTCACTTTTCAAGAAACAGGCATATTAAGGCTGTTTTGAGAGATGAGGGGAAGGTGCCTTGAGATAGTAAGAGAAAGAGAGAGAGCGTGAAAGACAGAGAGAGAGACACACTAATGGTTTGGCATCATTGCAGTAGTGCCAGGCTCTGGATTGATTTGATGACAGCAGAAGGGTGGACACCAACTTTGTATGTGATTGGTTTGAGGGCTCTGAGTATGTTGTAGAGTTGAATTGGAGAGGTGGCCTGAATTCTTACAACTCATGGGCTGTCCTGTGGCACCTTGTGATCAGGCTTGGTTTGAGGTGGCGTTGTCTTCTGTAGGAGTCTACAGTTTTGATAGTTTGTCAATACAAATACTTGTTTGCCATGTATTGCCTTTCTTCCTGAAAGAGAGTGCTCCATTTCTTTGTAGCCTCCATGATCTTTGTTGTGTAGTACTCTTTTTCTGAAGAATTAATGAGGGTGCAGAGAATCCTGTGCAGTTGTTGGATCATGGTGAGGTTTGTCAGAGATTTTTTTTGTGCCAGGGTTTCTTGGTTCGACGGATGGCCAACTTGTTGTACATAAGATCTATTAGTACGCTGCAAGGGTCAATGAGCTGGTAAAACACAAGCTCATTGGTGCTCGCCTAGGCCTTACCTGCCAGAGAAGGCTCTGAGCTCTTCATGTCATCCGACAACTGGATCCCCTTGAAAGGGAGAAGGGACAACGTGTAGTCCCCTCACCCTTTCCATGGCGACCATTATTTTGTTTACTTTTCTTCACACAGATTTTAATGGCCGCCATGGAAAGGGAGAAGGGTCTACATGTTGTCTTCCTCCAGATCCCTTGCGCCCAATTGCTTTGCTTTTCTTTCTTTGTAGCAACGTTTCATGACTCGAGAAAAATTGCAATTAGTACCCCAGTACGACGTGCTGGGGTACTAATGGCAATATGACCCTCAGAGCGGGGCCATTAGTCGTTGGGTAATGCCACCAGAGTTCAGTTAAAGCCCTCGCTTTGTTCAGGCTTCTAACTATGGTCCCAGGGGCATTACCTGACCGGTAATGGGCCCCTTCCTCGGACCATATTGCCTTAGGGAGTACCAGGGCAAGATAGGTTTTGTTATGACATGTTGTTTTAACAGTACATGGCAGTCAGCAATGATGGTCATGCTGGGGTTGAAGGCAGAGATGAGTGAGTTTAAATCTATGGTTGGTCTTGCAGCAGCTGTCATGATGTGAAAGCCGGACAATAGGGCTTCATGGGTGATAGAGGTGCTACCTAAGGCTTCTAGGGATATGGCAGGTGAGGTGGGTTGGGATTGTGGTATGATCCATTCAACCTGTTTTAATAGATGTGAGTTATTCTATGTCTGGGAAGGAGTACAGGACCAGGTCAAGCATGTTTCATCCATGAGTGGGGTCCATGATATTCTGTCTTATGTTGAATCTGCCAATTAAGTCCATGAGGGCTTTTTTGGTGGATTTGATAACTGCAGTGATGGGCAGGATGAAGTAAGCAAGACAGATGCTGCTTGCATTGCTATATCACTAGTAAGTAATATCATTAAGGTTGCCTGCAGTGGTGATTGAGGATGGTGGATGAGGTGACATGTTAGGGCATGTGTAGGGGTAAGAGGAGGTTGTAGTTGAGAGTTGCTGTGTGAGTGGGAGAGTGTGGGTTTCCTGCAAAGTGCAGAACCATGTTGACTTATGAATGGCTGTGGCCTTACCACTGACCTTACCACTCTGTCTACATAATGAAATATGTAGAAATATGTAGTATGTCTGATGAAGTAATACAACATCAGCCACCTGTGCAAGCATGAGGGACTCTTGGAGCCATGGATGGACACAAGCTATGTGAAGAGTTACCCAGGGGTGGAATATGGTGGGATCCCCATTAGACCTCCATACCCCCATAACCATCATGCATCCTGCAGTGGAGGATATACCACTCCTTCACATATTCTTAATCCTGAGACTTGGTGTCACAACCCACCAGTCTTGGCCGATTATGGAATAGGTTTCGCTTGAGACGCCATTATTGATCCGTCATGTTTTCTTTTGAACGTGCTCAGCAGTCTAGTTCTTTTCCAACATGGCGGCCGCCAGTCCGAGTTATCTCCAGTCGGGACCGGCGCTCGGCGCGTTTCAAACCCTTCACTCTGTGCTTTGGGTTTACGCTGCCGTATCATTTCCGCTTGGCTCTGCTGAGCCCTTTCTGTCCTTCTTCTCGCTTGCCTTCCCTTTTCCGCATTCTCCGCGCCTTCGGTGCGTTCTATTTCCTTTCTCTTTTCCTTTCACTCGGCGCTCTCCGCCCCTCTTTTTCCTTCTGGTTCTCTCTTACCTGTTTCCCTCCGTCTTCCAAGTGTTTTCTGTTTTGGTTCTCCTCCCTCCTTGAGATACGGTCCCTCGTTGGATCCTCCTTCGTTCTTCCCTTTGGATTGTTGTCAGTCTCCGGAGCCATACCACTGCAGACATCTTCGGAGCCATACCACTGCAGACATCTTCAGGATCTCTCCTTCCATCCACGGCAAAGACTCCCAGGGGTTTTTTGTGCCTTACCTGCTTTTGCCCCCTTTTGCCTATTCCGGCAGCCTTGCCACCGGAATACTTATTAGGAAGTGTTCATGGTGGCGAGCTCCCGGGGTAGACCCTATCTGCATGACAAAAAGGACTATCGTCGAAGACGCAAGACCATCACAAGTTCCGTCGACACAGGTGAGGAGTCGGGGGAGGCGCTTTGCGACATCGAGCTTGATACTTGGGCAACAAGCAACCCATTATACCCCCTAGTAAGTAGATGTCCAGTGCAGCCATGTTTCAGACCCTGTTTTCTCAAAAGTATGGATACAGAGCCTCAATCCTCCTGAGCACTAAATACTGCAGAGGGGAGAGAAGTGCAAATCTAATGAGAGATTATAGCAGCAAAGCTGGAAAAATGCTCATTGTGTGTATGTATGTGCATACATTGGCACAGTCAATATTCTTCCCCACTGTACTGCACACCAAAACAACCTGTGGAATCAGCCTTAACTCTACAAACCTGCACAGAACGGCCTTCGGCTCCCTCTGCTTTGCCGCAATGATACTTCCACCTAATATTAAAAAAGATAAGGGTTATTTGAACCCTCGACCATCACTAGGGAGAGGATCATTAGCGTCCATGATGGAGGTCGGAGGGGGAGGCACAAAATAATGACTACCAACTGGGAAACATAACAGAGGAAACCTATGCAGCAGGGAAGGGACATCTGAAACCGAGCTATAACCAATCACAAGGCAGGATGAGGAGTGGAATAAACTAACACCATTGAGGAGTGTTATTAGATCATCAACCCAATAAAGTCTGATATAAAAATCGTCTCAAAGCAGGGAGGGCAGCCGAGCAGGATTCCAACCTAAATTCAGCAGGAGATGGGATGGAGACAGCAGGAGTGGTCAGAAATGCTTTCTGGTTGTAGTATATCAAATGTAATACCCTTACCAAAGGGGGCGGAAATACTTGCTGTCAGCAGAATATCTAAAGGTATTGTCAGTTGCTCAGGAGTGTGACCCGTGGTTAGAGGGCGATGATATCCACAACACGGTATTAGCTCAACAAGGAGCGTGAGAATACTTGCCGGTAGGAGTCAGTCAAGAAGCACGCTGGGACCTACCTCCCTTGGTCTAACTTGACAAGGGGCATGCTGAGCACTATATCTTTGTGATTGAGAAGTCAAGATGCATGGTGGGAGGCATGTGCCTGGGACTAATAAGTAAAGATGCATGCTGGACGCTATATCCCTGAGGTTGTAAGTGGTGTGCCAAAAAGCGTTCTGGGCACTATATATTCCGGTGACACTGATTATGGACACAAGTCTCAAACAGGTACTATCCCGGGGATGGAATAGTGGAACAGGGAGCCCAGTAAAGATGGACGCCTTTCGAGATGGACAACATAACCTCTTTCTAACCATCCTGATAGTTTTTAGATGGTTTTCAAAGGCAGGATAGCAGAGGAGACCTGTATCTTTCTGGTAAATCGTACAGCACACTAAAGTCCCTATCTTGGCACATTTGTAAAGTTTCCCCTTCTTTATGCAACCCTAACTCTGAGGTATAAATAAACGAGTTGAACTGCACCAATGACTCATGTGTGTTATTAATCCGTTGCCGCACCTGACAGTATGAGAATGTCGAGTATGTTGGTGGATGTTAGGCAGAAGCACGGTGTAATAAAAAAAGGAACCAAGTCCAGGGGATAAGGAGTGTGCCAGGGCTGCATCCTGGTGCCCACACTATTTTGCCTTTATATCAATAGTGCAATAAAGTCTTTATTATCCAGCATGACTGATGCACTCATATTAGGCAGGAACAAGTAGCCTGTAATAATGATTGCTGATGACGCCGTTTTGGTGTCGCTGACTGGGTTGAAAAAGCAGGTGAAAGCATTTGTTGCCTTTTGTGACAATAATGGTCTTCTGGTAAATCATGCAGTAAATTGAGATGGAGGAGCAACTGCAAATGATTGTCTATGTCACTGATTCACTCTTTTAGCTATCTCTGAAATCACCCTTTCTCTCAAATTTCTGGTGCACAAGGGTACCGTCCCCAGGCCGTGGGAGACTTTATACTGAAAAACAATAAAGAAGCCTGTTGTTACCAACAGGAAACCCTTATGCACTCCTAACAGACTTTGTCCTTCAAGAAGATTTTTTCACTCTGTAGTATAATAAAAATCAATAGTTTCAATACCTGTCTTAACGAGATCTCATGTTATACAGTTTTCAAAAAACAGTTTTCAAAAAAGCACCCAAAAACTGGACTTTTAGAAATCATTTATGACCAATTTATTTAAATGAAGTTTCAATCTACCAGGCTCATAGAAACAGAAAAGCTTAAGCAGTCAGTACAGCTTCATTATCAAACAAATTCAAACTACAACAAAAAATTACAACAAAAAAAGGTTCACATTTAGATTAATCAATGCCAACTCCTTTCGGATAAAACAAGTTATCCATCTTCAGGGCTATAAGCTGTACTTTCAATAGTATTTTCATAAGTGTTGTGTATTCATCTGTAACCTACAACAATTAATGCATATCAATGAATGTCGTATCCTGAAATAGGTAAACCATTAAGAACTTATTAAGTTTGTTGTGAACTAACCTTCTGGCTATGTTGGTTTTCAACATTACCGTCAACCTGTAATTAAATATAACCAATTACTCGGGAACTTGTAATATGTATCATGCTCCAACAGTCTCATAGAAGACAGTCTCATAGAAAGTATGGTGTAAACCGCACTTACCCAGCCCATGTCCGATAACATGTGCTGGGAATCTTAGCACAGTCTTCTCACCTCCGTTTCACTCAACAGTACTCTGGTCTAATATCTAAATGGAATGTAAACTGAATAGCTCCTGTCATGCTGGCACTATCTCTGGTAAATCATTCCAAAACCAAATCTATGGTCTTTAAACCCCTCAAGATCCAAATATATACAATTATATATAGTGCCTTGATGGCACTTTGATAGATCAAGAATCTTCTTTTGATTACTTGTGTAACAGGTTTATGGATACAGGAAATTGGTCACAACAGATGGACAAATCCAATTTAACCCTAAAAAGGTATAGCTCAGCAACAGCCAGATTTATGAAAGGTCATGGAGATTGTGCTCTAAGACTTGTGGTTAATATTTATAAATTACAAGCCCGCCAAGCTGTGCTTTATGGCGCTGAGATCTTTAGTCCTGTTGCTGTAAAAACAATAGAGGTTGCAGAGAATTTGTTTTAAATGAATGTTTTAAATTTGCTTAGAGGTACACCAACAAACCCATTTAGGAACTAGGCCTAAATTACATCCGCCAAATGCTCACTAGTAAACCATTGCCCTATTGGTTTCATAACACACCTCTTAGTTAAACACATGGAGGCTTTGCTGTATGTGTTTCAGCAAAAAAGAGGGAAGACACTGCTCTGGGTCAAGCATGTCAAAAATCAGCTGCAGCACTTGGGTTTTAACAATCCTTGGGAAAGTTCATTTGATATCAGCCCCAAGGATACATCTTCAATACTGACAGAATTTCATCATAGAACTCTGGAAGAGGGTTTACCACTGGCTATACCCCCCCCCGTCAATGGGGTTTTACTGTGAGAGACTCATGTCCTTATCCGGATATAAGAGAAACAGAGACACACTTTATGCTGCTTTGTCTATCATATAACATCTTGAGAAGGTTTTATCTTATGCCTAGATTCATTGATGCCAATATGCATAGTACCATAGAAGCTTTGAAGGCTTGGAGGAAAACAGATAAAATTGTTTTTAATGTTGTAGTGTCAAACTATGTATCCCGAGCTTGGTTAATTAGAAAAAAAGATCACTTGTTGATATGGAATGAGGTTTTCTTTATAAACCATATATTCATTATGCTCTAGAAGGGTCTTAGGCAACCAGGTTACATAGTATATTACTTGTTGGATCCTTTTTTACGGTAAAATTCTCCCTGAATATGGTTATTAACTAATACACTATGGGCCTCATTATGACCCTGGCGTTAAAGGTTTAACGGCGCCGTAAAAGGTGTCGGCGCCGTTAAACCCTTAACGCTTGATTACGAGGTCCCTTTGCGGGACCCGACCTTAACAGCTGGTTTTACCAGTCGTTAAAGTAGGGTGCCGCAAAGGGATCTTGGTGGTAAGTACGGTGCCCCTATGGGGTAAAAATGGGAATGGGGAAGGGCCCATGGTGAATGGGGAATTACCGCCCCGCCAGCCTTGGAATGGGGCGGTAATTCCGCCATTCACCATGGCGGACCCTGGCATGGACCATGGTGCTAGTAGCACCATGGTTTAGCGCCGGGGTCGTAATGAGGCCCTTTGTCTTTATCTATGTACTGGTTCTAGTCTTTATAAATTGGGTATGCACAGAAAAGAATGAGTTACTCCTGGAAGGCATTTGTATCACTAAAGAAAGTGGTTACTTCTGGCACATCTATATGAGGAATCCAAGCCAGATGCTGATAATCGAAATGGAGAACATGGATTGTTTTTACACATTAAGGATTGGATTATGTGTTGTGGTGTTTAATCAAAGGCCCAAACACACATAACTGAAAGGTCCACTGGAAAAATGACCTTCCACCTTCAAAAACTTCCACACTAAAAATGGGCCTATTAATGTAGACTTTGTGTGTTTTCTGCAAGTAACACAAGGAAGAGGTATGTGAATGGCCAAGCATTGTAAATAAAAAGGCCTGTCTTGCATTACAAAAGGAAAGGTCGAACTGAAAAGCAGCCTTTAATTTGCATGAGCAGAAGAAATTCAACAGCCCCTTCTACATGAAAACCAGGATTTTCAAACACTGAAACTAAAATGGTTTTGCATGTGCGTTTTGCAGTTTAAAAGCAAGACATGAGAAACATGTTTCCCTGCTAAAATAAAGATATCAGGGAAAGGACTGGCTGTGTGTTGACAAGATGCAATGTATTAAATATATATTATGCTTCACATGCAAAATACTTGCAACAATTGAAAAGAAAAGGCCACTTTGTTTCCATGGGTCAGATGTAAATTTCATTTAGGCCTGAGGCAGGCCCTGTTTTTGTTGTTGGGAAGAATTCACAAATTACTTACCCACTGTAGGCCTGTTGGCCTCCTGATCTGGAAAGGGGATCCCTTTGGAGTTTGCGCATACCAGTTATTTACAATTGCAATAAAGTGACTATCAGACCTGGGTGGGGGAAAAAATAGAAGGTTTTGAGATCAAAATTGTGATCAACTTCAGATAGAAGGACAAAATCCCAGATGTCAGCATGGCCTTATGGCATCAGAGGGCCAAGGTGAATTGTATGCTGTGTGTTAAGTATCTCATGAGCCCACCAACTTTCAACCAACAAAAAGGATAATGGCTTTAACCCCGGCCTTAAAAAAAAACATTTGTTCCGGGAGGCTCTGCTCACATGCTTGCCAAGAAATGGAACTGGTCTGGAGAAATGAGAACTAATATTTGCATAACTGTGAAGATTTCCCATTAGTTTAAGTGGACTATCATAACTACTGATTTTCTCAGCAACAATGTGTCACACTGCATCCATTCATTGGAAAGCTATTAACGAGCTGGTTATTCTGATGTAAATTTGACCCACATGTGATTTTTGGAAATCATGTTATCACCTGCATTCTGTTTCTGGCTGCCCTGAAAATGTCCTGAATTTAAGAATTGGCGAGCTGATGGAGTGTAAAATGATGTATCTGGAGAGTAAATTGCATGTTCATAACTATTATACTTTTGTATAAACAATGACAAATGGCCACACACCCGTTCAACATAATGGAAACACGACTGTCATTTTAGCAAATCCTCCATGATTAGCTGAAGCAGAATATCTGGAGAGTAAATTGCATGTTCATAACCATTATACTTTTGTATAAACAATGACGAATGGCCACACATCCGTTCAACATAATGCGAACACAACTGTCATTTTAGCAAATCCTCCATGATTAGCTGATGCAGAATATATATATATATATCATGGAATTTATTAGTAAGTTACAAACTTTTGCCATGTATGTACTTTTTGGGAAAATGTTGACATGAAAAAATGGGAATTTCAAATGGGCAGTATTTGGGGTTTGGAACCCTGTTGAACAGTAGCGCTGGATCAGGTGTTCACCTGTTTCGATATGGAGTGCTCTAGTTTCATTCCTCAATGATAATTGACCCCATTTTAGGCTTTGAGAAAAGATGTATTTATTGTTCCAGATGGTCAGTTGCACGTTTTAGTCAGAGATATTTGTCACTTGTGTGACATGCATCTTAGCGTACAATGTTTCAGGCTGAGGTCTTAAGCTGCTTGCTTTTGCTTTCAGTGCCAACACATGTTTCAACGATAGGTTTTTCTCAAGGCAAGAACATAGTTGCTTCCTGTCCCGTGTAGGTCTTAGTGAAGTATGGGTCCTGTGCAGGGCTAGCCTTGGCGGCAGCCACAACTACCACCGCCGTCAACGAGAGTCCCGTCGTCGACGGCTTCACTACTGCCCGCGCAGTCAATACCCGCAGTGGCCTCGTCGACCCCGGCGACGATCGACAGGGAAGGGGAAACTCCTAGGTTTCCATCGTCAACAGTGGATCCTCAAGAGGTTTGGCAACCGGCGGTGTATGATACAGTTCTGCCGGACACCCTATTACAGCAGGAATCGGCTTTCTCGGTATCGTCGATGGAGGAGGAGCGGGAACAGGTTGTTCATCCAACAGATCCCTCTTAAGCAAGTTAGATGCAAGATTACCTCCCATGGGTACACCTCCAGTGATACCTGTCGACGACGCGGCAGGTCCCGCTCCACGGTCAATGTCAACGGCTGGGTTGCCGGTCTCCCGTCCGATCAGCAAAATACCCCACTCCCCTGCTCACACCCGGAGGAAGGTGAATTACAAGACTCTGAGTCAGATCAAGGACCTGGAGACTCCTTCTCGGACATTTCATCGTCGCCATCGAGGGACCCTACGTGGGAATCGGATGGAGAAGTAGAAACTCCTAGAAGCCCGGCACAACTGTCACCTCCAGATGACATCGGGTCCTTTCATGCAATGATGGCGAAAGCCTGTATTGAATTTGGTCTGACCCCAGAGGAAGAACGGAAGGAATCCTTCTTATTTGACCATGTGGGGAAGAGGAGAAAGTCAATCTTCTTGGTACCGATTCTGGACCACGTTTGGCAGGGAGGCTTACGCACCATGCGCCATCCATTTTCGGAGCCTGCCATCAAGGGCAGGTTAGAAAATATATTTAAAGCCCCTGACTCTAAGTGTTTAACCGCGCAGCCCTCCCCGGAATCAGTAGTGTTAGCGGCGGCGAGCAGAAAAGCTAGATCGCAGCACAAGTGCACAACACCTCCGGACAGTGAAGCTAGAAGGCAGGATGCCTTTGGTAAGAAAGTCTTGGCAGTGGGAGCCACGACGGTCAAGGCGGCTAACTCGTTAGCTATCATGGCACGATACGACCGTGAAATGTGGCATCGCTTGGCCCCCATCTTGGAACACTTGCCTGAAGAGCACAGGAAGACAGCCATGTTACTGGTGCATGAGGGGGAGGAGGCATCAAACCACTCTATCATCTCTAGATTTGGCAGAGTTGGGATTCAAACAAATAAATAATGGAGTGGTGCTAAGAAGGCAGGCCTGGTTAAAATGTGCAAACTTTCGGCCGGAAGTCCAGTATAAAGTGCTAGACATGCCATATGAAGGTGAACAGTTGTTCGGGGAAAAGGTGGACGACGCCCTTAAAGGCATGAAGGAAGATTCAGATACGGCAAGGTCACGGGGAGCGTTACAAAGTGAACAAGCATTTCGGTCTTTTTGCCCCTTCCGCAGAGCTTCGTGGAATTCCCGATTCGCCGCATCCAGGGATCGGAATTTCAATAGATCAACATACTCCTCCCAAGGATACAGTCGAGCTGTCCAGGTGACACGAAGAAGCTGGGATTCCCAGACTTCTAGAAGGAGAGGAGGACCGTCTTCGTCTACCAAAAGTCAGCAATCAAAGTCTCAGCAATGACAATCTTCAGGATGTCCTGGGAGGCAGAGTGTCTGTCGTGTCGACGAATGGGAAAGAATAACATCGGACCGTTGGGTGTTGGACACGGTGAAACTAGGCCACTCTTTGCAGTTCAAGATCATGCCATCTCACATTCCACCTGTGTATTCGGCGCAACCCCATCTTCACATATTACAGCAGGAGGTTGTGCTTATGCTGCAAAAAGGGGCTATAGAATTTGTTCCGGTGGCCGAGAGAGGCCTAGGGGTTTACTCCTGTTACTTCGTGGTCAAAAAACCCAATGGCAAGTGGCGACCCATTCTGGACCTTCGAGCTCTCAACGAGACTCTGCGACGCCTGCAGTTCAAAATGCTTACGCTTCAGGAGGTCATCCGGTCGATACAGCCAGGGGATTTTCTGGCGTCGTTGGATTTACAAGACGCATATTTCCACATACCCATGCGTCGATGACACAGAACATTCCTGAGGTTCGTGGTGGGTCAGAGTCATTACCAGATCAAGGTGCTTCCATTCGGCCTGAAATCGTCTCCCAGGACGTTTACAAAATGTTTAGCTCCGGTGGCAGCATGGCTACGAAGACAAGGTCATCACGTCTACCCTTACCTGGATGACTGGCTAATAAGGGGCTCGTCGCCGGCAGTGGCGCAAGCAAGCCTAGATGTTACCATGCAACTACTACGACGTTTGGGCTTTGCAATCAACTTTGAAAAATTCTTACTCCTACGTCCCCTGCCTCACTTCCTCACGTGCCGCAGTTCCCCTCAGATGAGGACAAAATGGCGCCTGTTCCCGCCACGACCACGGCGGCCATTTTAGGTGCTACCCCTACAACTACGCCATCGGCCTCTGGTGTAGGGCTCGGTCCCTTTGGTGAACCTAAGGTCCCTTGTGCGCATCCTTAACGGCCGGTTTATGATTGGAACGCCCGGATGCCTCTTCCGCACAATGTTTCGTTGCCCGCGGGGGCAGCACCCTTGATTTATGTGGATACGTCGGTGGAGGGGCCGGTGTGGCACCCTTCCCCGTTACGTCCCTGGATTTGTCCACCTCATGAGAGGCCTCCTCAGGTTCCGAAACAATCTCCTGAGGATGTCTTTTTCGGTAAATTTGAGGCGCTTATGCGCACCGACCCCATGAGGGAATATTTCAAAGGGCTTTTCAAGGAGATATGTCCTCCTGCGTCTCCGGCTCCACCCGTTCCTCCGGTGGGTCCGCCGGCACCTCCCTTGCCCGTGGTGCCTCCCCCGGCTCTTCCGCCTGTGCCTCCATTGTCCCCAGTGGACAAGGCAGTGCCTGACAAGGCTCAGCAGGATCCTGACCTGTCAGATGACCCTCAAGGCGATTAGGACAACGAGGACCTTCGCCGCTCTATTAGAGCCTTTCATGACCGGGTACTGGACATGATGAGTTTCTTAGATGTTCCGGAAAGCACACCCTCCCGAGGCACCCGCTCCGCAGGAGGGTGTGCTTTCTGGGGCGTTCACTCTGTCTCCCTTGGAGCGTACCGGCCTGTTCCTGCAGAAGGACGTTCTGGCCGAGGTCAGAAGAGTCTGGGAAAAGCCACACTCGGGACTCTTTGTCAATAAGAAAATTGCCGCGAGGTACAGGCTACATTCCTCCGAGGAGGTGGCCCTGTCGTCTTGTCCGCCCCCCTCCTCCACAGTGGTGTCTGCGGCCACTTTGCAATCCAGACCTGCAGCATCCTCTTCCACGACGGCTACTCAGGTCCTGGGTAAGGTTGACAAGCTCCTTGACTGCCTCGGGAGGAAAATCTTTGCCAACTCAGCCTTGCAGCTCAGGCAGGCCAATGCTGAGTTGATATTAGCGGGAGCTAACATGCGGATGTGGAAAGGTCTGTCACAGTTTGAGGAGCACATCCCGGTCGAGAAGTTGGAAGACTTCAAGGGTGGCCTATCCGATGCCAGGGTCTTGGCCCAGAATCTCCTGGAGGCTGCGGCTCATCATGTAGACACCTCGGCTCGGGGCCTTATGCTGGGGGTTGACACCTCACGGCAGGCGTGGCTGCATGCCACTAAGTTTTCAAAAGAAGTGCAGGACAAGGTGTTGGACCTTCCGTTCGATGGGAAGGAGCTCTTTCATTCTACAACAGATGTAGAGCTCACCAAGACGAAGGATAGCACGCAGACAGCCAAGTCATTGTCTGTTCTGGTTAAGGCTCCTTTCAAAACCCAGAGACTGTTGTCATAAAGTCGACCCTCCTCTGGCTTTAGGGGCTTCCTCGACCGCAAATCTCTCAGAGTGGATACCCCTGCGGGTATCCAATCCACCGTAGGCAACAACGGACGTGGTTTTTCTCCCGCTCCTCAGCCTCCTCCTCAGGTTCAGGTGGCACTGCCACCGATAAACCTACTAAATGAGGGTTTTCCGCGCTCACACGAGACCCCGGTGGGAGGACGCATTGCGTCTCATTGGGAGGCGTGGCAGACCATCACAGAAGACAGATGGGTCTTGTCAGTCGCTCGAGCGGGCTTCCGCTTACCTCTACCCGCTACCCCACCCCGCAATCCTCCTTTTCAGCTGTCGGGGTCGCCCTCCCTCAAAGCTGAGGTTCAGAAACTTCTGCACCTCAGAGCTGTGGAACCCGTTCCCCTCGGGGAGCGAGGGCAGGGCTTCTACTCCGGGCTGTTTACGGTGCCCAAACCCAACCAGGCGGGCCTGCGCACCATCCTAGACCTTTCCCAGTTCAATCTGTTCCTACCCCAAGAGAAATTCAAGATGATTACGCCCAGCCAGATACGCTCCTTCTTGCAGGCGGGCGACTGGCTCAGTGTTGTCGACCTTCAGGACACGTACATGCATATCCTGATTTGGAATCCACACAGGAGATATCTCCGCTTCTCTTTGGGAGAGGAGCACTTCCAGTTTCGAGTGCTTCCTTTTGACCATAGCTCGGCACCGCGCGTCTTTACGAAGATGATGTCGGTGATTGCCGCCTATCTTCGTCTCCAGGGTATCCATGTGTATCCGTATTTGGATGACTGGCTCTTACGCAGCCCTTGTCCGCTAGCAGCAGTGGGCAATCTCCAGTCTCCCCTTCAGCTCCTGTTCCATCTTGGGCTGTCGGTGAACTGGAGGAAATCTTCCATGACGGTCTCGCAGGACCTGATTTTCCTGGGTTTTCGCTGGAACACGATCGACTGCAGAGTGTACCTGACCGGGGACAGAATGGCGGATCTGTTAGCCACGTGTCAGATGTTTGTGCAGTCGGAGAGCATGTCGGCCTGGTGGTTCTAGAGGCTTCTGGGCCTCATGGCCTTGTGCGTGCTGGCTCTTCCTCTTGCTCGTCTCAAAATAAGACAGACGCAGATGGCTCTTTGGAGTTCCTGGCGTCAGGCTGTGGACCCGGATTCCAAGCTGATAATGATTCCGGATTCCATGAGAGTGGACCTGGACTGGTGGTCATCTCTCAGCAACCTGTCGGTGGGCGCAGGGTTTCAGGACCCGGCCCCCATTGTGATGATCACGACGGACTCCTCCCTTCTGGGGTGGGGTGTGACGTGAGATCTTCTTCAGGTCTCAGACCTCTGGTCGCCTCAGGACAAGCTCCTGCACATAAATCATTTGGACCTCCTGGCGATTTTTCGGCCGCTCAAGGCGTTCAGACTGCTCATTGCCAACTAGGTGGTCCGCATACGCACGGACAATGTGGTGTCAATGTATTACATCAACAAACAAGGGGGAACGAAGTCTCCCCCCCTCGTGGACCTGTCTATCCAGATATGGGAGTGGGCCGTGCTTCATGGTGTCTGGCTGCTTGCAGTACACATCCCGGGTCAGCTGAATGTTACAGCGGATGCCCTCAGCCGGCAGACAGTGGTCAGCTACGAGTGGGAGTTGAAGGCGGAGGTCCTCTCATGGATTTTCGCGCGTTGGGGCACACCGGAGGTGGACCTCTTCGCGACCACGGTAAACAAGAAACTTCCTCAATATGCCTCCAGAGGGGGGCTGGGAGCCTCCTCTCTGGGGGATGCTCTCGAGATTCCATGGCACAACATGAGAGCTTACGCCTTCCCGCCTCTGCCTCTGGTTCACCAGGCAATTTGGAGGTTGAAGAATTTGGTGAACTGTTCCCTTCTGCTCATAGCCCTGTGGTGGCCGGCCAGGTTTTGGTTCTCAGAGCTTCAACACCTGTCGGTGTATCAGCTGATCAGGTTACCAGTAACTCCCTATCTTCTTCACCAAGGGGAACAACAGCTGTGGCACCCGCCCCCTCAATCGCTCAGCTTGGCGGCATGGTGCCTGAGTTCAAGTCTTTAGAGCATCTGAATTTGTCTACGGATAACATGCGTATTATCCAGGCCGCCAGGAAACCCTCGACCAGATCCCAATACAGGAGTAAATGGCTCAGGTTCTGTCATTGGTGTTTAGAGAATAAGTTGGATCCAAGGGTGGCCACGATTGACACGGTGCTGTCCTTCGTGTCCTCCCTAGCAGAGTCAGGGCTCATGTTATGTCATGCAAGTCTTATCTTTCAGCGGTTTCCGCTTATCTTTCTACAGATGAGTGTTCTTATTCCCTGACTAACCCAGTGGTGAAGAGGCATTTTGCTGGCTTGACACGCCTCTACCCTCCGGTTCGTAATCCACACCCGCCGTGGGACCTAAATGTGGTCCTGACGGCGCTGTGCCATAAACCCTTTGAACCAATGGCTACTGTGGACCTCAAGTACTTGTCCTGGAAAGTGTCCTTTTCGGTCGCAGTTACATCAGCAAGGAGAGTAAGTGAGCTCCAGGCATATATGGTGGAGCGCCCTTTCTTGGTCTTTCACAAGGACAAGGTAGTCCTTCGGACGAACCCGGCTTTTCTGCCGAAGGTTGTGACTGAATTCCATCTGAATCAGTCTATTTCCCTACCGGTCTTTTTTCCGAACCCTGCCTCTGAGGCTGAGAGGGTTCTACACTGTCTTGATGTCCGAAGAGCTCTTAAGTTCTACCTGGACAGGACTTCTGAACTTAGGAGTTCTTCTCAACTTTTTGTGACCTTCGGTAACCCTCAGGGCAAGCAGGCGTCTAAGGCAACTATTTCTCAGTGGATCGCTGCCTGAATCACAGTCTTTCACCGTCCAAGGGCTGAAACCTCCTAAGGGTATTCATGCACACCTGGTGTGGGGTAAGGCAGCTGCGTTTTCTTTTCAGAAATATGTCCCCTGGGAGTCCATCGCTAGGGCAGCTACTTGGGCCTCCCCATCTGCTTTCTGTAAGCATTATTGTCTCGACATGAGCTCAAGGGCTGACGCTCAGTTTGGTCAGTCTGTGCTGAAGAACCTGTTTCAGTGAGGGGTATTTCCATCCACCCGTAGTTCCTGTAAGGAGTGCTTGGGAATCTCCCATAAGTATGGAGGAAGGGGGACGGGACGTAGGAGTATTACCAGGTAACTCACCGTAGTGACTACCTTACCCTTTCCTCCATACTCCCGCCCGCCGTCCCCTCTAATAAGGTTCCTCTGTTATTGCTAATCGGTCTTTGACCTGGCGATAGAAAAAGAGTGATGGGCGATGCACGGGGTGGAACCAAGATGGGTGGGGTTACGGCCGTGTGCCGGGCCCCACGCAAGAAAGAGAGGAAGGACACATTTTTGGAAAAAATGTGGATGCTTTTTACAATGTGCTCCGGTCCCGTCCCAAAGGATGGAGAGATGTCCCATAAGTATGAAGGAAAGGGGACCATGGACTAGGAGTAAGGTGGTCACTACGGTGAGTAACCTGGTAATTCTGGCTCCCCCAAGGAGCTTGGAGTTTTTGGGTGTGGAGTTCCAGACTCAGTCAGGACTGGTGAAACCTTCTTTAGAGAGAGTTCAAAAACTCAAACAAAAAGCAGAGGAGTGGAGAACTCGAACCAGAGTGTAAGTCAGAAGATACATGTCGCTTCTGGGAGCCATGGCGTCATGTATTCCGCTAGTGAAGAACTGTTGTCTCTTCATAAAACCGATACAGGAATTTCTGGCAGACCGATGATCTCAAAGTCGCGGATTGTGGTCCGACAAGTTGAGGATCAGCAGCAAGATTCTAGAAGCACTTCGGTGGTGGCAACTCTCAGACAATCTGACAAGAGGGATGCCTCTGCTAGAACCGGAATTTCAAATGACAATTGTGACGGATGCATCTCAAACAGGATGTGGAGCCCATCTGGGATCCCTACAAGTTCAAGGCCGATGGTCCCCAGGAGCATCGACCCTTCATATCAACGTGCTGGATCTAAGAGCGGTACGTTGGGGTCTGAAGTAATTTTTGCCGTGCATACAAGGATCAGTAGTGAGAATATTAATGGACAATACAACCACGATGTTCTACCTCAGGAACCAAGGGGGCACTCATTCCAGAACACTCTCGAGCGAGGCTCAGGAACTATGGCATTGGGCCCGCAAACAAGAAATAAGCACAGTGGCGTACCAGCTACCAGGGGTGAACAATGTACAGGCAGACTCTCTCAGCAGAACCAACTCCACGAGTGCAGGAGCTGAACGATCAACAAGTGTTGAGCATCTTCAGGAAATGGAGTCATCCTTCTCTGGATCTCTTCGCAACCCGGGAGAACAAAAAGTGCAAGCGATTCGCTAGCAGATGGCCACAGCCCAATCCACTGGGGGATGCGTTCTCCTTCCCGTGGAAGGGCAGGTTCACGTACGCGTTCCCTCCATTTCTGCTCATTCGACGGACCCTCCAGTGGATTCACAAATATCCATGCCGTGTGATTCTAATTGCCCATCACTGGGCGAGACAGCCGTGGTTTTCGGACCTGCTCTAACTGTCCGTGGCAGAGTCAGTGAGGTTTCAAGTGACACCGGACCATCTATTCCAAGACAAGGGAGCGATTTGGCATCACGACCCAGGCTCCCTCAGCCTGAAGGCTTGGCTCCTGACTTCTCTGAGTTTGGGGCCCTGAACATTTCTTCAGATTGTCGCCGAATTTTAGAGGCGGTGAGGGCTCCGTTCATGAATATTTCATATGCATGTAAGTGGAAAAGATTCTGTGTGTGGTGTGAGGATCAACCGGAGGTGGACCCGTTAAACATTTCATCGGAGCAAGTTCTGCCTTATTTGCTACACTTGGCGAAAAAAGGTTTGTCTTTCTCCTCCATTAAGGTTCACTTGGCAACCATTTCAAGATTTACTCGAAAAAGGCACTCAAATTCGTTGTTCAGTGATCGGCTAGTCAAGCATTTCCTGAGAGGGTTATTTCAGACTTTTCCTGCGGCCAAAAAGTTCCCTCCTAGTTGGAGTCTCAATCTGGTGCTATCAGGGCTAATGAAGGCTCCTTTCAAGCCTATGTTGTCGACACCCCTCAAATTATTGTCGCGGAAAATTGCCTTTTTGGTAGCCATTACTTCAGCAAGAAGACAGTCAGAGCTGCAAGCGCTGGTGATTGATCCCCCATACTTGAGTTTCTTCAAGGACAAGGTGGTGTTAGCAACTGACCCTCATTTTATACCAAAGGTTCCAACTACATTCCACAAGCACTCTTCGATTGTGCTACCAGCATTCTTCGCTGCGACTTCTTCTTTCGCAGAGAAAGCTCTCCATACGTTGGACGTCAAAAGAGTGTTGAAGTTTTATCTGAGTCGTACTCAAGAATTCAGGCGTATGAGACAAGTGTTTGTAGCTTATGGACCCTCTGTAAAGGGAAGACCAATCTCCAAACAAGGACTAGCCTGCTGAGTTTGGTCAACTATTGTCTCTGCCACTCTAAAGCGGGGAAGCCTCTGGAAAGGCGTCCAAAGGCTCACTCGACAAGATCCACCGCGTCATCGGCGGCATTGTGGTCCAGAATCCCGCTGGTGTACATCTGTCAGGCGGCCTCCTGGTCGGTGCCGCATACATTTACTCAGCATTATTGCCTGGAGCAACAGCATGCAGCAGATGTGCAGATGGGATTGGCAGTCCTGCAACACCTGTTTCAGTAAGGTAAGCCCCCATAGAAGGGGGTACCCTCCTTTCAATGTACCATGGTCGGTGGCCTTTCTTGCTAATAGCATGTTGGTTCCTGTAGTATTGGTTTGCATTGCACACCTCCAGGTATAAGAATATTGCTATGTAATCTATTCTAAGCATGTGCATCCATGAAAGATCCAATGCTGGAGAAGGAAGCAGTTTCTTACCTGTAACTCCATTTCTCCAGCGTTGGTATCTTTTATGGATTCACATGCACCCGCCAGCCTCTCCTGAATGCAAACTTGGTATTGCCCCTACTTTGGGGGTTAAAATCTGAAGGGAGCCACGTGGGCGGGGCTATTTATATTTTACGTCCTATTGGGTCATGCATAAGCGTCCCAAAAGGACGTCGATAGGACACAAAAGTGTCGGGTTTTTTCCAATGGAAAACATTTTAATAAATATACCGACGTTCCTGGCCTGACGACAGGCAATGTTCTAAGCATGTGAATCCATGAAAGATACCAACGCTGGAGAAATGGATTTACAGGTAAGAAACTACTCCCATATCTTCCCTTAAACCACCTTTTCCTTTTGTGCCTTCCTTCCACCTTTGCATATTATCACGTAAAAGATACTGCTACGTTGCACTGTGTTTTTGGTTACTTGTTTATGTACTTATTTCAAAGTCTTAGGAAGCTGGCTGATGAACGTGAGCTAGAGAGTGATTTTATATGATAGGTTATTTATAACACGCTTATTACCCGGCAGTTTCTAAGCGCTGACCCAGGGATCGAACCCGGTGTTGCTCCTAACGTCCAGCTTCCAAGGCGAGCACGTTTCCCCTGAGTTATCCTCCCGAGACTGGACAAGGGTGTTGAAAACATTATTAATTGGATACATGGGATGCCAAAATCTGGTCAGCCCTTTAATTGAATGTTACAAGAGCAATTTTAATCACGAGAGAACTACTTGCCACATAACATTTAAGTTACATTGTTTCTATTTTTTACAAATTGTCTTCACTTTGTGCCAAGTTGCTATCGGCCCTTATCAATGATGGTGTCTTTTGACAATTTTAGGTATATCCATTTATGGTAAATTATAAAATTAGGAGACTTTATCAAATATTTTGCCTGAGTCTCAACTAGGGTTTTGCCCTCCTTTGGGTCGGGTTGAACAACTTATCTTTGCTTATTGATACATATTTTAAAATCAAGAAAAGGAATATGTACTTAGCTTTAATGTACCTATCTATGGTCTTTGACAAAGTGAATACATCGCTATTATGAAGGCAATTGATGTTATTAGATGTTGACCAAGATCTGCTAAGTATTCTGAGTCCGTTATATTCACAAACAGAGGCATTTGCGGTGTAAGGAACTGGAGAGTAATGCACTGATGCATTTTGCATTGAACAAGGAGTTCAACAAGGGTGTGTGATATCGCCGCTATCACCGTTATTGTTTAATTGATCTGGATTCATTTTTTCAAACTGTGATGATAGATGTGCCCAAAGGATGTTTGTCAATTAAACTAAACCAGAGTTTTTCTTTAAAAAAGTTGTTTTGACCAGAGAGAATAACTTTGGCTGTTTGGGAATTAGGTTTTCAGCCACTAATTCAGGGCGTTCTCAGATTGATTATGTGACATCCCCTATGAAGCAATCAAACATGGGTATTTTGCACTTTTTTTTACAGAAAATGGTGGCCAAGCTGTGGTCCCTGCACCAGTGGCGGCTGGTGAGTTTTAAAGCTGGTGGGGCGGTAAGTTCCCAGTGGGAATTTGGGAGCGAGCGCGCGAGCCCACACCACCCAAGGTGGGTGTGAGGTGGTTCTCCCCCGCGAAATCTTTTGAAAAATTGCCTCCAAAATGTGCTATTTACTGTCCAAAACCCACCAAAATATGACATAAAGGGGCTGATTCATGGAATTTGTGCGCCGAAAAACGGAGATTTGTGCACCACAAATCCCCATTTGTTAAATAGGGATTTGCGGGCAGAATGGCGCACAAATCCCTGTTTTGCGGCGCAAAAATTCCATGATCAGCCAGAGTAAGCATTAGGTTTTACATACTAATGGTGGTAAATTATTCTTACGTGTGCAAGTGTATTTTACAGCAGCTTGTATTGAGAATAGCTGGTACTATGATGTATGCATAAAGAAATTCATCATTATATAGTCAGTAATGATGGAAAAATATCATTTTATCATTTTGTTATGCTGTTACTGGCATTCATATGCGTTCATCCTCTTACTAAGGTGGGATTTTCGGCATTTTCTGAAAGGGGGGCAACTAAGCTAAAATATCACTTTTTAACCGCTTAATCGTGACCAACAAAATCAAGGTCAGTGGTGGTCAGAATGTTCAGTTGTGGTGCGTCAAGATTAAAGTCTGATTCATGAATGCCCAGGTGGTAGTGGTAGGCTGGTGAAGATAGGGTCAGAGTACTTGCATCGAGATAATGATCGCCATCTTCTGCAAGGGATAAAGAGGGCGAACAGGCAAGACGCTTTTCTAGCAACTAGACAGGCTGGATGGTGTGTGAGGTGGTGGTATAAATATGGGAGTGATTGATCCAATGAAAAGCCTGGATCACCTGCAGGGACTTTGGAGGTCAGTGCTGGTTGGCAAAGAAGTGGATAGTTTTGGGTTGCCCCATGCAGAGGAAATGGCCTGGGTCTCCATCACCCTCAAGTACCCATCACACAATGGTTGAGGACTAGAATGGCTGACGGGCTCCTGGGTGCAGGGATTCTTGCGGGAGATGATGGGGTCAGGTGTTCAGTGTTGGGCCAATGGGAGGTCTAGATCAGATGCTTGTACTGCGGCGGCGAGGATGAGCCAGCGCAGGCTCAGACTGGTTGCATAAAATTGTCTCGGGCACCAATGAAAAAGTGGCCCACAGTTGCAAATGGCTATTCATTCCTTTTGGGACAGACTGAATAGTAAACAAGGGGAGTTTTTAATAAAATGTGATACAGATTGTGCATTTTAAAGATATGTATTCCGCAACACTGGCCAAAACGACTAGCCGCATAGTGAAGTAACTCATCAAACTTTCCCACAGCACCATTTTGCGTTTCAATCCGAGCCTAGCGGTACTTTCCTAATGCAAGTCGGCATACGTCACTGGGAAGAATCTTTTGATTGATTATTTTGCAAACTTTTCTGCACACACGTTGACATTAAATGCGCTAATGGCAAATACAGAGCGCTGTGTGGCAGACCATTACTTAAAAAGATAACACTACACACACGCGGTTTGCGTGAGCGGCAATATGTTATTAAATGCAAGACACATGCGCAAACACACAATGAAAACATGATAATACATGCAACGACAATATAGAAGACAAGAGGAATTCCTTTTAGTGGCTACAAACACAAAACATTATGAAGTGCATTCGTTCAGCTAGCAAAACAATATTTTTAAAAGGAATGCGTATATGACGTACCGACTGGCTCGAATGAACATTGAATGGGGCATTGCTAGTTGTGCAGCCGAAACATTATTTCCGAGTGCGTCGTGTATGTTTTAATTATTCTGCCACCTGACATGAAACACTGTTTGGCCGTGCACCTGAACCCTGAAGGAGTGTTTCACCCTGAGACGGCACTGATCATCTCAAAATGAGCCAGCCCTGCTGGCAAGGTCGTTTTACTTGACCTTGTCCTGCCGCCGACTTTAACACTGGAATTCGGCGATGGCTTGCACCGTTGCATGCCTCCTTTTTTTTTTTTTTTTACCTGTTGCTTCCAGAACACCCTTCGCCAAGCCCCGGAGCTCTATTCAAATGTAAGCGGCCTCGAGTCGCTTCGCCGCGATACTGCTGGTGAACCTGAGGCCCTGCTGGGACATACAAAAAATGAGCAGGCCCCAGGTTCCAGCAGTCGGAGGGGAGGCGGAGGGCTGGCGAAATCAAAGGCAAGTAATCAAAGTTTACAGGGTAACAAAAGCGAGGCGCCATGATCAAAAGCAGGGACCTGCATTGTGCCAGCTCCCATAATGGAGCTAGGCCTTCACACATATCCAGGCAAGACCAGTACAACTAAGCAACAAGTAAAAGTTGTTGTGGCCACAGAACAGTTGTACTTACTCTGGTGGACGCAGTCGGAGGCAAACTTCTTCCGCCTGCAGTGCGGCCTGTTCTTTCTCTCTGGTGGGCAGCAGGGCAGGGCAGCTCAGCTCAACACGTTGAAAACACAAGGACATGGAGGAAGAGAGAGAGGAGTGTGGTGGGTGGATGCAGCCTGGGCCATCACCCCACCCCCACACTGAAGTCATTGGCTGCCTCCTGCATAGATACAGTATTCTCATTGGCTGTTTGCCAGCCATTGGCAAACAGCCAATGAGATTACTGTATCTATGCAGGGAGGGACGGAGGCTCCCTCCCTCCCTGCAGATTACAGATCTTTGCTGCGCTGTTTGCGCACATAGTGATACTGGCGGGGCCACCCCTCGGGCGCCCCGCCTGCATCCTAATTAAAAGTGTTACGTAAAGTGCGTGGAGCTACGAACTCCACGCACTTTACTATAAGAAAAAGGAATGTAAAACGGGACGCGCCCCGCTGTTGCAGCCGGCCCATGAAAAGGAATCCTATTCATGGGCCGGTTGCAACAATAGGAAGGTAATTGTCGCCAGTGTCTCGCCACAGCGCCCCCACAAGGTGGAAAATACAAACAGATTCAGAAGAAGAACTTCAGAACTTCTACTGAATTTGTTAGTACTCATACCTGGTGGGGGGGCGGCGCCCTGCCGCCCTATGATAGCGGCCGCCACTGCCCTGCACCAAAAGTGTATGAGGTCAAATTTGTAGGCATTGCTCAATTTGGTTCTGGGATATGGGCAGTAGGCACCAAGAGTGGGGGAGCCTGCCAATCTGGTTGCTCGGAACAAGGGCTGAACCTTATGGTATAAGCCTGCATTCCGAGCAACATGAAGGCTGCTCTCATCCCCCTCTCCATCTCCCCTCCTCCATGCCCTTCCCTCCAGTCAAAGCTCCCTTCCCTCCCCATACCTCAACTCCAATTACCTTCTTCTTTGGGCGGTGGCGCAACCGCTGCGCCTCCATGGCCGCCATGGAAATGAAAGCGGGGCTCCGCAGAGAGCAGCCATCTTAGGTACATTTTTGTTTGATAGAACGGGACGCCACAAGAGTGTTTCTAGTTCATCAAAATTAACGTATTGCTTTCAGCACCCCGTAATAAAACCCTGGTGTGTTAATAGCAATTACACCTTCACCGGCGGGCCGGATCAGTAGTAATGGCGCTGGGACCCATAGTTAAGGCCATTGCTTCCCCTTGGCCTGTAACTTGAGCCATGGGCGTTACCACCCGATCAAGCTAGCCGCCTCAGGTGTTATAGCTTAAATATGGACAACTGCTTAACTATGGTGTGTAATAGCTATGCTAGAAAATTGATAACTCATCTGCACTTTTATCAAGTTCCCTTATTTTTAAACACGGAAGCTTGGAATAAGGATCAGTCTACATGTTGCATTTACGATAATATTTCAATTGAATATAAAGTGCACATGTCATCTCTCTGAAAACTGTATACTATTCCTCGTAAACGATTTTTACCACCCATATTAAGACTATTATATTCTAGACAATGCTGTGTCAGGAACCTCAGTTGGGTTTGTTCTGGAACGTTTCCTGGTTTGTGCTATGCAAATTAGAACAATGAATTTGGATACTGTATAATGTATTATTTTTGTTGTTGACTGATTGTTTTTTGATTTGCATTTCAAATATACTCAAAAGTGGGGTGATGAGACTTCACTATAGCTGCACATTAAGATCCCATCTTACCCTGCAGTGCAGTTCAGCAGCAAAATAATTTCTTCTGCAATGTAAGCATACAAGAAGTAATGTTTAGAGTCTAAATGAAGGGGATTTCTGTCTGTAAAGTAGGATAGCAAATTTATGAGTAGCCCAGGGGGACGCAAACCTACACAAAAGAAGTACAATCAAAATAAATGATGACAAAAGGAATAACGTGCAAAAAAGGTACACAAAAAATGCTCCCAGTATGTACAGACCAGGTTTCCCTGCTATCTCATAGCAGGGATCAGCTCTCCTTGTCCCTCTAAAAGCCATGAACAAGCTTCAGAGATTATGGAAGTTAGCTGGGCCTTCTGTATGGTCTTGGAACCTCCCCAGAGAATGTAGGGCTCTGACTAGAGGTTAAATCACTCCAAAGAGATTGGTGGTAATTATTGGCCTGCCAAAGTCAGGCCCACAAACCCAAGTTGAATGTGAGTTCTCACGTGCGATTTTGGGCTTCTAGCATAACGTGCAAGTAGTCCAGTCCCAAATTAATTATTTAGCTCGACCCGTGCATTCTGTCAGGCACCCGTATTCGTTTCCCACTCCAGGAAATATGTCAGGGTGAAATAGTCGCTGGCCCAGATCAGGACTAAGCAGCAGTTCGGGGGTGGCATTCTTTGGAGGGTTTCCAGCTGCTGTGCTCTCACTGTGCATCTAATCAGCTGCTCCTCCTCCCAGTGATAGAAGTGTAGGAAATAAAGTAGGCCCACCCCCGCTTCCCACAGACCCCACTGCCACACCCCTAACCCCCATACCTGGGTACCGCCTTACCTCCATTCCACACGCACCACTGTGTAAAGGCTGAAGGAAACACAGTGAAAGAAAATGCTAAATGCATTTTAAAAGTTCTCCATTAACTTTATTCATTGTTCCCTTTCACATGTAGCTTTACGCACCCTCCCCTTTCTAATTACCCACCATTCACACCTCTTAGGGAGCATGCTAAAGATTACATTCACCCCTCCCACCTACCCATTAACTGTACGTACAGGTGTGCCTGAAGTATTTTCACTTTAAGTTGCTTAACTGGAAAGGAAAAATTCTGATTACAGTGGAAGCACTGAGCAGAGGGAGCTATGATGGGGCTTGGAAATGGGCTTTGTCCCAAGCAGGCCACTGAAAAAATGAAAAGCAACCCAGCAATTCTAGCTAGCTCACCATGATGTGAGGTTGGAGTTGATCCAGCAGGTCCCAGGTTCTAAACCCCACTAAGGCGAACGCAAGAAACAGATGCACCTACTGTTTATCCCCTTAACTCCTAATGGTTTTTGCTCCCAGTTCTGAGACCCTTTTTTTGGACATTTCGGTATTTCACATTCAATCCCTTGTAACATTTTTGTTACAAGTGATATCCAGGCCAAATTTGCACCCTTTTTTATCCCACATGTAGGCAGTCATAATGCCACCAAGGAGTGGTCGTTTGCTATAGGGGGTGTTAGAAAGTAAAAGAAAAAATAATTACCACATTTTGTGTTTTTTCAAAAAATGCCAATACACTGATGTACATAGAATCCTGAGGATTTTTTCTTGTAAGAGCTGGGAACAAATGGGTTGCAGCTCTGAATTTGCGATTTTCCAAGCTTTCGGGAACAGGTTGAGTGGCAACAAAAAACATATCTTTCCTAGTGTTACCATCAGTTTTGTGAGAGGTAGGTGATTTTTCCCTTTTTTTTTAAAGAGGACATGCTTGGGTGGAATGGAAGAGGAGGGTAGGAAAGCTCAATGAGAGCATAGAAATAGATACATTTCTGAAAGCTGGGCGAAATTCCAAGTTCAGGAAGGGGTCATTTGCACAGGTTAGGCAACGACAATGTACCTGAAATTCCCATAGTTTGGGAGAAAATTGAAAAAGTGAGAGAAAAAAGTATGTGCTTGGCATGTTTGCACTTGTAAGGTAACGGCTTCTGTGAATATAGAGAAAAGCAATGCACTGCTACACCCCCCCACCCCCACAACTCTTCTAGTTAGGAAATCACACATTTTTCGTAATGTTTCACAAAACAAGCAATACCACGAGTCAAAAACTGAGCCATGGTACACAGGATTTTTATGCTGACGGCCTAAACAGACGTACTTAGCATTCGAAAATAAGGAAAACGAAAGTGGTGAAGAATGGCAAGCATACATTTTCTGAAAGAGAAGAAGCAGACCTTTTGAATGATAGGTGACTTGCGCAAGTTTCAAAAGCATACAGTGCTTAAAGCAGCGACTAAATATAGGTCTCATTTGGGAAATAAAAGGGTTGTGTAACAAAGTGCATTAGGAAATGTATAAAAACATTATAAAAACCAAGAGAAAACAACAAATATCCTACCTTCCCACATTCCCAGAGGTGTCCCAATACAAAGGTGCCTCAGAAGTGTGGGTGCACTGACCTGGGTGCAAAGTGTAAAGGCTAAACCACTGGTACATCAAACACACTGGGGAAGACTAGATTTGGCTTTGTGGACAACCCACAGATTTGGGCCTGGGGTGTTGCAGCCACCAAGGAAAACCGGGAACCTCATGCCTTCATGAAAAGAAGACGCCTGTGGGAATTCAAGGAGGTCTTACTTGTGCAAATCGTCCTAGATTGTATTACCCGTAAGGCCTGGCAAGGTCCAAAATGTAGGGGAAAAAACACATTTTTCAGATTTTTTTCACCGGAAACCGCAGAAACACGCCAGCAAGAACAGATGTCCTACCTTCCCATGTTCCCACAGGTTTCGCGATGAAAACAGTACCTCACATGTGTGGGTCCACTGACCTGGCCGCAAAAGGAAAAGGCTAAACCACTGGTACATCAAACACCCTGGGCTAGACTGGATTTGGCTTTGTGGACAACCTACAGATTGGGGCTCGAGGTGTCTCAGCCACCAAGGAAAACGGGGAACCCCGTGCCTTTCTGAAAAGAAGACACCTGTGGGAATCCAAAGAGGTCTGACTTGCGCGTATCGCCCTAGATTTTATTACCCACAAGGACCGGCAATCCAACGTCTAGGGGAAAAAACACAATTTCCAGACATTTGCCACCAGGTAGCCACCGAAACATGCCACCAACAACACATGTCCTACCTCCCCACATTCCCACTGGTGTACCAACAAAAATGGTACCTCACATGTGTGGGTGCATTGACCTGGGCACAAAGTGAAAAGGCTAAACCACTGGTACACAAAGGGCCTGGGAATACCAATGTTTTACTGTATTTAGTCTTGTAGACAACCCACAGATTTGGGTCTGGGGTGTCACAGCCACCAAGGAAAACAAGGAACCCCATGCCTTTCTGAAAATAAGACACCAGTGGGAATCCAAAGAGGTGTGACTTGTGCGAATTGCCCCAATTTTTTTATTACTCACAAGGCCCGGCAAATTCAAAAATGTTGTGAAAAAAATCATAACTCTCTGACATTTGCCTCCAGGAAACCATCGAAACACGCCGGCAACAGCCATGTCCTACCTTCCCACATTCCTACAGGTGTCCCGACAAAAACATGACCTCACATGTGTGGGTGCACTGACTTGGGCACAAAGGGAAAATGCTAAACAACTGGTAAATAAAACGGGCCTGCGAAGACCACATTTTGACTGTATTTGGGTTTGTGGACAAGCCATCGATTTGGGGTTAGCGTGTCACAGCCACCAAGGAAAACAGGGAACCCCATGCATTTCTGAAAAGAAGACACCCGTGGGAATCCAAAGCGGTCTGACTAGCATGCATTTCCCTAGATTTTATTACCCACAAGACCTGGCAATTCCAAAATGTAGGGGAAAAAAACACAATTTTCTGCCATTTGCCTCCAGGAAACCATTGAAACATGCCGGCAACAACACATATCCAACCATCCCACGTTCCCACAGGCATCCTGACAAAAACAGTACCTCATGTGTGGGTGCACTGACCTGGGCGGAAAGGGAAAAGGCTGAACCACTGGTGCATCAAATACCCTGAGGAAAACTAGATTTGGCTTTGTGGACAACCCAGAGATTTGGGCTTGGGGTGTCGCAGCCACCAAGGAAAACAGGGAATCCCATGCATTTATGAAAAGAAAACACCCATGGAAATCCAAAGAGGTCTCGCTTGCGTGAATCACCATAGAATGTATTACCCATAACGCCCGGCAAAATCTAAAATGTAGGGGGAAAAAATCACAGTTTTCAGACATTTGCCACCAGGAAACTACCGAAATACGCTGGCAACAACACATATCCTACCTTCCCACATTCCCGCAGGTGTCCAGACAAAAACCGTACCTCAC
Organism: Ambystoma mexicanum; assembly: GCF_040938575.1. Taxonomy (NCBI): domain Eukaryota; kingdom Metazoa; phylum Chordata; class Amphibia; order Caudata; family Ambystomatidae; genus Ambystoma; species Ambystoma mexicanum. The sequence continues at coordinate 143,083,379 of NC_090936.1, read as the reverse complement.
ATTTGGGGGTACACCTACCTGGGCACAAAGGGGATAGGCTAAACCACTGGTACACCAAAGGTCCTGGGAAGAACACATTTTTACTGTATTTGGTCTTGTGGACAAGCCACATATTTAGGCCTGGGTGTCGCAGCCACCAAGGAAAACAGGGAACCCTATGCATTTCTGAAAAGAAGATACCCATGGGAATCCAAAAAGGTCTGACTCGTGTGTATCGCCCTAGATTTTATAACCTACAAGGACCGGCAAAGTCCAAAATGTAGGGGAAAAAACACAATTTCCAGACATTTGCCACCAGGAAACCATCAGAACATGCCGGCAACAACACATGTCCTACCTCCCCACATTCCCACTGGTTTCCCAACAAAAATGGTACCTCACACGTGTGGGTGCATTGAACTGCACATGGGTCGACCGCCACCAGTTCTGCGGCGGTCGCAGGGAGCGCCAGCAGGGTCCACATCCCTCTCCGGAGAAAAAAAGCTGTAACTCAACCCAGCCAGTGCCATAGGATGGCCAGGAGTGCTGCCCCCGGACTTGGACAGCTGCCTCGCACGTGGATTGACCACCACGGAGGCCTGTAGCTGTCATGGGACACACCGGCAGGGCTCCCATGTCTCCCCGGAGGGAAAAGCTGTCTGTGGTGCTGCCGCCCGGCTTGGTTGCCTGTCTCCCATGTGGGTCATCAGTGATCTCAGAGAGCCCCGGCATGGTCCCATCCCTCCCCAGAGGGAAAAGCTGCAACACAGCCCAGCCAGAGCTCTAGGACGGCCGGGAGTGCTGTCCCCGGCATTGGGTGTCTGCCTAGCACGTGGGTCGACCGCTTCGCAGCCCAGTGGCGGCCCCTGCAGGGTCCCCATCCCTCCACAGAGGGAAAAGCTCTAACGTGGCCCGGCCAGAGATCCAGGATGGCCAGGTGTACTGCGACGGGCAACGGGCAAAACAGCCCCCAAATCCCAAACAGTTTCCCTGGTGGTTTAGTGCACGTTACTGCTTCCCAGGGATGGCAAAAAAGGGACGAGACCACCAATATTGCCCCCCCCATGGAAGCAGAAAGAATCAGCCCCTCCTTGTGGGGATTCCTCAGGGGGCTGTCCCTACAGGCATAGGGCCAGCCCCTGATGCCCCCAAATGTGCTTTTGTAAGACAGACCCACCAGAGGGGAAAAAGGAAGTTCATGGGAATAGAACCATAGAATCAATCAATGGAATAAGCTGATCACTGTGAGGGAGCTAAATATGGGGACAGATCAGGTCAAGGAATCATAGAGATATATTCAATCAATCTTTAATAAACACATATACAATTGCCATACAATTAAAAACAGCTTAAAAACATATAATTGATACTAAACATATCTAGTTAAAGTGCATATTATTTTACTAAACATCCTAGGATGTAAGCAAAAGTGCAATGTGCCTAACTTAGTTCAAAAGTGCATAAATTCCGTAGACAGTAAAGAGCCTCAATTGAACCCCAAATTGTATTTAGCCAGGGGGATATATTATAACTAATCTCTGTATATATGTAAGAGTTAGTTAGTGAGGCTTAAAGAGTTATGTAGGACACCAAAGTCACGCAGATCAACAATAAACAATATTTTCTGCGAGATGAAAAGGGTTGTACCTTAGTCCAGCCCAACATTTCTTTATAGAGAACAAACAGCAACCTGTGCTTGTCTCCAATCTGACCAAAATAGTCAACAACCGGTACCTAGTACAGCTCCCAAACGTATCGTGGGCTGTACTGGTATCTGAACATAGGTAGTTTCGACGATCAAATAACAATGTCTAAGCTGTCTATCTCTCGTCGTAGCAGGAGAGAGAAGGCTTGACAATCGTCTTCCTCAGGACAGGGCAGATTAGGTGATAAATTCTAAAATCTAAACATACAGATTCTCTACATTTGAATAATCAAGAACCGTCTGGGGCCACCTAGTACAAACAATAACTTTCTAGGGCCACATAGTACAGATAGTGTCTTTTGAATTCATTCCATATATCCGATCTTCTTCAGTTAGTTCTTCCTCAATGCACCCAGATGTTCAATAAATTCCCTTTGAAGGGAGAAATTCCCATTGGGTGTATTTCGAAAAATAGCCATCAGGGTAGAGAGAAGAAATAAAATTTCTCTTGATGACACTCCCCTGGGATCTTGTCCAGGTGCACAGTAGTTCAGGCTAAGTGGGGAGAAAACATCCCATCAACCGGTAATCCTGTGCAGATCCGATCCTCCTCAATGATGGTTAAACGCCCGCAGAGTTTCCACCATGGTTCTTTCCACGGGCAGAACAAAATGTCTCTCTCTCTCTCACAAAGAGTGCCGCACCTTCAAAGTAAGGTACCTTAATTCAGGAAATGACTCCTGTCCGAGCGGGCTGGAAAACACAGACTAATTGCAATTAACAACGTGGGACTCGAATAGTCTGTGTTTTCCAGCCCGCTCGGACAGGAGTCATTTCCTGAATTAAGGTACCTTACTTTGAAGGTGCGGCACTCTTTGTGAGAGAGAGAGAGACATTTTGTTCTGCCCGTGGAAAGAACCATGGTGGAAACTCTGCGGGCGTTTAACCATCATTGAGGAGGATCGGATCTGCACAGGATTACCGGTTGATGGGATGTTTTCTCCCCACTTAGCCTGAACTACTGTGCACCTGGACAAGATCCCAGGGGAGTGTCATCAAGAGAAATTTTATTTCTTCTCTCTACCCTGATGGCTATTTTTCGAAATACACCCAATGGGAATTTCTCCCTTCAAAGGGAATTTATTGAACATCTGGGTGCATTGAGGAAGAACTAACTGAAGAAGATCGGATATATGGAATGAATTCAAAAGACACTATCTGTACTATGTGGCCCTAGAAAGTTATTGTTTGTACTAGGTGGCCCCAGACGGTTCTTGATTATTCAAATGTAGAGAATCTGTATGTTTAGATTTTAGAATTTATCACCTAATCTGCCCTGTCCTGAGGAAAACGATTGTCAAGCCTTCTCTCTCCTGCTACGACGAGAGATAGACAGCTTAGACATTGTTATTTGATCGTCGAAACTACCTATGTTCAGATACCAGTACAGCCCACGATACGTTTGGGAGCTGTACTAGGTACCGGTTGTTGACTATTTTGGTCAGATTGGAGACAAGCACAGGTTGCTGTTTGTTCTCTATAAAGAAATGTTGGGCTGGACTAAGGTACAACCCTTTTCATCTCGCAGAAAATATTGTTTATTGTTGATCTGCGTGACTTTGGTGTCCTACATAACTCTTTAAGCCTCACTAACTAACTCTTACATATATACAGAGATTAGTTATAATATATCCCCCTGGCTAAATACAATTTGGGGTTCAATTGAGGCTCTTTACTGTCTACGGAATTTATGCACTTTTGAACTAAGTTAGGCACATTGCACTTTTGCTTACATCCTAGGATGTTTAGTAAAATAATATGCACTTTAACTAGATATGTTTAGTATCAATTATATGTTTTTAAGCTGTTTTTAATTGTATGGCAATTGTATATGTGTTTATTAAAGATTGATTGAATATATCTCTATGATTCCTTGACCTGATCTGTCCCCATATTTAGCTCCCTCACAGTGATCAGCTTATTCCATTGATTGATTCTATGGTTCTATTCCCATGAACTTCCTTTTTCCCCTCTGGTGGGTCTGTCTTACTTTGGTTCTCCCCTGGGTTCATGGTGTTGGGGACGCCTATTTTTGATTATACCCAAATGTGCTTTTGGCAAAATTGCCCCATGTTGTTTTGCCTTCATTGAGAGCAAACAGGTGCAAAACAACACTTTTTTGCCCCAAAGAAGGCAAAAAACAACATTATGCCATCTTGTTGCGATTTCTTGGGGGTGAGGTTGGTGGGCGAATCGACCTGGGGGACCCACAGGGCCAGCCCCTAATATCCCTAAGTGTACCTTTATGAAAATGGTTTCTTTTGTTGCCTTCCTTGGGTGCAAAACCGCACCCATCTGCCCCCAAAGAAGGCAAAACATTGTGACATTTCTGTTTTGTTGGTAGGGGGCTGTTTGGCCTGGTGAGGGGACCCCCGAACCCCAAAATCCATGTCCTGGTGGTCTAGTGGTCATTGCTGGTCGAGGATCAAACAATCCTCGACCAGCAAATTCCTTGAGTGATGGCTCATTTCTCAAGGAAATCGGGCAATAAATGCCCTTGCAGCACGCAAAAGCGTGCCTGCGAAATGTACATTCTGAAGACGATATTTCATTTCCTGAAGACGTCGGCGCATGAAGCGTGTGCCTATGTCATCACGGCTGCACCCGACCCCCAGACACGGAAGGGGAGGTCTTCCCCTTCACAGCCTGGGATTCGGGGGAAGCAGCGCAGCAGCAGGGGGTGGAGATCCACACCCCCAGAGGTGAGTAGTGCGGAGGACGAGCTATCTCGTTCTCCACACTGTGAACGTAGTGCGTAGGACGAGGTAACTCACCCTCCGCACTTAATGGGTTAGGGGAAGGGGATGTAGTGGAAGTTTCAACTTATTCCTATACTTTCATTTTAAAATGAAACCATTCCGGAAAGGTTTCTTTTTAAATAAAAGTTTATGAATGATAAAACTTAATAAAAATAGTAGAGGAGCACCGCTCCCAACCACTTTGACCATTGCCTCCTCGCAAGGGAGGAATTGGGCCAGAACAAGACGGCGCTGCGCTCCAGCAAAAACTGTCTTGCAGGAGCACCGTTACGTGTAGACAAGCGGCCCTAACTCCCAAGTTGAGGAAGCTCTCTGCCCCTAATTCTCCTGAACGCTGTGTCTGAAACACAGCGAGTCTCACAGTTAGAGGTGGGCGAGCCTGGCGAGGCCCGGCCGTCTCAAACGGGGGCTCCACCCCGACGCTCGTTTCGGCCTGCCACGGGCCCCACCATGGCTGCCTAGTATAAGTGTGACTGTGCACGTTGAAAGGGGAAAAAAAGCATTTCTTTCCATTTTGCCAGCATTGAGCGGTCAAAATGGGAAGAAATGCTCAAATGTGGAGAAAAAACATTCTGGGCCCGATCCCAGCTTGGGTGCAGAGAGGGCACCAGGGCCACGTTTATTTTTTTTACATTTTACCCGTGCTACGCAGCCAAGGGAAAGAAATTCCCAAATATGAAAAAACAAATCTGGCCCTGATGCCGACTCGGGTGCTGAGAGGCATTTCTTTTTTTTCCTTTTTTTGCATTTCTTTACATTTTGCCCGTGACGCAGAAAGAAATGCACAAAATAAAACAAAAAATGCGGCCCTAATGGCGGCTCGTCAGAGCAGCGTTTCTTTTTATTTTTCTGGGGGCGACAGGGATTTCATTGGCTCGGCCCGTGGTGGGCTCGTAGAGCCAGGCCTGACCCTCAAGCTCAGCCCTGGCCATGAAATACCTGGATCTCCCAGCTCTACTCACAGTGAGAACCAGAGATCTTCCTCAACCTGTTGTATATCACTGCTCAGTTGCACGCATACGAGTTGGCCAGTAAAATGTGCAAATTACTGGCATGCCGGTGCAACCGTGTCTGTGTTGCACTGCTGCCGGAATCAACGGTTGATTCCGAGTCAGTGTAGACGCGCATACCGGCATGCCAGTAAGGGCTGCACCAGCATGCTGGTAAGGCCCTCCAAACCCCCGATAGCGGCATCATCCATGCCGCAGACACGGGCACCGTCATCCTAGGTGTAAAATGTTGTCCTAGAGATAGTGCCTCAATCTCCAGAAGGGCCGAAACATGTTGACATTTGACAAAAGACTTACCAACTTTTAAAGTTTTGTGTCTAAACACTGCTTTAGTGATATTAGTCAGTTTTCATTAATTCAACTAACCCCTATAGTTGATTCTGTTTTTAGCATTAGATGAAGTCGATCAGGCAGCATTGATCTGTTACATATATCTGTATGTTCTGCTTTTCTCTCTTTTTTAATTTTTCTAAATTTGTCTTAATAATAAATTGATATGGACTCTTTTATGACTGATGATTTTTAGTGTTCATTTTCGAGGGTGTGTAAGCGATATGGTTCTGTGTATTGTCTCAATAGTATGTGACAGTTTATAAATGTTGCACATTTTTGAAAATTGTGAATATGTTATCAATTTGGAAGGCATTAATTACAAAATAAGTATATATCATATATCACCAAGCCTAGCCTGTTTGGACTATGAGTGGGGTAGTCAATAGTCTCATTTTTTGTATAACGCTCTTAGCTTTGTTCTCCCGTTCAGAGACTTTAACCCCCGTAAACAAAAATTGAGGGAGATTACCTGTTTAGAGGTAACGTTTTCCTTTAGGACATATTTATTATAAGCTGTTTAGAACTATGCTGCCTGGCAGTGTCTTTAACATCGGGGAATCCCTCTCAAGCGACAGTACTAAACAGGATTTCCATCCTTTTGTACCCTCCATTTTGCTCGAGGGATTTAAATGAATAAAAAGACATGTATAAAATGGCTGACATACGCTAGGAAATGTTTTTCTTGTATTTATTTGCAGCTGGTTGCCTGCCACAAGGACTGCAGCCCCTCATTGTGTAAGGACTATCACGAGGAAGCGGCATAGCGGGATGAATGTAAAAGCAGATTCTGTGCCACATTTCAGCAAATTACTGAAAAGAGAAAACCTAATTGTATAAAACTGCAATGCCATTCAAAATATCACAGCTTGGGAAAGAAGGCGCTCCCATTTGAGCCCTTCTCCTGTTAAACTCGGCAGTTTATCTCTGGCTGGGACGAGGGATTGGCGCAGATAATGCTGTAGCCATGTAAAGGCCGCTAGCTGCTGTGAAGGTTTATGTTTACCTCCTGCTTGGGTTGACATGCGAATGTGTGAGTAATCTTTCAAACTGTCAACGGAAAACCACATTTCCTCAACGAGGTTAAATACCATGGTAAATGAATGAGGTTGACCTCCCACCTTAACCGACCTCACTTCAGATTCTGTTTCAATCACACTTAATTACTGCCATTCGACATGTTAATGTCCTCTTCACCGACAGGCCAGCTCCAGTGCAAGTCCCTTTGGGGAAATTGGGCGGTTTATTTGTTCTTTGTTCAGTTACTAAAATGATAGCGAAATGAACCCCGAGGGGTTACAAAAGCTTTTCCCTACAGAACCATACAAATTAATAATATTAATGTGTAGCTGCAAAAATACACAGTACCTCCGGTATGTGCGCATTGGGCCTGATTTACAAAGCGTTTCTCAATGGGATTGCGACACTGTGAAACGCTTTTGCAAATCAAGCACCTTTTTTCCAAGATGTGCGTTGGTGGTCTGGCTAATTGTTTATTGATTGATGTTGGACACTTACTGGAAAGGACCTGTTAAAGTAAGAACCCAAAGAGGGGAACATGAAAACTACTGCTGATGTGCGGTGTATTCATTTAATTAAACCCAAACGGTACCCGGGCACTGTACAATATCAGAAAGATTAAACTAACGTCAGTATTATTAAACCAGTTATGAATACCTAAGTAAATAACATGCCCAGGAGAGGAACTAGAATAAAGCAACCAAAAAGAAAAACAGTACAATCATAAATCATGCAGAAAAGGAAGGTAGGGCGTGATCCAGCCAATTGCAACAGAAGCGGATGACAAAGGAGGAAGAAATGCTAACAGTGTCGGCTTTTGTATAGGCAAGGAATAATCATGTGTCAGACACTGCCATAATGGCACCAGCTGGCAAATGGCATGAGGGTTCATTGGCATATAATGACAGTGCCGGGCAAATGCCTATCTAATACCTACACAAGCGCCCAAACTGTTGGCTTTGGCAATGCTTGTTTTCTAACAGGAATTCAGGGAAATCAACAGATGTGAGGACACACATTACTAGTGTCCAAAAAGTAGCCCACAGTTTGCAATTTTTGTAGCCCAATTGTGCAGCTGTCATTATTATTCAAGCCAATTTAATATACAATATAACCATCTTTTGCATGCACCAACAGCAATGTGAGATACGATGCACACAGATTTGTTTATAGTAGATTCTTCGCCCTACTGTAAGCAGACGCTACATATAATGTTGACAGCCAATCTACAGGTCCCAAAATGTAAAAAGCAGTTTTCTGAAAAGCCGGTATTGGCTGAAAGTTGCCAGTTTGCGGATTGTATGGCCCCTTGACCTGTATTTCCTCCCCGAAATGGCAAAACAAAAGTGCCTCCACGTTTAGAACTCTGCAAAATGAAAAAAGAAAAAAATACATCTACACGTTTCATGACACAAGTTGCAGTAAACTTGGATATGAGATCTACATGAATAGAGCAAGCACACACATATAAAAAAGATCTCTGAGCAATAATAAGGGTGTGTGGGCGATAAAGGTTACACAAGTGGACACTGATGTTCTTCAATTGCCCCTTGCACGCATGACTGAACTTAAGGAATACACTTTCTGTTAACAGAATCCCAGAATTCTCAGCGGAAGAGAAAGTGAACAATTCTAAAGACACATCAAGCTACACAGAGGTAGGTCAGCACACGTGTCTGCCAGTGGTTGACCCAGAGCCCCAAGCGCCAGCTTTCACTGTGCAGAAGAGTAAACGTGTAACAACTGGGAACATGTGCAATAAAACAGTGATCGTTCAGATAATAATGTGTATGCCAGACTTTCTTTTTGCAGTCAGTTATGCATCCTGAACCAGTACCCTTTGGCAGAGGCATGGCCCCAACAATAAAACCTAACGGATCTACAGGGAACAGATCAAGAATTACGGATGATTTACCAACCAGAACAAATGTCTGAGTGACATAACAAGGAATGGGCAGGTGGGAGGAGGAGAATGGGAGGAGACAGGAGTTAGGTGCCTTGAGGTAGCTCAGAAGGTTGAAATGCAAGGCGCCAGGGGAAAATAGACGCAGTGCTGGGTAGGATCAGAGGAAGAATGTGGAAGCCAAAGAAAAAGCCTGCACAAGAGCTTGGGAAATACATCTACGCACACACCAACAGCACCCCAGAAGAATTCTTTAGGGGTAGCATATTATTTCCCTCAGTGAGTCTCTGTTTCATATCTTGCAAAGACAACAAGGCGGGTAACCAGAATTCAAACACACAGCAGCGTCCTGTATTGCACAAGAGAAACAGTTGACAGTGTGTTAAAAACCAGAAGAAAACAGAACTACCTTATGGAAACAGTCACACGACCAAAGGTGTATGAAATAAAAAAAAATGGGCAGCATTGTGTTATCAAAAGAAAAACAACAGAGTTGTTTATATTGTCAATGACCAGCCAGTGGTCCAGTGTCATGTGACGGCTTGAGCCAGTACTAGCTTTTTTGCCAACACTTTGGGGAAGCACATACGTATTATGGGAACAGCTAAACTACAAGTCCCAGAATACAAATGGGGTGTTGCTTAAAAGCAAAGGCTGACCCAAAGGGGGGGCACTTTGTACGTTTGTCACTTGCTAAGTAGTTCCTCTCTAATAAATGACAACCTTGTAAAATAAGGAAAAGGAACAATGAAATCCATATGTGTGCTGGGGATACAGCAATAACATGAGCTGTATGCACTAATAGGAAGTGTAAGTGATGAACATGTCAAAAGCAGTTAACACAGGTGGTCTTAAGTTGCTACTTCTCTCCTTGACTGAACTCTGGATATATATTATTTATGAAAAAACATTGAATTATCAGTAAAAGAGGAAGGGAGACAGTATGTCGGGACATTCAACTTTTTCTAGAGAGGCAAAACTAAAAGTCATGCAGTGAAGCAGTATGTCCCACTAAATGATCACTGGACATGTTATTAGATGTCATCTAGGTGTAGGAAAACATTGCTCAGAGATAACGTGATGCCCGGTAAAGACAAAGAGCCAGGAGCTACATGTACAAAGAAGACACGTGTGGGATGAACATGTTGCAAGCAGTTAACACGGATGTTCCTAAATTGCTACTTTTGTGCTAGTATGTGCTGGCAGATAACATTAATAGGATTTCCACAGCTGTCCATTCATTATTAATACTGTATCATTAAACAGTAGCAAACAGTCTGTCGCATTAAATGAGCGGTGAAGATATTTGAATTTAAACTGGTTGTAGGAAGGCATTGCTCATGAATAAATAGGCTAAAGGCCTACTTTGATAAATATTTTTTATTACACCAGGAGCCAATGTACAATTAATCAATTTATCTTTCAGAAGACTAATTAACGGTAATGTTGACAGCCGCACACCAGCAAATAATTTGATATTGCTGAGCGATGGAGCTTGTTCAACGAGATCCCATTGCTGCGTGTTTTGTATGGGGAGGATGGGTAGTGGGTGGGAATGGCCCTATGGATTAGCATGGCCATGGGCGGTAAATGGGTGGATAAAAAAACACTACCCTCTTGTGCACCCATGTTCACATCTCATCACCTCCCTATCTGTATCTCTATGCAAATAGTTTCGACTTATTGAGGGCGCCAGAGTGTCACCTAATATCCGAAGCTTAAACACGTTTTCAAGAACCTTGTGATGTGTACTATTGCAGGCAGCAGCAATGTGATTAACAACAGGGAGGAAGTTCTGGGCTGTCTGAGCAGCAGATGAAAAACCCTGACCGTAGAGTCTTGAGCATTTACATGTGTAATCATCTGTCTGCAAATTATCAGTACTGCAAGTCATTCTGACATACACTTTAAACATATATTGTATTAAAAATGAATACATGTTAGTACATTGTCTGGGAATACATCTCTCCTTTTTACCATATGCCACAGTGATGATTTTGCATAGTATATAAGTTTCATAACATAATACATCATACACTATTGCCATGCCCCATTCTTTAAATATCCCCTTGCCAATATGCAGTGTGAGAAACCTGAGGCTATTCTCACTCTTATTCCTCATGGATCCTCTGAGCAGGTGGCCAGGGAAAGACCATTGCTTTTGGATCCTGACCCTGGGGGTGGACAAGCGAGGGGGGATCACCTGGGTGAAGGGTTTTTGGGGATTGCAAGTGGGATGCCCTTAGGCGAAACATGGTATCCCCCTTTTCCTACTAATGACCAACCCAACCCTTCCCCCACCTTTATGGGTTACTTTGAGTCAACTCCCCTGACTTCCTCAGTACTGGGAAGAGGACGGGGCAACTAGGAGTAATTAAGACTAGGTGCTTTTACCACTTTGGTACTGGGACGAGGAAGAGGCCTGCTAAGAGTTGTGCAGGTCAGGCATGACATCTTAATGATTGTCAGGCAGGCCAGATTGCACATTCACAGCTGCAGCCTTTTAAAGTGCTGCAGGTGATTACAAGGAGGTCCAATCAAATGCAAGGTGGTGACGGCAAGGCAGTGGCAGTGATGGTGAAGCAGCAGCAGCAGAGAGGCCAACAGAAGCAGCGGGGCGCTGTCCATGTGCGGCATGCTGCCGGTTCATGGATGTGCAGCCCAGGAGCTGGGGCTCTGTGGAACCCAGCGAATGTTGAAAAGGGAGCCGTGCAGATAGGCTGTCCCTTTTTCTGGTGTTCGAGTGTTCGTTCTCCTGGGGACAAAAGCTGACACAGGAGTGCCTGAGGGGCAGGAGGTGGAGTCCTGAGACGGAGAAGAGAAGACCGAGCGATCTGCACTCCAGGGGAAACCCAAAGAAGCAACCGGTGAGTTTCTATGAAAGAGGAAACTCAGTATGCAAGTGTTTTGAACTTACGCTGAGGAATACTTTGTATGGGAGTGGTCGCGTGCATGATAAAACACGTTTTTGATGGTCTCCGATCCAAATTCTGATTAACTACTGAATAAAAGGCAATCTATAACGATATGAAACAGCAAGATAAACTGAATGAAAGCTTTAATAAGTATCTTCACAATTAATTGAAGTTCGAATCGAATGAAAGCCTTAAACAAATATATCTTTATTGAATACTGAATTGAAGGAAAACTTAACAAATAAACATAAGTGTTACCTATGAAGTTTACAAGTGAATGGAGCTTTAAAATTCAAATAAACCCACCACGTGCCAATGCCAGAAATGAATGAAACTTTAATACAAGTAAAACTATATATGTTGAACCTACAAGTGAACATTACTTTGAATTAAAATCAATATAATACATATCAAACTTTGAAGTGAATAAAACTTCAACAATACAAATGAACCCAATATATGTTGAACTCCAGAGTGAATGGAACTTTGGATATGAACTTCACCAGTGAACCAAAGAAAGACATATTAAACTACAGAGCAGTAGAAATAGTAAATACATATTCAGCGTGCATCTACACTTCACCAACAGGTGCGGGTTACCCGCTGAACCTCACTCATGATAAAGACTGGGGATTGCAATTATTTGCCATGAACAAGGAATTCCTAGTAAGTGCAGGTCATAAGCTTGTGTTGATTAAGTCCCAGCCCTTTGCAGATACCGCTTGTCACTGCTACCGATTGGATGGTTTAGTGAGGTCCTTGGATCAGCTCCGCCGGGGTCTGCATCGTCCCTGGAGGACTGCCTAGAAGATGATCAAACTTTACCATCTAAAGGAAGTAAAAGTCAGAACAAAGTTTCTGTAGGTGAACCTGTGAAAGGATCACTAACAGCGGAGCAGCCAGAGGGAAAACCCCCAGTCGGAAGGGAAGTCCCGAGTTGGGGCAGCCGGGAGCCGAGTGAAACCTGGCTGTTCTCAAAGGACACATCCCAAGGAAGATGGGGGCCCGGCATGCAGGGCAAGTTCTGAGCCATGGCACAGCTGGGCCTACTTGATCGGCGGGCATTGAGGTTCCTGCCACCCACTTCTGTGGGTGACCGATTGCCAGGCTCACCGGTGCAGGGGTGACCTTCACTCATGTCCAGGTACCTGGAGCTCAACCCTGATGCGGCTGGGCTGGGGTTTGAAGGTTCTAGCACTCCAACTTGAAACCCCCCTGTTGGCTCCAGCCCTCCTCTGCATCCCCCTAGAAGGGGGCAGGAGGTCACAGTCAGAGGACAAGCGATTGGCAGGGTGGGCCGACGGCACAGCAGCCTGCCTCTGTCACTGTGGGGAGCCCTGTCTTACTGCCGCTGAACCCCAGTGGTCTTGGCCAACTTCCAAGTAGGAAAGCTATATGGGGTGCCAGGCCGTCTCATGCATGGGCAGGACAGGCGGTACGGCTTCCCGCCAGACTCTCCTGCACCAGCAGGTTCGGGCTGAATTCTGGAAAAAATGTTGCCTGTGACTGTTGGCGATGGATCACTTGGTTCGAGCTTCGATGAAGAACACAGCTAGCTGCAAGAATTAGTGTGAATTGCTGGACACATTTATCATCAACACTTCGAACACACCTTGTGGACCTGGGGTCTTCACGGGGCTAGGCCCGTCTGAGGGTCGCTTAAACATTAATCGGCCCAGGGCCCCTATCCGGGGCACAGATGGGGCTGACACAAGGTCCCTGTTTCCTTTATCCCCCTATGGTCAGACCCCGATTAGCACCGTCGCAGGGGCCGGGAGAGCCAGGTGCCCAGCGTGCATCAGTAGTGGTGGCAGTGCCCTAAAAACCCAGCGCACCCGCCCCGTGGCAGCTGCCTTTGTCACCAGAGGTTCGGCTCCCCGACTATGACCTCACATCAGACCTTCCTGACCTTCCTGAAACATGTGGCACGTGCTTCTTAAAGAGGGGCTTTCTATGACCTTCTAGAAGTGTTCCAGTGATATTTCAAACTGTGAAACTTGTGAAATATCGTGATTGGAAGGGAAAGCATCCTCTAGCCTCACATTTGTTGGAAAATGTGGGTTTATACCTTGCCTTCTCCTCCGAATCCATCTCTGAAATCTGGTTTTCCAAGTGTCCTCTCCATGCACTGACCCTGAGCAAGTAATGGCTGAACCTTTTAAGGGCCCATGACAACAACAGAATACAAGAAAATTAAACTCATTTAGTATAGTGTGGCAGATTTCATTAATCCGGGTCAAATAACAATAGGCCCAGTTAGCAAATCATTGCCTCTGTTTCTTCTATCCCAGTTTGCTGCCAGTGCTCAGATGCTTCCTTTGTTGGTGGGACTGTTTAATCCACTAAATGGCGAACACTCCTGCTGGCATACAACTGCCTATAAACCTATGTCTCAGGATCAATAGTCTATCCTGGCTCATGTTCCCTATGGCTAATAGTCATTATTGTAAGTTGGCAGAAACAGTTGTAGGTAGGTGAGTGAGAGAGCCTAATGGAGGAAGAAATCTAAGGGATGAACTGTGCTCACATTCACCACCCACAGGACATTCTCCATGTGGATCCCCTCCCGTCTGTGCCAAGCAGTGTCAAATTAAAGAGATTGACACGATGATGGGCAAGTAAAAAGACCCTTCTTATAAGAAAACAAGCACTAAGCATTTGAGACTATTACAAGATCACTATTAGGGAACTTTGTTTGGGATGAGTGTTTGTTTTATCCAAAAAAGTGACCAGTTGAAATGAAACTAAGTAAACATGAATTTAAGGTAAAGCAGGAACATAAACTGACAATTTCAAAATAGCATCACATATTCTAGGTATTTGACGGTTTATAGTCATAATGTCGAAAAAAAAATGTCGACAGACAAAAATGTCGAAAAAAAATGTCGAAAATAATAATGTCGACATCCTATACTTATAATGTAAAAAGTCATTTTTTCGAAAAAAAAATGTCGACATTTTTTTTTTTGACATTATGACTATAAACCCTTAAAACTATCAACACCTCACCCAACACCCCCCTGCCACCCCCCCACACCCCCCAACCACCCTTTCACCCCTCATACTCAACACATACCAATTATTTATTTATTTATTTATTTATTTATTCAATAAATAAATAACCTAAAAAAGGATCATTTACTATGGGGGGGTCCCCCCCCAACCCCCCCTCACCCAACACCCCCCTGCCGCCCCCCCACACCCCCCCAACCACCCTTTCACCCCTCATACTCAACACATACCAATTATTTATTTATTTATTTATTTATTTATTTATTTATTTATTCAATAATTAAATAAATAAAAACTGTATTTACTATGGGGGGGGTCCCCCCCCAACCCCCCCTCACCCAACACCCCCCTGCCACCCCCCCACACCCCCCCAACCACCCCTCATACTCAACACATCATATATATATTTATTTATTTATTTATGCATACACTAAATTAATGTCGAAAAAATATCGAATAATGTCGACATTTTTGTTTGTCGACATTATTGTTTTTCGACATTAATTTGTCGACATTTTGACTGTCGACATTATTGATGTCGACATTATGACTGCACACCGTATTTGACATCAATCCCTTTATCACACAGCTATGTTTTGAGGGGTATTACATACATTTAATCAAAATGACGGCCCTAAAAACCAAACATGCAGCAAAGAGCTACAGCATCTTGTGAAAAGGAACATCCACCAAAAATACACGTTTGAGAACCCGTTGTGGGGCAATATTTTTCCAGATGTAGACTTGGCACTATGCGGATTCCATGTTGGCACTTTATGAGCTCAACTGGAGAACTCATTTGTACTCCATCTTTATTGCATATAGAGACTATCAAAACCAAAATATAAAGGAACATGCTCCTTTTGTTTAAGGTTAGCAAATGTTCACTGTCATTTTCTTTAAGAATAAATTATACAAATCAGACTTCCCAATAGTCATCAATAAACAGAGAATTAAAAAACAAATTACAGACACTCATAGCTAATAAGTTGCAATATAACCCGACCCACAAAAAGACAGATTGATGGATGGTGATGGTCTTGAATAATGGGACGGATCATATTTTATTGAAGAAACTGGGCGACCAGCCATTAAGGATATCCTTCATTTCTCAAGCATTGAATCTTTCATAGATTTTAATAGAGGGGGTCTCTCTTCCCCAGACCTACTTAGGCAATTTACTTGTAGTTCCAAAAACAAGATAGGGAAGGATGATGGGGGAATATTCATCTTCCCCTGGCTGCCACTGGGCTTTTCTGTTTTGTTCCACACAGATGGGCAAGAGGTCCCCAGAAGTTTGCAGGCGATTTGCTTATAGATCCAAAAACAAAACTGAGAACAGTCTCCCTTTTTCCAAGCCTTTCCTAGACTCTTTCAATAGTGGCAATATTGAGTAGGACCCCTAGGGGGACTAGCGGGTAGCAGCCTCATCTCCCTGGCTACATGTCAAGGGTCCCCCTCCCGCTGAGAAGTGACGACACCAAAGGACTTGTCACACACCCTTCCCCTAAAGACAAAGGATCCCCCATCGGTTTTGGCTCTGGTGGAATATAAGTTTGATGGATTTTTCCTAGTACCTTTTTCCAATCCCAGACAGGAAGGTGCACACAAAGTCCCTCTTCTTCCCAAGTAACAAAAGGGGAATATTTATTTGGGACCTTCTCTGTAATGACCCAAGTTGTTTAAAGGTCACTAAATTGATCTGGGGATCATTGATAGACCCTGCGTTAATGTCAGTTTGAACGATTTGGGACACCCATTTAGAGAACTGAGGTAAACTTCTACCTATGATCAGTGGGCTGGTAGTTTGGGAATCACTGCTACTGGTATTTGTATTTCTTCCCATAAGATGATGGCTTGTAGGTTAATGAGGGTGTATTTCTTCATGTGTCCATGGACACATAGGACCTTTTTTTTCAGGGTTGTCACGCGTCCCAGAGGTATCATTTCTGGCCGAATGGCACATCCCTTACTCCCTTGTCTAACTGGGCTAGAAATGTTATATTCTTAATGACAACGGGGACTGCATATATGTCATCTTGGTTGCCTCCCATACAAAGGTACTGGTTTTTGCATTTGTTCTTCTGGCTTTTATTCCTTCGGCAGAAACTACCTTTGTTCCTTCTTCTCTTGGGTCTGTTTCTAGGGGATCTCATCTGCCTTGGTATATAGGATGGAGACAATCAGGTGTTTTTGTGTCTTCTGGTTTTGTGTCTTGATGGGATTCTCTTCCCTGGGTCTCCCTAAAGGAATCGAAGTATCCTGTGGAGAGGACTTGATAAAATGTCCCCTCTCTCCACACAAACAACATATGGTTTTCCAGGCTAAGACTTCACTTTCTTTTTCAGGGTTGGATAGAGGCGTTTGTTCAGGGGACAAAAACCTCTCCCTTTATTTCTCTTTAAATTTACCTCATCTGGGTTGGTTTAAATGTGAAAGATCAACAACGATGTAGTGAATTGTAGCCGAGAGGGGTCCTCTACTTCTGCTCCCAAATTAATCATCCCTCATTGTGGGGTAGACATGGAGGTGGGAACCAGGGCCACTTCAAGTTCTCCTCCATCTCTTTGGATCTTAGGTGAGGAACTTTCCCAGGGATCTTCGGAATACCCTTAAAAGGGGTCCTCCCCTGGACAACACAAATTACCATTCCCTGGAATCCAAGAGTGTTCTCTTCCAAATTCTTGTGTAGTCAGTTGTAACTCCTATTCTAAGGTTTTACATTCTCCAGTCCCCATATTATCTCTTCTGTTAGAGGATTCACCCTCTTCCCGGAGCCCCCTAAGCTATCATCTTGAGGTGACGACAATAAGGCAGTAGCCTCTAGAGCGTCGCATCTTTTTATTTCCGCTGGGAAATGGATTTCGCAAGCTGTTCGGGAACTGGGTGTGGTCACATCTGCATATAAGGACCTGGGTTCAGTCTGATTATACTCAAAGGCAGTCAAGGCAATCTGTCACCAGTTTGGAGTTACTAAAGAAAAATTCTGTGGTCCCTTCCTTATCATGGGTTTTCTTTAGACTTTTTAGGTCCATCTCCCCAACCTTCCTGCATGATGGGCTCTCAAAGGAGATCATATACCAAATAGCCCACCAAATCTCATCTTTTAATTGTGACCTCTTCTGAAAAATAGTTTAATAGAACTAATCTTAATTCCTCCCCACATAGAAAAATAGGTATTACCCTCAGATCCTATTTTAGTTGATGTTGTGAAAGTGGAATCACATACATGATATAAAGTTTAGGAACAATCATGTGAAGGTCCAGGTAGATTATAGCCTTGTCCCTATTGGGAACCCAATGGCCGTAAGGACAGAGAAGCTGACAACCGTTCCCTTCTACACTTTTCTGAGTAGGGAAAATGGCTAAGGAAGTCAAAGGATGGAAGGCGATTCCCTACCTCGGTCTGTAAAATGTATCCAGCTTCAAGGTTCAAAGGGTAAAAGTATTCTTGGGTATTCTCTTGATTACAGGGACTATATTGGCTTAATCTAAGATTTGTATTGACTCTTGTTCCCAGTGGGGTTGGATTGTAGGTCGAGTGGCCAATCTGAGCTAATGTTTAGATTCATAAAGTCCTGGGGTTCCCCAGTTTATATCAATTTGGCTTCATCCCATCTCTAACACCATATGTAAGGGTGCAGAAGTAGATGCTGGACTCAAGGCTGGCATGTTTGTTGGCACAAACATGTATTTAGCAAAAACAAAAACAAAGATGTGATGGCTGGAAGGTTTAGAATGAATCTTAACCTCTGGCATTGCTCTGGGTAACCCTCCAGACCACCGTTCATCACCTGCCAAGCCATTACAGAAGGGGAAAGACCATATGCAAATCATGCTTGGCCCCACCCCAAAAGGACAGTCCAGCCCAAACTGCTATGTCACATCCCTTCTGCATGAGACCACAAGCATCCCCAACCATGTTTCGGACTAGTTGGGCCTCATCAGTGAGGAGTAGGTTGGGTTTTTCCACTGTGAAAGATAGTGAGCTAAAGACTCTGAGTAAGTCTCTCGTAACCAGGACTAATTTCCAGCAGAGGGACTCCCAGGACCACCCTTGTTTTTTGCATATTTAAGTAACTTTGCGTATCACTCTAAGTTACTAGGGGAATCCAGACGTGGACCCCTTGCTCACTATTCTTAGCTCAGCTCCACCCTACTATGTCGTCCAACCAGACCGAAACATGTGTCTGGGGTTGATGTTGGTACTCTTTTTAAGAGGAGAATTTCTGGACAAAGACCGATATGTTTTGGATATTTCTCCTCTGTGAAAGATAGTGAGATAAACACTCTGGGTAAGTCTTTCGTAACCGGGACTAATGTCTAGCAGAGGGACTCCCAGGACCTCCCTTGTTTTTTACAAACTTTTATTTAACAGAAAATAAGGAAGACCCTTAGCTGTACCTATAACTAAGAAGGGTTTCCCTGCCTCTAACAATTAAGTATGGTGTCAGAATGTCAGTCAAAAACAAATAGTCTACTATTCTATGTCCCAAACCTATTTCCGTCCCTTACACTGCAAAAGAAAACTATAAAGTAGGCTATACCCTGACTCCAAAAGGGTGGATGCCTCCTTTGGGATACATTTTTGGCAGTTTGTGAATGATGGCGGACTATCCTTCTCTTGCTGGCCATCACTACGCTTTTCTGAATTGTTCCACACAGATAGGGAGGAGGTCTCTCTTCCCCAGACCTTCTCAGGTGATGTGCTTATAGTTCCAAAAACAAAATTCGGAAGGATGATAGGGAAATATCCTTCTTCCCCTGGACGCCACTTGGCTTTTCTGTTTTGTTCCACACAGCTGGGGAGGAGATTCCTAAACCTTCTCAGGCTATTTGCTTATAGTTCCAAAAACAGGATTGGAATGGCATCTCCCTTCCCCAACTTTTCCTAGGCTTTCTTTCAATAGTATCAATATTGTCTGGATTTCTACCAAAGGATATATCTTTCTTCATCTGGTCTTCTCATAACTTGTGCCAAAAGATTTCTTCCTCTTCCCCTGTTCTTCTCGTGACTTTGGTCAGAGAATATTTTCTCTTTTTTTGTTCTACTGTCTTTTGCCAAAGGATACCTTTATCACCATTTGGTCTTCTCTTTCCATTATGAGGGTTCCAGACCGCCTTATCAGCTTTGTAATGTCTCTTACTGAAGCCTGGTGCAATATCTTGCCAGGCGTTATCTGGCATGCACAACTCTCTCAACTTCTCAATACTTGAGTCCCAGGCCCCCTTCTTAGGCTTATAGTGTCTTTTGACTAGGCCTGTTTCACTGTCCTGACAGGCATTCTCTTGCATATAGAATTCTCTAAGTATCACAATATTCGGGTCCCAGACACCCTTCGTAGTTTTGTAGTGTCTTTTAATCAGGCCTGGTACACTATCCTGTCAGGCCTCTCTCTGGTCTCTCTGGGGTGTTCTCTCAACAAATAGGTCGTTATTTGATCTCTTTGCTTGGTCCCACTGGGACGAGGATGATGGTTCTGCACTTCCTCCCAACCACAGCCTCTGGGGTATACCAGTCCCTTCCTGGTCACCCTCTATGTACCTTCCAACTTGGTCCACAAGGGTTCCAGTCCTTGGCAACACTGATAAGCTTCTCTGGCTTCCACTGGGCTCTCGTGGTCTGCTCTCAGCTTTCAGCGGCTGCGCCAGGCTGGTTTCTCCTTGCACGTCCGGTCCGGCCTGGACCACTCGTGGGTTTCCCCAGCCTTTGTGTAAGTCTTGGCTCTTCTCTGCCTTCTCATACCCTGCCATACCTCTTCCGGCGTTCCGGTCTGCAGTGCGTCCTCTCTGTGCTGCTTCGCTCCCCAGCTCAATGCCCTTCTGGGGCAGGACTGACACTGAGGAGAGTCCTTCATCAGTTTTTATGGCAGATTGACTGCTGAGTCTTGGATAGCTAGCCTCTTTGTCTTGATTCCGTGTAGGGCTTTTCATTGCCCCACTCTTCCTAATGTCAGTACTTTTGGAGTCATCCATGCTCACTCTTACCACACTCTTTCTTGTCAGAGTATAGTCTACCTGATAGACAGGGCTACTATGTATGAGGTAACTATCAGAAGAAAGAGGAGACATAGAGGGTCGCGGTGCCTGGGCCATATCCATGTTGTTGGGTGTATGGGTGGGGTGTTTAACATACTGTGTTCTCCACTGATAGTCTTCCCTTCTCCCCAGTACGGTGTCCCCTCAGATGGGATCCTCCCGCTGAGTACCACCCGAGGGGGATTATCGGGTAGCGGTCTCACCTACCTGGCCCCATGTGAAGGGTCCTCCTCCTGGGGAGAAGTTACAACACCAAAGGACTCATCACACACAGGAGACCTCTTTATTTGGAAGAAAACAAGTGCCACTCCTCAGATGGGGAATCTATCAAGATAGCCTCAGCCTATCTGTGCAAAACCCCTGAGAAGCATGCTCCAGTGAAAAGGACAGTTTCCTCTGTGGAAAGGGGCAGAGCTCCGCCTCCTAGGACCAGGTTCAGATGTTAAATGGAGAAAGTGGGCCCATCTAGTACTGAGAAGTGCCTTAAATCCACGTTATGCGACTCCTCTTCGCCGGAAGCTCATCAGCCAACAAGCAAAGCCACAACTAAGATGGACAAGACATTGTCCACAAGCTTGTCCATGACAGGGACTTTGGCGGCTCAAGGGTCATCCACAAGCAAATTGTCCATGGCACCGTCTATGGCTACTGAATTGCTGGCACAGGCATCTTCGACGGATTTGTTGACGGCTGCATCGTTGTCGAATCATCATGACAAGACATCATAGACGCCCAAGTCCCCCACAAAGACCAGTAAACCATTGACAGGGAAACCCTCATCAACCAGGGAACGGTCATCGACGTGTAAGCCTCCTTCCAGCGAAAAGGCATCGTCCATGAGTAAACAGTTATCACTGTACCACCCATTGACGGGTATGGCAAAGTCCACAGGAAAGGCAACGTCCATGAGTAAGCGCTCGCCTATGCCTCACTGGTCAACAGTGCAGGGCAGTTTGCTGACAGACCATCAAATGTCCATGGCAAGAGACAAGCAACAGGCTCACGCTACTCCACAGACATATGGAATCAACAAAATAAACCTCTGCCAAATAAAGGAGATGACTGAGCTACTGACATCATACTTCAGGAAGACCTTTCAGACATAAAAGACCACAGGCCCCAAGGAAGATAGTTCCCCTTGGCAATCACACTCGGAGCCACCAGAGGATACAGATAATCCATTACAAACAACTCTCATGCAGTCACTGCAGAATGTTCTGGCTGTGTTTCAAGGGAAAAGAGTTTGCTCGACTCATACAGCTATTACTTCACAAGTCTATGTGGAAAGTAGAAATGCTGCCATAACGCCACCAGTTGGTAAGCAGAGAAGCACATCACTCTCAACCTTATCAAGGGCATGCTCCAGAACATCTGACTCTCAGCCAATGCCACTGTGCAGAAAACCAAGGAGCATCTTACCTCATACAGAATTGAGGGGAAAAGATCCCAGCCCGAGCCCACCTCATTCCTTGTCCTGACGAGATGATGGTTTTGCAGGTACAGTTGCCAGTAGCTTCTCAGCACTCTTGACATCCCAAAAGATGTATTCAACATCATTCCATGAAACCCTTAGTTTAGCTGGCTTAAGGTGTCCCGCCTTGACCCATCGCGCCAAAAACAAAAAAAGATTTCTTTATGATGTTTATCCTCTTCCTTTTCTTTTCGGTCGCTGGTGTCTGGTCAGGAAAGACATGGACTTTATGCCCCTGGAATGTCAAAGACTTCTTGGATACCACAGCCTTGAAAACCCTCTCGCTGTCTCAAGCTTCCACAAACCTGACTAAGAGCGTCAGACCCACAGATATGTTTGGGGACAGGCTAGCAGTGGGGAACTTAATGCGATAGCATTTGTGCACATAACATGGGTCCACTTCCGCCTCAAAGTCCAGCGCCTCTGGGTGCCAGCTGGCAATAAACCAATGGGATCATCCCCTTCCGCTCCCAATCGGATACAGATGATCCGCAGTTGTGTCACATGTGGCACATTTTCCAAGTATTCCAGTCAAGACTGCATTGCCAGGTTCCCCCTAGTCACAGCTTCTATATTAAACCTGGCACACTGCGCCAAGGGAAACATTTGGGCACCCTGTTGGTCCATTTCGTTTGCTCTCTGCTCTAACGTCATGGTTCTTGTTTCCAACCGGGCCACCTTCTCACTCATTTTGTCAAATTTGGTTTCGAGCCACGACATTGACTTCTCTATCCTTCCCTATGCAGCCATCAGAGGGTCGCCACCTTTTCCTGGCTGTGTTGTCTACCATGCGCCGAGAAAATGTCTGCCTCCTCAGCCTTAGCTTTCTTACTGGACTTCGCCAAAGCCATTTGACACACATCTCTCCAATGCTGACTAGGCGGATGTGATTGGAAGGGGGGCTGCACTAGGGCCATCCAGCACCGACCACCGTCCAAATTGCAGCACTTTCCCTTTCCTGGCACCACCCAGCAGGCTAGTCAAGAAGTCACAGGGAGAGGGTCTCACTTAGTACGACTGCCACTTCCACAACACGAAGATACCTTTTGGCTGCACCAAGCCCGTTCTCCTCAGCTCTGCTCCCCCAAAGGCCAGGGACTACCACACACAGACTGTGCCGGGTGCCCACTCCCCCACAGGTCAGCGGGACAACCACTCTCTCTATAACTGGTGGGTGCAGTCCTCTGTTGTTTACCAGGGTCCAGTGTAAAACCTCACATCACACAACACCACGATAGTGTGCCCAATCTGCCTCTGTGTATGCACAGTCCTCTGGGCCTCTTCTGCACATGCTACCATCTCCATCTCCTATCTGCGTCATTGCTTGCTGCGGTCTACGTACTCATCACCCGACAGGTCCAACTACCCAGTGAGGGCCGACCTCCCGCTGGCTGACTGCTTCATGCTCTCGCCTGGCTCCAGACCAGCTCCTCTGCACTTGCAAGTCCAAGCAGCCCGTTGTAACGCAGGGCCGGGCCGCCTGTGCCACCATGGATGTTCCCATGTGCTCCCGCTCCACACTCAATTCCCGACGCTGGACTCCCAGTCCCTCATTCTCTGATGATCTAAGCACTGCCGCGGAGCCTAGTCACCCCGGCACACAACATCCGTGCACACATACAGCCATCACCACCTCATTTGGGCAAAGAGTCACGCAGACCCCGCAGAGGGCTCCACGATAGCCCCCTTTGTCTCAGGCTGGCCGTTCAGTCTGCACAAGCGTTCGTATCTGAGCACGGCCTTCCTGGAAGTCACAGTATCCTTCTAATTAAATGAAAGGCCTCAAGGCCTCACAAGAAATCAAAATATTGAAATCATAAAACTATAGATCTGTGCAGAGCCTAGGCAGGAGCTGGCAACCACAGCCAAGGTTACCCCAAATTGAGGGAGGGTCAGAATGTTGCAGTGAAAGCACAAGATAGCAATTCCCAGGACGCAAAAGGATACTCTCAGATTAATTAAGGGTTTATAAGAGTACAACCAGCCCTTCTAAGCCAGGTGCAGGACAACTATAAGTCAAAAGACTCCATCCATGAAGAACAACTCAAAAGTGTCCACAGTGACAAAAGAAAACATAATACTTGCATCAATATTAGCTTGAAGACTCCCCTGTCCCCAGCGCCTCGTGATCTTCCTCAACGGGTATTTTTTTATTTATTTTATTTTATTCAGATTTGTATTTCCAAGGGCATTGTGGCGCTTGTTACAAACATAGCTTAGTTACATATACATGATCATACATAAGATTACATGCAAAGCGACATTGTACATATTTACATATTTACAGGAATGATTCAGAGATAGTTAAATTTTACTGTGCGAGGAGTGAGATCTTGAGTTTCCTACAGAAAGCAGGGAGTGAGATTTCAGCTCTGATATCAGTGGGTAGTGCGTTCCAGGATTTGGCAGCAATACAACAATACTGGATGGGGTACTATCTATATAACATCTCCATACAAGAAAGGCTCAAGACCTGAGAGTGTAGTGTTCCTCCTCACTTGAAGACCACACCCACAGTTTGAATAAACAACAGTAAAGATACCTGGAATTGAACACAGTCTCTGTAGAGATGGGTCAGATGATTTTCAGAGGGCTATCCTCATTTTACCACGCACAGTAAGAAGAAGGATTGAAACCTATATTTTTCGTACCCCACAGGTCAGTCCGTGGAGAAAATATAGTCTAGAGAATATTTAGTGAACACACACACTTATCCACACACTTAAACAGTCAACCATGCACAAACAACTAAATCCACCAACTATAGTGACTCATCAATAAAGACTTTCACCTCTATAACGCTAGACTTATTGCCTTTCCCAATCCTTGCTCTCTTTTCATTATTCTGTTTAGTCCTGAATTTATAACAGGAAAGGAAAAATAATGCAACAGAATGCAATGAAAACCACCAGGGCATGGTGCAACCTGACATCTCTGAATAGGACAGAGGTTTGAGGGTTTGAGCAAGAAAAGGAAATAATAAACATGTTGCCTCATTACGAGTCTGGCCGCATTTTCACAGAAAATTTGGATAAGCTTGTATATTGTTTCTGCAAATGTTTTGGGGATAACTGCCAAAGTGCGAGTGATGGGGTCACAGCGTTAGTTACCATTTTGGGATACAATGTAACCTCATTGGAGTTCGAATTATTTACTGATAATTCACATGCAGCTAATCCTCCACAATCCAGAGGAAACACCTCCAGTCGAGTGCTGGAGGTTTTCCCTCCAACACCATAGTGGTACAGTAAGAGTATTACTCTTACTGTATTACTCGGTTAATCTGTTACTGCCACTTTTCTCCTGCACTCCATACTCGTATTGAGGCCCAATGTAAACATAAACATATTTTTGTTTGTATTTGTGTTCTATATAGCACAAACCTAGGACAGGAGCAACAGTGCACTGTCACTATAGGTACAGAGTGAAATTAAGGGAGAACCCATGACATAGACATCCATTAAAACACATGCACTGAACACAAGCCAGGTACAGTTATGTTAATAAGCTTTTATATTTTATTTATTTATTGGACATTTGTATGGCGCCTATACACAGGTGTTTCCAGGTGCCACAAGACAAGATGTCAGGGAGGGCATGGGAATCAGAAGGTAGAACAACAGAAATTTTTTATTTATTGGTGGCTCCAGAATTGCATAATCGTACATGAGCCCTCTTGATGGAGCAGATGGAGAGACGGTATTGCCTTTAGAGTAGGCATCAATCCAGTTCGTCTGAGGATGAGCTCGATGCCTGCCACTTCCGCTCTGCAGCGTTGCACTTGCATTTCAAAGTGCCCAAGTCAGAGTCATACCAAGAGTTGCATTTGGAGGCGGGCTTAATGCGGATCCTCGTGACAGGGGCAAGGATGTCCAGGGTGTTAGAGATAGAGAGATGGAGGTTAGCTAGAACATAGCCAGAAGGAGAGTCTAATGAAGGGGGCAGCAGAGGGATGAAGGAAGAGGCAAATGCAGCAACTGACACACGCTTCGACGGTCGAATGACGATGAAATAGACTGGCAGTGCAGGCGGAGGAGTCAGAGGACTGGGGAGGTCAAGCTGGGAAGAGAGGAGAGAATGGTCAGACCAGGCGAGAGGGTTAGTGAGAGGGTAAGAGAGAGGAATGTCTGTTGAGATGAGAGCATCCAAGGTGTGTCCGGCAGAGTGGGTTGGGCCAGAGGGAAGGATAGAGAGAGAGAGAGTGTTGCAGAGGTTGCAGAAGATATATCATACTGTGCCAAATCATCACCATAGAGGTTTCGGAGAAACCAAGCTGCTCCATAGAATGTTGTACCTTGCTCTTGCCGGGGGCATACAAACCGTAGTCTGTTGAAGGAAAGAATATGAACGAGGGGAAGATAAGAGGATGGGAAAGCGGGACATAGATGCTACAAACACAGGTAGGGAGGGATGCAGATAGGCAAGAACATTTTGTGGTAGCATGGGTTCTTGTCAAGCCGGTTAGCTAGACCATAGTTCTGTAAAAGGGAGGGACGGACAAATCCTAAAGTGTTGGAGCTGGGTTGTGTTTCCAAGAGAGATTTGGAGAATGTTAAGTTAGTGAGCAATTTAATGCTGGATGCATGGGGATCTTGAGATGGCAGTGTCTTCTGGTAAATCAGGTGACCACATACTTGGATTTCAGTTTTCTCATTCTGTTCTAAACGTATGCCGTTGTTCTGCTGAAGTAAATTACTTAATGGTAATTTCCTTCACCAAAAATCCCCTGCTTGAGGAAGTAGATGTATATATTTCTAAGGTTTAGGGGGTATGGAGGGTTGGGCTAGTAGTGGGGAGAACGGGGATATGGGTGGAGGACAATAAATTACAGAGTAAATTACTTCAGAAAAGCAACTCAGAACCGGAAATGACTATTGGTGCTTTGTGCCTGGAAAGATGACACTTTGTGTACTCACATCAGGCCACAGTTTAAATGCCTCCACGTTCAAAATAAACGTCTTTTGAAAATATACACTCCACTGCATGGAGTCCCTGAGAACATGGGCTGCAAATGTATGAGCAGCCTAGAGAAATGAAACAGTTCATTTGGGAGAACACCTGGCTCGTGCACAAATGTGTGACACTTTCAAAATATGTCAAAATATGTTGAAATACATACATCCACAGCATATTGAATGGTGTAAATTGTTCTAGCATTCGATTATTATCTGCCTAATTCCTGGACAGGTTTACAGTGAAGGTGTTAAGTACACCCACGGTGTGAATGAAAGCATTAATTTAAACGGTAGGTTTAAAGGTGGGCTTTCTGTTGACCCACCTGTTTTCTGACTTCTTGGGTATTTCTTTTCGCCTTCAACGGCCTTCTATTACTGAAACAAGTAAGCACTGTGGAGCGCTGACTGTTCGCCTCTTTGTTTTGCTGCCTGCATTGGGTGGGTGCAGGGGCCAGATGCACTGAACTCTGCAACAGACAGTCCCGGGACCATCTGTGCAGTGTTGTGGGGGTGTCAAAGAAAGGCTGTTTGTATAAATCGTGGGAAACGTAGTGGCTGGCCTGCTAGTGCGCTACATGAATTGAACTAATTGAAGATTATACTCTGGAGCTTGCCGTAACTCAGCGAGAGGATAATCCTTCATCAACTGCAGTCGTGGTCAGTAATTGGAGCTTATTACAGGGAGGAGTTCCCCTGCAGTGCTGCAGAAACTGAGACGCTTTGCTGTTTAATTACTCAGCTCTCAATAGAGGCTGGGGTCTAGGGTAAGAAAATGCAAGGGAGGGGCTTGGGTGCTGGGGGAGGAAACAGTCATGCAGTCTCTGGCAGGCCAGGCTAGACTCCCTTTGTCTCCGAGAACAACATGGAAGAATCGATAATGAACCTGGCTTGTTTGTAATTAACCCCTTACATTTAACTGCACATGGTGATTTATACCCCATGAATGCATATGCGCCGTTGATTTTTCTCACGCCTAGTGCAGGTGTGGGCACCATGGCTAGATTATGTGAGTGACACTGGATTCATGGGCCTTGTTCTTTGTGAGCAGATTCCCATGTTCTCTGGGAGTTGTTGAACACTGAAGAGACCACGTCAGAACTCGTGTTTACTATGAGATACACACGCCCTGACAGGAAGGTACTTTCCTGGACTCTGGGTTTTGAAACACAAGTGGATATATACACCTCTTAAGAATCACAATTACAGATAGCGCAAATAATGTTGGAGCTACACTGATGCCTAGTGTTACTCAGTTTAAAGTAATCCCAAATAGGCAGACTGCAAAACGACTGCTTTGCTAAGGTAAATCTAACCTGATGACTCCTCAGCATCAATTGAAGTTCGCAAAGACTACAATTCCCAGTAGCCATTTGTTAAAATGAAGCTCAGCACTGACAAATGTGTGTCTTTTTCTTTTAGAAAATCATTGGGAGCAGATGGCCAGAGTGTTAGGTGCAGGAGACAGACTGCACACCAGTCTTTCTCCACTTTCTACTTTCAATTGGAGGCAACATCTTTCACCACAAAACCTCCATTCACAGCGGAGCATGTGCGGAGTGTGGACAGAGTGTTAGGTGCAGGGGACAGACTGCATAAGTGTTTCTCCACTTTCTACTTTCCATTGGAGGCAGCATCTTTCACCATAAAACCTCTGCTCACAGCGGAGAAGGGGCAGAGTGTGGACAGGGTCTTAGGTGCTGGGTGGTTATTCGTCTGCCCCTGTTGAATATTGCCGCTCACCGCTTGCAGTTTGAGAGGAACAACTGCTCATTGAGGAGGAGGAGCCGACTTCAAACATCCTGTTTGGACACTGCAATTTGCTTTCAGGAGCTCCTTTGGCACCCGGATCATGGGCATCAAAACACAATAACAATGGGGGCATGGCTAGCAGTGCCAGCGATGTGGTCGTGCTGCAGAGGGCCTCTGCGTGACGCCCGGGTCTGAAGCTGAATAAAATGCTGATTTTCCTGCTGCCGACCTTGGAGAAGGAAGAAAGATGTGCTGCAATCATTGGAAATTAAGGCAATGAAGCAGGGATCCTCGACGTGAGCTATGCAGCAGGCGAGAGCCCGGGAACCAAGTCACCCCGTTGCCAACGGAGCATCCCCAAGATGGCCGTGCTGCTTTACAATCACTCCCGGCCAGCAATCACCCGGCCAGTTTGCAGAGGTGAAGCCGTTTGACTTAACCAGAGAGTGGGAGTTCTCGCCCCGTGCACCAGGAGCTGCCTGCAATCCAGCCGATGCAGAGAGGGAGGACGTGAGCCCAAGCAGCAACCTGGCAGCCTGACAAGTGAGTGACTGCACCTCCTTGCATACCCGGCTGAGGAGGGAAGCAGGGAGGTATGAGCCCAGGGCGGGACAGCGCTATCCAGGTAGAGGTCATTAATAGCCCCCAGCTCCACAGGGGTGGCAGCGCCGTAGAGCGGGAAGTCAACGGAGGTTGTGAGACGTGGAGTGGGGGGAGGAGCACACAGGGAGTCGTGTCGGATGGACTCCCGGTACTAAGCTGAAAGCAGGAGGGCACTGTACATCACAAAAGCCTTCTCACTTGACCTTAATGTTGCAAGCTACTTTTAATGAGGAAGGGAGACCGTGTCCACGGAACAATATGTCTAGGCATCCAAGAGGCCAGAAAAACATGGATATTTCCACATTGCTGATGCCAGCAGAGAAGGGGAACAGAGCGGAGGCGGGGAAGGCAGTTCCTCCATCCCCGCACCACTCAGCAGCCCAGTTGGCAACAAAAGAAGATATGCAGGCCTTTGCCATGGATATCAAGGCAGAGTTCTGAAATTGTATGGCCGAAATTTCAACCAGGCTGGACCGTCTGGACCAGAAGGTAGTGGAGGCAGAGCAGAGGCTGGGGGAATCAGAAGACCAAGTCCTGGATCACTCTACAGTGCTAGCTGACCTACAATGAAGAATACTTTCAATGGATAAAAAGAGTGAATCCCTGGAATCGAAACAAGAGGACATGGAGAACAGAGCTTGTAGGAATAACTGACGTATTAAGGGAGTGCTATCCTCCATCTCTGATCAGGCACTTTCAGAATACATAGGAGATTTCGTCCAAGCCCTCCTGCCTGACATGGACAAATCACTGCTATTATTGGACCGCACGCACAGATTGCGCCACCGGGGAGGCCCATCACTAAATGCCCCACCAGACGTAAACACCCGGGCCCATTTCTACACCACGAAACAAGAGATAATGGCAGCAGGGTACACACAGGGCAATCTAACCTACCAGGGCTCAGCTCTCCAAATCTATCAATATCGGGCCACCACTACAGTCCAGAAATGTAGGTCGCTCCGCCCTATCACTTTGTTCCTGCAACAACAAAACATCAAGTCGTGTCAGAGTCGAGTGCAGTCTCTGCAGTACAGACTCCATTCAGCGCTCTCAAGTTGCAGAGTCTATCTTCAATTTCTGCTAGTGGGAGATTTCTTAAACCCACCTGAACCGCTGAGCGGCCGTGGAGTTGTGGCAGAGTCGAGTGCAGTCTCTGCAGTCCCTGTCAGGACTGGTAAGGACATGGCATCAGAACAAGATGGCCAACAATACCACCCGGCAAAAACATCAAACGAGGTAGAAGAAGACGAGAAAAGGCAACTGAGAAGCTCACGCCAAAAACAGCTGCCTTCATGCCCCTCATTATCAGCAAAACAATCTACAAAGCTAAGACCACAAGGCTTTTTTGCCACAAACCCCACACTGCCAGGAAACAGCCTCAGCAACATCGCAGGCGCACAATCCTGCCCTGTGAAACCGGCGCAGAACCACCAGAAAACTGCCAAAAAAGGTGCGCAAACGCTGGTAGATACCTCAGCCACCCAATGTGACACCCCAAATGCAAGGGGTGAACCCACCCCGGACCCTGCTCCGAGCCCCCGAGCCGCACAAAAGGCCAATTGAACGGGAGGAAATGAAACCAAAACTGGGGCAGCCCAGAACGCTCGGCTCGACCTTTCTGGTGGAGGCAGCCCAATGCAGCCAGTCAGAGGACTGACTGCGAGGGACCTGCCCCAACCTGAGAGAGCCCAAGAGCGCGAGACTGCCCCAGCATCGCCGACAACATCGGCCAACAAAACAAATCTTCAAGCCATAAGGGAAACTCCACCTACCTCGGATGGAGAGGCCACGCGGATAATCCTCGCAAGCCAGGGCGCTCCTGGGACGTGGGCGAGCCCCCGGCCAGCAGGCTCAGTGGTCCTATCCCCCCGACTGAGCCCTCGCTGTGCCCGGGAGGTCCACAGGCACTGGCAGGGACCGCAGTGCCTATTGAGATCATGGCGCAGGTCCACGCCGCATGGAGCTCCAACAACACGGAACTCCTGGAGCCCCGCCCACAAGACCCGGAGTTGTGCAACCCGGGCACTGCTGCAGTCCCGATTCGCGAATCGGACTCTCGAGCTCCCCCAGTGGCCAAACCCACAGCTCAGCTGACACCTGTCAAGACTGGAGAAGCTCTGTGTGGCACAGCCTGTCATGACACCACAGGGGATGAATGGGAAAAGGTATACAACCACCAGCCCGCACCCCAGAGAAAGAAAAGAGGGGGAATCCCTACACCAAATGGAGAAATGGATGCTAAAAAGCAAACACAAAAAAAACACCAACAATAAAGGTCAAAGACCTGCCCCAACGAAAAAGGGGCCTCAAATGCCCACAAAGGGACCAAGCCCAAAAAATATCATTTGCAACTCACTAAAAGAACTTTTCGCAAGACAAGGAAAAAGAAAGTACGAAGTACTTACCGAACTCACAGATGATTAAATCCTAGAAGCCCTAACGGACGCGCCGCCAGTCTCAAAAGCGCGCAAAACAGTCTGCACCCCCAGCCAAAGTAGCACACCCTTAAGCGACAAAGCGGCACCAGACCTTGCACCGCAGGAGAAATCACCTGTGAACCCTACTCCAGAGTAACAATACAGCCCCTGACGCGGCTGCCATACTGGACAAAATCCCACAACTTCCACAAACAAACTCAACACCCCCTGCCTACTCAGGTGAGCGACCAAACCTCCCCTACATGGATTCGCCACCCCCTAAGGGGAAATAAAAGGACGCTGATGCACTCGAAGGTCCACTTCCCAGCGACCTCCACTCACCCACGCTGCGCAAGATCGTAGATCCTCACAACCTTAACGACTTACCAGGCCCATACCCCAGAACAGCGGCCGACACAGACGGCAG
Source organism: Ambystoma mexicanum (assembly GCF_040938575.1). Classification (NCBI taxonomy): domain Eukaryota; kingdom Metazoa; phylum Chordata; class Amphibia; order Caudata; family Ambystomatidae; genus Ambystoma; species Ambystoma mexicanum. Next base: position 143,051,082 of record NC_090936.1, on the reverse strand, counting down.
ATTCCAGTAATCAAGAGACCTGCAAGAAGATCCTCTCTACCACATCTGCCACGGGACACCCGGCTCACACAGAATTTGATGGATGACAGGTGTTCACATGAAAAACCCTTTGGGACGCTGGTCAGAAGCAAGACCCACGCCAATACGCTGCCCAAAGAAACTCCAACAAAAAAGCCAGACATGATGACAATAATGTCTTTTACATTTACCCTCCAACTCCCTAATTTATTGTTCTAGCTGGGATTGGGCTTGCCGTTTGTATTTGTAGTATGCCGCTGTGTCGGCTATAAACTCTCCCCTAATCACTGCCTTAATGGCATCCCATGTGACAGCCATTGATGTGTCTTCGGCAGGGGTCTCCTGAAAATAGTTCCGTATCGCTTTGGCAGTGGTGTCTCTAACGGCCATGTCATTCAGAACTGCATCGTATAATCGCCAGGGTGGTCTAGAGCTTCGGGAAGGGTCGCAGTCCCTGACAGTCAGTTGTAACGGGACGTGGTCTGATAATACTCTAGTTCCGATGGATACCCCGTCTACGAAGGAGAACAGCTGGGGGGAGGCCAGAAGCAAGTCTATCCGGGAGGAAGAACAGTGGACAATGGAGAAAAAAAGTGAAGTTCTGCTCCCTCGCATCCAGCACCCTCCATGCATCGACCACCCCCAAGGATTTAAAGAAATGCTAAATGCCCACAGCTTCCTTATAATCTCTCGCCGATGGGGCATGTGTCTTATCTGTCAGTGGGTGTGGGACCCCGTTGAAATCTCCCCCAATCAACACATGCCCTTCGAGAAAGGGGAGGATAGACTCCTCCAATTGTTTATATAAATGTTCCTGTCCATCATTAGGGGCATACACCGAGATCAGGGAGTACAGTTGTCCAAAGATCTCCCCCTTAATGCCCCCAAACCTCCCCCAGGTCCTGTATAATGTATATGGTTCCTCCAGTGTTTGTGCCACTCAACGCTAGAAATTGTTTCAGAAAATCCGGGGGGAGAAGATGGGTTTCCTGCAGAAAAATCACTTTGCTGTTCAAGTCTATTAAGCGTTGCAGTATTGGTTTTCATTTTGCTTAGGAGTTCAGACCCTTTGCATTGAAGGAGACAAACTCCAGCTTTTGGTGTGCCGGAAGTGCTATACTGGGATCAGGGTCCTCCATCTTAGGGGTTGGGAGGGGATAGTTCTTTTGCGACTCCCACAACACTGCATATGTGGTGTAGGCCACTACCAAGTGACAACCATAGTTTTATTTGAACTAGGAAACCAGAAAAAAACCATCCAACAGGTAACTGAAAAAAACAATATAGGGCATTTAGCCCTGTCCGACCTCTGAGTGACATCACACTCCGGGCCAGGCACGGGCCGCATGAAGCCCGGGCTAAGAACATTGTCTTTTAATGCTTTCACTGCTGCTAAACTTAAGTACACCCTTTTCCAAGGGGGCCTGCCACTTGACCATCCCCGCAGACTCAGGTGTGTGGAGGGGATCTCCCGGGTTTCCAGCCTTTAAGAACCCTTGCCCATATGCCCCCTTTTGATTTTGAGGCTTCCTTGCCATCTAGATTTCGAGTGCTCGCCGAGGCAGAGCTGATGGTTTCCTTCTGTGCAGAGGAACTCCACATGATCCCTTCTTCCTCCTCCAGCCTGTCAATAGAGCATGCCGACCACTTGAACATAAACTGTAGAGTAGTTGGAAAAAGCCAATGGTATTTGATGTTTTTTTATTTTTTTTTTGTTTTGATCAAATTTATTGATTTTACAAAATGGAATCTCTTCACTGTAGGTGCTTTTCCTTTGTTATAGTATGGGATTTTCTTCTTTCATGCAGTCTGCCAGGGCGGCTTCCAAGATCTTCACCGTTGTGATAGTCCAGCTAGTTTTCCTTCCGTTTAGTAGACGGGACCACCAGGAGTCTTCTTATCTCAACGAGAAGGGTTCAAGAAGAGGCTTTAAGCAGTGGTCGAAGTGGGCGGGAGTGGTCGGGAGCGGTGCTCCTCTACTTCTTTTAATTAAGTTTTACTCTTCCTATACTTTTATTTTAAAAAGAAACCATTCCGGAATGGTTTCGTTTTAAAATAAATGTGTAGGAAGCAGTTGAAAATTGCACTTCAGTGCAGTGTACTGAATATTTCCTTAAGCTGCAGGCGCATGCGTTTGGCGGTTTATATTGTGCATGAGAGGGGTTGTGGCGATGGGGTTTGCGGGGAGCGGTGCAGACCAGTAGGGAACATAGCTCCACTACTTCTTTTCGTACACTTCGACCACTGGCTTTAAGTATGCTTTTCTCAGGCTAGAGGTTTCCAGGCACCTCATGAGAAGGTGTCTTACTGATTTGGATTCTGTGGTGGTCTTGCATAAATTACACCTATTGGATGTAGCTAGACCTCTGAGGGCTCTGATTTTGTTGGTGTGCAGACGGTTTAGCTTGGCCCTTAAGAAAGTTTGTCTCATGCGTTTGTTAGGGAAGCATCTGAACACTTGTTCAATTTCATTGAGCTTTTTGGATTGACTTGGGAGGTGCACCAGGAGTTTGTTTGAGGCGGCCTTGTCTAGCGTTTCTATCCAGTCCAGTTCACTTAGCTTTTTCTTGACTCGCATTGGATTTTGGCAGAGGTCCTCCTCGTTGCAGCCAGATTGCTCCAATTGGAGTTTCTTCTTGAGTGCCCAGGTTGCAACTGGCGGCAGCGATTTCTTGGTTTATCAATTTGTACTGCGGGGGTGTCTGGCATGATCAGTTTTCTGTAGAGTGCCATTTCGTTCCAGTCGACTGTTGCTTTTAGCGAGAGCAACCCCAGTTCTCTCCTTATTGGTGGCAGGTGTAGCACTTCTCACTAGAAGTGGCCTTCGAGTTTCGCCCAAAGAGATGAGGGGATTGTCGGAATGGCTTCTCCTCCGTATGTCAGGGACGGAATCACTTTTCCTTTGTAGTATTTTATCACAGGCACGAGTGAGAAGCGTCCATATTTTATGTCCATTGCCTTCGCCTGGGCGGTGAGTTTCCAAGTTTTTACCCAGAGGTTAACCTGCATGCTTGTCTCATTGCCAGAGCTGTCGATCATGACCCCGAGCTACTTGAATTCTTTTACTTGTTAGATTTCGGTGGACTCAATCGCCCATTGGTTGGGTTTTCTTTTTGTTTTTGTGTGTTTTTCAATCACCAAGATTTTAGTTTTTTCTTTATTGATCTCCAGGCTGTTTTTCGTTATGTAAGTTGCCAGGTTGCCGAGTTGGCGTTGGAGACCGATCGGCGTCTGGTCAATCAAGATGATGTTGTCAGCGTAGAGGAGCCTTGGGACTCTGGTCGCCTCTATTTTGGGTGGAAATATTCTGAGGGCTTCGCAGGTCTCTTTGTAGTCTCCAAGGAATGCTGTAAAGAGCGCGGGCGCCAGAGGTCATCCCTGCTTCACACCTCTGTTGGTTGGAATCTCTTCAGAGAGGGTGCCTTTTTGGTTGAGCTTTACTCTTATCGTAGTTTGTGTGTGAAGAGCAATGATGGGATCTAGAATCTGATTGGGTCAGTTCCATGCGTCCAGTTTGGTCCATAGTAGGTCGCGGTCGATCTTGTCGAATTCCTGGGTTAGATCGACGAAGGCCATGAATGCCTTCTTTTGTTGTGCTCTAGAGATGCTTTTTATTATGCTCTGTAGCATGATGTTTACTGTGGTCCCTATGTTCTTGGTAAATCCTGCTTGAAAAGGATCGCCACAAGGGGAGTGTTTAGCCCAGTGTTGAAAGCTTTCTAGGAGACGTGAGCCGTAGATTTTGCCTATCGTGTCTAACAACGCTATTGGGCGAAAGTTGGAGGGATCAGATCTGTCACTCTTTTTGAAGATGGCGACGATTGTTGCTGAAGTCCAGGAGCTGGGAATTGTCTTTGAGAGGCTTATCTCTTTGAAGACGATGCTGATGAAGGATGCCCAGGCACCTTGGTGGTTTTTCAAGTCGATGTTCGTTATCCCGTCCGGGCCTGGAGCTCTCGATGGTTTTAGCTTTTGAATTGCTTGTACTATGTCTGCTTTTTTGCAGTAATCTTCCCAGGGTGTAGGGCCTGGAGGGTTGTTTGATTTAGGCTTTTGGGATGGATTCAGGAACAGGCTGTTGAAGTGGCTAATCCATCTTTCTTCACTCACAACGTTAGTTGTTGAAGGACTTGTATTAGTGTTTGACCCTTTTACGAGGTCCCAGAATTCTCTGGAGTTTTTGCCGTTGACCTTTCTTAGCATAGTGTTACTCGATAGAATTTGCTCCATCGTGCGTAAATATTTGCCTTCTCTTGGTAGAGTTTCTTGATTGTTGGCGAGTTTGCCTTGTTTGCTTGTCGATTAAGTTTGCGGAGAGCGCGACATTTCTCTACCAAGAGTTTGTCATAGTGATGCATGCCTTGTGGTGTTCCCTGCTTTTTGGGTGCACCCGCTTGGTATTACGGAGCTTTTAGTGATCTCCAAAGACCTACATTTTTTCTTGTAGGTCACGGATAGTTCCAGAATTCTTTCTTTCGTTAGCCGCAGACGATTTCCTTGGTTGGTCACTTCTACTGTTTCTTTCATTGTCAGATTTGGAGATCTTTGTGAGCACCACGATATTTCCAGGATGTTATGGTCGCTTGCCTTGGAGCGTATAATGGCGAAAGATGACATTAAGTTGAGCATTGCCTCTGATGCGAACATATAGTCGATGGTGGCTTTTTGGGACTTTCTTTCCCAATTTGGGATTTGGGAAGCTTTTGAAGAGATTTGGTCTGCGTTGAAGATGAGTCTGGAGTCAGTTAGTTTTACCCATTTTTGACCTCTGGAGTCCCCCCGCCGCTTTCCGTTGTTCGTTGTGAGGGGTTCTTTTGTGTTCAGGCAGTTCGCGTTTCGATCTCCGCATATGACAATCAGCGTTGTTTCCGAGTTGGCTTGGATTTCATCTATTTCGGATTCCAATGTCCGCAGGAATCTCTCATCCGTGGTGCCTCTGGGGTTCCAAAAAATGGTTATTATGACCATTGAGGATGTCTGAGTCTTTTTGCTGGTTGGATTGATCCTGGTCCACTTCACCTGTACCGAGAGGTGGCTTTGGGAGAAGGAACACTTTTTTTCAATTGCCAGGCCGCAACCTGATCGAACTGCAATTAGGAGGCCAGCTGATGGGCGGCCTATCAGGGCTCTTTTTGCTGGCACGATTTCGATTGCGTAGCCGTCCATTGCTGTGGCGGTTGTCAGCCAGGTCTCCTGAAGTGCTAGAATGTCATAAACTCCCAGGTTGGTGTCTCCCGTTGTCATCAGGTGTTTGAAACCCCTTGTGTTCCATGATCCCAGTTTTAGTGAGGCTGGTGTATGATTCTTTCCTTTTATGTGGCTTCGAGTTTCTTGCCTTTTTTGCCTCACTTCTGATTGCTATTTGCTAGCCCCGGGGTTTGATGGTTTCGGTAACCACGCCCAAAGTTTTTTTATTGAAGCAAAAGAAAGTGTGGTTCGTGTTGTTTTTATGTAGGGATCAGGGTGGCTGTTCATTCCGGATGTCTTTGTTCGTGTTGGCACCTTTTCTTGCGGGAGATCTTCACTATCAGGATAGTTAGAGTTGCCTGTTTGTTCTGTTCTTGGTGAGTCCGGAGTCTTAGTTTGTTGTCGTCTGTTGGGTGAGGTGCCATGGTTTGATTCTGCCCGATGGTAGAGTGCCGTTTTCGTCCTGTAGTGCGCCGTTTGGCTTCCTGGTGGTTTGTTTTCTGTGCTTTTGTCGAGGACTGGCTTTTTGTCTTGGTATTCAGTTAGGAGAAGCCCCTTTTTGAGTAGGGTTTCGACAACTTCCCTGGTCAGGATTGCTCTTGGAGATTCTATTATATCTATGTAAGCCTTTGCCTTTCTGGCTTTGTGATATGGTTCGACGAGAGTGATGTCGTCCGGGCTTAGACGTTTAAGGTCTTTGGTGTCTCTCAGGATCTTCATGATTGTTCCTCTATTCAAGGTTATGGCTTCTGAGTTTTTTTCTGTTTGTTCTTATTTGAGGATAATGCTTCTTGAAGGTATTTTAAGTTCTCCTCTGGCAGGTAGGGGTTTGTTGTGGGCGCTCGCTACCTCCTTGCGGGGTGATCTTGTGCTGTGGGGCATTTTGCGATCTGTATTTGCGTGTTCCCTGGGTCTCTTCATTGCGGCAGGCCCTTGTGGACCAGGTCTTTCGTTTGTTCTTCGTTGTCTGTGGGTATTCGATTCTGGTAGTTTTGGATGAAGTGATTCTTTTGAGAATCGTGATTCGGTGAGCGGTTTCGGGGGGGAGTTGTCGCGCTGTTCCATCTGCGTTTTTTGGTGGAGGTTTTTTTTTCCGAAGGTGCTCCGAGAGGGTGATTCACAGTTATGCGCTTTCTTGCTTGCCCCTGCCTCGGGGAGAGGTGGAGGGTTATGTCCATGCACTTTTGTCTGCCATGAACTCCTCGACTGTCCTCAGGGACTGTTGGGTTAAGTGAGGGGGTAACGTTTGAGTTTGTGGAGATGTGGTTTTCTGCTGATTGAATAGGAAGTAGTTTGGTTTTTGTGAATTTTTGTTCGCTCGGGGGCTGATTTGTGAGCTGCTCTGATTTGTTGAGGTCGATTTTGTACGGATGGGCTTGATCAGTCGGGTCTTAGGGGACCCGCTTGATTTAGAAGAAGGCTTGAGATGGTTTGGAAAATCGATGGTAATGCAGGTCTCTTTGCTCAGACTTGGATTGTAGGTGGGGCCTTCTTTTTTTGTGGTTTCAGTTGTGTTCTTTCCTGTTGGAGTATCTCGTTCGATACCTGAGAATACGAACAGAGCTTCGCCTGTTGGGGAGTCAGTTTGAGTTTGAGCGCTGGGTCCTAGCGTCTTTGGTCCTTAAACTTCACTGGTCCTTACTAATCGCTAGAAACAAGCTAGAGGCTCACTATGCGGAACACACGGCACACTCTCTTTTGGTGACCAGGCAGAATTACTATGTAAAAGGTACTAAAGCCAACTAGTTTCTGGTGAGGAAATGGACCCAGGCGAAGCGGCGTAACACAATCATTGGGTTACGGGACCAAAATGGGAAGATGCAATATGAGTGAAGGGCAAAAATGCAGTTTGCTGTTGATCATTTTACCAAAGCAATGTCGCTTTCCAGAAAAGCAGAAGCAGCATCTGGGGAAGACGTCTCTTCCGTATCTCTCCTTAGAGGAAAACATGGCATTAGAGGCTCCAATTCACACGGGGGAAGTGGACGTGCCTATTAAGTCTATAAATACTAAACAGAGAGGATGCCCTATGTGCTGAAAAATTCAATAAATGTGTTTCAGAAAGCGCATGTTGAAGACCAGAGGGTGTGATCTTATTAAAAATATATCATTTTATTCTGTTACAATTTCATAAAATACATCATTTTTGAACAATTATAAGACAACATTTCATTTCAAATCAACATATATTTTTGTGATCTCTTTTTGTGACCTCTTCTAGAGTGACATTGAAGGCTTGGAGGTGGGCGCTGCGACAGAAGACGATTGCCAAAGCTATCGACCCTTACACCCCGGTCTTCCACAACCCAGCCTTTTCCCCTGGGATGCAGCCGGGGCCTTCAAAAGTTGGAAACAGGAGGGCCTACAAACACTATCTCAGCTCTTTGAGGGCAGCCAACCATACACCTTTGAAAAATGTAAAGCAGCCTTCCTCCTTACTGAAGCAGACAGGTTCTCTTATGGGCAGCTACGCCACTGGATAACAGAGCCAGCGGTCAGACTGGGAGCCACAGGGACTTGGGAGTGCTTGAACTCACGATACAGGAAGGTATTTAAGCCAAATGAGTGTCGAAGATATGCAGACTCCTGCGGGGGGATATGCTAGCAGACCGTCCCTCATACATGATCAATTGGGAAGGTGACCTGGGTCGACCATTAAAGGATCAATCCTGGCTGGATATTTTGGCTAGAAATGATTCCTCCTCTAGATGTGTCACTAATAACGAATGCGCCCTGAAACTCATGTTTCCTTGGTATTACTCACTGCTTCAGCTAGACCATTTCCAGGCATCTGGGGAACCACTGTGTTGGCGGAAAAGTGGAGCGCGAGAGACATACCTTCATATGTGGTGGAACTGCCCGCTCATTAACTCCTTTTGTGAACAGGTGGTTTCAGTAGTAAGGGACGTAGTGATTATCAAGCTCCCAATGACACCAGAGGTAATGCTCCTGAAGTGTATCCTAAATCTGGCAGATCTGCTCAGTTGAGAACTCAGCTATTGCTGGAAGCACGAATCATGATAGCTTGCTGCTGGAAACGCACAGAAAGCCCGCCATTGGCCCTCTAGTGGGTTAAAGTATGGGATGTCTTGGTTGGGGAGAAAATCACTGAAGCTAAAGAACGACGCTTACACCAATTTACAGACACACGGCGGCCCCTTTTGGGGTTTGATCGTGAGTTCCCGGCCTTGACACATAAACCCAAACTGGCAAAACTATTTTTTGCAAGGCCACGGTTAGGCCGGAGGGGGAGGGACCCAGGGCGGAGGGCAGCTGTTGACATGGCATTCTGGGGAAATATGTGAAGTTCTGACCTCGTTGGAAATACTGCCCTTCTTTGTACTATGTATAAGCTTGTTATGACCATGTACCATGTTTCAACCAAATAAATACAGTTCTTAAAAAACGAACACAAAAACAACGAACACTGACTTGAAAGAACATCACTGCGTAAGTAGATCTGGTGAAAAATATTTAAAAGTAATTGGAAATCCATTACTATTGTGCTTCTGTACATAACGTGACTTCCGTGAGGGGCAAAATACACTGTGTCAGCTCTTTGAGACCCACCACCACGCACTGTTAAAGTTTGCTATGGAATTGAAACAGGTAAACCCACGTACGAGGCACCAAGTCTGTCTTTTGGCTGACATTTCACACGAACTTTTGCATTTGAAATCTGCCGTAAAGGAAAAAAACGAGGAGAAATTAACATTAAAGATCCTGTGTGACTGAATGGGAACCTCTGGTAAAGAAGCGGGGGGTGGAGGGGAGTAAAAGAGAAGAACAATGGAGAAACGGAGGGACAAATTATAAGAAGCAATAATAACAAATGTGGCATCACTCCTCTGATCCAAGGTCGATCAGAAGAAAGACTCAACAAGGGGAAAAGCCAAAAGCATGCAGTCTCCATTAGATCACCATCTTATTTGGAAGATTCAGTTTTCTCCCTACGAAATCAAAATTATAGTAGAAACCCACTAAATTCAACTCATTTTCAGGTGCGCTGTAACATAATGGTGCCTCCAAATATCTCTCTGGTCCCTTTCCTTAAGTTGTATGAGGTCATCGACGAGAATGATAAAGACCAGGCTACCTTACTGGCAATAATTCACTGAGTTAATTTTCGTGGAATTCTTCATTTCTTCACTCCAATCAAGAGTCGACCAGGAAGCAGCTAGCCCCGTCGCACTACAAAATAAGTTACACGAACCTATAAATGCAGAGGGAAGCTGATAAAAAACTTTTATTAGGAACACTGTTGTAAATACTGAAGGATCGTTTGTGCCTTTTGCTCTGGGTCTATTCTCTGCTGCTGTCTGAGATATAGCCCTCAGAAGGCATGCACCTTTAATCTTCGTATCTGGACTCTGCCAGTGTTTGTGGTATAGCCCTCAGCAGGTTGTCTCTCTCCCAGAAGCTTCCCTCTCTGACCGATGCCACCTTCTGCCCCTCTCTCTTTGGCCACTATTCTCTACTTGTCCCAATTGCAGGGAGCTAGACGTTTCTGCAACACTTCCTGTCTGGTCCTGTGGCTTTATATAGGTTGGTTGATTGCTGTGATTGGTCAATGTTTTTCTTAGTTAGTCCTTCTGCTAGTTCAAAACGTATTCCCTTATTAGTTATGTCCTCTTTCTAGCTTGGCCTCTGAAGGAGTTCCTATTCATCTGATTATGATATCCTATTTTTCAGATATTGCATTTCCTTTGAAGCTAATTGTATAATGAGGCATTCTGCAGCAGCAACTGAAGGATTATGTGTTTGTGCAGCCATTTTGAAGTCAGGCGGAAGCTGACCTTTTCGTTGGCGACTCTGCTGTAGGTGCCGGTGTCGCACCCCGGCCACAGGGTGCGACACCAGTGCCTATATTTCCCACCTTAAGTGGGAAATATAGGCATGGGGTACGTTTTATGCTTTTGGGAAGTAAAGAGGTGAGCCGTTCTGGTGTTCTGCCCATTGGACATGAGTATAGTTAGTGCCCCTGCTTTAATACAGGCTCCCTAGCTCACATGCTTGGGTGTGCAAACACAGCTGGGATAACGTCTGCTCTTTATGTTGTCCAGCTTGATCTCTAAGCGGTCTCTGGATTGCTCGTCAGAACAAGAGGATCTCTGAGTATCTTGCTATGATGGGAACGTTTCTCCAGCATGGCAACATAACAGTAGTGGCATTGATAAGGCACATGTCCTCAGGGTACTAGGCCCAAGGACAACATAAGCACCAGTGTTGGACTGTTCAGAGCAGGGTGGGGAAATCACAGAGGGTGTCTCTCAGGGAAGTCTATGATGGGGTCCCAGGGTTATTGTGGTAGGTCTTCTGACCCGAGGGCTGCAGGGATACCTGCTAGGGGTTGTACCACACTTTCTCCTCGCCTGTTGTAACTGTATGGCTTAGGGCACATGGAGGGGCTCTGATGAATCCACCATATAGCACCTTCAGGGACCCCTTCACATTGTGCATGGTCATCCCTGGTTCCCAGAACCCCTTCATAGAAGAAATAAGATCAGATAATGTTACTTCATCACAAGCACCCTCTTACTTAATAACATGTTCTTGCATAATTCCACAACTGACGGCTGGGCAAAATGAAGTAACACACATGCCTGGATCAACATGAATACATGAGCATAGGTAAAGGCACAGAGGTGTAAAATAGGGTCTGTAGTGGGAGTGGAACAGGTACCCCCGCATTCTTGACAGGCAGCCCTGCCCATGCGTAGGGAAAGCCATCTACACAGCACTCTCCTCATCACTGTAATGCTGTCTCAAAACTTGACACGTCACTAAGAACCTTTATGATATCATATTTTCTCAAAGCACAGGCCTATTTGAATTGTGGTAAAGAGAAAACACAGATAATACTATACTTGAGCGTAACACTTGTAGAAATCGTTCATTTTAGCACCCTAAACAGCCATCTGACCAACTCATCTTGCCACTAGTTTGACCTCAGTTGATCTGATATATGGCCGATACAGCCGTGTGAGATGCCACTCATTTGGCTGCTAAGTGTCTCCTTTTCATCCAGCATTCGGTCAAAGGGCCTTCAAAGGGCCTTCACGCGCATGCCCAGTACACAACATACACAGCAACACAATTCCCAGGCACATAAGCGTTCAGGTGCAGACATTCGGTATTGTACCAAAATGTCGCCCTCATTTGTGCGCCCCCGGAGTCACTGTGACTTTGGAGGGGCACAAAATGAGGGTGACATTTAATGTGCCCAAGCAGAGCGGGGTTTGCGGGGGTGTCCCCCGCTCTACCTGGGCGCAGTAATGGGGGTCGGGGGTTGCAAGGGTGTCCCCTGCTTACCATTTCGGAAAGCGCGGGACACGTAAGAAAAAAAAAAGGTAAGTGGTGTGAGGGGGGGGTTGGTGGAGAGGGGTACTGCAGGCCAGGGGAAACGGGCACAGTGATCCATACGATCACTGCGCTGTGCCGTAACTGGTGTCGGCATTTTCAGCCGTTGCAGTTGAGGGGGGCACAGTGATCACATAGATCCCAGACATTTTACCACAGTGTTGTGGGCCAGAGGTTAACTCTGCCTTGGTGAATCCCTCCATCAGCTGGGAATCAGGCTTCCATCCAACCCACAAGTTTTGTGTTTCTGAGAGTACAGTTGACACTTTTGAGTGTTTTTGTTAAAGATTTATGACCCTGCTCCACTAGGCCGAGTTAAAAGCCTGAGGCTGCAAGGGTGTTTAATGAGGTTCATTTTATCGCTCTTAAATGTATACAATATTCAGGGTTTTTATAGCTACAGGCAATTCCCTGAGATCTCCCAGGTGTATTTACTACAAAAATCAGCATGGGCGGTCACAGGAAACTGGCTGAGTGTACGCCCATGCAGCCAGTAACCTTGGAATAAAGAGTTCTGAACAATCTTCGGGTTATAAGAACAATTCTACGAGCTTTTCTGATTTTTATAGCCCACAGTTTGGCAAATGAGAACATTAATTGACCATTCCAGCGGTTATAATTACGCTTTATAGACAGAGTTTAAGGGTAATATTATGGCCTTGAAAACCAAGCTAAAGGCCTGAGTGCAGCAAGGTTGCTCGCCATAGTTTGTTTTATTTATTTATTTATTTGAAAATAGCCTTTACAAAAAAGAAACCAACATTAAAATACCTATACATTTCCTAAGATTAAATTACATTACATTACCATAGTATAACAAACCAATCACCATCACCCAATGAGTCTAATGAAAAAGAAAAACGTTGCACTGTTTAACTGCTACCCATTGAGAACCCTTACTTCAGAGAAAGAGCAGGCCATTGTTAGCTTCTTAAAAAACACTTTCCAGGTGAGATTGCCCATATCTGTTAAAATATTTGTTTCTTTTTTAACCGTGTCAGGATTGGTTTAAAACAGTTGACTTTGATGGGGCAGGCATGAAGTTATCCCTGCCTCCTAATCGGTGCAACACATGCCTGTCCTTTATGCACACAAAGGTTCACAAGCAGCACTATAGGGTGCAGCAATGACATGCCTAACCACCATGGTGGCACTGCTCATCCCATCTACCTACGGCCAATACACAACATACCTCGGACTTTCCAAGACTCTCCTGAAAACACCACAAACATGTATCTACCTGACTGAATCCCACCCCACCCTGAGAAATGCATACGTATGTACTCATCCACGTCCTTATTTGTTTATTTAGAAGTACATGTTGAGTTAATATATGTAAATAAAACAAAAAACAAACAGTAACATTCTGATTCTCTGTAAGCACCAGTGTCAGGGGTCAGACCTGTTGGACACCAAACAAGTATTGGCAATGCCAACAGTTTTGGCTTATGTAGGGAGAAGATAGGCATTTGCCAGACGCTGTAATAATGATACTACAGGGCCATAAAATGGCCACAGCTGGAACATGGTGTTGTAGTATTTTGATCTGTTTTATTTTGTGTTCTATAATATGTACTTCCTGCAATTAGTTTGTATTTTTATTAGATTTTGTAAATGTTATATTTGTTCAGCGCCCTGCATCCTTCAGACCAGGGTTGTGCTTTATAAAACCTTAAATTAAATGCATAAATAAAGGATACTTTGCCAAACTGATGAGATAATTATTAGTATTTGTTTTGGCGGAAGGCCATCTTGGGCAATTGAAAAAGACACTGAAGGAGGGTTCGAACTGAGCTCCATGCTGCTTCCTTTTCCATGTCGAGGGTTCAGACTGAAGCAAAACAACAGCGGTGATGGCTGGAAGGTTTAGAATTAATCTTAACCTCTGGCATTGCTCTTGGCAATCCTCCAGCCCATCATTCTTCGCCTGCCAAGCCATTACTGAAAGGGGAAAGACCATATGCAAATCAAGTTTGGTCCCACCTGCAAAGGGGTAGTCCAGCCCAAACTGCTAGGTCACAGCCCTTCTGCACGTGACCACACGCATCTCCTTGTGAGCCTCATCAGTAGCTTTGGTCTCTATGCCCAGCAGGCACAGGACCCAGGTCTGGGCATACCCGTCCCACTCGAGGTGACTAATGCAAAACAATAGAGGTGATGTCTGAAAGGTTTAGAATTCATCTTAACCTGTGGCATTCCTCTGGGCAACCCTCCAGACCATCGTTCTTTGACTGGCAAGCAATTACAGAAAGGGGAAAGACTGCTACACTACCAATTTTGTGACCATGAAGCCCATGCAAGCCTACATAAGGGTAAGCACAGAGTGGGACATTGACATATCTCACCATGCACTCTACACCATCTTAGGGATTGCACTCAGTTCCTGTTCCACTGTGGAAAAAAGCAATATGTTGGCTAATGCCAAACCATTATCCATGGTCACTGTCATTTGTGGCTAGTGCCACACCGTGGAGAGAGTAGAGAGGTACAGTTAGTTTCCCTTACAGTGTATCAGCAATGGGGACAAAATAAATAATTCTGTCAGAGGCTGCTGTCCAAGACAAAGGTTCTTGTATGGGGACGAAGATTGCATTGTGTGTTGGTTGATGTTACAAATGTTGATGACAAATACAGTTGCAAGCAAGATCACTCAATGAATAACAGCTCAAGAAATGTAAGTGGGCAGGTGCCCAATCTGCTGATGCTTACAGTTGTATTGCAGAGGGAGACGAAAGTGTAATGTTTGTATTGCACTTGTGATATCAGTGTGATGGCACAGATCACATAAATGGTCAGTTCCATAACAGGTTGTATAAAGGTGCCTCTAACTGACTGAAGGGACCTCAAAGGGAATCTATATATTGCATTTCCCTTGGTCCAATAAAAACTGCTTTTACCTCCACAGGATCATGCTGGTCGACGATTGCTTTTATGATTATACAGAACTCGAATGCCACATAAGGTAACACTTTGCAAGCTTCCCTATGTTATGGTTTTACTGACTTTAAAAGGCAACTTCCACAGCTATTATGCTGCTGCAATTTAGGAATGCTTGCCTGTCTTCTAACGTATTGAACGGGTAGAGTTTGGCGTTAAAACACCCAAAAGAAGTCAGTTATAATGTTATGCTATGCTATGCTATGTTATGCAATGCTGTGTTTTTTAATGCAATGCTATGCACGCAATGCTATGTTATGGTATGCAATGCTATTCTATGTGGTGCTACATTAGGCTCTCCCATACAGTTAGGCCTCAGACTCTCCTTGTCACCTCTCTCTGCCTCCCTCTGCTTCCTCTGCATGCAGAACCCTGGACATGCCCAAACTCCACCCTATGGAAGATGACACGACAGACCTTCTCTTCCGTGCTTTCTCGAAAATATAGCATTAGCACCATATATGGTAGATAACCGTAGGGTTTCTTCGAATGCCGCTTATTCATAGTACAACACAACGCCCCCACAGGGTTGGGTCACAAGGTCACAAGTGAGATGTTGACAGTTCTTGCCAAATGTCTGCAATAACGTGCCAGGTAACACCCCCCATTGTGAAAACATGAAACATATTAGCGTTTGCCTATGATATGCTATAGAACCGAGGACCCCTTAATAGCTCTGTGGGTGGACTGCTGGGACACATGTCTTCTGTCTGTATGTTCCTGCTTCTCCACTGATAATGTCTCTGTATGCTGCGTATTTGCTATCTAATTCAAGAAGCTTGGTTTACCATCAGTCTGTGCATCATCCCATTATTTGCTGCAAACTGAGGCTGATGCTGAGGGGCCCTTGGCAAGTGGCCCGATCTTGGCCACCACACTGATAAAAACTGATATTGCATGTGGTAAAGAGAATCATATTGGACTATTAGCCTTTACCGCTATACATTCATTAACAGTTTACTGGATACCAAAACACAACAAAATTGCACCGGAAACACTGAAAACACGTTACTGTCTCTGGTAAAACCTGTATTTATGGTGGGGGAGAAGCAGTGCACTAAGGGAGGTGGGGGTTGGAGTGGTGTATGAAGGAGTGTTTGGGGTAGGGAGGGGTGGAAGGGTGCATTAAGGGGTATTTTGTGAGGGGGTGGAGGAGTATAAGAAGGGGCTTTAATTATGGTGAGGCAGTAGAGTGGTGTGTGTAGGGGCATTTGAGGAGGGGCAGAGGGTTGATGGTGTGAGGAATTCGACTATCCGCACAGGGAGTGTGAGCTCGCCTGGGCTTTTTGGAAATTTTGTAAGAAGTGGACTGATGGAAGATCAACCTCAGAAAATGTGTGGGGCTAACCCGCACACATTTTCCTATGGTCGCCACACAGCAAAAACATAGTCAAGTGTACCCTGGGGGGACACAACCTGCAGGCCCAGTCCTCCCTGTCACATTTAGCTGGAATGTTACAACCAGGAGTACATGAAAGCATCTCAGGAAGGGGGAAGGCTACACCTTCCTTTGGCCATGGCCAGCCTATTTAAATATCAAAGGCTTTTTGGATCCTCCTGCCCATTGTATTTCGTTGTGGTGGCAGCGTATACTGATGAGAATTAATTGAAGCAGGCCTGCAAAGAGGCCTGGTCACAGAACTAACAAAGGGCAGGAAACCCCAACCCCTCTTTGATATGCAATGTGTCAGGTTGAAGCTAGTTTACACCCCTCTGTATGAAGCCACAGAGATCTCAATTAACCAGAGAGACACTTTGATCCACAACAGGAAGATGGGTAGGACTTATAGTACATGTTGTCACCCCTTACCTTTCATGTTGCAAAGCACTCTGGTTATGACCTCACACATAACAGAAGATTGTTGGTGGGGACCCAGGATTGGTTCATTAAGGTAGGCTTAGCTGGCACCAATAACTGGGGCTCATTTGGCTTTAAAAGATGGTTGTGATATGGCATTAATAACACGTCTATACACAAGTGTTTCAAGGCGTGACGAGGCAGGGAGGGGTACAAAGGGAGGACAGACAACGATCCTACTAGGCCAGGTGTCATTCAGATCGCGCAAGTGTGTAGGAAGGGGGTAGGGACAGTGCAGTACATGGGAATAGATAATAACAATAAGTAAAGTAACATCCAGCATGTGGCAAGTGCAAGGGGAAGTGCAAACATCAGCTGTCAAAGGCTGATAGGGGGACTGTAGGGATACAGAAACAGTACCAAATTTGGGTATTGCCAAGTGGGCAGTGCAGGTGTGTGAAGCTGGCGGGGAGGGACCTAGGTCTGAGATCAGAGGGTGTCCAGGTAGCCAGTGCAATTCAGGTTACAGCCAGGAGGTCAGCAGAGGAGAGGAGGAGAAAAGACAGAAGCAAAGAGAAAGGCTTTGAGGTGCTTCTGGAACGGGAGATGGTTCTCCTCAAGTTTAAGGCAGGCAGGGAGGCTGTTCCAGAGGGAGGCACCAGCTGAAGAAAGAGATCTATCACCAACTTGTTGCTTGGAGAAGCGACTGACCCTGAGGGAGTTGAAGGCGGATGAGCGCAAAGCTTGAGAAGGAAGATATTTAGGAAGAGAGAGTTGAAGGTATTGAGGCCCCAGGCCCCAGAAGGTCTTGTGGACGATGCAGAGGGTTTTGAACTTAATCCTCGCAGCCAGTGAGAGCCAGTGCAGAGATTTCAGTCCTGGAGAGATACGATCCCTGGGCTTGAGGCCAAGGACAAGTCTTGCAGTCCTGTTCTAGTTGAGCCCCTCTTTTTTTTTCGAGGCAGTCGAGCCCTCGAACAGCGACCGGCTGCACCACTGACTGTTAGTTGCAGTCACTAAAGCCATCCAAGACGCCTTGACCAGCATTCTCCATCCACCAACCAGCACAGAGACAATGATTCCTGACACTGAACCGCCATGTAGGCCAACCTGCAGCTGTCCATCCAGCCTTGCTTGCCAAACTGCCTACCGCCTTATACCCGCAGCTGTCTCCCGTATTGAACTCTGTCGCAGGAGCTGCAAAGCGTCCTGGAACCGACTCGAACCTCTCGAGCATTAAGATCATCGCAAGCACAAGGTACATTCCGGTTCTGTCCCCCTGGTCCTTCTCCAAAGGCCCCTACTGACATTTATGACCCCCTACTGACATTTACGACCCCCTTGCCCCCTTGGTGCTGAAACCAAATAACCTTGAACAGTTAAGACTGATTGCTTTACCGACTACCCTTCTGTCAGTATCCAGAGTGCATCCCTTTCTTCCATGAAACTTTCTGTCCTCTGTGTTCCTTTACAGGTACTTTGTAGTGCGCAAGAACTGTCTATTGTAATAATAATTAAGTAGATATTTGTATACAACCTTGAATGGACAGTCCCTTTTATCATTGGGTAATAATTGTATTTTCACTGTGTTGCAACAACCAACAATCCGCGACCTTGCAGAGATAAGCTTGCCGGTCTGTCCATGATACCAATATTGGGCAAGGAGGTGTGTGGGAGCGAGGGGCCAGCAGGCCCCTCGCGTCCTCTACTTCTCAGAACAAAACTCGGACCAAGTGCCTCCAGTAGTGGGTTCGCCCCTTGCCCTTATGCGATGTTAACCTTGGTTGATTTTCGCATAGATGGGACCACTGAGCAGGACACGGGGCATCCATTTTTTGTACCCCCTTTCGACTCCGTCTTGGTGACTAGGCCTCACTGCGATAGTACAAAAACGCTTCTCTTCCCTTTTCTTGCAGCAGCACGGCCAGGCGCACAGGGCACAGGGCCCCCACCCGCGTTCTCACTCTGACTGGAAAACTCTGCGGTTCCATTCTCACACTGAAGCTGGAGGTGCTTGCAACACATAATAAATGTAACACATCACTCTTCCTCTGAGATCACTGTCCTGCATGTGAACCAGCATGAGCTAAGCACATAGCTCGTCCATCTCCACAAACGTGTCCTTGCCCCCACACCCTCACCAGTGGAGACTTACTGCTAGCGTGACCCTGTGTCCCTGCAAGATATTCCTTTCATGTGCCAGACCACTGACCACTCCATGATGCCCACCCAGCAGATCCCCAACTAACATTAGACCCCTGCTGCAGTATATCGTTGCCTACCACTAACAAATGCCACATACCAGAGATTCTTATGAGTACAGACCTTAACTTGCAGTGGCTGATATGTCAATGCACTGGTAAGCTCTTCACACTATGTTCAATTCCCATTAATCCAATATCGCAGCAATTTATGCTTAGGTGCTGCATATTCTACAGTCTTGCTCCAAGTACAGAACTAACTTTGCCTAGTTACAACAGACACTCTGCTGGGCTTGTGTCGTGTAAAGCCCTGCAAACAGAAAACCAACAAGGACAGGCGAAAATGGATGGACGGTGAATTGATCCCTGCACAGAGAACACACACAGAGGGAGAGCAAGCAAGACAGAGACTGTCACTCGCAACACTCACTCAATGACTAGTCGACAGGCAGGGGGGGACGGCTCAGAGGTCAGGGCTGGATCGAAGCCTTGGTAGGCAGGCAGCTACTGTGCTGCATGGTGCAGCATCTCTCGAGTTTCTCACTGGCTGGTGGTCTCCGCTGTGCGGAGCTGCAGCGATCGATGAAGAGCAGAGCAGTTCAAGCGGCAAGCCATACCGGGAGTTGGTAGCTGATCAGCAGTCAGTGGCAGGGGAGTTTGCGCCGTGGATGGCAAAGAGTGCAAAAAGGGGTGTGGTTTGGGGATGGATGAGTGTGAATGGGAGGAAAATCATATAGATTTCACTTAGAGATGGGCGTTAAATGGGTGGCAAACAGCCAAACAACACAATTCCATCCTCGTATGTCATCTGCCTTGAAAAGCATTACAGACCCTTGTTCAAAGCCTTTATTTGAAGCTTTTATGTTAACACTTTAATTTTAATGACAATAGTTTCAGCTTAAAGATATCACTTTCAGTGCCACCTAATAGCCAAAAGAAAAATTTGGCTCGGCTAATAAATTTCATAAAAGTTTACCATCATCATCATCGTCAAAAGCTTTATTCGGTCTAAAAATCTTTAGCATAAACACACTTTTACAATTATATACATAACACAGAATAACATTTAATAAATACAATAAAACAGACCAGCACATTTCAATAAACCAGAGAAGAGCCCTATTAAGAGTATGTTGTCACCATTATCTGATAGCACATCTTTTGAGGAGAGCACGCTCGCAGCCCCATGCTAGTATTTTCCCATTTTTGCCTATTAGAGCGGGTCAGTTCCCATACAACTTGGTACCAAGAGCCATTCCTGATGCACATTCCTTGCAGATGCAAAAGCAACTTTCCTGTCAGTTGAGCATATGAAAAAGAGCATAGCTTCGGTAACACTCTGGGTCACATTACAAGGTTGCCGCTCCGGGAACCACGGTACTGGTAAGCATACCGGCACCGTAGTTCCCGGACCGACAAAACAATGAGTTCTGTCCGCGGTTGCCATTGCGCTGACCTGGCGACCGTACCGGCACCCGCGAGCAGAGTATGTTGGATGGACCGGCACCGTTGATAACGGTGCCGGTGCATCCAGCGTCCCCATTCCCGTGGGAATGGGGAAGAATTTTTTCCGGCGGCCAGGAATGGGCAATTACCGGGTCCGGCAAGGCCGTAATGACCCGGTAATTGCCCATTCCTGGGCGCCGAAAAAAAAATATACCGGCGGCAGCCACCGCCAGCCTCGTAATAAGGCCCTGTGTGTCCTTTGTACGTTTAGAAACTTTTTCAAATACAACCGCCTTAATTCCAATGTATCAGGGCAAATTAGCATGTAGTGCGTAAGTATTTCATTAGCAGAACCACACAGTGGACATAAACCTGACCTTGTGAGTGACCGTGAGCGTGTATACCATGCAGTATGCAGTATCCCCAATCTGATTCGTACATGCAAAGAACGCTCATAAGGTGGATGAATGCCATCCAGAAGACAATATTTCCCATAATTTCACTATGAAAAATCTCTGTGGCATTCATCAAAGATGCCCTTTTCACTTCCAGCTTTTCCATGGATTTTCTCTTGGCAATTGCTTTAGCATCTGCTTTTGAGGTCTTATGCCACAGGGGGCGTGCGTCCCGCATTTACAATAGATGTACAATAGATATTTTACATGGGCCACCCAATGACAATTTGTTGCCCCCTCCAGTGCCAGACATTTCTTTAGAGTCTCCTAATATACTGGCAACCCCAGCATGATCCAGAGTCTAACCCAGTATAGCACGCGCCCAAGGGCAATCTGTTTGGCTATAGGGAAGACATAAAGGTCCATTAAAACCAGCAAAGTGGGGGCACTTTTAGGCAACAAAAGTAATTTTTCTTGAACTTGTTAAAAGATTACAATTAGTAATGATGTTCCCAGAACCATCTCAATATGATCGAGATAATATTTTGCCTTTGTAACAACTGGAAACTTGAATATGTGAGTGACATTTGCATTCAAGCAGAGGATTATATAATTTTCACAACACTGGCCTGAAATTAAGGTTGGACGTAAACATTAAAAAGGCAGGTGGCATTGAAACGTAACTGATCACCCAAACATTGATCACAGAACAGTTTGAAGATATCATATGGTCCTGAAGGGTTGTATGCTACTGCAAATGTAAACAGAATATACACTGCTTACTGGCCTGAACTATAAAGACTAACCACAGTGGAACAAATGTCCTTTACGTATGTAGGGCGTTCATAGTTTTAGGGAAATGTCACTTTCACTCCCTGCTCAACACTATTCGAGTCTACTATTACAATCTGTATGATGAAACCAACTCTTGGAAGTTGAGAGTGAGAGCTAGAATACAGTGACAAAAATGCAGAAAGGACTGTACTGGATTGTATTGTTGTACGTGTCACATGAAACCCACAAAAGCAAAACAGTACGAATAGCCTCAAGAAAGGAATATGCCTTTGCCTTGGACAGACTATCATAGTTAGTTTATCACCAGTATGGAGGACACTTTTTTTTAGCACAGTCAGGTGTAGTCGGGAAGAGACTGTTCTGGTGCACAGTTTATATTTCTGGACAGCCATTACTGCAGTGCAGTTGAAGCTATTCAACCCAGAGGTTTTTCAACATTAGTGCCTTGGTCTGTCCAAAACAAAGGACAGTCACAGCTGTGCGTTAAATTGACAGGTTACATGCTGTGCCGCGGTAACACCCAGCAGAAACAATGCGGCAGCACTGGGTTGTCACAGTGATGGGAACGGGCATGAGCGCAAAGTAATCAAAGCGCACGCGATGACACACAAGAGATTAGTGTGTTTACCCTGAGGTAGCCCGCTTTGTAGAGGGTATTCAGGTGCCTGAAGATGGCAACCTCCAAGTCATCCACTAGGGCGATTATGAAGCCCTCGACTGATTCCTCCTGGAGCGACTTCAACTCCAGCATCAGTGCCTTCTGGGAGCAGGTCATTTCCTGGTGGGGCAGAGGGCGAATGAGCGCAGAATAACGCCCATGGGGAGTGTACGGGGTGCCGGAGCTGTTACACTGTGGACTAGCTGCAAGAAAAATTTCAGAGAAGCGATCACATTAAGAGTGGGGACACTCCTTATCCCAGAATAGGAGTACAGGGGCTCTTCTTTGGCCAGAGATAGAATGCAATTGATAGTCTTAACCCATGGGCTGTGCAAGATATTAGTAGCTGGTATTCAACGCAGTGTGTTCGGTGGGGCAACAGACTTGGTAACCCACGGTTCAGCAGTGTAGGTGCTCCGAACTAAAGGTCTTGGCAGAGAAGGGGGCTCGACGGCTCTAGTCACTCCAGTTTCAACTGTCAGCAGCTCTTGGAGTAGGGACCAGGGCTCAGTGACGCATCCGGGGGCCTGAGCCCGGGACAGCAATGCTGACAGAGACTGGTGGCCGCTGGGCACAGAGCACACTATGTGTCACAGTGACACACTGGGGTGGCGTGCCTGGACTCACAGGGGCCCCACAAGCACTGCCCCCTATTTTGTCAGCCCTCAAGCTTTCACCTGCCCTACAGAGCGCGGGCTCAGTGGGCCACCACCGCAAACCCTGCCACTGGTGAGGCACCGTGGCCGGTACTACACGTTGCCTCTTGCCTCTTATTGTAGTGCTAATAAAGGCAGCGCTTCCAGTCACACATTTGTTTTTGTCCACAGGAGCTCTGTTCCCTAGCCACCTGAACTTTGTCTTTAGAATTCCTGGTTCCTGTAGAACCCACCTGGTCCACTCTAGTCCCCACAATTCCAGTTGAATCGCTTCACTGCAGCATTCTATACACACAGCTCTAAGTGCATTGCACTTCCTTTTGTGACATAAAAACATTGGCGATGATGCCATTATGCTATTCCACAGATGTGCGGTCAGCTGTTCCCTTCGAGTTCTTTCAATGCTCTCTTCTGCAAGCAGATTAGGAAGAGTGATAGAAACAGAGGAAGAGGTAGGCCAGTCTCTTAGAGGGGCTGCCCACTTTCACCATGCCAATGGTGCGCTCTGGTACAGGTCAGTGGTGGGAGTGTCCCCACACATGAATGGTGATGCTGCCGGTGCTGGGTGTCTTCCTCGCCAGTGCGCCCCTCTCTGCTTCCTTGCCTGTATCAGTGCTGGGGGGTCTTCCTCTGCTGCCTGGAGCTCTGCTTCAGCTGCTGACAGGAACCTGCAACTCGGTGTATGCACTCATGCAGCTCCCCTCAGAGAACTGCGCGTTGGTTTCAAGGACCCCCCTCATTAAACAATAAACATTTCTAAACTAGCAATTTCACTCACCATACAGTAATGCCCACAGAGCCCTGCTCGACTGCAAACCAGGAGGTGAAAGAAAATGGCTGCCTTGTTAAAAAAAAGCAAATACTCTAGAGTCAATCACATCATACTGACATCACTCTAACATACTGCCAACCAATCAGGTACTGCTTACATTTCAATATACTAGACCAACACCCACGAATAAGTACATGGGCATTTTCAGAGCCATTTACAACAAAACATATTTATACAAGTAAGTCGTTTACTTTTGGTACCAAATAAATACAAATATATTACATAAATTAAAATCTGTAGTGCATATTTTTTAAAGCATTAAACAAGTCATATAGCCTTTTAATAAGATTAACAGAAGGCGGCCGCCATTTTGGAAGTAAAAATGGCTGACACATTCAGCACACAATACAAATGCAGGCAAAGAATGCAAAAAGGGTGTGGTTTGGGGCTGTGTAGTTTGGGGTGAGATTGGTGGGAATGGGAGGAGAATCATATAGATTTCACTTGGAGCTGGGTGTTAAATGGGCAGCACTCATAACCAAACAACACAAATCCATCCTCATATATCATCTGCATTGAAAAGCATTAGAGACCCTCATTGAAAGACCATATTTGAAGCTCTTATATTAAAGCTCTTTTTTTAATGACAGTAGTTTCAGGTTAAAAGTAGCCTGTTCAGCACCAACCTAATAGCCAAAACTGAAAAGGAGAGGGCCAAGTACAAAGCCTTGAGGGACACCATAGAGGAGAGGAAATGAAGAAGAGGTGTGTCCAGGCCAAGTAACAGAGTAGGACCACTGAGAAAGAGAGGAGCAAAACCATTCAGGAACAGAACCAGAGATGCCCAAAGTGGAAAGACAAGAGATAAGAAAGGTTGATCAACAGTATGGGATGCCGCAGAAAAATCAAGAAGAATAGAGATAGATGAAAACTTGGAATGACGAGCAGGCAGAAGAGAGTTGGAGACATGAAAGAGGGCAGTTTCTTTCAAATACGAAGGATGAAAACCAGATGGAAGAGATGGGAAAAGAGAATGAAGATTTAAATAACTAGCCACCTGAGGATGGTGGCCCGCTCAAGCATTTTAGAGCTAAAATGATACTGATTGCAAATAATATTAATAATAATAATAATAATAATAATTTAGCATTTATATAGCGCTACAAACCCTCAGGCATCTGAGCTCTGCTTATTATTACCCACAGTGTGTGGTGCTCATTTATTGACCTTGGAAGGATGAAAGGCAGAGTTTTGCGCTGCCAGGATTCGGACCCGCCTTAAGCTTGCAAAGTTACACTTCTATAACACATACAAAACAGTGCAGTGTGCCCGCAATGTACTCATCTTGTATGCATTTCCTCACTGTTAGATGCTGTTATTCTTGGTTATGTTATGATGCTACATTATGCTTAATTGTTAGGCTATGTTAAGCAATGTATCAGACTGATTTGTTGCTAAGTCTAGTCATGCCACACTTTGTAGCTACTCAGGCAGTTTAAGGCCTCATTACAAGGTCGGCAGTGTGGGAAAGAAGCAGTGGTAATTCCATTATCACCACGTTTTTGGCAGTAATGAAGGTACCACAGTTTTTCCTGCAATGCCGAATTATACATTTGGAGATAAAGTAGAGGATTTACCTCAATCAACAAGCTGGAGGTGAATGCGCCACTTTACCTCCAAAAGTGGGTAGATTTTCTATGCAGTGCAACCAGTCCTATGGACTCTAAAAATGGGCAATATGACCACTTGTGATCTTTTGGTAAATCGCAGGACCAAGTGGCGGTAACAGTAATCACGTTTTTTGTGGCAATTCAGCAGATTTGCTTAACATTGCATCATCCACAAGGCTGTCTGGGGCCTGGGACCTCTCTACATCCAGCTTTCCCTCCCTAAATACCTCCCTGCTAGAGTCCTTTAGTCCTCTGACTTCAGCTCTCTGCAGGTCAAATGTTTCTCCAAGCAGAGAGTGGGCGATAGATCCCTTTCCTCGGCTGGTTCCTCCCTCTGGAACAGTCTCCCCTCCCCCCTCAAACTTGAGCCTGATCTTCATAAATTCCGGAAACTCCTCAAGACCTTCCTCTTCTCCCCTTCCTTCTCTCTCTCTCTCTTGTGCTAACATTCCCGCTGCGGCTGAGACCTGCTGCTGAGACTGGTGCCTGGTCCCTTCGGAGTCACACAAGGGCCAAATGAGTCCCCCACCAGTCCCCCCAGCATCCCTTCCAGCACATGCCTGCGGGCACCCTTCCCCAGACTAGCCCTAACCTAGTCCACACTGTCCACTGGACTTATCCCCCTGCCCCTCTCGTTCCCCTGGCACTTGCAGGGTAGGATTGTCACAAGGCCAATATAACCGTTCTGTTGTTCTACTTCTTTCCTATGTCCCCCCCACCCACATTGTCTTGTGGCGCCTGAAAACACTTGTGCATAGGCGCCATACAAATGCCCAATAAATAAATAAAATAACAAATGTACCGCTGAATTACCACCAAACTCGTAACTGAAATTGGACACGTTTGCACATCGTATGCTTGAATCCCAGCTGATCCTACTTATCCATGTATCTATCGATAAATAGAGTACCAGTACATTTGGTACTATTAACCTCTATTTGTACAGTCCTTTTTGATAGGGGGAAATTCATCAGTAAGCGCTATGTAAAAACCTGATATTACTATTATTATTTTATTATTATTCTCTGATATGGTACTATATACTGTGCTTGTTTTGCTACACTATGTCATAGTGTTGCTAGGGGAGGGCTGAGGGGGCTATAGCCCCGGATCTTTTGGTTATAGCCCCGGATAGAAGCTCAGGGGCTACAACTGAAAGGCTAGCTAGCCCCCAGTCCTGCCAGTCCCGACATTAGCGTAGCCCCGGATCTTTTCCAGACCTAGCAACACCCATAGCTATGGCCTTGTTAAGCTGCATCATGCTTGTTTATGTTAGTCTGTGTCACATTAGGCTTTATTATTTCTGCTACGTGATGATTGTGGCTATTTAAGTAGCGTTATGCGCTATTTGTGCGCTGTGCGCTACACCCCAGTTTACAATACATGTACGCAATGTCATCACTGTGCATTGTCGAATTACATGGCCCACCTGGAACCCAGAACTGTCGGATGCAGCAGACTCAAAGGGCACCACGAGGACAATCCAGAGGCGCGGCGCATGCGACATTTACAGGTAACACGTGACCCTACTTTACATGGAGAACGCTTTATAACCTGGAAAAGTAATGCGCCAAAAGAGGAAAGATGCAACCACATGTTTCATAATCACAAAATGGAAGATGCCAAGCAGACTTCTTCACAGGCTGGCGCTATGAAAGCCTTTGATCGCGAAAAGCCCAGAATTGATTAAGCGTGGAAACTGAATCTGTCCTCACCCATAGAAACTGCCGTTTTGAAATGACCATTGGCAGGAAGTGCTCAGCTTGCACTTTGGCTGCCTGCAGCTCACCTGCCCTGTATATAAATAGCCTGCTCAAACAGAGAACCTCAGTTTCCCGTTCTGCCAATTTCAGAGCCTGATTCAGGATAAACATTTACTCAAAAAGGTAAAAAAAGAACATAAACCTAGACTTAAACCAAGTTTCTTTCAGGAACTTATTTTCATTCAAGGCTCAAGGTATGTTTTTCTTGTAGTCAAAATGCAAAGGAGTGATATTAGCTCTCTTTCATAACGTTTTTTCGAAAATTCAATGATTTCAGACATCTTCTGTATAAAGCACTTTATAGGCATTTCAAAAAAAGAAATATCCCATTTCGTGTAACCTTGAAACGTGGAGAACAAGTTCTCATAAAAACGCAGCTGCATTAAGAGATTAGATATGTCCTTTTTTAATATAGTGCTTGCGAGAGGTTCCAGATTTCCAGGCCTGTACACAGGAGTCCACATTTTCTTGACTCACAACAGGTACATTACACCTCAGTACAGGAGCTGAGAAAGTGTTTTTTGCCAACCGCAAAACTCTTGAATAAGGGGGCTACTCACGTTTCCGTGTCCGTTTAATGGTTGTCTTCTGAGCTGTGACCGAAGCCTATTAAATATGGCAGTACTTATATTATCAGTTGTTATTCTTTCTGAAGATATTTTGATGACGGTTTGAATCTGGTACGCTTGGCTCGGCAGTGACTGACAGATGTAAGGGAGAATGGGCTGGGTGGGAAGTAGGAAGCCGATGTGAGTGCCAATGAGAGTGATGTGAGAAACGGACATGGAGCACAAGCTATGCAACTAGATGGGTGCCTAATCGCTCTTTGTGACAAAATGACTATTGCTCCGCAGGAGTACTCGGATGAATAGAGGCGAAAGTGCTTACTCATCCCTCCCCCCACCCACCCCCCCCCCCCCCCGCTACTACAAAACCAGCAGTGATCCCAGTCCTAAAGGTGAAACAGGCACAGCTTGCCCGGTATAACTCGGTTTCCTCTTTATTTATATATTTATTTGTATAGTGCCACGAAAGACTGCAGGCGTCAGGGCACAACAATTACATGTCAGGTACAAACAAAGAAGGACAGGACAGTCAGATCTGGTGGAGGAAGTTCAGGGCAGGGTTTTAGCTCATTTCTTAAAGAGGTGGGTTTTGAGATTCTTGCGAAAAGACATCAAGCATGTCTAGAGTCTAACGGCAAAAGATAATGGGTTAGCCGATTTTACCGTATCGGATCTTCCTAGGTCATTAGCTCATTTGAAAGCCAGGCAGGACACCTGCATCTGATTGGAAGAGCGTAAAGTTATGGCGTGGCTGTACCCAGGTGTCCATTCTTTGTGGTACGATGGGGCTGTCCCAAAGATGCATCGGTGAGTCAGAGTGCATACTTTTACTGGAAGCCAATGAAGATCCCTCCTATGCTCTGAAATATTAACTCTTCTTCGAAATCTTTTTAGCTACGCGTACAGCGTCATTCTGGAGAACTTGGCATTTTTTCAGATTGGATTCAGAGGATCCGATCAGTAGTGAGTTACAATAGTCAAGCCTTGTTAATACAGTTGCTCAGGCAACAGTGGCAGAGTTCTTGCGGTGATATGTGGACGAATATTTGTAAGCAGGCGTTCTTGTCTGTGATGTGTGGACGAATATTTTTAAGCAGGTGAAGAGGATAATTGCGGTTTTGAGTTATCTGGCTGATATATGCGTCTGCATTAAGCGATGCCTCAAACTGAACTCCTAGGGTTTTTACTTTATTTTGTACTGGGGTGTTGCTATTACCAACGTTGAAACTTGTATACTTTGTGCTCATTTTGGCCAGGACCTGCCAGGATCCAAAAGTAAGCAGCTCAGGTTTACTACCGTTCAGGAAAAGCCAGTTTTTGGACATCCATGATTCAATCTGTTCATATACATTAGTTAGGATAGCGGAATCAGAGGTGTAATTGCCACTGATTTCCAGAATCAGCTGGGACGCGGCAGTGTAATTTGTAAATAACACCCCTAGGTTCTCCAAAGTGAGCACAGTTACCTGATATACAGATTGAACATAATGGGCGACAGACATGATCCCTGCGGGACCCCACATGGAATTAGAGCTGGTTGTGAAGAGGCAGAGCCCCACTGAAATCTCAACTCACAATTTAAAAGAAAGGAATGGAACCACTCAACAGCCTCTTTCGAACAATGTCCAAGATGGGATAAGTAATGTAATAGGAGTTTGTGGTTCACCAAATCGAAGGCCGCAGATAGATCTAACAAGACCATTAATCCGACTTTCCCCTTTTCCATGATTTTCAGCTTGTGAAACTGTAAATCGGCGAGAGCTGTCTCAGTACTATAAGATGGTCTAAATCCTGATTGTCTATTATGAAGTATACCATTTCATTCAACATAATTCTGAAACTGGGAGGCAGCAAGTTTGTCTAAGATTTTGAAAAAGAAGTTACAATTCGTAATCAGTCTTAACATTTTTTGGTTCTTTTGGATCAAGGTTCGACTTTTTTTTTTTAAACCTTTATTTTTCATTGGCAGACGAGAAAGTAGCAGTTACACATAGCGCACCAGGCGCGATCTATCCGAGACACACGATTCACTGTACAATGTTGGTAAGTACATGCGATAAACATACAGAATACAGTTCAAGCATATGACAGTTAGGTTCAGTTCAAGCCAGCCCACCTTGCTGCAAAGGTGGGTCTGAGTTATCATCATCCTGTTTGTTTAGATAGCTACAAAAGACGGACCATATATTCCTGGGATGTGTGTGCGCAGTAAGAGAATTGATATATTCCTCTTCACAAGTCTGTGTCCAGGTGAGTGCCTTCAGCCACATAGTAAAGGTGGGTGGGCAGGGGCATTTCCAGCACTGCAAGATACACTTCTTGGCTACCATACTGCCAATGTTCAGAAACTTGGCCATTCTCATGTTCCCCCAACCCATCCATATTCCAAATAGCACACCTATAGGATCAGGGTCAACATTGGCTTCAACGATCTCAGAGAGCGCTCCAAGGATTTCTCCCCAGTATTTGTGTAGTGCGGTGCAGGACCAGAACATATGCATGTGATCTACACTCTCGGCGCGGCATCTGGGGTAAGTGTGTACCAGACTACTGTTGAACCTGTTCAGGTTGTATGGGGTATAGTGTTCAGCAGTTTATATTGCATACATCGATACCTGAAGTTGAGTGACACCATGTGAGTGTGGAGGCACATTCTCTTCCATAGGTCGTCCGTTATCTCCCGGCCAATTTTCTCTGCCCACGTGTCGCGTGCTCCAGAGGGTCGGTTTGGGGCCTTTGCCAGCAGTATTCGGTATAGAGAAGACACCACCCCCCGACTATTGCTGGAGTTGGCTATATAGTGTAGTTCAGGCGAGTCTGGAGGCTCGTCCGGGCATGTAGACCACCTGTCTCGGTCTACGGCCCGCAGCCTGTAATACTGCAGCATCTCTAGTGCCGATCCCGTGTGGCCAGGGCGCCAGATCTGAGGGGTAATGAACTTCCCATCAGGGAATAGGTCAGTCAGGGCCTGGTACCCCAGCCTAAGCCAGTGTTGAGACAGGAGCTTAACATGCATGGGTTCAAGCCCGGGGAGCTCCCAGATGGGGAGCCACTTGTAACAGGCATGCAGATTGGATGCAAGATCCAGTAGGCGGTGCCATGCCAGCAAAGTGGACGCTATAGGGTCGGCTGGAGCATCAATCTCATATGTGCGCTGAAGGACCAATATCATGGTTTTTACCTCAGCAGTGGCAAGTTTTTCCAGTTTGACATGAGGCGGAGCGGGCGGGTTTTTGTACCAGTACGTCGCGAACTGGGCTTACGCCGCTACCCAGTATAAGGCCAGGTCAGGAGCCGTGAAACCCCCTCTCTCATGAGGTAGAATCATGTGCTCTCACTTTTTCCTGACCGCTCCAGGGTGCCATATGAATTGGGCTCCTATCTTATGCAGGTCAGTGAAATATTGCTTCTCGGGCCAGGTAGGCACATTAGCAAAGATGTATAGAAGTTTAAGAACCAAGATCATTGTGATCAATAAGAGTTTTCCAGCTAAGGAGAGCGGGAGAGAGCGCTATCTGGTTACTTTGGACTCTAAATACTATGCGGCGGCAGAGTAGTTGTCAGCTAGCAGGGATGTCCTGGACAGAGATACTTGGACTCCTTGATATCTAATGCCGCCCGGTGACCAACGAAGAGGGTACTCACACACAGGCTGCCGGGTAGTGCTAGTGAGAGGGAGTATCTCCGATTTCGAGTAATTGATGGTGAAACCAGAAAAGGTTCGACTTTTTAAGGAGAAAGGTGACAGTGACTGCCTTAATGGAGTCTAGCACCGAACTGTCTCTAAAAGAAGCGTTCACAAATCTGGTCCAAAATGGGACGAATAAATCGCCATGTTCAAGTATTAGCTTCGTTTGGAGGATGTTTTTGGGGCATGAGGTAGGACACATTGATGATAGCATTTTTTGCATATCAGTTAAGGTAATCGGAGTAAACGAGAAGTTGAAATGTCTGTGAGACATAACATGCGAAGTCTCAGGGTCCCTGGTCAGCTTGTTGGAGCTCAAAAAGTTTTTAATGTTGTCTCTTGCATTGCTGATTTTTGCCTCAAAGGCTGTCTGGATGTTCGTACAGTCTTGGTCAGTGGGCTGAAAGATGGCATGGAGCGCCTTTGGTTTTTCTAGTGATTTTACAATCTTTAAAAGCTTACCAGTGGAATTGGAAGATTTATCAATCAGGATGTTAAAGAAATTGTTTTTGGCATCCACAATTTTTAGTTTGTATAATCTATTGACTTTTTCCAAACAGTTTTATTTTCCTCTGTTTGGCTTTTGTCTTTTTATGTCCCCCAGTTCTGGAGTAAACAATTTTTGGTGTCTGATATTGTCTCGTACAAGTTTTGGTCTGAGAGGGGCAAGCTCATCCAGCCTCTTTATAAGTTTGCTGTAGAAAGAAAGACACCAAGTGATCAGCAGAATCAATGAGAACTTTGGGTGTCTGCTATGATTGACAGCAGACAATCTTGCAGATCTTGGGGGCGCACCTTTTTAAAATTAGACTGATGACAGTCTTCGGAGTATTGGGTGGTTTAAGAGGTGGGTCTGCAAAAAGGACCCGAAACTCAAAAATATGATGGTCTGACCATATATATGGGGCCTCATTATGGGTCGGGCAGTAGCCATGCCGGTAAAACCGGCAGGTAGCCGCCAGACCCGTAATGAATTACCAGTGCCTGACTTCCCACTGCTACTGGGCTATTCCAAGTCCGATGGCCGGGAAGTCAGGCGCCAGTAATTTTGTTAGTCCCCATTCCCATGGAGTCGCATAGGAGTCTATGGGAATGGGGACATGGGAGCACCGGCACGGTTAACAACGGTGCCGGTGCTCCCATGAGAACTCTGCGAGCGGGTGCCGACCCGTCCTGCAGGTCTGACCCTGGCGCACAGTTGTACTGTGCTAGTCCGATAAGAATGATGCCTGTAGGCTTACCGGCGCTGTTGTTACCGGGCAGGCACAGTTATAATGAGGCCCATGGTCTTGTTTGATCTATGATAGTATTGGGGTTTTTAGTAACCACCCGGGCCCGAATGTATTTTTTCCCTGTGGTGGGTTCGTTGTTTTGAACCTGGAAGTCGATGTTGGCTAATGCGGCTTCCAACTCAATTGCTTCTTTTTATAGATTGTTTCCAGACCAACAATTTAGATCACCCAAAAACGGTGTTGCCCGATTTGGGCCGACAAGGTTATTGAGAATTTGAGTGATTTCTTCATTAAAGTCGGGCATGGGTGATGGGGGCAGGTAGAAGCCCAGTCCCAGGACAGGCTGCGATCTTGTGGAGGGGTATGAGCTGCTGCATATGCAATCCAAACAACAATAGTACCGTGGTAGCAAAATAAACAGGATCTCAAACTAACGAAAATGCACACAACCAATAAGAACACTACTGGCCCACCCCTCTAAGGGAAAACTAATAGAACACATACTTTAATATAAAGGGGCACTCTGGGTTCGTAGCCAGGTGTGCTCAGGCAAAGATTTCAGCAGCAAATTGTAAAAGAGTTATTGGACACGTCCTTCAAAACGGTAGCAAAGGGGGCTTAAAAGTAATAAGGGCTCTTTAAGGTGGACCCACTGGGGACAGGGCCACTTCAAATAGTCAATCCTGTGTCGAGATGGTCGAGTCTTGCTGTCCCATTGGTGAATCGGCATCAATATGAGTTTGAGACAGGGCTCCCAGATTATCTACTCCACATTCAAAATGGGTCAAGTTGATGGCCCCCAACAGATGTCAGAGGTTGAGTTGGGCCAAGGCAATGCTTCTGCTGGGTTGAGTCAGTGGTCTAAATGCGGCTAATCAGTGGCATCAATGGTGTCAAGTAGTAACGAGACAATGAGCTTCCTTGGGTCTTGGCATTGAGATGGCTCATAGGCCAGGTAAGCAGATTGAAGATCAAAGGTAGCACCGCAGGTCCTGTAGCAGCTCAAAGTGAGTTGAGCATGGCTGAGCTGGCTTAAAGTGTTCTGAGGTGGTAAACAGGCTTTTCACTGCTTTCTGGGATTTGCAGTTGCTAGGAGACCGACCCAGTCCAAAGACTCTGGGGCTGTGTGTGTCTTTTCTTTTGCCCTTCCTAACCAGGAAGACTTGTATACAGCACTTGCAGAGTTCTGCAACCCCCCAATGGCAGAGTCCTTGGTACCAGTGTCTCAGTTGCAGTAGACCTGCAGTGTTCCTGTTCCCTGGAAGCTGTGACAGCCCATCCCAGGAGGATCAAAGAGTGGAATTCCTGGGTGGGACTCAACATGGTTGTTGTGGGTAAACCCAGGTCAGGCAGCATAATACACATGTGACCCTGTTGTGAATGGGCCACTGTCCACCAAGCTGACAATAAAATGACATCAAATGCTTGTGCCTGTATAATTGTGTAATTTCAGTAGCTACCATATCAACACCAGGCATAACTTATATTTAGTTTTACCAAAATCCACCAGACTTCTGAAGTACACCATTATGATATTTTTAATCAGAGGTGCATACAGTAAACAATCCACCCTTGTCTCTTGAAATTTTGTGATCAAGCAACATGTTCTGAAAGTTTTCAATTTGTATTATAAAAATATATATATCAAAACAGAGACAATTCTGAGTCCGGGGTTTTGATGGTCCCTGTACACTTTCGCTCGCCCTTGATGGGGGCTCCCACCCCCCCAGCCCAGGTTCCCTACTCAAACAGGTCCATTAAAAGTACAGATTCTCTCTAAAGCCAAATTACCCATATTTTCTAGGAGGCCCAAAGGACATAGCATCATCTCTCTAACTCCCTCATGGACATACTAAGTGACCTGTGGGATATCCTGTTAGACCTGACATCCAGCCTATACCCACTCTCTAGCTCCCACCTGATCTTATCCACTTCCCTCCAGATCTTACGTCTCCCAACACTACTCTTGCCTCTACTCTCCTCCACTCTTCTGTCTCTCACTGCTCTCTCTTTTGCTCTCTCTCTCTTTTTCTCTCTTTCTCTCTCTATGTCCCTTTCTTGCCCTCCACTTTCTCTCCTACTCTCAGACACACTCCTGCTCTTCCTTCAAAACGAACTTCCATCACTCTTTCACGCACTCACACACAAACTGCCAAATTGTTACCACAATATCAATCCAAACACTTTACCTTTAATCTCTAAAAACACTCCAAAAGTTTCTGGTAAATCCCACACCATCTTTGTCGAATTTTTATATCCCTCCCCTCCCTCTCTGGAGGCTTCCCTTTGCTCCTATTGGCTGCATAGATCAGCTGCATTCCCGGGCAATGCTCTGTGTAGCTACTCCCAATGCTTTTCCATCTCCACCCTGAGATTTCCCCAGGAAGTCTCTCACAGGGGCCTATAATTCTTTTCAGTCCCCCTTTCCTCTCAGCCAGCCATGCCTCACTGGGGTCATTTTTTCTCTGATTATTTCCTGTATCAAGAAAGTCAATGTTCACAAATACTTTGGCATGGGTTCCCTGGTCCACCTTAGGCTGTCACACATTCTGCTCATTCCAGTTCCATTGCTGCTGCTCTCCTGCTCCCCGGTAGCATCCTTGGATGGTCAGTAGAAGGTGTTTGGTCTCCCTTTTGGCTTCTGAAAGGTAAACTTTATCAATTTCCTGTTGGGTAATCATTCTATTCCTTCTGCTACCGGGCCAGATCTTGTCTGTTGTGTCCCGGTGCATAGTGGCACTTATAGTTTTTAGGATGGTGCTACCTCCCGGGGCTCATTATCGATCACAGATGTCTGAGGAGTCTTGTGTATGTGGGTAATTATTATGTCTTGGTAAATACCTGAAAGAGAAGGGAAATAGACCTGGCCAGGACAGAAGCTGATAGACATCTGGTCTGGGAAAAAGGTACCAATGTACATGCATGGCTCCATGCTGACCAGGGAGCCAGGTACAGAGGTCCCTTTCAGCTCCCCACACCACCTCAGGAGTCCATGACCCTGTTGCATACCTCCATCCTTTCTAATAGTCCTCATTCCCCCACCAAAACGGGTCAGGGGCCTGACTTTGTCTAACTTTCTGTGGGGTTTGGCATCTGGAAATTTCAAAAAATTGCTAGAAGAAGGAAAAATCTGTCCCAATGTGTATCTTTTCCGGGAATCCTTCCATTAGTATCACAGTGATAGTTATTTGTTGTCCCAAGACTTTAATTACCACACAATCCTGGGGATAGAGATCAACATCACTGTGAGCACAAATATTGTTCTTCTGGATCCCCATTGACATCTCCCCCAGAGATAGAAGGTCAGCGATGTGGGCGCTCCGAGAGTCAAGTATGGCTTGGTCCGCTCTGCCCTTCATATAGATGGGAACACGGAATCCTCTGTCCTCATCACCCATGGTATATTTCGCCCATGTATTCACCTCTTGATTCTCTCCTCATCTCCTCTGAATTGATCTGGGCTCCAAACAATTACTCTGTTTCGCTCCCTGTAGAAGATTTTACAAACCGACTGCCATACACTCATCCTTTCTCTGTTCAGGACAGAAGCGGACGATGTGGCCAGTTTTGCCACAAGAGCAATACCTAATGACCAGTTGTGGTTGGGATACGCAGGGGGACTGGAGAGTCCTAGGAGGTGCCTCCACCTGTGCCTTCTCTGTAGGTTTCGCGGCACAGCTATAGGATAATTTCCTTCTCAAGGACACAGCATGATCTTCTCCACTGGTCTTCTGGCACTGATAAAGAGATCCCACAATGAGTTGTCCCTTTGATAGGCATTCACCACTTGGTCTGCTTCCTCCAATGTGGGCTCATGGAGTTGGCAAACCAACATTTGAAGGTATGGGTGTAGGGGCTCCATAAACTGTTTGAGGACCACTATTTCCTTCAGCTCCTTGAATATGTTGCTCACCCAACAACTGTTGGAGGTATTATCACCAGGTAGGAGAACTATCTATGCATTAATTCGGATGTAATCTCAGCCATGTATGCAGCAACCTATTATACTCATTGTCATGCCACTTGGGCTCCAGGACCCTCTTCTTGATATTTTCGTAGGGGATGTTCCCTTCAGGGTTCAGGGCCCGGAAAGTCTTGTGAACCGCCCAGGTAAGGAGCTGTGCAATGTAGTGCTCCCAGTGGACCCAAGGCCATTCAGCTGTCTTGGCTATCCACTTGAAATTTCTGAAGAATGCTGCAGCATCTTCTGCACTTCCCAGTTTCTGGAGCACCTTGGCCAGTACTGAGTGGTGCCCTGGTCTCTCCTCAAGGGCACTACAAAGGGCTGCCAGAGCGTCCTGATGTTGGTGGTTCATTGCCAGTTGTTACTTGAGCAAGGCCTTCAGCAGATAGATCCTCTATGGCAGATGGGGCAGGTTCTGTCCTTCTGGGGCTTTGGGCCCTCTCCTGTTCCTTTAGCTGCTCAATTGGGACCACTACCTCTTGCGTCTCCTCATCACTGAGGCTTGTGTGTTTCCACTACTAGAAGGTGTGTGTGCTCGGACTGCGTAGAAATGACAACCGCTGACCTGGCCTCCTCCTATCAATCTAGAGTTCTCCCATGCTTCTCTGATCTGTTCTGATAGTGTAGGTTTGGGATTCTATGCTAGAGCTATATGCTCCTTGGGGTCCTCCATCTTAATCAGGGTTCCCTGTGACCCAGCTGACCCCCACAGTTGTTTGACGGAACGGATGGAGGCCCTAGGCTGAGAAACTCTCGCCCCACTTCAAGTTACCACACTTCCCTGTCAACGGGTTGAGTAGCAGCTATGACCCAGGAATAACCTGACTCTGAATGGCTGTTTGCCTTTTTCCTCAGAAGGTCTGTTATCTTGGGCTCCACTTGCAGGTGCCTCTCTATCGGGCCTAAACAATTCCATGATGACACCATTTGTGACAATGTGACGAAAGAAATAGGTTTTACATTTTTACTATAAAATATATAGAAAAAGAACAATTGGCGGTCCTGGTCTGGGTGTCGCGGCTGTACCCTTTCCATAGTCCTTGAAGACTCCTCCTCCCTACCTCAGCTTTGTGGCAATGTTCTAAAAAAGCCATGCAACAATAGAAGTATATTTTCAATTTGTATTATACAAATATAACCAAAGAGAGACAACTCGGGGTCTGGGGTTATGGTGGTCCCTGTATACTTTCCCCCATCCTTGAAGGGGGCCCCCACCTCCCTAGCCCAGGAGAAGTATGGCTCAAAACGAATAGAATAGATGGTCTAGCACTGTGTTTCCAAACCTTGACTGAGGGTGTGTGAAATTATTTTCCACCAGTGTTTGGCATTTTTTATTCCACCTACGTTGGTGCTGAAGTTTTTTTGCCAACATCATTAACTTAGTCAATGAAATGTCTCACCAATTCTCTTTGTGGCTAACAACTATTGCATACATGTATTTGCGAGAAGTAGTTCATAACAATAATGCTGTACTGAGGATATGAGAAGCATAACCCTATTTGTGAAGTTTATTACCTATTAACATAACCTAACATACATATTCACATTTGTGAACAATATTACAGGCTAAAAGTACATTTAGTGGAAAACAAAAGATATAAACTACATTTGCAGACTTTTATTGACGCATGATGTAGGCAAAGTCAGAAGTGCATGTGCACACAAAACACACACAGCCTGACTACTGCTTTCTCTTGGTTACTGTCACTGGATGTTTGTGTCTCGGGAGATTGCTGCAGGAGCAGAATATTCAGCAGGGTGCGGGTATTGTATTGTATTGGGTTTTTATAAAGCGCTAAACTATCGCCCAAAGGCATCTAGGTACTCAGAAGCATTAACGTGGGGAGGGGGGCAGCATACAGAGCCACACACACTGCTAAAACATATAGGTCTTAAGAGCTCTGTGAAAACTAAGATGGTCAGAGGGGGTTGCCCCCCTAATACATTATGTGTATGCGGCACATTACATACCACGTATGTTGGAATGGGGTGGGACGGCATTCCCACTCCCAGTTACAAAGGCATTGTGGGAGAAGGTGGTCTCCAAGATGGAGATGATATCTGGATTCAAACAGATGCCCAAACAGGCCCCTTCTTTGGTGGGGTGATGTTTGCAATCAAAGCCAGACCTGCTTATGAGTGTGGGTGTGCAGGCATGGGAGGCTGCGATACATAGGCCTGCAACAGGAACAGAAGGTCACTGGTAAATGAGAGCCAGTGATCTTTAAAATATCTGCCTAATTTATCTTACTTTTTACTTGTTTTAAAAAATTAAACTCTAAAAACGAAACTCTAAAAACGTAATTCTAACTCTAACTCTTTCAAAACGTTAACTGACCAATAACGGTCTAAACGCTAGGCACTCTACACACTCTAAAGCCTAAACTAACTGTAACTCTAAAATATCTGTAAACTTTAAATTATACTATATACACACCAAACTATGACCTATTATATGCTAAATCCTATATGTACCAGTTTCTTTTTCTCATGTGGAAATCAGGAGCCTCAGCCAGGAATTTCTAGTGGCAAAGGAAAGACAATGGTGTTCATTATAAGTTGGCCAGTGTGCCATTAATGTGTCAGTAATTACATATAGCGGCAGGTTTCCGCACCGGCCTACTACAAGTTTGCCGGTGGGGTGGAGGAATCACCTCAAGCTAAAAGCTGGAGGTAATCCCACCCCTCTACAAAATCCCCATTCCATGGGGTCCAATGGGACCCCATGGAATGGGGATTTACACCCGACACCGGCACTCGTAATCCGGCAGTAATACAGCCGGACTGAGTGCCGGTACCGGTATTTCATTTTGCTGGTATCCTGGTGGATTTACCGCCAGGATACCAGCAAATTCGTAATGAGCCTGACTGCACCAAATGACGTTTGCATGGGTGCAGGAATTGTGCCTTATGCGGACACAGTAGTCTGCCGTGAACCGTTCCCATGTGGCCCCAATACCAACCCACCAGGAAGTTTGCTTCCACCTCACCCACAACTTTCAGGGACTGTGGAAGAGAATACATTGGAGGTTATAGGAACCACCTCGACCACATGGAGGCCATCAGTGGGAGTTTGGAAGAGAGGCTCAACGGGGCATTATGCAGGTGAGGCCTTATATAATTTCCATTTTCCTTGCTCCATTTTGTACATTATGTATATTTTATGGTTATTTAGTTGGGATTAGAAAGTGGGATTGCCCTTTTCCTGTTTTCCTTAACCTTTGTGTTGCTTCCGTGAAGTAACATCTTTTATTTATTAAAATAATATAATTGTAATAAAAATGTCTTTGCACTCACTTCAGGAATTTACCTTTTTATGTTGTTTGTCTCCCTGGACAAAAAGAAGAACAGAGTGGAGTCCACCCTGTAAACCCAGTGCTCCTCCTTGCTCATCGTTAGGAGCTAAATTCATTCCTCTGTAAATTCCAAAAGTATATAGCTTGCATTCTAATTTAAACTATGCGTTTTGCTCAATGTTGTAGAATTCCAATCTTATAAGTTTAAAGGTTGCAATGAGATTCCAAGCACTTTCTCAGAGTATTTTATAAGTAGTTTGTGTTTTAATCACACAATGCTTCAGGCGAATAAGCAATTCCTTAAATTATTAAGCTGTTTGCCAATGCATTTCGGTGCATAGCACCATCTTCAGGGCTACATTCATCAAGATCAATACAATTATATTACAATAATATTTAAATGAATTTCAAATATGCATACCGCCATGTAAGTCAATCATGCATGACGCGCCAATTCATACAGATGGGTGAAGAAAGGAGAAAACAAAGAGCGTTCATTAGAGTCCTAAACTGCATTACTAGGTAAACTATTGTGAGAGATTTCCTTGAGTACACAAAACCTGTACTTCATGGTTACCTTAGCTTAATCCTAAAGTTGGTATCGCTTTGCAGTCAATCATGTGCATCGGGAAACAAACATCCCTATTTGAAAAAACATGTAATGAGCTTCTCTCCAGTGCAATTCAAAAGAGTGCTTCCAATGTAGCTGCTGTACGCAGTCGGAGGTGCGTAATCTGGGCTTTGACACAATGGTTAAAATGGACACACCTTTTTTGATCTATGGTCATTATGTTGACAACATCTATGTCTTTTGTCTGAAAGTCCTGTGCTACGATGTACACGCATTGTGCAAAACAGGACACACTGAAATAATTACCTTCACGCCATTGCACACACATGATGCTACCATTGTTGCTGACATCAAAGCCAACAGTCAATCGTTTTGGTGTAAGCATCCAAAAACCTTAGCCTTGAATACTGCCAAGATGTTTACTGCGGTGCGTTCCTTCTCCACGGCAAACATTGAAATAGCTACTGGCAGGCAACATGTTTGCTTCTTTGGAAGATGAGGTCATCAGGGCTGAGTGGCCATTGTGTTGTCTTTAAAAGAAGCCAAAGGTGCCATCATGCACATATAATGCCAGATTCCCAGAAAGCGGTGCAAATGCAAGGAGTGCCGAGAATACACTTGTTTCATTTGCGCTACTTTCAGTAATGCTCAGGTGACCTTATTCTCAAAGGTGACCTGAACATTTCTGCAACGGCTGGACAGTAGCACAAAGGTGCGCTGTCCAGCTCTCTTGCACACATTAGTCTATTGCTGGTACTGGGAGTGCATTTCACCGAGACGGGCCGTTAAAGGTCCCATTTTGATGAAATGCTTGTAAAAAGAAAACGCATTTACATGCCTGTTTCGGGGATTTAAATTGAAGTGTAACAGCTGTGGCACTTTAAAAAACCTCAAGATAGGGTTAGAAATTACTGGGCCTCATTAGGACCCTGGCGGTAGCCGTGCCCTTATTAAGGGCACTGCTCCCACCGGTAATTAAATTTTACTGGGCCCATGGAATGGGCAATTACCGGGTCATGCCGACCGTGGCGGACCCGGTAATTGCCCATTCCATGGACCCGGTAAAAATGAACCCCCATTCCCATTTGGGAATGGGGAGAGAGCTAACAACGGGCCCGTTAATAACGGCCCGTTGTTAGCTCCCTGGTCCCATCGCGGCACCCAGAAAGGACGTCTGGTCTGACCAGATGTGCTTTCCGGGTCCCGCGAGAGAACCTCATAATAGGGCGGAGTGGGTTTGACGGCACCAGCACCATTACCGGTGCCGTTAAACCCATTCCGCCCACCTCGTAATGAAGCCCACTGTTTCAAAAGGTGCAGGGGAATGTTGCTCATTTCTGGGCATTTTAAAGTGCATTCCATGAATTAGGGATGTGCTTTAAAATGCCCAGAAATGCCGCCTGCCTTATTTTTGTAAATGCACAAAGTGGGCAAAAAGGGCACCTGAACGAGTGCATCTACGCTCATTCAGATGCCTTTTGTGAATTGTGCTGATACTTTCTTGGGCGCAAGTGAGGCACTGCGCTGGCTCATCTTTTCACTTACATCCCAAATAGTTTTGCGAATCTGGTCCATAGTGTGGTGCATGTCCTCTGGTCCATTCGTCCTGTGTCACATGAGGAGTGTACGCACTGGATTCTATCAGTGCTTTTCTGATTGTCACATGAGAAGTGTACACACTGGATTCTATTAGTGCTTTTCTGATTGTCACTTGAGAAGTGTACACACTGAATTCTATCAGTGCTTTTCTGATTGTCACCAGAGAAGTGTACACACTAGATTCTATCAGTGCTTTCTGATTGTCACATGAGAAGTGTACACACTGGATTCTATTAGTGCTTTTCTGATTGTCACTTGAGAAGTGTACACACTGAATTCTATCAGTGCTTTTCTGATTGTCACTTGAGAAGTGTACACACTGAATTCTATCAGTGCTTTTCTGATTGTCACCAGAGAAGTGTACACACTGGATTCTATCAGTGCTTTCTGATTGTCACACGAGAAGTGTACACACTGGATTCTATAAGTGCTTTTCTGATAGTCACATGAGAAGTGTACACACTGGATTCCATCAGCGCTTTTCGGATTTTCACTTGAGAAGTGTACACACTGGATTCTATCAGTGCTTTTCTGATTGTCACCAGAGAAGTGTACACACTAGATTCTATCAGTGCTTTCTGATTGTCACATGAGAAGTGTACACACTGGATTCTATTAGTGCTTTTCTGATTGTCACTTGAGAAGTGTACACACTGAATTCTATCAGTGCTTTTCTGATTGTCACTTGAGAAGTGTGCACACTGAATTCTATCAGTGCTTTTCTGATTGTCATCAGAGAAGTGTACACACTAGATTCTATCAGTGCTTTCTGATTGTCACATGAGAGGTGTACACACTGGATTCTATAAGTGCTTTTCTGATTGTCACATGAGAAGTGTACACACTGGATTCTATTAGTGCTTTTCTGATTGTCACTTGAGTAGTGTACACACTGAATTCTATCAGTGCTTTTCTGATTGTCACCAGAGAAGTGTACACACTAGATTCTATCAGTGCTTTCTGATTGTCACATGAGA
The DNA here is from genome assembly GCF_040938575.1 of Ambystoma mexicanum. NCBI lineage: Eukaryota > Metazoa > Chordata > Amphibia > Caudata > Ambystomatidae > Ambystoma > Ambystoma mexicanum. Next base: position 143,008,533 of record NC_090936.1, on the reverse strand, counting down.
AGTGTACACACTGGATTCTATTAGTGCTTTTCTGATTGTCACTTGAGAAGTGTACACACTGAATTCTATCAGTGCTTTTCTGATTGTCACATGAGAAGTGTACACACTAGATTCTATCAGTGCTTTCTGATTGTCACATGAGAAGTGTACACACTGGATTCTATAAGTGCTTTTCTGATAGTCACATGAGAAGTGTACACACTGGATTCCATCAGAGCTTTTCTGATTGTCACTTGAGAAGTGTACACACTGAATTCTATCAGTGCTTTTCTGATTGTCACCAGAGAAGTGTACACACTAGATTCTATCAGCGCTTTTCTGATTGTCACATGAGAAGTGTACACATTGGATTCTATCAGCGCTTTTATGATTGTCACCAGAGAAGTGTACACACTGGATTCTATTAGTGCTTTTCTGATTGTCACTTGAGAAGAGTACACACTGAATTCTATCAGTGCTTTTCTGATTGTCACCAGAGAAGTGTACACACTAGATTCTATCAGTGCTTTCTGATTGTCACATGAGAAGTGTACACACTGGATTCTATTAGTGCTTTTCTGATTGTCACTTGAGAAGTGTACACACTGAATTCTATCAGTGCTTTTCTGATTGTCACTTGAGAAGTGTACACACTGAATTCTATCAGTGCTTTTCTGATTGTCACATGAGAAGTGTACACACTAGATTCTATCAGTGCTTTCTGATTGTCACATGAGAAGTGTACACATTGGATTCTATCAGCGCTTTTATGATTGTCACATGAGAAGTGTACACACTGGATTCTATCAGCGCTTTTATGATTGTCACATGAGAAGTGTACACACTGGATTGATGTTGCTAAAAGTGTTCTATGAAGATCAGAAACTTCCACTTTGGATAAATATGTGCAGCTGGGTACCTGATAATTTGAATAAATGGTTTTAACAGGGTAGGAATTGAATGCAAACTTTATTTTCCATCTTCCCATTGGAAAAGCAAGCACTAAGGGTGTGGCTTCTATGGCACTTTGCAGATCTGGTGAACGCAGTCTTGATGCTAGATGGTTTAATTCATTACCATACCACAGTGAAAAACAATAAGATTTATGAGAAATAATAATAAAGGCTTATTAAAAAAAATACAATTACTGGAAAATGCAAAAATGACCAAAAATAATATTCATGAATATTGACGGCAAATAAAAATGAACGTGAATATAAAAGTCGTAATATGATAATACATGAAAAATACCACAGTGAAGACATAATAATACTGATCAGTAATAACAATGATCGATGTGACTACAAAAATGGTAGTAATTCATGAAAAATACCAGTGACACAATTAAAAATTTGTTTTGATCAGAAGTAAGAATAATTGAGGTGAATAAAACACATTTTAGTAATTCTTATAAACTACCACCATGATAATAAATAATACTGCCAAGAAATAATAATAATCAAGGTGAATAAAATACTAGTACTAATTCATGAGAATTACTAATGACAAAAAATAAATATTGATCAGAAATAATGATAATCAAGGTTAAGAAAAAATGCAGTAATTCATGAAACATACTAAAATAAGAAAATATATTGATGAGAAATAACAATAAAGTGAATACAAACATTTAAACAATTCAAGGAAACTGGCAGCGACAAAATGAACATCAATCAGAAAAAATAATAATCAAAGTGAAGAAGTGATAATATTCACAATTATTGTTTTGTAAAACTAATACAGAAATAATTAAAAATACATTAAAAACAAACTCTGGACTTTGTTCATATTAGAGACACTCAATGTCAAATATCAAGCACATGAATGCACAGTGTAACATTTCAGATTGATCGCATGTATATTTAGACATGTTTAGAACTATTCATGATCAAAATAAGAAATACATGTTTTACTTGTTCTACTATATATCATGATATGCTTCATTGTATTATACCTTTCGAAATAGTGTTGCACTCTAATTCATTGCAAAGACAAGACAACATTGAATCAGCATTCTAATGGCCCCACCATCCAATCCATTCCAGCCCAACATTTGAAAAAAGTTTAAAAAGCGTTCACCCGTGATTCACCAATGAGCTGTAAAGCATGTAATTCGTAATTACCTGTGTATTAGTATAGAGCAATTTGAAGATCGCACAACATACCAGATGATGCCTCTAGATTCTTCCAGACAGGAGGAGGTAGTCAATATCATTTCTGAGGCAGCCACGAGTGAGCAATAGGAAGCAGAAGTTTAAACTACCTTGCCTATGTGCTCCCCACAGGACATTGCATGCTCGTCTCTGGCACCCTTTGACCTAAGCAATTGGTTTGTGAGAAGTCATTTCAGCAAACAATGTTTTGCAGAAATCTTTCTCTGCATCCCACTTCCTTAATTCGGCGTCTAACGTTAGAAGAATTCATTTTTGGCTACAGCTATTTGTGGAAGGGAATAAATATACTTATATGCCCACAAAACCCAATGTGCGATCTTTAATGGTGGCAGCAGAAAACCTTGCAACAAAGTGTGCAACGGCAAAATCCCCAACTTTGCATAGGTCTAAGCTCAACCTTTCACAAACAGAGAAACCTCCAAAAAAATCAACTCAAGAAAAGGTTTTGCCAACATCTGACTCAAGTGGGTGATATCCCATATGTGGTTCCATGCGTGGAGTGAGTGTTGATGAGCATCATATCTTGCATGTGTAAGTACCGGCACAGAACATGACCTGGAGTCAAATGCAGATCATTTATTTATTTGTGCATTTGTAAAGCACCATAAACCCTTAGTTAAAGAGCAACTAACAAGTACATAAGCCTGAAAAAGGAAACATTTAGAGTAAAACCAAACACACAATAAAACCAGGGAATACAATCTGAAGTGGCACATTAAACAAGACCATAACAATAAAAAAAATCAGCAAAATACAGGGCATATAAAAACTTCATAAAAAAGAAGGTTTTCATTTTTTTCTTAAAACCATTGAGCAAGGTTTGAGACCGTAAGAGTTCAGGTAGGGTATTGCACAATTTAGTGGCAAGAAAGTCAAAGGAGCATTTACCTGCTCGCTCAAGATTGACCTGTAGTATCAATAGCAAATAGCTGTTATTAGATCTAAGCACCCGCCTGTTCTGAAAAAAATGTTGTCTTTTGTTTCAAGTAAGAAGAGGACTTGCCAAAAAGACATTTATGAACAATAGTGAGTATGTTAAATTGTGTGCGCGCCTTAACCGGTAGCCAGTGTAAATATTGCCTTGCAACAGTAACATGATCCCCCCTCTTAAGGCCTGCTACCATCCTAAAAGCTTGACTTTGGTTCATTTGTAGCTTGGAGAGATTACATTATGAGATGCCCGCCATTAGGCTACCACAGTAATCAATTATTGACCCAATTACAGCTCCAGCACATTACTTGTGTGTCATTCGTGTAATTGTTATACTGGATGCCAATCCTGTCAAGTAAATCAAACAGTGGCTTTAAAAATATATTAAAAAGAGTAGGTTAGAGGCACGACCCTTGAGGTAGACTGCATAATAAAGGAACAGGATCAGCTGCCACATCGCCATAATAAAACTCTCGCCTCGCTCTCATGCAAAAAGATTAAATCCACAAGGCAACAGAATCTGAAAAAATAGCATTGGAGCGAACTCTTTTGAAAAGTAAGTTAAAATCCACCAAATCGAAATCAGAGGATAAATCCAGCAAAAGCAGTGTGTTAATATCGACGCAACAATATGGCGATACAAAAATATTGCCATATTTTTGCGGCGATATTGAGGCATGGACCCTGTGGGGGACATCGCCGTAACCCCTACATTATTTTTAAATGTCCGGGGGTCACCCCTGCAACCCCAGCTTCCACAAATTATCCCCCAAAAAATATTGCCTTTGGCATTCCAGACGACCATATATACAGCAATATTTTTGGTGGGGATAATATGTAGGGATACCGAGAAATACACCTTATGTCAGTATTGGCAGGCAAATTAGCTTTTAAATCTAGTAGAGCTATCTCTGTGCTATGAGGAGCACGAAAACCAGATTGTTTAGACGCAAGCAAATTATGTGCGTCCAAATGGATTTGAATTTGAAGGTAAGCTACTCGGTCCGAAATTTTCAAAAGAAAAGGGACATTAGCTATGGGTATATAATTAGAGACTGCGTTCGGAATTAAAGGGGTAATAGAAGATTTTTTTGATGTGACCCAGAACCTGAGCCAAACGAAAAGAAAAATAGACAAAAGTAATGATAGGCGAAGCAAGAGAGGAGGTTCATTTCTTAACAACACCAGAGGGACAAGGATCATCGGTACAGCTTGTGGGCTTAAGGCCACAAAGAACATCAATAATATCTTCCTCAGATACCTCTCTAAACTCAAAGTGGGGGTACTCTAACAGAGGAAGGAGGCAAGATCTCCACAGGTGGAAGTACAGAGGCTATATCAGATGCTAACATTTTGAGATTGTTGACCTTCTCAAACATTGCCTTTTGAATGTTTGCGCACCCTTATTTATCCTTCATGGTGGGTATAACAGGGGAAATATCAGGGTTTTCCAACTCCTTTAAGGATCATAAATAATTCTTGGAAATTGGACAATGCGCCATTGTTTCGGTAATCAAAAAAAAAGTTTTTGGCATTGAAGACGGCCTTCCTATACACAGATGAAGCTGCACTTTAACTAGCTTTATTGTTTTCCAACTGAAACCTCTGCCACTATCTTTACATCTTATTCATAGTAGATCTAAGAGCTCTAAGTTCTTGAGTGAACCAAGGCTGACGTTGTGCGTGATTGATGGTCAATGTGCATGCCTTAAATGGAGCACTATAATCAACTGCCTCAGTAAGACATTTAGAATAACAAACCACAAGGGCGTTGGGGTCAGTGAGCATGCATACAGCTTTCAATGGTTCTAAATATGGAGCAATCGATTCTGGAGTTCTTTTATAGATAGCACATTTCATAACTATGTCTTTCTTCAGATACACACAAGGTGATGGATTAGGCATAGGAATGGTAAAAAAAGAAATTGCATATCATTACATCATGCGTACATAGGCAATCCAAAACATATTGCAACAACAGAAAATCAGGTTTCCATGCTCAATGTGAGAACGCTGAAAACAGGGCAACAGACAGTTGCTAAAAGTGGAACCAGAACGCAAGTTATCAGGCTGGCACAACACTGCTGCCTCAGCCCAACATGATGGACAAGCCTTCTAAAATTTTAGAGCATGAAGACGAGAGCATAGCTGATTCTAATTGTTGAATGACATATACCAACTGGAACAAGTGAACCTAAAGACCAGGAATATGAAGAGAAGAAAGAAGTGCTAGGGAACATCCAAACATAAACAAACAGTCTAATACGGAAGTGGACTCAAAAACCAGGTCACTCTTTGGGACAATTACTCCCAGAGTACACCTTTAAAAAGATGCACACAACCGCTGGCGTTTAGTATGTTAGGACAGCGTTCCAGAGGGAGAATTGTATTGAGGAGATAGTAGGAAGAGAAGAGAAGCTAGAGAGTCAGAACCTATGTTTGGCTAAGATAAACAGACCAAAATGTTAGAAAGGCCCAGAATAGGAGGTGGATAAGCCAAGTGGTCCACACTGTGGCTCAGTCCACGCTTAAAGGGAAGGTTTAAATAAGGAACTATCTAGGAGCCTGAGCCTAAAGGTTAGTACAAGTGAAGCCTTAGAGAAAAAGCTGAAGAATGACTTGCTGGGTGCTCTATCCCAGAAACTCATGGTAGCTGCAAACCACCAGCTCAAACTAAAGATGTTTGAAAGGCTGATGGAATACAGGTTTACAGGGATCCTAAGCTGAAGAACCCAGGAAGGGGGCACACTTCAACCCAGAGAAACCCAATGACAAGAGCAGCAGCTACTGGTATCCCCAGGTAAAGCATCCAAGGGACCCATTGAGAAAGAGGATTACAAGACAGGGCTGGCCCCTGTAGACATTTCAAGGCTACAGACTGCAAGACATCAACATCATCTGAAGAGTAAGGCAAAGTCAAAGATGAAGGCAAAGGCAGAAACAAAGAAAAGAAGTGTAATGGAAATAAATAAATTATGAGACTGTTATGGGTCAGGCGGATACTTTTCTGGGCGTGGGCAATCCAGGAACATTTGGGGAAATTTGGGGAAATTTAGGAAAACGACATTGGACTGAGTTGAACCTCCCCCTGTGCCACTTTTCCTACAGAATCTTCGCTATTCTGTTATTTATTTTCCCTTGGGCCTTCAAAAAAGTGTGTATCAGCCTACAATAGCCATAGACTTCATAAGAATGGAACCTGAGGCTAGGGAATTCGATCCAGGGATATTGAGCAGACTGAACCAACAAGAGAGACCTCCCATAGAGACACTGGGGTTCAAAAACTACTACTCTTAACCACTAGATACTAAAGGGTAGACCATCTTTCATTATGAGTGATCCTTCCATAGTTATGACTATGATGATGCTTAGTGGGCTTTTATGGTTAATGCTGTCATTAACCATACAAACCTACTAGTCACTATTACTGTCATCCTGTATTTCTTTTCTCTTAAAAGAATATGATTGCAATTCATTTTCCATGTTTGAGCATGTTCCAATCCTCCCATTTCATCACACCTTTAATTTGCAGGTACCACAGTAAGCCCCTCATGCACAATTAAGAATTATGCCACCACATAGGAGTTAATTGAAGCCTGAACAGCCAGTGCCCATGAACTCTAATTAAGAGCGACTTTTGGGCATCATCACTCTTTTTTATTGAATGAAGCAGCTTTTCTGCCAACACATATTGGCACATTTTAGGTACCAGAATATCTCTGATATTATCACCACTGTGCCATTCCATTGTGGACTCGAGTCATTCATCACCATAATCTTCCCAGCACAATACCTATTCATATTTTTGTCTTTAACTTTTTTTTGCAAGGCTTTGGTACTTCCCTATTTTAATATCACAACCTACATATCCTATAATGCACCTTGCGGGAGTTCGAAAAAACCCATCAAATTTTTTAGAAAATGGGGGGCTTGGGAGTGGTTGAGGGGACCCCCCAAAAAATAAATACATTCGATGGGTTTTTTCGAAGAAAGAAAATCGCGGTAAAAAACCCCGCCAAAAAACATCCCGCGATGAAATGACATGGAACCCTCATTCCCTGGCTATTCCTATGCAGCAGTCTTAGAACTACAATCCCCAGAGGCCTTAGAGATGATTGCTGATTTCACTTTCCCAGGTCCAGCGAGAGAGGAGGCAGATTACCTTCAGGTGTGGTCCTCCAGTTTCTGCTAATGAGCATGACTCAGCACAGTGCAAGTCAGTGTTCAAGCAGCTGCCTGCAGGAGCACAGGGCTCTTGCATTAAGTTTGCTCCCAGTCCCTTGTGCTTTGATATTTGTATTTCTGCTGTGTCCTGTTGCTTCCAGAACCTGCTCCTGTTCCAGTGCCCTGTGCTCTGTGCCTTGCAGACTTGCTACTCTGCCTTCGCTCCCCTGCCTTCTGCCCTGCACCTTTGTGCTTGCTGCACTGCAGCCCTGCTCCACTGCTTGCGTCCTCTGTTCCCTGTCTGCAGCCCCTTGCTCTCTACTGCCAATAACTTTGTTCCCTGCCTGCAGTTCCTTGTTCTATGCCCAAAGTCTGTGCTACCTGGCTTTATCTTCCTAGATTCCAGTCCTTTTTATCTGTTAGTCCAACGTTACAGTTCCTTGAATTCCTTGTTACCAGTCTGCAGTTTAGTCCTTGTTATGCTAGTCCAGAGTTTCGATCCTGAGTTTTCTTGTACCTGGTTTATAGTTCAGCCCATTGTTCCTTGATTCCGGTCCCTAGTTTCTAGTCTGCACTTCCAGTCTTCTGTACCCTAGCACTTAGATTCTTGTCTTCTGGCTTTTTCTCTTTCATCCTGTTCTTTGTCCTGAACCTTGCTCACTTTGACTTCCTATTCTTTCCCTGGATATTTCTGTTACTATTCTTGTCCTCAATTGTGCTGTGTAATTCCTTTGTTCAGAATTTGGCTGCTGGGTTTCCCAGCAGGCAATCTCTGGCCCTTTCCTTTGACACGTTTCACTATTTTACCTTGTGCCATATTCTTAACAGTGTGCTGGTTCCTGTTTCATTAGGCAGTCACTGTTCAGTTCCTGCTTGACCTGTACAGGCTTCAGTCTTGTGAGTACTGTTTCCTTGTTCGTGCCCAAGGATCCAGACACAGACATTCAATCCTACTGCTCCTTTCCATGAACATTCAGAGTGGGGCCCTGTAATAGTAACCAACTCAGAAGGCTAGAGTTTACCCTGACCCAGTGGGAAACGCTTCCCCCATTCTGTGTACACCACAATTGGGAACCTAATGTGTTTGTCTTACTTGTACTCCCTGCCCCTTTTTGTTCACTGCCTTTGCTACCTGTCTGCAGTTATTGCCTACCCTTTCTTGCCTGCATGATTCCTTACACTCCTGTCTCTTCTGCACTTTGCTCCCTCAGCTTTTTTGGCCATGTCTTGCCTTCAAGACACTGGCAGATATGTAGCCAATACAGCCTTGTGAGATATTTTCTATTGCTTCACCATTAGGTGTCTTCTTGTCATTCAAAGAGACTGCTTGCCATTCAAAAGGGACTGCAACTGCATGTTCTGTCCACTGCGCATGCAGGCATCTTGGCCTGAACATTGGTTAATAAGTGCTTATTCATGTCTTATTGCCATAACCCTAGTGGACCAGCAGTTAGAAGACTTGCCCAGCAAAACAAGCACTTTGGGGATCTATGTATTTGATCCTCCACAACCATTATACCATATTATTCATATTCCTATACATTATTGTTTTGAATAATTCTTATGCACTCCAAGCTGAGAATATAAAGAGCTGCGTGCTTCTTCAGTAAATATTTAGGCAATACTCCAACAAAACTAAAAAAAAACACTCATAGTTTGTTATCACCACAGAAATAAAATGAAAATCAATTTGTCTTCAACTCGCCATCCTGTACGTTAGGCACTTAACAGCCTTCATCACTGTCAATGCTGTAGATATTATAAACCTAATGCAGATTTGTTTTATTATATGAAACAGAATTTCGAATGGATTGTATCCTCCCACATATTCCTCATCTTTAATATTCAAGTCTGCTTGCAGCTTGTTTCGGATTCTTTTTTCATAGGGTTGAGCATCGTGCAGTGTGGAGTCTTGGTCTTCGAAGGCCTCCGTAGTGTTCCTCGTGATGGAGATGCTGCTATATGAAGCACGCGCACTGACCGTTACCTCAGTTCCATTTTCTTTTCATTGCTGTGTGCTATGGAACTACTCGCCTTAGCAAAATCTTGATTGTGTTTGTTCTTCTATCAAGATCGATTCGATACTCTAGACATGGCCTTAACACCAAAGACAGGCTCCAAATGGTGTGCACAATGCGGGGCAAAGATGTCCATTGCAGACCCTCACCGTGTCTGTTTGTGGTGTTTGGGGACAGGCCACAAGGTGGACTACTGTGGCTCATGTCAATCTATGACTGTCAAGGCCTTGCAGGAAAGGAAGGGGAAACTCAATGCAGGTAAATCCTCTCCAAAATCCCCACCCATTACCCCATCCAAAATAAAGTCATCTTCCGGTTTGAGGGATGTTCCCCCCATAAAAAATGCCCGAAACATCAGAGATGATCGAGGTCCAGTTCACAATGCTCACAAGAAGAATATGAAAAGCCACAGCAGGTCCCCGTCATCGTTGTCTTCCTCTCCCAAAAGAGTTTTGTTCCCAAAGAAAACTCCGACTCCTGCAGAATGGCAAAACTTCCACTTAAAAATGCTTGATGTTTTCAGGGCAAGCTCCTCTGAGTGTCCCTCTCAAGGATTCAGGGATACAAAAGCCACCCCTCCGCGTCTGACAAGACCAATAGGGAAACTCGTGTGGCTTCTTCTTGCATACCTCAGAGCCCGGGAAGAGAGGCTCCTCGATGCAAGTTGAAGGAGTCTTCATCGACTCATCGACTCATAAGAGAAAGCCTCCTACCCCCTCGATGCTTTCATGTCCAGTATCAAAGCCTTCCTTGATGGTGTTAAAGTCATTGGGCCTCATTACGATTTTGGCGGTAGCCATGATGCTATTGGCGGCATGGCTGCTGCCAAAATCGGGTCCGGGTTCCCAGAATGGGGAATTACCAGGCAATTCGGAGTTCGGAGGGCCCGGTAATTCCTCCCTCCAGGAACCCGAGCCCGGACCTTCCTCATACCCATTTCCGCCACCATAGGGCTGAATGGGAATGGGGGAGGGAGCTAACAATGGGCCGATTACGACCGGCCCGTTGTTAGCTCCCTCTTCCCCTCGCGGGACCCGCTCTGCACGTCTGGTAAAACCAGATGTACAGAGCGGGTCCCGCAAGGGGACCTCGTAATATGGCAGAATGGTGTTAACGGGTCTGCATCCTTTTGCGGCACCCGTTAACCCATTACGCCACTCTTGTACTGAGGCCCATTGAGTTTATGTTCTGAGCCCTCGAGGCATGTCATCCATTTGAAGTCATTGAAGTACATTAAACCATCGGCTCATTCACTGACCGCTTCGAGGAAGTCATCGAAGCCCTCCGAAACCTTTGACGCGATCAGAGCATTCAGTGCTTCTAAAGACTATTAAACCAATTCCTGAACAGACCAAATCCTTCAAACCCATGCCTCAACCTGATTTCTTCAGGTAAATGGGGTCCATCTTTGAGGAAGATGAAGAGGAGGATCAAGCCCCTTTGGATTATCAGTTTGTAACATCAAATGTTCCAGCAAGCTTATTCCTCCAGAATCCAAGATGCAAAACTTGTGGAAACTCTTAAAGAAACCAGCAGCTGGGAAACATCTCCAGAGACTGATTCTGAAAACCCAGAGGTGGCTGGATAGGATGACTATTATTCCGCATGAACCTCACAGGAGCCGGTGAGTCTCTGGACAACTTCCTTTATTTTAAGATCCATTAAGCAGCCCCAACATTTTCAACAAGATCATCAGTTCGCTTTCAAAACCTAACATTCTTTTGGTCCCAGCATTGTTCTAATTCCATGCTGGAATGGTAATGCATCACAGCAGAACTATTTACTATACTCACAACTATGTACATATTCCGATGCCAACATATTGTGAATAAAATATACATTAATAACAGCAGGTGTGGTTACATGTACACAACCTGTGATAATCAGTATACAACAATGCGGGGTTACATGCATGTATAACACTGATCCTTCATACAGATCCGTTATTTGTAAAGCGGCTGAATATCTGGGGTGGTATAGACCAGCCGTTACAATTGAGACTGATGACCTAACGGATATCTTAGACAGTGGTCCAGTCAAGGAGGCTGTGCTTCCTTTCAATGCTGCCTTAAGGGTAAGAGTTATGGAAAATTGGCTGAAACGGGATCCCATTCCCCCTGTAAACAAACCCTCCTTTTCTGAACAGGCATCCCACACCAGAGTGCCTGGTTGTTCAAGCGGCAACTGTTTCATCTAGTCTGCAGCTTGCCCTTCCACTAGCGCAGACAAAGAAGATAGAAAGGTTCACTCCTTGGGAAAGAGAGTATTTAGTGCAGGAAGCATGGCACTGGAATCTGCAAATGCCACAAGTGCCTTAGCAAAATACACTCACACCATTGGGGGTGTAGCTGCACTGGCAGCAGAACATATACCGAAGGCCGAGGAAAGGGACGAGTTTTTAAGCCCAGTCCAAGACGGGAACGATGCCATGAGGCAATCCTTACAGTCCAGCCTGGATACAGTGGATTCCGTAAGTAGATCCATGGCTGCCATTGTTTTAAGATGAATGTCATGGCTAAGAAAGTAAGGATTTTCGGCGGATGTCCAAGCACGTCTGCTAGACATGCCCTTCGATGGTACTTTTCTTTTTGGTGAAAAGACTGACAACAGCTTGGAGAAGCTGCAAGCTTCTAGGGCTGCAGCCAAATCATTAGGGGGACAGGGTTGGGGGCAATCAGGCAACCTCAACCTGCAGATGAAGGATGGAGAGGAAGTCCTTTTTTTCTATTGCTCTATCTCTAGAGGAAGAAGACAGTTCTCACAAAGAGGTCAGAGACGAGCGCCGCGTGGAGGCAGAGGATGAGGAGGTAGAACTCCCTGTGGAACACCAGCAGAGTTACCCTCAACTGCAGGGGGAACAGCAAAATGACTCCCTCACCCACAAATTTGTGTTAGGAGGCAGATTGTCATATAATTTCCGGAGTTGGTGAAGTATAACTTCGCACACATGGGTGCTACAAACGTTAGCAGGCGGTTACTGTCTCCCATTCCTAAAGAAACGTACTGATTGCCCCCCAAAAACCATATCTGCCTTGGTTCCAGACCCGCTCCTCCAACCGGAGATTCTCATCCTGTTGGAGAAAGGTGCAATAGAGCTGGTACCTGCAGCAGAGAGAAACCAGGGTTGGTATTCTCCCTACTTCCCACTTTCCAAGAGAGACGGAGGAGTGCGACCCATCTTGGACTTGAGATGCTTGAACAAGTTGGTCAGGAAGGACAAGTTTGAGATGGTAACACTTTTGCAGATCCTTCGGGCCCTTCGACTCCAGGATTGGTTGGTGTCATTGGACCTTCAGGATGCTTAGTTTCATGTGCCCATACATCAGAAGCACAGAAAAAACTTGAGGTTCACAGTTGGCGGTTCTCATTATCAGTTTTGGGTTCTGCCATTCGGCTCACCTCAGCCCAGGGGTCTTCACCAAGTGGTGGCAGCAAGTCTAAAGAGGGAGGGAATTCACATCTACCCCTACCTGCATGACTGGTTGATCAAGGCTGTTTCTCTGGAAAAGTCTCTAAGTCATCTCAGTCACACCTGCCACTTCCTTCACAAGCTGGGCTTCTCCCTGAACTTCAAGAAGACCTACTTGACACTTCACAGAAGTTTCAATTTATTAGAGCAGTCCTGGATTCAGCCTCAGGAAAAGCTTTTCCATCCAAGTTGAGGGCTCACCAACTCTTGCAGACAGTCCAGAAATTCCAGATTGCCAATGTCTTCAGCCACGTCTTCCTAAGGTTGCTCGGCCTCATGGTATTCTGCATTTCTCTGGTGCCAGAAGCCCATCTGAGAATGAGATCCCTTCAGTGGGCTCTCAGATCCCAGTATTTATTTGTTCATTTATTTATAACGCGTTCCCAACCCAAGGGTAACTGGGCGCAGATTATAATTATATTCCATTTCTTGGTTACATAGACAGCATTACCTTAGTGTGAGTTACAATAATATCAAATTAACACAGAGAGGAGTGTACAATAATATACAAAAGCAGGAAATCAGGCGCTTACTAGAGTCTGGGAGGAGAGTTGCAAAAAAGAAGATAGCAGAATCATATTCTACAATAATATACAATAATATGCAGTTCTAAATTACTTGGATTATACATAGTCAGTGAAGGAGCCTTAGGAGGGTTCCTATTCTGGTAAATCTTTGGAGGTGAGCCAGATTTTGGTTTCCTTCCTGAATTTCCAGAAAGACTGGTCCACTCTTAAGGAAGTAGGTAGTGAGTTCCACAGTTGAGCCGCCATAACGGGAAAGCTACTGCCCCCTGCTTTTTTTATTTGTATCTGTGGACTTTTAGTCAACAAGAGTGTGCAAATCTAGTTAGTCGGGCGGTGTTATTTTTGGAGAATTTCTCAACAAGGTATGGCAGGGCAGAGTTATTGAGGCATTTATGGGTTAGACAGGCTGTTTCTAGTTGAATTCTCTCATTGATTGAGAGCCAGTTGTTGTCACGTCTCATCCCAGAAATGTGTTGCCTTCTGGAGATGCCCAAGGCAGTTCTGAGTGCATTATTCTGCAGCATTTGTAGTTTGTTAGTGATATATTTACTATCACCTAGGTATTGTGCAAAGCAGTAGTCAATTTTAGACAATGCCAGTGCTCAAGGTGATACAGCTTTTAGGGGAGAGGAAGGGTTTAAACGCATGGATACGTTTATACATGTAGGCTGTAGCTGAGGCTGTGACACTGACCTGTTTGCTTAGATTCTGAGAGGAGTCTAGATAGAAACCCAGGGTTTTTACATCTTCATTCACCTTAATGTCGTTGCCATCGATATTGAAAGATAGGTATTGGTTACTCATTTTTTTATTTATTAGTGGGAGTGGCTAGAAGTAGTAATTCAGTCTTCCCATCATTCAAACATAAGCCATGCGTGGCCATCCAGACCTGAATGATGATATAGATTTTGTTAATGAGTGCTAGGTCTTTGTCGTAGTCACCTGTCAACGGTAGAAGGATCTGGGTGTCGTCTGCGTAATTGGTATATGTGACACCCAGATTGTCCAGATCATCAAACAATGGTTTGGTGAATGCATTATACATAATAGGCAATACGCAGGATCCCTGAGGGACTCCACAAGATATGGGAATTGGGTCAGCAGCAGCAGATGCTGAGAAGTCTCTCATGGATCTGTTGCTAATGAAAGATTCAATCCAATCTGTTGCTTCTGTTGAAAAATGGGCGTAGTTGAAAGGTGGTTACATAACACCTTATGATCAACCAGATCAAAAGCAGCTGACAAGTCCAACAGGAGCAAGAGGGCTAATTTTCCTTTATCTTAAGTTTGTCAATCTGAATCTTAAATCTATCAAGGCTGTTTCGATGCTGTGTTGAGGTCTAAAGCCGGATTGACGAAGTCCAAGGAGCTTATTGTTTTCCAGATATGATTGTATTTGATTGTATGCCGCTTTGTCAATGATCTTTAGTAAAAAAGGGACTGTCGTGATGGGCCTAAAGTTGGTGGGGATGCTGAGGTCCAGCTAAGGCTTTTTTAGGAGAGGGAGGACCCAAGAGTTTTTTAGGTTGGTGGGGACGGTACACGTGAGGAAGGAGGCATTGATTAGCTTAGTAATAAAACGAGCAAGTTCGCTTGCCGCTTCCTTTATGATAGAAGCAGGGCATGAATCACCTTGGCAGTTGGAGGGTTTGAGTGAGATAATAATATTATGCACTTTGCGAGTGGATACTGCCTTAAATATGAAGCAGTGCAGAGGCTTGGGTAAGGGAGGGCTAAGTTTTGGTCGATTGGCTTGGGGTGGGATATTACGTTTTTTGATAGCTATTTTCTTTTGGAGCAGAGTGATTTTGTTTGATAATGCGTTTTGAATTTTGGTGACCATATTTTGTCCTTGATGCAGTTATCGGTTGGTGGGGTTGGGGATTCAAGTTCTCTTAGAATAGTAAAGAGTTCTCTTGTGTTAGAGATTGCATTCTCAATCCTCTTTTGTTGTAGGTATCCCGTTTTGCTAATAGAATTTCTTCTTTGTTGGTAGTGGAGGGGTTGTTTTTCCAGGTTATTTCAAATTTCCTTTTTTCATTTCTTAAGGCTTTAAGCTTGGGTGTGAACCATGTATTTAAGTGTGCAATGGGTTTACTTTTGCGCATTTTTAGTGGTGCGATACTATCTAGTGTAGTGGTGATGGCTTTGTTATAGAGGTCCACTAGTTCAGCTGGATTGGAGGTAGCATGTAAGGGATAGCGTAGGGGTTGGAGAGAAGGTTTGAGGTTATCCACTGTGATGTTTTTTTTGGTTCAAGTCGGTATGGTAGGGCCATAGGGTTCTCTCTTTTGGGAAGTGTGCAATATTGGAGATTGAATGAGAGTAGATGATGATCGCTCCAATGTAATGGTTCAGTGGACGTAATGTCAGTTACACAGTTGAAGTCAGCAATCCAGTCAAGGGTTCTTCCTTTTTCATGGGTGGGGAGTGGGACTCTCTGGGTGAGACCTAGGTCAGCCAAGGAATTGGCCAAGGCCAATGCAGATGGGTCATTGGGGTCATTGAAGATGAGGTTAAAGTCACCTAGTATGAGGATTTGAGACATTGGCTTAGTATTAGTGGAGAGTAGGGATGTGATGTCTTCTTCGAACGATCCTATAGATCCAGGGGGCCTATAAATCAGATGTATTGTTACAGTATGTGAGTTAGAGAGGGGTAGTTTGACAGTCAGTAGTTCACAGGATTCTGTGGTGGTTTGTGATGCCAATCTGAGACCTAATGAGGTTTTAGCGATGAAGGCGATACCACTTCCTCTTGAAGATTCTATATCGCTTTAAGGACTGTGTAGTTGTCGGGTGCGGAAATGAGGAGAGATGGTCCTGCAGCTGCATGTAACCAAGTCTCTGTAATTGCTAAGAAGTCCAATTTTTATCTAAGCTTAGGTCTGCAATGTCAATTCCATGGGCCACCAATGATCTAGCATTAATTAATGCCCCATGGATAGCTGAGGATGTTTAATTCAGGACAGGGGTGTTCGGTAGGGCAGACAGAGGTCTGGAACACTTAGGGGCTATGTGAGGTTTGGCGGGAGCATTATGGGGCGTGAATGTTGGTTATTGGCATGGAGAGGGCCTGGAGTGGTCTCAATTCTCAAACTGGCGCTGATGGCCTTCCTGCTCTCAACATGGGGGAAGAGTGTCCTGATAATGACGGACAACACAGTGGCCAGGCACTACCTCAACAAGAGAGGGGGTGTCGGGTCACTACCCCTGTGCAGAGAGGCAATGCAGCTCTGGCTCTGGGCCCTGAGAGAAGGAATCACTCTTCTGGCACTTCATCTAGCCAGAGAAAAGAACACAGCGGCAGACACTCTGAGCAGGCAGAGCACAATCTCTCACAAGTGGGAGTTGGCTCAGGAAGTCCTTCTGGAGATCTTTGCCCTTTGGTGAACCCATCGAGGGGATCTGTTCACGACCAGTGTCAACCAGAAGTGCGAGCTGTTCTGCTCCACCAGTCCAGTCATTCCTCATGTCATCAGGAGGTTGACGAAGTTCAGTAAAACCATGATCCTCATTGCTGTGGATTGGGCCAGGAGAGCTTGGTACCCAGACCTTCTGGAAATGGTCATCTGCCCTCCAATTCGTCGTCCCCAAATAGAGGACCTTCTCTTGCAAGAAGGAGGTTGAATTCTTCACCCAGAGATCAGGACTCTCAATCTTCACGCCTGGTGTCTGAAAGGGTGAAATATTAGGATTGGAACCTTCCAAAAGATGTAATGCAGCTATTGCTTTCAGCTAGGTGACCAGCAACTAAATCCCTGTACCTCTGCCATTGGAATATGTTTCGCAGCCGGTGCAGGGAAAAGAAACATGATACTTTCACATGTAAGCTTCCCCATGTTTTATCTTTCTTGCTCCACCTGACCCATTCTGGGTTACAAGTGGCCATAGTGAAGGGCTACTTAGCAGCACTATCAATCTTCAAGAGATCTCTGCATGAGGGATCGTACTTCCAGGTGCCGATTGTGATAACATTTCTTAAGGGACTAACAAATGTATTCCCGCCTACACCCTTAATCGTGCAATCATGGGATTTAAATCTAGTACTAAGATGTCTTATCGGAGCTCCTTTTGAGCCCTTGCATTCATGTCCTTCAAGAATGCTCACCATGAAAAGGTCTTTTTTAGTGGATAATTACGTTTTCCTGGTAGGATAAGTGAGCTACAAGCCCTGTCTTCTAATCCACCTTTCACATCCTTTTCCAAGTACAGGGTGGGTCTAAGAGTTTGTTCATCTTTCCTTCTGAAAGTTGTGTCGGAGTTTCACCTTGCACAAAGTATTGTGGTACCAACTTTTTCTCCACCTCCTCATCCATCAAAGGAGGAGGAGAGACTGCATCGTCTGGACCTCAAAAGGGTATTAAGCTACTAGATTAGATGAACGGCAAGTGTTCGTCAAGATGACCAGCTCTTCATTGGTTACGCTAGTCAAAGATTAGGTCTGGTGGTCACAAAACAAACAATCTCTAGATGGGTTGTCATGTGCATAACAGAATGCTACTCATTGCTAGGCAAAGATTCGCCCAAAGGTTTGAGGGTGCATTCCACTAGAGGGGTGGCTGCTTCCTCAGCTCTGGAAAGAGGTGTGCCAGTGCAAGACATTTGCAGAGCAGCAATCTGGTCGTCCCTTCATACTTTCAGTACATTTTACTGTGTAGACTCTTTATCAGGAGAGGAAGCAAAATTTGGCAAAACTGTCCTTCATAATACAAGCAAATAGATACATTTTTGGCACCCAAGTCCTAACACAAACTGCTTTGGGAGTCTATCAAAGACGAGGAATAAGTGGGAGGACACAATCTATTTGAAGAACAAGTTATTTACCTGTGGTAACGTTCTTTCGACTGGATGTTCCTCTCACATTTTCCTCATTGCCCTCCCATCCATCCCCTCTTGCTTGCCTAGAATTTCCGTGTCTTAGACCTTCCTTTCTCGCAACATCACGATTGTATCCTCATATGCAAAGCATGCAAATCAAAGGAGGACAAAAACTAGAGCTGAGGTAGCGGTCAACGCGTGCCCTTTATATACCAGTGTCAATGTCAAGAGGAACGATACGGAGGCCTTCGAACACCAAGACTCGATGCTGCATGATGCTCGACCCTATGACATTTTATTCCAAAGCCAGCTGCAAGCAGATTTGAGTATCAAAGATGAGCAATAAGTGGGAGGAACATCTAGTCGAAAGAACGTTACCACGGGTAAGTAACTTGTTCTTCTGCCAACACATATGGGTCCTTTTTGGCCCCAAAATATCTGATATGTGTACAGCATGTGTGACATTCTCTATTGCTTCACCATTATGTGGCTTCTTGTCATTGAAGGAAATTCCTTGTGATTCAACAGGGCCTGCAACTGCATGCTTTGCCCACAATGCATTCAGGCATCTAAGGCTGAACATAGGTTCATAGGCACTTATACATGCATTGCCAGATCTGTAATGCATCAGTGGTTAGAACACTAATAATAATAATTATAATAATAATAATAATGATAATAATAATTTGATTTTTACATAGCCCGTTAATCTGAAGTGCTTTACATAGGACATATTTACATGCATTAATTTTATTACCCAATCGAAATTGGTAGCCCAACGAGCAAGAAAGCTGGGGGTCTGTGTGTTTGATGCTCCTCATGAATGATCTCATATTATTTATTTTCCTGCACATTATTCATTATAATATTTCTTATGCAGTATAGACCAAGATTATAAATAGCTGCTTCAGTAATGGATCAACAGACCTGTACTAGCATGTGAGGCACCTACTACGAAAAATAAAAAGACATCGGAGGTCGAAAGAGAACATCCCACGTAAAGCCAAGAAGGGTCTGATGCCTCAGAGAGAAAGCAAGGTCCTCTTCACCACCAAGTGTCATCTACTGTACTATTCAGGGTGTCTCTTTCCTATCTATACTGCTATTGAAGACTAGTTCATTTTAGGTGGTTCATATTAGAGCTAGATAAGGAAGTACAGTACACTGTGTTGTGTTTTCCACGCTTAGATGGGTGTGATCTGCTTTTGACTCTTTACCTCTCTCCCAACACACCCCATGACTTTTACCGTAATCACCTTGCCTTCGTCCCAACAGCCATTCAACCACTTCCAAATAAGTGTTCCTCCCCATTGACTAGCAAATGGGAATCCCCAATGTAATTACTGTATGTAAATATGTAAATTCGTGCCTATCCTGTAACAAAGTTTTTATGTAACCTTATCTTCATGCCCTCTGTTGCGCCCTGTTACCTCTGGGTTTTGCACGCCATACCAAACAAACAAACAAACAAACAAACAAACAAGATCAACATCCAATCTAATCTCCTATTCTCTTTTCTTCCTCCCCCTTTCTATACCATACTGCATGGGTTATGGTATCTATGAAATCAACTTGCTGTAAGATTGTTTTCTTTAGCACCGAAACATCAGGTGCCTGTGCCAATATTGGACCTCATCTTGGAGGAGGCATTGCCACTAAGCCACTGGATGACATGATCCAGTGTGATATGAACCAGCTAGGAATCCTCGCAGTGAACTAGGGGTGGTGGGCAGGTAGACTGAAGAGGCATTGCACACATTTCCAACAGATGACACCATTGTTTGGGAAAGGGTACAGGGGGCTAGACCCATCTGCCTTTGATCTTGGTGATGGAGCAGGGATGCAGAAATTGCAGAAGGCTACAGAAAGTATGCAAGTATTCAAATGAATAACAAGGATCGCCGGGCACCAGTAAAGGAGCCTGGCACCTGCAAGCTTGCCCCCACCAACAACTCCTCTGGATGCAGGGGATTTTGAATAATCTCTACAAGTCATTTCAAGTGGAAAGGCTGCTTTTGAACTGTCTGGGAATTCCATTTGTTTTCTCCGTGTGAGGCTTGCACACAACAATAGTGCCGGCTGCTTCAAGGCACAGGACTCTCCCTGCCTGGAAGTCACGTTATTTTTAGCAGCACATCACCACCCTTGTGGCGCTAAGCCCGCAGGGGAGACAAGGGCGCAGCTGTTAGGCTGTAGTGCTGGAAGCTGGGGAATGTTGTCGGGATAGATACATGGCCGCTTCTGTAAAACTCGCATGTTATGTGCTGTGCTCACCAGGAGTGACTAAGCCTTAACAGAAAGCTGCAGGTTCATCTAAATTGCGGCTTGACTTGCAGAGTGCGTTGCTGCTGATCCGTGTACTGAGGCGGGTAAATCATATATTGTGTACCTTCCTGCGCTTGCGTATACACATTAAACATGCCTGGGAAGGCGTCCAATAAATACAAACGCTACGACCTTAGGAAGGTAACACCTTACGGTAAAGCCTCGGGCCATACCGGTGATAGAAGCATCAACAGCTCCATTGTCTTTTCCCCCGCTTATTGTTACTAATAAGCGGGGCAAAAGACAAAGCCACAAATAACTGATTTTTTAAAACCAGACACTGAATCTACAAAAGCCACGGTAGCGGCACCCTGCTCTAAAACAATAGCCCAAGTACACAGTAACGAAGGAGCAGTACACCTAAGCGTTATTTCAGTACCATCGCTGGGTGTAATTGATGACAACTCCTTGTTGGATTTATGTTACCGACTATGTGGTTCAAATCGCAACACTGTGGAGTTAGAACATAATACCATCGAGCACCTGCCACCAATCATGGTGTGTCGCAGCAATCTCAGGGACGTCATTTCACCAAAATGCCAGTGGTAGTGGAAGTGACCTCACCCGACACTTGACCTATAATGACTCCACCCTGAAGTGATGTTGCGGAAGCGATGGAACACGACCTTTCACCCTTGACAAAACAGGAAGTGGCATCACACAGCATTTTTCCTAAGTACACTACGAAAAATATGGTTACAATATCACTATAATGCGATATACATTTCATATAAGAATGGTTCGCCATATGTATCATTAAGATCCGTTTGTATATGCCATATTACCAAATTACTGTGAATGCAAGCAGACTCCATGGCCAAATGATAATGATGTGTTATTATATAGCACTTATGCTTAGCTTAAGCGCTTTATATAGAAAACATATACATACAATATCACCCAACCTGTGTTGCTACTCATTTATCGACCTCAGAAGGATGAAAGGCTGAGTTGAAGTGTTTAAGAACAGACTAATTCAGTGACTCACGAGTGTGCCTGAAATAAACCTTTAATGAGTCTAGTATTATTGTGTTGAATTCCAAAAAGACACATTATATGGTATTCCTATTCTTTCTTATTTGGGGTAACTGCTGAAAGTGTTAGACTTGTGGAGCCCCTTTTCGTTTTATTTTAAGAGGCCTGAACAAGTAAGCCAGCCACTCCAGAAGCAAAGAGCTATATGGCGCTGGCCACAGCCCAGGAGCTTGCATTAAAAGATAAAATTAAAAAAGACACTTTTTTAGGGGTAGCAAGGGAGACCAAAGGGGTAGCAAGGGAGACCTCAGGGGTTGCAATTGCGACACCTGGCGACCCCTAAATGACGTCCCTGAGCAATCTAAGGAAAAAGTACAACCCTGCTCTTCCCTGAGCTTACCCTGCACTCCTGTGCTGTTTCCCACGTCATTCCAACACAACCCTTCTCCGGTGCAAAAGCTATCTGCTGAAATCAATGTTGACGAGTGTTCTAAGGAAACAACTGAGGCATCAGCAAAATTACCCTCTAGAACCTTTCATGAAACGAACTACCATGGCCTTGCGCCTTTAAGTTTACTTCACTTTGCCATGATGATCTTAATTAAGCTCTGTGATCGGATATACACGCAAGCTTTAAAGCATGGCGAGTCTCTGGAACTGCTACAAGCCCAAAATACTCAGGCGGTTAACCCCACGGTTAACCCCATAGCTAACAGCAAACTCATAAACTTTGATGCCACTGACTCTGCTGCTACTAAGAGTAATGATGCGACTGACCCCAAAATCAGTCCGAATCAGCCCAACTTAGCTGCTGCTTCCCATGCGAATTGCAAAAGCTCACGGAAGGCTATAAAGATGCACCAACTTAGCATTAATTCTACGAAAATTGGACAATTATCTGAATGTACTCAAAATCTCTCTAACCATCATAACTATTCCATTGCCTCTACTCCTAAACCTGGCAAATCCAAAAATAGGCGAATGCACAAACGGGCTACTCACAGGCGAAAGCGTAAAGTTGCCAAGACTGGTATGCTTACGAGCTGGTTAATTTCCGAAAGTACTTCATAAAGCCCAAAACCACACGGACCTAACAATCCTCTTAATGTTCATCTTAACTGTGAACCTGATGCTTCCTCAACTATTTCTGATGACTGCTCTACTGAAACCACTGATGATGATGTCATTGATCTACCCTCAACTTCTCATGGTGCTAAGCAAACTCCTAATTCTCTTGATATCCACATAGTTACAATCTGTTAACAAAACGAAAAATGCTATTAATAGACCTCTTTTGTTGGCACTATTAAAATAAATTCCAGGACTACGCATTCTTAATTCTTCCGATATGGAGTTTGTTGAACCACTGAGATGTGAGTTTGGGGGTAATACTAAAATCCATTGTGTGTTGCCGGTAACTGCCTCCCTTATTAGATCACAATCTGAATCCCTCGATTTCTTAGGGTTTGAATTGGACAATCCATTGGCAGTTGTTCCAGTAAAAGCACAATGCCCTCACTGTAAACCAAATAAACATAATGAGAAAACTACCAGAAACAAGATAATTGACCCGGACAATCAAGCTGGCCTGATACTGCTGCAAAGGTTGATTACCCAATTATTGCAACCGAAACAATGAGTTTGCACAATTTCATCTTGGAATACTCGGGGGCACAAGCATTTTTTGAGCCCAGGCAGCTCACTTCATTTTTAACAATATATTTTTATTACAGGAAACATGGCTGCTACACGACTTTTTTGTTGATTCACGTATGTCATTTCAGAGACATGCCAAGAGAGGGGTCTTGGATAGACCTTATGGTGGCTTGTTTATTTCGGTTTCCCATGACTTTCATGCTAGGGAGATAGAGATGTGTCCCCCCAACGATAATGTATTGGCTATACAAGTGGGCCTCATTATGACCCAGGCGGAAAACCATGGTGCTAATAGCACCATGGTCCAATGCGGTAACTTACCGACTCCGCCATGGAGAAAGGGGGAATTACCACCCCATCACAAGGTTGGCGGGGCGGTAATTCCCCCTTCCTCCATGGCCCTTCCCCATTCCCATTTTTGCCCCATAGGGCTCAATGGGAATGGGGAAGGCGCTAAGTACGGTACCGCAAATTGCGGTACCGTACTTAGCACCAAGGTCCCTTTGCGGGTCCCTACTTTAACGGCTGTTGTAAACCATACGTTAAGGTCGGGTCCCGCAAAGGGACCTTGTAATCAGGCGCTAATGGGTTAACGGCGTCACAGCCTTTTACGGCACCATTAACCCATTAGCGCCAGGGTTGTTATGAGGCCCAATGAATGTGATGGTAAATTACGCATAATCAACATTTACGACTCCCCGTCTGGTGAATACACTGAAAATATACAAGATTCCATTGATTCATTGCTGACTAATTGGATCGCCTCCAATTTTGAAAACTTGGTTATATTAGGAGGTGACCTTAATGCCCAATGTGGTCTTATGCATGGCACTGGATCTTTTCAAAACATTGCAAGCGCTAACAGCATGATGAAAACAGTGTGCAATGCACATGGTCGCCTTTGGAGAACTTATTTAACTGAATGGGACTATTGGGCTCTTAATGGTCGCACTGTCAGTGACACGCCGGGTAAATGCACTTGGATTAATGGGAACAAATCTGCTACCCTTGGCTACCTTTGGGTAAACTCCAAAAAACTTAATCATATTGTCGATTTTGCCATACTTGTCCTCAAGGGGAGTGACATTCTCCCATATGTGCTAATTTCCTTTTTGACTTTAGGCCCGGGCCCAACTATGGGCCAACTAATATTGATGTCAATAATGGTGGCTA
Source organism: Ambystoma mexicanum (assembly GCF_040938575.1). NCBI lineage: Eukaryota > Metazoa > Chordata > Amphibia > Caudata > Ambystomatidae > Ambystoma > Ambystoma mexicanum. The sequence goes on along the minus strand of NC_090936.1, from coordinate 142,984,322 downwards.
CCATCTGAAATGGAATGTTAAGAAGTGTGAACAAATGTCTACCCGAGTAACGAAATTGTGGCATGAGCTAATTACGACGAAGACTAACTCTAATCGTGATGAGATCGAGCAAGCCATCAGAGCCCTAGCAGTTGAAGTTGCTACTGCCCCCGGACCTGTGGTGGTGTCCGCTGGAAAAAATACCTCCAGACCATTTGATAGTGAACTCCAAGATACGAAACGAAAATACAGAGGCACCTTACGTCTCCTGATGAACCAGAAACTCCCTGCCATTATGTACATGGAAAAAAAGAAGCGCTTGACGAATAACTATAACAATTGGTACAAATGCAGAAAAATATCCACATTTAAATATTAAATAGCAAATTATGTTTGGGATTCTTCAGAGCAATGAGGTTTCTAAACTCTGGAAGCTGCTTAGTATTGCCCATACTGACACTTCTCAATTACTAGTTAATCCAGTGAGGGAAATTGGTCTGTACATATCACTGCTAATATGCTTTCTGATGAATGTCATCCCACAGTTAAACAATCTCAATCTACGTGGCCACTTGCGTACGCTAAAGCCAGTGTTGTTGAAATAATTGGGAAGCTACGTAAATCTCGAGCACCCGGCCCTAATAGTCTTGTTTCATTGTTTGTGAAGCATGACCCGCTTTTGTGGGCCCAAGTGCTCTGTGTACTGTTTGATAAGACATGTGGCCAATGTAGTGTCCCTGACTCGTGGAAATCAGCAATTATTATTCCAGTATATAAATTCGGAGTCAGAGAACTGCCTGTTAACTCTCGCATGCTGTCAATAGTCGACACCACTAGTAAGATCTTTTCAGCTATCGTACTTGACCATCTATTAAGCTCGGCCAAAGTCAATTCTATTTTGCACCCGCTACAAACTGGCTTTAGGGTTGGCACTAGTACCACTCATAATGTACTCCTTCTTGATGCAATAACATCTTGAGCCAAAATTGCTTGTAATCCATAAGTCTATGTAACATTCATAGACTTTAAATCCGCATTCAACAGCGTTAATTGATCTATGCTGTGGGCTTTACTTGAAGACCTGCAATGCCCACTATGGCTAATCGACATACTGAAAGAACTTCATGCTGAAAATACTGTTCAGGTTCGCTTGTACAACTATTGTGTACTCTCTAAACCCATCAGAGTTAACAAAGGAGTTAAGCAAGGTTGTTTATTAGCTGCCTTTCTTTTCAATGTGTATTTATCACAGCTAATAGGCCGCTTAAAAACTATGGCTAAATGTCCAGCAAAATTTGGCAAAGAATTAATTACAGCTATTCTTTACGCTGACGACCTTGCAATTGTCAACCATACGATTTCAGGCATGAAGTCTGTTCTTGAAGAGCTGGGCTCATTTGCTACTGAATTTTCACTAACTATCAATCTCAAAAAAACTCAAACCATGCTCTTTTCCTCTAAGCTCATTTATTGATCCAAAATGGAGGTGTCTTGGGGTACAATTGAGTACACTAGCAGTTAAAAATACCTGGGCATTATGTTTAGCAGTTTAGGCGGATCTGACCTGCTAATTAGTAGTAAGACTCGGCGGGCTAAACAGATAACGCTCTTAATTAAGAATTTTGTTAATCAGCATGCTAGATACTCACTAAAGGGAATTATATTGTTGTACAAACAATGGTTAACCCCTGTCGTAATCTATGGTCTTGAAGCTATGTCTATGACAAACTTATCCTGGCTTGACAAAATCGAAGGCTTCTTTTGGCGTATTACATTGGTGTTACCTCCTTCATGTACAATTCAATACGTCGTTAGGGCAGAACTTGGTCCCTTAAATCAATTGTGTTGCAACAGCATGGCCTCCTTGCCCTAAGAAGCCAATGTCATCCCCAGAGTGATCTCCTGTGTTTAATTGGTTCTAACTTGATTAACATGAACATTTCTGACACCTTGAATAAGTTTGCTCAATCACATGATACACTTTTTTATGAACTTGGTTGGGACACTGAGCGGAGCTGCTGTGGTTTATATGAATCCATCAAATCCGCCTTTAAACATAAAGTGTGCATTAATGACTGGGTGGCAAATTTTGAACGAATGCGTGAATTGCATAATTATCAATACATTAAAGGTATAGATCATACTTACTTAAGACCCCAGTTATAACTCATACGCTGTCCTGACCCCCGAATACGTACATTTCGCTTACTTTTGAGGACCAACCAACTTCCTGTGCGTGCCACTCATGGTACCCAATGGAAATTAGCTAAAGACCAACGCCATTGTCGGTTATGTAATAACCATGAAGTTATTGAAACAGTGAGACATGTGTTGACAAATTGCATGATAATGAAATCTACTCATGTTTTGTATTAGGGCCGCTATGTACACAACTGGGCTTTTATTTCTTCTGATCATTTTTGGCAGCTGTGTATGAATTCTGTATCTGAAGCTTTTTTAATAGCATTGTACCGGGTATGGTCTGCAGCCAAAACTCTTTTGGATGAAAACGGTGGCCACTGAGTTGTCATTCAGATGATGTTTGTTGACTCAGCAATGGACTTTAATGACATGACATATGACTAGTTGATTGATGTCTGTCTTTTATGTTTTGTATAGCTTTCATAATACTATATCTGTATTTCTTATCTAATATGTTAAGTATATTTATTGTATTTGATGTGTTGATAGTTGTATAAGTTCTGTGAACTAAATAACAACTAGATAAATAAATAAATAAATATAACCAGAATCAGGCATATAACCAGAATCAGGAGTTGTGCCTCTGAAGGAATATGGTGCACCTTATAAAAGGAGACTGCAGAGAATGGGTACGGGGAGCTGACTGAACAGATCGAGTTGTAGGGGGCAACACAGAGAGTGCTGACATGAACATATCCTTTGCTGTACACATTATCATCAAGAAAGAACGAGAGGAACAATAGCCCATGACCACTGCTCCAGCCTTCCATGTCTTCCACACCTTTAGTCTCAGAAATCACTGCCAGCATTTGTCTTTTCTGCTAAGGCTTCAGCTGTCATCCATACAGTGCCCCTGCTTCCCTCAAAATACCTTTGCTCTAGCCACATGCACGCCAGTCACCTCAATCCCTCTGTACATCCTGTTCAAGCTGCTGCACATGGTTGCACACACTCCTGACGCCCCCTCATATCCCAAAGTGCCAAGGACGAAGAAAACAAGTTCAGATTTGACCAACTATGCATTGAGAGCCATTACTGTGGAGGACAACCATGCTATTGCTAACATCTGCAAACACTCTCTCTCTAAGTGAGATAGTCCACAGTCAGTTCAAAAAGTTGGTCACTTTCAAACAATACAAGGCAATCATTTAAAAAATGTAACTTCGATGGGTTGGACAGCAAGGCATCCCTGCCTTTTAAGCTGCGGACAATGGCCCTCATTCCAAGGTGGGCGGTAAGGGATACCGGGCACCGGTAAGGAGACCGGTGCCTGTAATCCCTTACCGCCCTACTACGAGGTCCCTTAGCGGGTCCCTCCATTAACGGCTAGTCTGACCAGCCGTTGTGGACGGGACCCGTTAAGGGAGCAGGGCGCAAATAACGGGCTTCACATTCGCAAGCCCATTATTTGCGCCTCCCTATTCCCATTGAGCCTTTTGAGGGCTCAAATGGGAATGGGGAATGGTTGGTGCAATGGGTACTTACCGGTCCCGCCAAGGTCGAACTAGACTGGTAAATCCCCATTGCACCAAACTGGACACTGTCCCATTATTGGTAGCAGTCATGGTGCAAATAGCGCCATGACTACCACCAAACTCGGAATGAGGGCCAATGATTCTGTCATGTTCCCACTCAAGGCTAAAAAGGATCACATCCAGCACTGGAAGAATACGATGAATGACTGCTTGTAGTTGGAACAACGGAATTCCCAGCCTCACCTGTGCCAGCCCTCATCAATCCCCCTTCCACACAAAGTCAGGCAAGACTCTCTGTCTCATCCAATTCCACCCGATTCTGTCTCAAAATGTCACCCCTCTCCTCTGACATTACCTCCACACCACAAAACAACCATCTGGCTGATTCAAGCCCCGGAATCATGTGAAATAATGTATTCAATTATATATTTATTCATAACTAAATTCATGTTGCGTCAATATATGTAAAAACATTGTGAAGTATGCAGGAGAACGTTGTGTCTGCGCTCTCCCCCGTAAGCAGAATATTCAATTAACACACAATTGCTATGTTAATGGTTGTTTCATTCTGTTTCTCATCACCTGGAAGAGGGCACAGTTGTGTTGGCTGCCTCTCGGGGCACCTTTGGGTGTCTTTTGAACATGCTTTTGTGAAATGTAGACTGTCCATGCAGACTTGTTCATACACAGAATTGTCTTTCATTTATCAATGCCTTCTGGAGCCGACAGATTCCCACGTGTTCATTCTGACCCACCCAACTAGTGCTCCCTTGCAGGTTGGGGATCCGGGGTTTACATCACAGCTTCACTGAAATTTACCATGTCCCCTGCAAATTCACAAGGTCCAGTTCCTTTCTGCAAGTCCTGAGGATCTGTTCCAAGGTTCCAATGTGGGAAAGAGGTTTATGTTACGCAATTTGTACTAGGCCATGATTCAGAAGGATTGGATTGGATATTGCAACTAAATATGTGTTTTTGTGCAGTTAAATGAATTGGAATAAGTGTTACTTAGTGTGCAGTTTTGGATACATTTTAGATTTGAAATAGGTAGCAACATAATTAGCAGTAGCACAATGGTTTAAATTGCAGACACAGTTTAGGACATTGGGGAACATGGGGTTCATTGTGGGTACATGAGACATCACAGAGTGCGGTTTCTGCTTTGTTGCGGTTGGCGTGAGCCGCAGAGTCTTCGGGTTTGTAAAAGGTCATAAATGTGAGGTGGACGACTTGGTAGAGGTTTTTCATAGGATGGTATTTCATTAACTCAAAATAAAACCGAGAAAAAAAAACAGTGCACAATATCTGAGATTCCCCAGTAAAGACCATGCATGAGATAATTGTGCCTGTCTCCAAGGCTAATATACCTAAAACGAAATCTCTAACAACATGTGATCATAATAAACAAGCCCACCGGATAACTTATATGCCTCATAACTGCTGTCAACATACCTGTATGAAAACTGCCATTTCTTTGCCAGGCCCAACTTCTGCAATAATTAACTCAAGTACTCAACCAACCAACTAGTCCTTAACCATTCCACAAATGGTGTCCCCAGCTCCACCTTTGCCCAATGAGACACTCAAGCCTGAAGCAGGATACTGGCATTGGCTACCAGCAATCTTCAAATCTCTCTTTTCTCTGATGTCGTGATGACATTCATCTAATATTTTCTTGGGACACTGGAGGATTTGCACACATATTTAGCCCAGATGGACTCTTAGCTCAGATGTCTAATATTGCAATTGTCGTGCTCCAAGAAACTTGGCTCACCACCTCTGTTGAATTTGATGGCCGTGCCACTCTGCAAAAACTTGCCTCTAAAGGCGCCCCATTGATTGTCCGAAAGGTGGCCTATGATCTCAGTATTATCACCTTGGACAATATCTGAACTTTAATGCTCCACCCCTATGGTGCTAGCAGTTGATCTTCAGCACATATCACAAAGCTTTATCTTAATTAACATCAACGACCCGCCAAATAGAACAGCAACTAATGAGAATGTCGCCAGTATGAAGGCAATCCTATCGAGCCTCCATAGACAAACTCCTGTTTGGATTGCTGGTGATTTTAACTCCTCCATAGATTTGTCCGAAACAACATACTCAGTCACCCAAGCGCCTATGCCAACAAAATCTACCAGAGAACCAAAACGTTGTGCCAGAGCTTGGGTTGCAATACTAGACAAGTTTTGTTTTACACATCTTAATGGCTACTGTCCTGGTGACGACCATATGGCCTTTACTCGTATCAGCGGTAAATCTGCCTCAACAATTGATTATTTCTTTGTCAATCCTAATGGGTTACCTCATGTCAAAGATATGGACATAGTACCAAGGACGGAAAGTGACCATCTTCCCTATGTTTCCTACTTAAGCACCTAAATGTACCTACAAGTGTGAACACCTATGATCCCAATGGTGGCATACACATTAATACCGCAGGCAACCATATATGTTGGAACGAGACGAAATTAACTTAATCTAGAAATATAGCAGAGAGGTTATTACCATCTTTTATATCACTCACTGATGAGTCTGAGGCAGAACCCCCCCAGATTCTGTCGCAGTGTTCTCTGACATACTAACTCAACTGAAAGCATCAATAGTACCACAGAGAAGCTATAGATCCACAGCTGAGAGTACAAATCACTTCACCACCAACCGTGTGAACTTTGATCCAATCATTGCTCAAGCCAAACAGCAACTGCGACACACCATAGGTGAAGTCCTATACTCAAGTCTATGCGCCTCATTCTGAGATTGGAGGTAGCCACGGCGCTATTTGCGCCATGGCTGCCGCCAATACCGGGCCCGGCACCGGTCTGGTTGAATGGGGACTTACCGGGTCATTCTGACCCTGGAGGACCCAGTAAATCCCCATTCACCAAATCATTCCCCATCCCCATTTAAGCCCCCATAGGGCTCAATGGGAATGGGGAAGGCGCTAATTACGGGCCCCCCGCAAATAGCAGGCCCGTAATTAGCTTACCGGCACCGGTCTCCTTATAGCAGGCCCGTAATTAGCACCCTGGTCCCTTAGCGGGACCCGTAAAGGACGTGTGGTCAGACCACACGTCCTTTACGGTTCCCGCTAAGGGACCTCGGAATTGGACGGTAAGGGATTCCCAGCACCGGTCTCCTTACCGGTGCCCGGTATCCCATACCGCCCACCTCGGAATGAGGCCCTATGTCCCTTTTCCCCTAGTGAGATCACCCAACACATAAAAAAAGCAAAGCAAATCCATCGTAAATGGGTATGTGAGTATAACTTAAAATGCAATGCTGATAAGTGGAAATCAATCGCCCAATTAGCGATCCAAAAACATAATATCAGAATATGGTCTATCTTGAGGGGTACTGAATCACAAAGAACAACAATACATGGTGTAACGTAACCTGATTGGGTCGCCATATTGCCTCTAACTTGGGCCTTGTCCTCTCCAATGACAACCCTCTCCCTCTTTCCGACTGTCCTTAGACCTGTAAAACATCTATCTTAGATCTATTCTACACTTAAACAGTTCCAGGACAGCCGGCCCTGATGGCATTTGTAACGCTCTAGTAAAACATCCTCCTGGAATGTGGGCGCATGCTCTCTACTTGCTGTTTACTCTTATAGCTTGTCTGGCCATATACCAGATACATAGCGCAAAAGCCATATTATACTTGTGTATGAAAAGGGCTCTTGGATCCCAGCATCCAATTACAGGATGCTGGCAATGTTAGACGTTCCTGCTAAGTTGCTTGCGAAAATCCTGCTCCAAGAACTAAACCAATGGAGAACAGAACACAACACACTTCCTCCAAATCAAATGGATTTATAAGGAAAGTGAGTACAACCCATAATGTAATAATTCTGGTAGAATCTATAGAATATGCTTGGAAGCGCCGAGACACTCCAGTTTACTGTGCATTTGTCGACTTCTCAGCTGCATTCCACTCTGGCATAAACTATTCCAATGGCACATCCCTTTAGGCTTACTCAGGATGCTGATGTCATTTAACTCAAATACCTCTGTTAAAATAAGGTTAGATGCAGAGGGTAAGCTTTCCACTTGAATGACAACCCACTGTGGGGTTAAGCAGGGGTGTATTGTGGCTGCCACACTATTCAATCTGTATTTAGCAGATCTTTGGACTGCCTTTACTGCCTTACAAGTTAGCCCTGTTAATGGGTCGGCATAGTACAAGTTGGTTAGCCTATGCTGACGACTTGCTTCTAATCGACCATATACCAAAAGGACTTCAGAATTTGATCTCTGCGCTGGGAGTATACGCTGCCGCAAACAGCCTCACAATTAATATAGAGAAAAGTAAAATCACGACGTTCTCCCCCAATCCTAACAAGCACAGGAAAATCACCTGTAAGCTAAATGGCATCCAATTGGAAAGTGTACCCTCATAAGTATATAGGGTTGTATGTTGAACATACCCTAAAGTGGGCTAAACATTGGTTGGAAACGAAAACGAGAACGAAAATGAAATGTAACAGAGCAGTCCAAGTAATCTGCCAATTTATAGGACGACAAGCAGGACTTTCTGTAACGACTATCCTGCTCCTATACTCCACCAAAATCCAACCAATTCTATGTTACGGAGTCGAGATATGGGGCCACAATCTTGAAATTGAACTGAAACGCTTTGAAAGCCTGATGATGCGCTGACTGTTCCGTATGCCACAAACACTGTGAATCGAACACCTCAATCTTGAATTTGAATTTAATGGCATACGTCAGGATAGGATTTCATCATGAAAACTGTTATGTTCTATCATCATTTACAAAAACTGAACAACGGAACAATGATGGTGAGCTTTATAAATGCATGTCTTGCTATTGACACCTGCAAGTCACTGGGAACGATGGGATCTCTCTGCTGTCTCCATTCAGAATGGCAGGTTGGGTGTAGTAACCTGTTGTCAGAAGGTGCGACAAGGGGTTAAATTTCGCTTGAAAAAGGACTGAGAATGATGAGTAAGAATTAAAATCTTAACTATTTGCAAACAAACACAACAGCGTGTCCTTTTGTGACTATATTGATGCTCATCTGATTAAACCAACTCATCCTGTAGCCAGTGCAGTAGCCAGACAGTATATGCTCTTGAAATCCAACATCAGTGTGGCATTGATTACACAAGGCGCCCGCATAGGCCTCGTACGAGAAGCTCAATGTGGCGGCTCAGTGATAGAAACTATTGAACGTTTATTAATGGAGTGGGAAAGCTTACAATGCTCTGATATATTTTTATTTTTGCATTTTTAAAGCCTCACACAGCCCCAGGCATCGAGCTGCTGTTACAGGAATTGTTTGTTTTTTAGTTGCATAATTGTTTTTTTTTCTTCTTAGTTGCGTATTTATAACTCGCTTAAATACCCAGAGATTTCTAAGCACGGACCCGCGGATCGAACCTGTGGTGCTGTATGTCGTCTTGCTTCCAAGGCGAACACACGTTGCCGCTGAGCTATCCTCCTGGGACTGTATTGGCTGTATTAAAACCTATAGGATTGCACTGTTCTCCGATGGCTAAATTCACATGTGGGACTCACAGCCTCCTTACTACATGAGTATAAACATCTGTATCTGCAAAAAGAAGGTGCAGGTAAGTATGTCTCTATAAAGGGGCGGACCACAAAACAATCACATAGATTGCATTTTATTCTCATACACATATAATACAAATGTTTTATTCAAAAATATTTATAACAATCATAAAATGATCACATTAAAGAAAAAACATAAAAAACAACACAAGTAAGAACACTACACATGGGTCTTATTTGTATAGTACACAAAAATCCTATGTGTGATTCTTCACTCTGGGGCCTTCTTGTTTTCCAATAGGATCTAATAGATTTTTCCCATTGTACGATGCAATAACCCTACTAGTACAAGTTTCTGTTCAATGCAAACAAAATGTTGGACATTCATCAGGGGTAAACGTTGTCTTGTGTTTGTTGTGTTAAAACTGTTCACTGTTTTCAAATCCTTTCTTCAAAAATTGTGTGGTACCCTATTGAATAAAGACATTTCTTTTAGTAATAAATACTTAATTAGATCTCTAACAGACCCTGATTCCCAGGGGGTTCCGGCGTACTATAAATTACATACCTTACTGGCTGCTCAGGTATATACCCCAATGCCTCTAATCAACCTAAAATAGTTGTTGTAGGTGATTTCCTTTTGCTTGGGAAATATCGACCTGCTTCCTCTAATTATATTCTAAAACAATCACAAAGAGACTAAAGTAAGTCTACCATTGGGACCAACCATATAGATCTCTCTATTTTCGTAGCTTGCCCTTGGCTACCCAGCACTGACTCTTACCTGAGGTAAACACATTTGTGTCCTCCCTGCAGGCCAAACAAGGTCTTAGGTAAGGTTTCCCATACTGTTTTTCTTTACCAATCACGGTGTAGACCGGACAAAACTGTTTGGATTCGAAAATGATGAGCAAATGGACCAAAGGCATTTGAACATTGGTGCAAATCATCCCAATGACTTACTTATAAGTATTTGTGCACTTGGAAAACTAGTTCAAGATATGTAGAGCGTGTGGTTCAGGTAGTTTCTTCCCCACGATCTAAAAAAACAATGGGTATCTACATAAGATACCCTTCATTGTTTATCACAATGGTAAATAAACATGTGCTGTGAAAAAGCTGTTTTGCTGCACTCACCTATTCACATTTCATGGGTTTCTCTAAAAGGGGTACCTCCAAACAAGAACGTATGTCTCGCTGTCTTTTTACCCAAATTGCTGCTTCTTATACACGTGCCTGACATCATGACGCATTTGCGCCATGACGTCATCACGCGCAAGGTACCAACAGGATCCGCAAAAGCACGTGTGAATGCTGGACATTGCCGTTTGTATGCTTAATACATTCGAAATTATGCCTAGCCCAGTACAAATACATTCTAAAGGCTAACACAAATGTGTACTCTTGATAACTGACAATGTTTATAATTCTTGCCTATGTCGAGGTCTATATGTATTCATTGCGCCTGTGAATGTCAACAAAAAAAATGAAAGAATTCTTGAGGCACATTTCTATAGGCTGATCTTCTTATTCAAGCACATTGCAAAAAAACCACATTTTTCATATTATTTTCGGTGCCCGTGAGAGATCATTCATAAATTTTTAGATTTTTGGTCAGAATTCATTGAGTGAAAATTAGGTAAAACACAGAACACCACTTATTGCACATTGTTTCCCATAGTCATGCAACAGAAAAATTGATAAATGAAGAGAAATAGAGAATTAAAACTAACATGCCGATTCATGGAATTAATGTGCGCCGAAAATTCCGGCGCAGAGGTGCCAAAACGTGCGATTCGCAGTAAAAGTGCGAAAATCGCAGTGCAACTGCGAAAAATCGCAGGGAAACCAGCGCACATCGATTGATGGAAGTCCGTGTGCGAGAAAAATATTGGATGTGCGCTGAAAAAGTGCACGGCGCACGCCGGCGCACAGGCCATCCAACGGCGTGCGCCACGGCCGTTGCGAAATCGCACATAGCGCGGCGCACATTACAAAAGTAGGCGGAACACGGGGCGTAACACTCGGAATGGGGAACAATGCGTGAAAATATGGGCGTCACGGGGGAAGTACAGGAGGCAAGTGCGCGGAACGCCCACACGCTCGCCTACAACTCGTATTCATGGAATCGAATAGGGCAAACCAGCGCACGGTCAAAGACGCGCACAGGGCCAAACAAGTACGCCACCAGAAAGCACGCGGTAGCGTCCCTCCGCCTGAAATAAATGTGCGCCAAAATGTGCGCTAACAAAAAGCACCCATATACAGCTATGAAGAATGATCCATACTGTGGCCCTCTAGGACAAATGAGGTGCAAAGGGGTACCGACAAACACGGACACCCGCTGTGTGAAAAATATCATGTGCGTGTATTACGGCGTTCGCGGGAAGTTCCACACGCGATTGGCCTGGGCATGTGTATTCTGGGGTGCACGGAAAGTTTCACACGCGATTTTGCAGGGTACGTGTATTTCGGTGTGCGCGTGAAGTTCCACACGCAATTTCAGCAGGGTACGTGTACTCTGGGTGCTCGGGAAATTCCACACGCAAATCCAGCAGCCTACGTGTATTTCGGGGGTGCCGGGGAGTCCCACACGTGAATTGGCCGTGTGGGTCCTCTCAGCTGTTCCCTCTACACCCTCCACGGCCCCTGCAGGCGGCCCACACCACAGGGGACTACCCTGCACCCCTGCACATGTCCCGCAGGCAGCCCATCCACCATGGCCATGCCCCCCAGCCAACCCACATGTCACCTTGCACCACTGCCCACCAACGCAAGTCTCCCAGCACCCCCACCCCCCAGCATCCAGGGGCACCCTCCACCAGGCCCCCACTCATGTCCTCCTGCACCCCCACCCCCCTGCATCCAGGGGCACCCTCCACCAGGCCCCCACTCCTGTCTCCCAGCACCCACACCCCCCAGCACTGTAGGGCACCCTCCACCAGGCCCCCACTCCTGTCCCCCTGCGCCCCCACCCCCCTGCATCCAGGGGCACCCTCCACCAGGCCCCCAACCATGTCTCCCAGCACCCCCACTCCCCAGCATCCAGGGGCACCCTCCACCAGGCCCCCACTCATGTCCAACTCATGTCCCCCTGCACCCCCAGCCCCAGCACTGTGGGGCACCCTCCACCAGGCCCCCACTCCTGTCCCCCTGCACCCCCACCCCCATGCATCCAGGGGCACCCTCCACCATGCCCCCACTCCTGTCTCCCTGCACCCCCAACCCCCAGCAGTGCAGGGCACCCACCACCAGGCCCCCACTCCTGTCCCCCTACACCCCCACCCCCCAGCACTGTAGGGCACCCTCCACCAGGCCCCCACTCATGTCTCCCTGCACCCCCACCCCCCAGCAGTGCAGGGCACCCAACACCAGGCCCCCACTCCTGTCCCCCTGCACCCCCACCCCCCAGCACTGTAGGGCACCCTCCACCAGGCCCCCACTCCTGTCCCCCTGCACCCCCACCCCCCAGCAGTGCAGGGCACGCTCCACCAGTCCCCCACTGCTGTTCCCCTGCACCCCCACCCCCCTGCATCCATGGGCACCCTCCACCAGGCCCCCACTCCTGTCTCCCAGCACCCCCACCCCCCAGCATCCAGGGGCACCCTCCACCAGGCCCCCACTCCTGTCCCCCTGCACCCCCACCCCCCTGCATCCAGGGGCACCCTCCACCAGGCCCAACTCATGTCCAACTCATGTCCCCCTGCACCCCCAACCCCCTGCATCCAGGGGCACCTTCCACCAGGCCCTCACTCATGTCTCCCAGCACCCCCACCCCCCAGCATCCAGGGGCACCCTCCACCAGGCCCCCACTCATGTCCAACTCATGTCCCCCTGCACCCCCACCCCCCTGCATCCAGGGGCACCCTCCACCAGGCCCCCACTCATGTCCCCCTGCACCCCCACCCACCAGCACTGTAGGGCACCCTCCACCAGGCCCCCACTCATGTCCCCCTGCATCCCCACCCACCAGCACTTTAGGGCACCCTCCACCAGGCCCCCACTCATGTCTCCCTGCACCCCCACCCCCCAGCAGTGCAGGGCTCCCTCCACCAGGCCCCCACTCCTGTCTCCCTGCACCCCCACCCCCCAGCAGTGCAAGGCACCCTCCACCAGGCCCCCACTCCTGTCCCCCGGCACCCCCACCCCCAGCACTGTAGGCCACCCTCCACCAGCCCCCCACTCCTGTCTCCCAGCACCCACACCCCCCAGCACTGTAGGTCACCCTCCACCAGGCCCCCACTCCTGTCTCCCTGCACCCCCACCCCCCAGCAGTGCAGGGGCACCCTCCACCAGGCCCCCACTCCTGTCCCCCTGCACCCCCAGCACTGTAGGGCACCCTCCACCAGGCCCCCAATCCTGTCTCCCTGCACCCCCATCCCCCAGCAGTGCAGGGCACCCTCCACCAGGCCCCCACTCCTGTCCCCCTGCACCCCCACCGCCCAGCACTGTAGGGCACCCTCCACCAGTCCCCCACTCCTGTCTCCCTGCACCCCCACCCCCCAGCAGTACAGGGCACCCTCCACCAGGCCCCCGCTCCTGTCCCCCTGCACCCCCACCCACCAGCAGTCAGGGGCACCCTCCACCAGGCCCCCACTAATGTCCAACTCATGTCCCCCTGCACCCCCACCCCCCAGTACTGTAGGGCACCCTCCACCAGGCCCCCACTCCTGTCTCTCAGCACCCACCTCCCCCAGCACTGTAGGGCACCCTCCACCAGGCCCCCACTCCTGTCCCCCTGCACCCCCACACCCCTGCATCCAGGGGCAGCCCCACCAGGCCCCCACTCCTGTCTCCCAGCATCCACACCCCCCAGCACTGTAGGGCACCCTCCACCAGGCCCCCACTCCTGTCCCCCTGCACCCCCACGCCCCTGCATCCAGGGGCACCCTCCACCAGGCCCCCAACCATGTCTCCCAGCACCCCAACCCCCAGCATCCAGGGGCACCCTCCACCAGGCCCCCACTCATGTCCAACTCATGTCCCCCTGCACCCCCACCCCCCTGCATCCAGGGGCACCCTCCACCAGGCCCCCACTCATGTCCCCCTGCACCCCCACCCACCAGCACTGTAGGGCACCCTCCACCAGGCCCCCACTCCTGTCCTCCTGCACCCCCACCCACCAGCAGTCAGGGGCACCCTCCACCAGGCCCCCACTCCTGTCTCCCAGCACCACACCCCTCAGCACTGTAGGGCACCCTCCACCAGGCCCCCACTCCTGTCTCCCTGCACCCCCACCCCCCAGCACTGTAGGGCACCCTCCACCAGGCCCCCACTCCTGTCTCCCTGCACCCCCATCCCCCAGCAGTGCAGGGCACCCTCCACCAGGCCCCCACTCCTGTCTCCCTGCACCCCCACCCCCCAGCACTGTAGGGCACCCTCCACCAGCCCCCCACTCCTGTCTCCCAGCACCCACACCCCCCAGCACTGTAGGGCACCCTCCACCAGGCCCCCACTCCTGTCTCCCTGCACCCCCACCCCCAGCAGTGCAGGGCACCCTCCACCAGGCCCCTGCTCCTGTCCCCCTGCACCCCCACCCACCAGCAGTCAGGGGCACCCTCCACCAGGCCCCCACTAATGTCCAACTCATGTCCCCCTGCACCCCCACCCCCCAGCACTGTAGGGCACCCTCCACCAGGCCCCCACTCCTGTCTCCCAGCACCCACACCCCCCAGCACTGTAGGGCACCCTCCACCAGGCCCCCACTCCTGTCCCCCTGCACTCCCACCCCCCTGCATCCAGGGGCACCCTCCACCAGGCCCCCAACCATGTCTCCCAACACCCCCACTCCCCAGCATCCAGGGGCACCCTCCACCAGGCCCCCACTCATGTCCAACTCATGTCCCCCTGCACCTCCACCCCCCTGCATCCAGGGGCACCCTCCACCAGGCCCCACTCATGTCCAACTCATGTCCCCCTGCACCCCTACCCCCCTGCATCCAGGGGCACCCTCCACCAGGCCCCCACTCATGTCCAACTCATGTTTCCCACTCCCCCACCCCCCAGCAGTGCGATTTGCCAGGGTACGTGTATTCCAGGGGTGTGCGGGTAGTCTTACACGCGATTTCATCAGGGTACGTGTATTATGGGTCCGCGTGAACTTCCACAAGCGATATCAGCAGGGTACGTGTATTACGGGGCTCGCGAGAAGTTCCACACGCAAATTTGCAAGGTACGTGTATTTCAGGGGTGGGCGGGAATATTTACTCGCGACTGGGCCTGGGAGAGCGTGTTACGTGTATTCCTGGGTGGGTGGGAAGATTTACACGGTCGCCTACAACGCGCAAAAAAAAAAAAGGTCCAATCCGGAAACACGTACGCCAGCATGAAGCAGGCGCACGTCCCGCGCAGCATAAAAGAGTGCGCAAACAACAAACAAGCTCAGACGCCAGGATGAATATACCGTTCCTAGCAGCAGTGGCCGTGGGATACCGCAGGAGGAGGAGAAGGATAGTCAGGGCCAGAATCTTCACACCCAGAACCAGCCTATTTGGTATGCCTGATGAACAGGTGTATGGGAGGTACAGGTTTCCACCACACATAATACTCGACCTGGTCAGTGATTGGGAGGATGACCTCACATCACCCACCCTGTGCTCCCAAGCACTCAGCCCCCTGGAGAAGGTCCTCAATGTACTGCACTTCTTGGCTACCGGATCATTTCAGCGGACAAGTGCCATAGTGGGGGGGTGTCACAGGCCACGCAGTCACGGTGCCTACGCCAGGTGTTGGCCATCATCACTGCACGCCCATCAGTCCGCAGGCACATATACCTGCCCAGAACACCTGCAGAAAGGCAGGCTGTCAGCCAGGATTTCTACAGGGTGGCACAATTCTCCAAACTGCTAGGTGCCATTGATTGCACCCATGTGGCTCTACGTCCCCCCAGGGCATCTGAGCACATCTATAGAAACCACAAGCACTGGCATTCCATCAACTTCCAGGTAGTATGTGATTCCAAGGGAATCATCACCTCAGTATATGCCAACTATCCAGGGTCCACCCACGACAGCTTCATTTACAGGATGTCAACCCTAAACCGGGACATGGAAGCTGGGCGGCATGGCGATGCATGGCTGCTTGGTGAGTATAAATGCCACAGCACACGCATGCATGACAGATACAGAGTAATGTCAATACCCCACTAATGATCCCCATCACCACCTCCCCAGGGGACAGTGCCTACCCTCTGAGCACCCACACGATGACGCCAATTCGGAACCCCATCACGCCTCCCGAGGTAAGATACAACACAGCCCATATTGCAACACGGGCATAGTGGAGCGCACATTCGGAGTGCTCAAGTCACGCTTTCGCTCCCTTGACCGTTCTCGCGGGCAGCTGTTATACGCTCCCCCAGTAGTGTGCATGATCATAGTGGCAGCATGTGTCCTGCACAATGTTGCAACACGCCGGGGCCTGGCTGTGGACATGGTGGTGCCCCCACATCCCCAACCACATGCATGCCAGCTGCGCATGGGAGGGGAAAGGGCACGGGGTGAGGCAGCCCGTACGCGCTGGTGGCGAATTACTTCACATAGAAATCACACCCCTGTGGAGTGCACACAGCCCTGGCACATACCATCTGACAATCAATGATGACTCAATCTGACAATTATGATGAATTAAGGGACAGTCAACTGTCAGAACCATAGCAGCCTGAGATTGTTCATCTGGAAGTGTCACAATGTGTGCATCCCTACCTACACAAACACCACCAATGGCAGTGTCATCAAAAGACACACTTCCATGCAGCAAAAATGAATACCCACTTGCAAAATACAACATGAGAACAGTGCCATGTCACCCAACCCCTCCCTGGCACGGCCACACAACACACCATGGCATGTCATGCTATGTGAGAGCAAACAAATTAATCCCCACAACATGACCCAAGTGTCACAAACTACAGTGTCCCTAATGGAAACTGGACACACATGAAATGCTCACAGTAATGCAGGACCAACAACACACATTACCAAATACTTACCAATAATACTAATCACCGACACAACCTCCAACCTACCATAAACATGACAGTACAGACCTAAAAAATTGGTAGCCTCACTACCTGATAATGCCAGCACTTCGAACACTTCCAACTGTACAGTGTTAGCGCCACGCAAAAGTGTAGGTGCACTGCTTACAACATGGACTCCAATTCCAAAGTAGACCGCCTTGTGAAGACATGACAAATGGACCTGCAAATTAGGAGGATGAGATGGATGCAGAGGCACATATCAATACACCATGCAGTGTACAATACAACAACAATATGCTCTAGGAATGTATACACAGTATTGACTACAGACTGCCCACACATCAAATGGGAGTCCAACGTCACCGTGTAAGTCAATGTCACTTGGGCACACCCTTTGCAAGCCCATGGAAACGGGAAGCAAGAGGGGTGTGTGTCACACAAACCCAAGCATCTGACCCAAATTCAGGACAAGCCTGCATGTGCCCAGCCACAATACAGCGTATGACCATGGGAGCCACACAAGGCAAAACACTGTCCAAAAAATCAAAAATCAAAAATCAAAAATGGCCATGAATGGGCCCGGGGTGGTGGGGGAGGCCACCCAGGAGGTCCGAGGACAGGGTGCACACCAAAACCCACCTGTGTGGATCTTGCGGGAAAAAAAACACCTCCATGGGCTCATGCCCTGCACGGCTACCCTATTCTGGGAGAATCGCTGCTGTCGCTCTCCTCACCCTCTGCAGCTGCATCAGGAGGTGGTGGCACTATGGGAGGCAGACCACGCAAAGCCCTAGTCTGGTCCTCCATGGCTGCAAGCATGCAGGTGTGGAAGATCTGGTTCTGGAGGATAATTGTGCGGAGGTCCCCATGCAACAACTCACGGGATGCCCGGACCTCCTCCCTAGTTGCCTGCATCTCAGCTGAGAGCGTACGTGTGAGCCGCTCCAGCTGCTGTTCTGTCCTCGTGTTAGCTGAAGCCTCAAGCTCAACCAGAGTTACCCTGAGCTGACGGAGTTCCACCCTCAGGGCTTCCCTGTGGCCCTGGGACTCAATAGAAATGGCTTCCCGCAGAGTCTCCAGTGCCGCCCACCTGTCCCTGTTAGACGCCAACATGTCCTCCCTGTGTGACTGGCTAATGGAGTCTGTTGCGTGCTGTAGTTGTTCAATCAGCCTTTCTTGGGGGACAATGGAAGTGGCCACCCTATCCATGGCCTGAGCCATCATCTCAGTTGATGCTGCCTGTTGGTTTGCCATACCGTATATGGATTGCTCCCATGCGGTATTGCCAGGTGGCGTACGGCCACCGCGTCGGCGGGCACCACACCTGTCTGGGGCAAGGCTACTGCGCCTTGCTGTGCCGGCACTGCCTGAGGCTGCAGGACTGCATTCCCCCTCTGATCTGCTGGCCCAGGAACAGGATCAGATGTAGCGGAGTGTGACCCTGCATCCGTAACCACCAAAGGCGGACCTACCAACACTGACATCCCCATTGAGGGTTCTACCCCTGGTGCAGGTGGGTTGGACAGTACAGAATCCCTCCCAGAAACACTTACCTGCAACGTCACGTAGGTCTCATCATCCGAATCGACACCTGAATAGAGCTCGGGGGAGGTGCACCCAGAGACACCCCTTGAGATGATGGTCTGCAGCAAGTGTGGGTTCTCACCCACCACCACACCACGCCCCTCACTGGTGCCCGGTTGGGCCTGAGACCCCTCTTGGGTCTGCACCATCTCCACAACCCCAGCAGTATCAAGTGCCTCATCCCCTGCAAAGACATGAAAGAAAAGAAATGGGAACAGGCATTAGCACCATGGCACACAATTAGGGCTGAGAAGCAACAGCAACAGAAACAGTACTTCATTGACACATGTCCCACATGACTATAACCCTCCCTTGCATGCACTGTCACTGCGTGTGAAGGGGAGGCAAATGGCACACATTGATGACAACAAGATGGAAGACCAACACATTTGATGAATGCTGGCTACCAGTGCCATCACACATTGGCCTGTGATTGGCATGTCCAATACACATACATGACACATGCCATCACACAGATGTGTGACAATAGGACTGAGAAATGCCTAGTGAAAGTGGTGGAATGCAGACAATCAGCCTGAATGAACACAGAATAATATGCAACTAGGTTGTGGCAAGATGACACTTCAAGGGCAACTGGCGTGAGGTTGGGCTGAATGTCTACTGTTGCCAGAAGGGATACTGCAACACCCAAATCCTGGTGCGCAGAATGTATTGGATGAAGCACATGGGTGACCCAAACCACTCAGGCACACACCCCCTCACCTGGCACTCAATCAGAAGCACTCACACACACACACCATGCACATGGATGACACACACATGCATGTGCACTCACCTGACAATGCCTCGTAATCTGGCAGGTCTCCCACGCCTTGGATCTGTTCCTCTGTGACGTAGGTCCCAGCAACATAGTCATGTGGAGTGAGTTCTATGTCCTCTGCTGGAGACCCACCTCCAGTCACTAGAGTTGCGGCATGACTTGAGGCCAGCTTTTTCTTTGCCCTGCGCTGCAGGTCATTCCAGCGCTTGCAGCAATCATTAGCTGTGCGCCTCACGAATCCAAGGGTACTTATGAGTTCCGCGATGGTCTGCCAGTGTGCCTGACCTTGTGCAGGTGTGGTCTTGCATCCTGCAGTAATCACCATTTCGCTGTCATGTGCGGACACATACTCCACAAGTGCATCAAGTTCGACCTGATTGAAGCTGGGCTTCCTTGGTGGACCGGACTGAGTAGCCGTGTCTGGGGCATCAGCCTGTACTGGACAAGCACTCTTCCTCTTCCGCTTGGAAAGTGGTGGTGATACTGAGTGTCCTACGCCGCTCTGGACACTAGGGGCAGGAGCCCCGGTGGACTGTGGACTAGGAGTGTGGGAATGAACACTCACCATGGGACTTGGGGCAGGCATTAGCTGAAGTGTGATGTAGTCAGGGGGAACGTCAGCAGGATGGACTATGACCGACACTGTCCTGGCTGGGAGACTCAGAGCTGGGGTGGATGGAGCCACAGCTGCCCCTGCAGCCTCCCCACCCTGCCTACTCGGGGCAGCAGATGACATAGCTGCCCCTGATCCACGTGGGCTGGTGACACCAACGTGCACCGCCACATGTGTCCTAGACCTGCTGACCTGGAAGTCAGCCATGGAGTCACCCTGTGCCAGGTCTGGTGCCACAATGGGCTGGTCCAACAAGGGCTGAGCAGGGATGGTGTCAGCCACGTTACCCTCAACCAGGGGGGGGGGCATGGGTGTCCCTAACTGGTCACCCACACACGGGGGGCTAGGGGCACCCTGCAAGTCCCGGCCACGTCCCCTACCATATCCACCACGGCCACCTCTTGTGGCTCGCCCACCTTTGCCACCCTTATCGCGTGCTCGCCTCCCAACCATGGCACTGATGTTGTTGTGCGTATGGGAGTTGCAGTAAACTATTGTCCTGGGCAATTGGGGGTCAAAGGGGTAGGGTACTAGATGGAATTCGTACCCTAGGGCTCTAGCAAGGCTGTATGTGACCCCTGGGAGAAGATGACGGGTCACGCAACGCACAGGCACCCCGAAAAAGGGAGATAATGTGCACGCAACCCCTCCTAGACCACGTGCGTGGAAAAATAAACCTGCACTACGCTGTGGCACCCAGAAACACAAAAATGAATGTATGCGTGTCACACGCAGCCTAGACTGACCTCTGAAGGGGTAGGCAACACACGGGGCAAGCACAGATGTCAAATACGTGCGCGACTCACCGTCTGCCAGGAAATAACATGTGAAAAATACGCAACACCCCCGCCAAAAGAAGAATTGCACGCTGTCTGAGGAGACAGGACAACAGGAGAAGTGAACGCTGTTTGAGGAAACAGGCCCAGGAAAAAGACAAGAAGAGAAAAAGCTGTCAGAGGTAACAGGGAGTACAAACTTGGAACGCCTTGAAGTAAATCGCGTGTGAACCGACAAGAAGTACAGATTTCACCCACTCGCTATCCACGAAAAGCATGTACAAGGAAATGGCGTTCTACACGTACCTTTTAAACATGCCCACACGTCCAGTGTCACTTCCGCGTGTACGCGCTAAGGCCCCATCCTCCAATTACACGAGCGGACACTCTGACGTGCAGTCATTGGACGTGTAACATGCACCCGTGTACAGGTAAACGCCCGCGCACGCACGTCACAGACGCCATACGCGCTGGTGGCCTTTGGGCCAATGAATTCACGTATGTGTGCTGACGCGCTTACGCGCTAAGGCCCTTTCCTCGAATTACACACAGACGTGCTGGATTTTCACGTGTCAAATCACTCCGTATCAAGCTGGCCACGCGTAAGCACACGGAAGACCATGCTCCTGCCCAGAAGGCCGAATTACTGCCCCCCAGAGCCCCGACCACGCTCCCACCTGCCATCTGCTGCTGCCTAATTGCCTGCTGCCCACGTGCCCTGCCATTTGCTGCCTGCACATCAGCCAGGGGTGCTGTTGCTGTGACCACCCCTGCTGGAACCGAAGACTACCGACTGGGATTCCATCGCTCCACAGACCAGCCCCAGGACCCAGTTGCCCACCCACTCCTGCCTCTGGGGTTGTCATGTCGGACACTGCAACATCTGGCACCACTGACAGCCCCCGGCCAGAGAGGCAGAGGGGCACCAGCTTCATTGCCACCGAAGTTGGTGTCCTGGTGGAGCAAGTCCTGGGGCAGTATGATGCCCTCTTCGGAAGTTTGCGCACCGACAAGGAAGGACGGACTCGGATCTGGACGGACATCGTGACTGCCATCAACGCGGAGGGGGTGGCAGTCCGACTATTCCATCATGTCAAGAAGCGCTGGGAGGACTTCAGGTTCAGGACCCTCAACAAGGCCCGGCGCCTCTTGAAGGCAGCGGATGCTAAGGGGCGCCGGGGCCACTTGTCGGAGGATCAGATGAGGGTCCTGGAACGCATATCCCCAGCGCTCCACGTCCAGGTCCTTGAGAGGCAGAGCCGCCTGGAGTCGAGCGGTAAGTGTACATGCATCATGATTGTGAGCTGTGCGTGTGGTGATGTGCCAGTAGTGTGCAGGTTGCACATGTGTTTTTATGGGGCCAAGTATGGGGGGGTGTACAGGGCCGTGAGGCTAACACATGCGAGGGCTGTCATGTGTGAGACATGGATGGTGCTTGTGTGTGTAGGCTTGCATGCCAAATGCAGTTGTGTGGGCACACATGTTTGGATGAATGTGTATGTAAGTAGGCATGTTCGTGATGTCACACATGGATGTTGTTTTCAGTTGCATGTATCAGCACTGTGTACATGTGCATGTGTGTGTATTTGACAAGGGTGCAACAGTGATGCAACATGGATGCATGTGACAGCGGGATGTGGAAGCCTGATTGGCAGATGTGACATGGATGCCAATCTGAACACTGCGACAGTTGGCAGAGGTGTACACATGCATGCAAGTGTGGTGGTGTGTGTGCATGTGTAGTGCACTCCCTGTGTTGCATGTGATGTCTGGCTCACCTTTGCCTGCTCATGCTGTTGTATGTGTATGGATGGTGCTGGCTGTTGCGAAATGGCTGTGGTATGGCTCATGTGTGCGAGTTGAAATGACATGCGTGTTGGCGATTGTGATGCATGTCTGAGGTTTGCCAATGCCACTCATGTACAACTGTCATGTGTGTATGTGTCCATTGTACAGTGCCCTGATGCCTGTGTTTTATTTCTCCCTGTCTGTAGTGTCAACTGATGAAGAGGGCGGAGAAGGTGCTGTGGAGCACAGCGGCAGGGATCGCACCGCCAACCAGAGACGCAAGGCCCGGCTCCCCTCCCAGGTTGTGATCTCAATGGGGAGTGAGAAATCCGGTGCCGCGTCCCAGGCCGCAGCTGCTGGGGGGAGGTCCAAGAGCAGAGGTCGGAGTTGGACTCCTCGGCAGCAGAAGGGGCAGCTGGGACCCCACAGGGCCCAACGGGGGAAGATGGCACGGAGTCATCCAGGTTGGTGGGGGGTTTGGTGGAGGAGGAGGCCGTGCAAGCGACAGAGACGGGGTCTGGAGGTGGGGATTCCACTGGTGCTAGTGGTGCAGTGCAGGACCAGGGACAGGAGGCAGCACAGGCTGCCGCGGAGGTGCCTGTGTGCAATCCTGTCCCTGATCCTGTCACTGCATCATCTTGCACCAGCAGGGATGCCTACGTCCAGACCCGTTTTCAGGCAGGGGATGAGCTCACAACAACTGGCCTTCCTCTGCCTGCGGACGTGGCTATCCAGGTACGGGTTGAGCCTGTCCTGACTGGTGTGGCGTTGCGTCATCGGGCCATGCGAGTTGACCTGCAGTCTTTTCATGAGGAGACTGCACGTCATCTCGAATGGCTCGTTGACCGCGTCGGCCTACTGGGACAGGTCACCCAGGTCGGATTCCTCCGTTTGCTGCAGCTTGCTCCAACCCCCTCCTCAACTGAACACCCTAAGCGCCAGTCCTCCTCCGTGCCATCTTCCCACCCATTTGTCACCTGGGTGCCCTGTGGAGCTGCCTCTGACGGTGCGGCCAGGCTGGTGGAGGAGGCATCCCTGCCACAGTCGGGGGTCGGACGTCCAGCAGGGGGGGCCACATCAACGACTGCACCCCAGCCGGTGGAGGATGTGCAGGCAGCAGGAGCCAGGGCACGGGCACAGGCACAGCAGCAGCAATGAGGTGGGAGCCATGATGGCTCGGGACCTTCGACATCGGAGGGGCAGGCATTGGCCGGAGGGCAGGAGGACCCAGGACGGGAAGTGTCTTCCGTGTGGAAGCGGTTGGGCCACGCCATAGATACAGAGCGGCAGCGGGCGGAAGAGGCACGGCTCACGATGGTCAGGGCGGAGAAATCCATGCAGAGGGCCCTGAGGCGGGCCGAGTGCCTCGAGGCAATCCGCAGGGAGTTGGAGGTGAACATGACGTCGGCCCTGCGGACCCTCGGGGCCATGGAGGAGGACCGCCTCCGGGACATTGAGCAGGAGTTCGATGATGCCCTGTCCCGGAACATCCCGAAGTGAGCCGTCGGACTGGCCCGCTGCCCTTGTAAATAGTTCTGTAGTTAGTGTTAGGTTTCCTTTGCTTTTTTATTTTTTTTTGACCTTTTGGACAATGGACCACATTTTTGTATATATTTTTTTTTATTAGATAGTGTTATTAGATAGGTTTCGTTTCTTCTGTTGGGATCATGGACCCTGGATTGTTTATCTGTATATAGTTGACTGTTGGGGATTTTTTTTTTCATTTTGATTTTACCCATGGAGCAATGGTTTTTGGTTTTAATTTTCCATTGGATTTACTTTAGTGAACTGTGACTTTGGACACCTTTCCTTTGGATTATGGTTTGTGGTTTTACATTATTTTACGGACATGCTGCTTTTTGTTTTTAATTCCCATTTTCGTTTGTTTATTTTTGATTTCATTTATGTTGCTTTTAATACATATGTTTTCATCATACTTCAATGTGTAGTATCATCTCATTGGTTTCATGCATGTCATGATATGGGTTTTGACATTCACTGACACCCATTGTGTGTATGTGAGGGACATGTCTTCATTTACATACTTGCCATTGGGGTTGTATCATGTAATTGGCATTTCTAAGTGGGTGGATGCAATACTTGGGTGGGTGTTTGGCATGTGGAGGCTGCCCATAAGGGCCAGGGATCTAGATTGTGATGACGTGTTGGCTTGGGGACATGTGTGGGGGCCTGCTGGCAGGTGCCCCTGACTGCTGGGGGGTGGCGGTGCTGGGAGACATGTGTGGGGGCCTGGTGGAGGGTGCCCTACAGTGCTGGGGGGTGGAGGTGCAGGGGGACAGGAGTGGGGGCCTGGTGGAGGGTGCCCTGCACTGCCATAGCTCTCAACCATTTGTCTTGCAAAGGCGGGTGAAATCACCCGATTTTGTTTCTGGCGGGTGAGACGCCCATTGGAATGAATGGGCGTGCAGGAGGCCTGGCGGGTGAGTCAGCCCTTTGCAAGGCGGGTGACACCCGCCAAAAGCGGATGAGTTGAGAGCTATGGCACTGCTGAGGGGTGGGGGTGCAGGGAGACAGGAGTGGGGGCCTGGTGGAGGGTGCCCTACAGTGCTGGGGGGTGGGGGTGCAGGGAGACAGGAGTGGGGGCCTGGTGGAGGGTGCCCTACAGTGCTGGGGGTGGGTGTGCAGGGGGACATGAATGGGGGCCTGGTGGAGGGTGCCCCTGGATGCTGGGGGGTGGGTGTGCTGGGAGACATGAGTGGGGGCCTGGTGGAGGGTGCCCTACAGCGCTGGGGGGTGGGGGTGCAGGGGGACATGAGTGGGGGCCTGGTGGAGGGTGCCCTACAGTGCTGGGGGGTGGGGGTGCAGGGGGACATGAGTTGGACATGAGTGGGGGCCTGGTGGAGGGTGCCCTGCACTGCTGGGGGGTGGGGGTGCAGGGAGACAGGAGTGGGGGCCTGGTGGAGGGTGCCCTACAGTGCTGGGGGGTGGGGGTGCAGGGGGACATGAGTTGGACATTAGTGGGGGCCTGGTGGAGGGTGCCCTGCACTGCAGGGGGGTGGGGGTGCAGGGGGACATGAGTGGGGGCCTGGTGGAAGGTGCCCTACAGTGCTGGGGGGTGGGGGTGCAGGGGGACATGAGTGGGGGCCTGTTGGAGGGTGCCCCTGGATGCTGGGGGGTGGGGGTGCTGGGAGACATGAGTGGGGGCCCGGTGGAGGGTGCCCTACAGTGCTGGGGGGTGGGGGTGAGGGGGACAGGAGTGGGGGCCTGGTGGAGGGTGCCCTACAGTGCTGTGGGGTGGGGGTGCAGGGGGACATGAGTTGGACATGAGTGGGGGCCTGGTGGAGGGTGCCCTGCACTGCTGGGGGGTGGGGGTGCAGGGAGACAGGAGTGGGGGCCTGGTGGAGGGTGCCCTACAGTGCTGGGGGGTGGGGGTGCAGGGGGACATGAGTTGGACTTGAGTGGGGGCCTGGTGGAGGGTGCCCTGCACTGCTGGGAGGTGGGAGTGCAGGGGGACATTAGTGGTGGCCTGGTGGAGGGTGCCCTACAGTGCTGGGGGGTGGGGGTGCAGGGGGACACGAGTTGGACATGAGTGGGGGCCTGGTGGAGGGTGCCCCTGGATGCTGGGGGGTGGGGGTGCTGTGAGACATGAGTGGTGGCCTGGTGGAGGGTGCCCTACAGTGCTGGGGGGTGGGGGTGCAGAGGGACAGGAGTGGGGGCCTGGTGGAGGGTGCCCTACAGTGCTGGGGGGTGGGGGTGCAGGGGGACATGAGTTGGACATGAGTTGGGGCCTGGTGGAGGGTGCCCTGCACTGCTGGGGGTTGGGGGTGCGGAGGGACATGAGTGGGGGCCTGGTGGAGGATGCTCTACAGTGCTGGGGGGTGGGGGTACAGGGGGACAGGAGTGGGGGCCTGGTGGAGGGTGCCCTGCACTGCTGGGGGGGGGGGGTGCACGGGGACATGAGTTGGACATGAGTGGAGCCTGGTGAAGGGTGCCCCACAGTGCTGGGGGGTGGGGGTGCAGGGGGACATGAGTTGCACATGAGTGGGGGCCTGGTGGAGAGTGCCCTACAGTGCTGGAGGCTGGGGGTGCAGGGGGACATGAGTTGGACATGAGTGGGGGCCTGGTGGAGGGTGCCCCACAGTGCTGGGGGGTGGGGGTGCAGGGGGACATGAGTTGGACATGAGTGGGGCCTGGTGGAGGGTGCCACTGGATGCAGGGGGGTGGGGGTGCAGGGGGACATGAGTTGGACATGAGTGGGGGCCTGGTGGAGGGTGCCCCTGGATGCTGGGGGGTGGGGGTGCTGTGAGACATGAGTGGTGGCCTGGTGGAGGGTGCCCTACAGTGCTGGGGGGTGGGGGTGCAGAGGGACAGGAGTGGTGGCCTGGTGGAGGGTGCCCTACAGTGCTGGGGGGTGGGGGTGCAGGGGGACACGAGTTGGACATGAGTGGGGGCCTGGTGGAGGGTGCCCCTGGATGCTGGGGTGTGGGGGTGCTGTGAGACATGAGTGGTGGCCTGGTGGAGGGGGCCCTACAGTGCTGGGGGGTGGGGGTGCAGAGGGACAGGAGTGGGGGCCTGGTGGAGGGTGCCCTACAGTGCTGGGGGGTGGGGGTGCAGGGGGACATGAGTTGGACATGAGTTGGGGCCTGGTGGAGGGTGCCCTGCACTGCTGGGGGGTGGGGGTGCAGGGGGACATGAGTGGGGGCCTGGTGGAGGATGCTCTACAGTGCTGGGGGGTGGGGGTACAGGGGGACAGGAGTGGGGGCCTGGTGGAGGGTGCCCTGCACTGCTGGGGGGGGGGGTGCACGGGGACATGAGTTGGACATGAGTGGAGCCTGGTGAAGGGTGCCCCACAGTGCTGGGGGGTGGGGGTGCAGGGGGACATGAGTTGCACATGAGTGGGGGCCTGGTGGAGAGTGCCCTACAGTGCTGGAGGCTGGGGGTGCAGGGGGACATGAGTTGGGCATGAGTGGGGGCCTGGTGGAGGGTGCCCCACAGTGCTGGGGGGTGGGGGTGCAGGGGGACATGAGTTGGACATGAGTGGGGCCTGGTGGAGGGTGCCCCTGGATGCAGGGGGGTGGGGGTGCAGGGGGACATGAGTTGGACATGAGTGGGGGCCTGGTGGAGGGTGCCCCACAGTGCTGGGGGTGCAGGGGGACATGAGTTGGACATGAGTGGGGCCTGGTGGAGGGTGCCCCTGGATACAGGTGTTGGGGGTGCAGGGGGACATGAGTTGGACATGACTGGGTGCCTGGTGGAGGGTGCCCCACAGTGCTGGGGGGTGGGGGTGCAGGGGGACATGAGTTGGACATGAATGGGGCCTGGTGGAGGGTGCCCCACAGTGCTGGGGGGTGGGGGTGCAGGGGGACATGAGTTGGACATGAGTGGGGCCTGGTGGAGGGTGCCCCTGGATGCAGGGGTTGGGGGTGCAGGGGGACATGAGTTGGACCTGAGTGGGGGCCTGCTGGCAGGGGCCCCTGACTGGTTGGGGGTGGGGGTGCTCGGAGACATGAGTTGGACATGAGTGGGGGCCTGGTGGAGGGTGCCCCACAGTGCTGGGGGGTGGGGGAGCAGGGGGACATGAGTTGGACATGAGTGGGGGCCTGGTGGAGGGTGCCCCACAGTGCTGGGGGTGGGGGTGCTGGGAGACATGCGTTGGTGGGCAGTGGTGCAAGGTGACATGTGGGTTGGCTGGGGGGCATGGCCATGGTGGATGGGCTGCCTGCGGGACATGTGCAGGGTAGTTCCCTGTGGTGTGGGCCACCTGCAGGGGCCGTTGAGGGTGTAGAGTGAACAGCTGGGAGGGCCCACACGGCCAATTCACGTGTAGGACTCCACGGCACCCCCGGAATACAGGTAGGCTGCTGGATTCGCGTGTGGAATGTCCCGCGCACCTTGGAATACACGTACCCTGCTGAAATCGCGTGTGAAACTTCACGCAACCAGAAATACACGCACCATGGACAATCGCGTGTGGAACTTCCCGCGCACCTTGGAAACACGTACCCGGCTGAAATCGCGTGTGAAACTTCACGCGCAACGAGGAATACATGCACCACGGACAATCACGTGTGGAATTTCCCGCGCACCTTGGAATACACGTACCCTGCTGAAATCGCGTGTGGAACTTCCCGCGCACCCCGAAATACACGTACACAGGGCAATCGCGTGTGGAACTTCCCGCGCACCCCGAAATACACGTAACCAGGGCAATCGCGTGTGGAACTTCCCGCGCACCCCGAAATACACGTACCCAGGGCAATCGCGTGTGGAACTTCCCATGCAACCCCGAAATACACGTACCCGGGGCAATCGCGTGTGGAACTTCCCAAGCAACCCCGAAATACACGTACCCAGGGCAATCGCGTGTGGAACTTCCCGTGAACCCCGTAATACAGGTACCCTGCTGATATCGCGTTTTCAGACTACACGCGCACCCCTGAAATACATGTAGCCAGGCGAATCGCACTGCTGGGGGGGTGGTAGACAGGAGTGGGGGCCTGGTGGAGGGTACCCCTGGATGCTGGGGGGTGGGGGTGCAGGGAGACAGGAGTGGGGGCCTGGTGGAGGGTGCCCCTGGATGCTGGAGGGGTGGGGGTGCAGGGGGACATGAGTTGGACATGTGTGGGGGCCTGGTGGAGGGTGGCCCTGGATGCAGGGGGGTGGGGGTGCAGGGGGACATGAGTGGGGGCCTGGTGGAGAGTGCACCACAGTGCTGGGGGGTGGGGGTGCAGGGGGACATGAGTTGGACATGTGTGGGGGCCTGCTGGCAGGTGCCCCACAGTGCTGGGGGTGAGGGTGTTGGGAGACATGCGTTGTTGATCAGTGGTGCAAGGTGACTTGTGGGTTGGCTGGGGGAAATGCCCATGGTGGATGGGCTGCCTGCGGGACATGAGCAGGGGTGCAGGGTAGTCCCCTGTGGTGTGGGCTGCCTGCAGGGGCCATGGAGGGTGTACAGGGAACACCTGGGAGGACCCACACGGCCAATTCACGTGTAGTACTCCCCGCGCATCCCGGAAATACACGTGCCCTGATGGAATCGCGTGTGATACTTCCCGCGCACCCCGGAAATACACGTACCCTGCTGAATTTGCATGTGATACTTCCCGCGCACCACTAGAATACACGTGCCCTGATGGATTCGCGTGTATTACTTCACGCGCACCCCTGATGTACACGTACCCAGGACATTCGCGTGTGAAACTTCCCGCGAACCACTGAAATACATGTTCCCCGCTTGGCGTTTGCTGTTTGGCAGCCCTATGAACTGGTCCAGGGTTAGCGCAGACCTTTGCGATGAATTGGGAATTTTGATGGCTTTTCCTTGCGCGAGGGCGTTCTTGGGGGCATAACTGCCGCTGCTGCAGGGTCGCTGCACCACTCTGCCCCACGGCTGGTTTTGGAGGCGAAAATCCATGAATACGCTGTGCGATGAAATGGATTTTATCGCACGCGGCTGACGCAGTGTATCGCACGGGCACACTGTGCGCCAGCCGCGTGCGCCACTTTTGTGCGAAATTCTATGAATTACCCTGTTACTCTTCAATCTTTTGTCATGGGTATGTCATCCCCCATACATACACAGTTCTTAGTTGCTCTAGAATATTTTTAAAAAATTCAAACACGTAACAAGGATGATTGGGCACATGAAAGATCTAGGCATTGTCCCATTCCCCATTCTCATTCAAACCATGAATGTGGCTTTTGGTCAGAAAAATAAGTTTCTGTTCCAGCTTCAATAATTTCTTATTGATCTGATCCTGTGACTCTCCCTTAATATGCTTGAGAATTGTCCAGTCAAATTCATTTATGGTGTGTTCTTTCTGTAAACATTTTTTAAACAAAGGTGCCTGTTCCACCCTATTTTTAATGCAAATTCTGTGCTCATTCATCATCGTCTTGCATTTCCTATTTGTCTTGCCAATATGCGTATATTGGCACGGACACCTATTCAGATATATCACATTATTAGTGTTACAATTCGTATGGTCTGTGATGTTCCATTCTTTTTCTACCCCTAAATCAATTGACATGGTTTTCCTGGTTTGAGTACACATCACACAATTACTACAAGGGTAATGTCCTACTACTGGGGGTAAGCCCCACAGTCTTGCCTGTTGCATTTCTTTCTTTCTACTGCATACATCATTTCTCATCACTAGATTGCGTACTGTAGTACTCATTTTGAAAGCTATTAGTGGTTTCTCACAATCTTTTGGCATAATCTTTGTCCAATTTCTGCTAATGATTCCTTTAATTCTATAGGGCAGATTACTAAAGGTGTTAACAAACACTAAAGGGCTTTCCTTCCTTTCTTTATTTCTATGTAGTTGTTGTTCCAAGAGGGACTCCCTGCTATTATTAAAGGCCCTCTTGGCTGCTCTCTCTTTACCAGCGGATAGGGGTACCCTCGATTAACCAATTTGTCTATTAGAATATTTGCCCCCTTCTCATACGACTCAATTGTGCTACTATTTTTCTGTAGGCGTAAAAACTGGCCAAATGGTAAGTTGTTTTTGATGTGTTGGGCATGATGACTATTATAATGCAATAGAGCATTTTTATCAGTACTCTTAGTGTAAGGTTTTACTAAAAGAGATCCTTGGTGACGGTATATGGAAATGTCCAAATAATTGACTTGATCATTGCTGGAGTTCATTGTGAATTTCAGGTACTTATTCTGCACATTTAGCCATTTCACAAATCTAGTCACCTCTCTTCATTGCCCTTCCAAATTACAAATACCTTGTCGATGTATCTTAGCCAGCACACAATGTTGTCTTGAAATGGATTAAGGGCAGAATATACAACTGTTTCTTCGAACATGTTGACGTATACGTTTTCTACGTTGGGAGCCATAGTGGCTCCCATTGCTGTTCCCTCTATTTGTTTGTAGTACTGTCCTATGAATTGATTTTTTTTTGTTGTTAAAGCCATCTCAGTACACCATTTGATAAAGTAGTTTGGTACAGGGTGACCATCATCTCTTTGAAGTAAAGTTTCTTCAACTCCTTTGAGAGTAGCTTGTTGAGGTATATTAGTATATAAGGCCTGGCTATCTGGGCACACCATGAGATTCACACTGTGGTCAAAAACATTGCCCTCAATTCTATTTATAGCATCTGTGGTGTCTTTAATATAGCTCTTCATGCCCGATATGTATGGTCTTAGGTAAAAATCCATATACTTAGGGGTTCCAACAAAGAGTCAATCCCTTATACGATTGGTCTTCTAGGGGGTTTCACCAGACTTTTATGGATTTTGGGGAGGATGTAAAATAAAGGCACTCTGCCTTTTTCTTTAATAAAATACTCCACTTCCTGCTTACTACTCACTTGCATTTGGACAGCCCTTGCTACTTTAGTCTTGATGGAAGTGACTAGTCCATTACTGCGATCTTTGTCTAATTTCTGATAATGAACAGTGTCTGAAAGAAGTTTTAGACATTCTTCTACATAGTCCATTCTGTTCAGAACCACTATCGCCCCACCTTTATCAGCTTGGCGGATAATGATATCCTCAATGGAACCTAAAGATTTTAGAATGCTCTGTTCTACTTTGCTTAAATTGGCGTGCTTAGGAATACCTTTGGACTACAATTTACTTATTTCTTCCATAACCTTCCTTTCAAACACCATGGATTCTGGTGTATGGGAATTGTATGGAGCAAAAAATGTTGATGGATTTCCTTGGTGATGGTATATGGAAAGGTCCAAATAATTTACCTGATCATTGCTGGAGTTCACTGTGAATTTCAGGTACTTATTCTGCACATTTAGCCATTTCACAAATCTAGTCACTCCCTCCTCATTGCCCTTCCAAATTACAAACACATCGTCGATCTATTTTAGCCAGCACACAATGTTGTCTTGAAATGGATTAAGTGTTAACTCGTTAATCCACTAATTTCAAAAAAGAATCTCCTCCTTCTCAGTGTTGACAGATAGACAGTACAATCCGAAATTAAGCTTATCTTGCCTTCAGAAACTGCTAGTAGAGATGAGAAGTTCACCTACCATACTCTCTATAAGCTTACATATGAAGCATCAAGAGACCACGGCAGGTAAACCCTCGGAAGGGAAAAAACCCTATGTGGCTTGAGAGCGCTGGTCAGGAGGAATAGGGATTGTCGCTAGTGAGCATTGATTTGCCCCTTGGAACTGAAGGGTGTAGAACTAGATTCCTCTCTACTTCTCAGGAATTAAACTATAATGAAAAAAGGAGAGTTAATGGGGCAGATTCGACATGGGACATTATGTAAAGATAGAGAAAAAAAGGATACCTTTCCGGTGTATGGAAATGATTGAAAATAATGCAGAATGGCAGGAAGTCTTGCCGGTCATTAACACACTTGATTCCTTTTAAACAAGAAACGGGAAGAGATTGGTTTGAAGGCAGAGAGAACTTGAATCGATCCCTAATCTGTTAGGAATTTCCTCCTACCAAGAGTACTAAGGAAGACATCCGCAACATGAGCAGATTGAATGCTGGGTGTTGTAGTTTTGTATCTTCCGGTCTTCGGTTGATGAGGAGGAAGCTAGTACAAGAGTGAAGAAACTATTGAATGAAGGCTACAAACAAGATACAGCTAGATACTAAGTAAGGAACAGCACCTACGTTCGGAATGGGGATCCACGGTCTCGCTAGAACGGTAATGTTAGCGACCGAACTCGGTAGATGCGAGGCAAGGGATTGTTCTGGAAGAACAAAGAAAAGAGAGGTAAGGAACGTAAGATACCAGGAAGAAAGGTAAGGGTTCAATAGAATGGTCCGAAACTATTGTTCGATAACTCACATAGCGCAACCACAATAAGCAGTAGCAACGCACTGCAGTCTCGGCTTCTGTTTCTGAAATACTGCTTCTGGGTATGAGGGAGGGGCCTCTCGTATTCCTTTCTGTAGGCCTGGAACGTTACTCTCAGTATGTGTATTGCTCTCCCCAAAGTCCACGGAACAAACATAAAACACCAATGCAATTACAGAGCAAATACTTTGAACATAGATAGACGCAATAACTCACAGCCACGCATTCTTAGAAGATAGTCAGCTCTTATACGGCTATTTATTAAAAGTTTAGAAGTACATAGAAATAACTCACAAAAATAATATGGACATAAATCACAGAAGAAGTAAAGAATTCAAAAGGAAATACATCACAGTGAGCGTAACAGGATTCCTCATCTCGCCCAGAAGCGGCTGGAAGACCCCGGGAACAGCCAGGCCGAGAGCACCACAGCTCACAGGAGGGCCAGACGTAAGCATCCTTCTCCGGCTGAAGTCTCACGTGACCACCTCCGGGCTTCCGCATATATACACACTCCACAAAGGGGAGTCAATTCTCGAACCTTCTGGAAATTGCACTTGCACAGTTGAAGAACAGCTGTCGGTTGCCAGCTGGGTCAATCAAGAGCTCCCCCCAAGAAGCGTAGTGCCTCCCTTCTCTAAAAGCACGCTCCACAGAGAACAGTAGCAGACCATAACAAAGTTAGCTTTCCCAGCAGAAATGTCCTTGACCGCATACCAGCTTTGGAAAGCATGTTTTTCTCAGCATCGTGAATCTAACACTCAGCAAAATGTGTGCAGCTTTTCACTGCGGCATGAAGTAAATATCCATCATGGCTCTGAGCGCTTCCAGAATGCATTCCGCACCAGCGCCATTTTAGTTCAAGCATAACAGTATGGTGTGCCATCTTGAGAGTACTCTGATAGACTGATGAAATGTGCCACCAGCGATGCCAAATCGACCAGGTCCATCGACCTTTCATAACAGCATGCCCCCTTCCAAGGGAGGTGTATCCCGGTTTTCCTGGAAGACACCGGTAAAACAAGCGAATCAGAAGTGGAGCATGAACTGCAGAAGCTGGTTCCCACGAGCGTTCTGCCGCTGAATACCCCTTCCAGTCGACCAAGAACTGAAGGCCCCCCTGTTGGTAACGAGCGTCATAAATACCCGAGACTTCATATTCTGGGCCAGAGTCTGTCAAAACGGGGGGTGGTGATCCAAAGTGTTTCGGATGAAAACGACTTCTAACATCCAGTTTTAGTTGAGACACATGGAAAGTAGGGTGAATGCGTCTCCAAGATTGCAGAAGCTGTAACTTATAAGCCGCTGAGCCCTTTTTTTCCAAGACAGTGAATGGCCCATAGTATTTGGGAGACAATTTGGAAGGGACGGGTCTTCTGGGCAAGAATTTGCTTGCCAACCAGACACGATCTCCTATTTGTATCTGCGGAGAAGGGGTCCGATGTTTATCCACCTGTCTCTTGCTCGCCTCTTGGGCTGCCTGTAGAGCTTCAATTGCCTTATGGTGTCCTTGTTGGATCCCATCAACGAGTCTCTCCAGATTGGGAAAGGTGAAGTTTGGGGCATAGACGCCAAAAGAACTGATGGATGAAATCCATACGTACAAAAAATGGACTGGAGCGAGTAGCTGAATGGTTTGCGTTATCATATGCGAATTCTGCTAATGGTAACAATTCCTTCCAATTGTCCTGAGCCGAAGATACATAACATCTGAGATAACCCTCCAGGGTCTGGTTAAGACGTTTGGTCTGCCCATTCGTTTGCGGGTGGTATCCTGAACTTAGAGCTCGAGAGAGCCCGAAAGTGTTACAAAGATGGCGCCAGTAACTTGATGTGTACTGTGGACCACGGTCCGAAATGATGGTTTCTGGTAATCCGTGTAAAGAAAAGATACGATCCAAGAAGATTCGAGCCATAGTGCTTGCTGAAGGTACTGATTGGAGAGGAATGAAATGTGCCATTTTAGTTAGAGAGTCTACCGTGACCATAATCGTAGTACAATCTTCTGATGGGGGGAGATCCACTATAAAATCTGTAGAGATGATCTGCCACGGTTTAGTGGGAAGCTGCATTTGTGTCAATTCCCCAATGGGTGGTTTGCGTGATGATTTGGTTTGAAGACAGACTGGGCAGGAATTGATATATTCTTGGACATCCTTTCGAAGCAAAGGCGACCAGAAGTGTCTTTGGATCAATTCCATCGTATTTACTAGTCATCTGTGTCCTGCAGCTCGAGAGTCGTGACAAAGTCGTAGTACTTCTCTTTGAAATGTTTCATCGGGGACAAACATTCTTTCATCCTTGAACAGCAATCCTCTACTACAGGTGAGTTGATGTTATGTGATAAAATCTGAATTAGTGAGGGCCCAGGTTTTACTTCGGTTCTCCATTTTTTCTAGGAAATTATGCACAAGAGGAATGAACGTTGCTTTGGGAAACAAAGGCTCTTGTTTGAATGCAGTCTTTTCCAAAGGATCCCTCTGGGATAGTGTGTCAGCCTCCAAATTAATTTTTCCTGCAATAAAGGTGAAAACAATGCAGAACGGAGAAAACAAATGTGCCCACCTTGCTTGTCTGCTGTTGCACGTTTGGGCGTATTGCAGGGTGCAGATATTTTGGTGATCTGTTCTCACCTCTATGGGATGTTGGGCTCCTAAGAGGAGATGATGCCATTCCTCGAAGGCCCGTTTGATTGCCAAATGCTCCTTTTCAAGGACTGTGTAGTTGATTTCTGCAGGAGTCAAAGTCTTGGATAGATAGGCGATGGGTCTCTCATAGTTTCTATGGTCTGGTTGCAGGAGAATGGTGCCTACGGCGTGATGAGAAGCATCGGATTCCACTATGAAATGCCTTCTTTGATCGTGAACCGACAAAATGGGAGCTTCCGTAAATAAAGCTTTCAGGTCTTCAAATGATTTCTGTGTCTCAGGTGTCCAACTGAAGGTAACACTTTTTTTAGAAGGTGAGTCAAAGGTAAGGAAAGCATGGAAAAATGTGGTATAAAGCGCCTATAAAAATTAGCGCACCCTAGAAATCTCTGAATGTCTTTAACCGATCTTGGGGAGGGC
Source organism: Ambystoma mexicanum (assembly GCF_040938575.1). Classification (NCBI taxonomy): domain Eukaryota; kingdom Metazoa; phylum Chordata; class Amphibia; order Caudata; family Ambystomatidae; genus Ambystoma; species Ambystoma mexicanum. The sequence goes on along the minus strand of NC_090936.1, from coordinate 142,947,770 downwards.
CATTCCGTGATAGCTGATACTTTTGCTGGGTTCATTGCGATACCCTGTGGAGATAGTATATATCCCAGGTATGCGACTGTTTTATGAAATTCACACTTTTCCAATTTGCACAATAAACGGTTTTGTTGTAGTCAATGAAGGACTTCGCGTACATGTTGAATGTGTTCAGGTAGTGACTGAGAAAAAACCAGGATATCGTCGAGATAAATAATGACGTAATGAAGGGAAATGTCTGCAAAACTATGGTCCATAAATCTTTGAAAGACTGCTGGGGCGTTTTCTAGGCCAAAAGGCATGACACGATATTGAAAATGCCCGAAGGACGTTCAAAACGCTGTCTTCCATTCACCCCCCACCCATATGCGAATCAGATGATACGCTCCCCGTAAATCAAGTTTACTGTACACTTGAGCTCCTCTGATCGCCTCTAAGATGTCCGGAATGAGGGGCATGGGATACTTGTCTGGCACTGTGATTTTGTTCAGTCCCCTGTAGTCAATACACGGGCAAAGTTCAGCTGTGTTCTTTTTTGGAATAAAAAACAATGATGCAGCTGCAGGTGAGGTTGATTCCGTAATTAGGCCATTCTGTAGGTAAGCATGAAGATATTCTTTCAAGACTTCTTTTTCTTTGGCGGAAAGGATATACATGCGGCCGAAGGGCAATGGGCAATCAGGAACCAATTTTATTGCACAATCATCTCTTTGATGAGGTGGGAGTGATGAGTATTCTGTCTAGGAGAAGACTGACTGATATTGCTGATATTCTGGAGGCACCAAAGATATTTGATTGAGAATTCTGCTGGTAACACTGTCATTCTGTTGCCTTTTCATGTGTGCCAAACATTGATGAACACAGTGCTCGGAACCCAGAAAGAGAGTTCCAGCAGCCCAGTTAATATACGGGTTGTGTCTCCTCAACCAGGGTAATCCTAGTATGATCGGATAATGGACAGTCCGGATTATATCTAGGACCAATGTCTCCTGGTGGGAGGAGATTTTTAGACTTAGAGAGCAAGTATGATCTTTAATGGGACCAGATATTAATGGGCTCCCATCCACGCTCTCCACTGGAATTTCTATGGATTTAGCCACTCTAGGTATCCCATGATCTCTGGCCCAGAAATCATCGATGAAATTACCTGCTGCACTGCTGTTTATCAATGCAGACACCTTCTCCAGCCGAATCTTATCCCAAGATAAAGATATCTCAAGAACGATCATGGTGTTCTCCGTAGGTGTAGAAAGATGAGATGACGCCATTAGTAGGGAACTGGTAACTAAAAGAAAGCCCTGCCCTGTCATTCCCTTTACGGTCTGGCTCTGGCGTTTCCCGGTTTCCTTTGAGGTGCCACTGTACATTCTTTCACTGTGTGAGTGTTTGATCCACATTACATACATAGACCCTGTGACTTTCTTCTAGCTCGTTCTTCTGCAGAAAGAGGCCCTCTAGCAATCCCTAGCTGCATAGGTTCCTCTGAAGAGACCGGCTTGTTTAAGGGTGCACTGCTTTCAGTATGCTGTCTGAATGTGCCTCCCTTCTTCTTTTCTTGATGTCTTTCTTGCAGACGGTAATCCAGTTGCATAACTAAGGCAATGAACTCAGACATATTATGCGGCCGAGGCACTCTGGACACTTCATCTTTAAGTTCTTCCGAAAGACCTCTTCTAAAAATGGTGATCTGGGCATCATCTGCCCAAGAGGTTTCAGCTGCCATTTGTGTGAATTTAGTTATATAGGACAGTATGTCCTGATTCCCTTGTTTGAAATCTAGTAGCCGTTCTTGGGAGGCGATGGTAACTTCTTGTCTCCCGAACATACTTTTCACACTGTTACAAAAGGAGGGATATGAGTCGAGAATGGGATTATTGCTGGTCACTAGTTGTGTGGCCCAAGCCAAAGCTGCTCCCGTCATTTGGGCTATCATGTGTCCTACTGTATCCCTGTCTGTAGGAATAAATGCTGCTTTAAAAGCAAACTGAACTGTGCAGGATTCTAGGAATTCTTTGACTAAATGGGGGTTCCCATTGAATCTCCCACAAGGTAATGGTCCCAGAGGAATTCCCCGAACTCTGAGCCGAGTGCCCTACAAACTGACGTAGATTGAGGTTTTCTTGCTTAAGCTGTTGCATCTCCACGGAGAGTGCTTGCATGGCTGTTACTAATTGCTGCACTTGTTGTTCCATATCGACAAGCTACTCGAGTTGTATACTCGAAATGTCAATGCTGAGCAGAGGTTTCTCGGGCGTTGCTATCTGTTAACTCGTTAATCCACTAATTGTCAAAAAAGAAACTCCTCCTTCTCAGTGTTGACAGATAGACAGTACAATCCGAAATTAAGCTTACCTTGCCTTCAGAAACTGCTAGTAGAGATGAGAAGTTCACCTACGACACTCTCTATACGCTTACATATGAAGCATCAAGAGACCACGGCAGGGAAACCCTCGGAGGGGAAAAAACCCTGTGTGGCTTGAGAGCGCTGGTCAGGAGGAATAGGGACCGTCGCTAGTGAGCGTTGATTTGCCCCTTGGAACTGAAGGGTGTAGAACTAGATGCCTCTCTACTTCTCAGGAATGAAACTATAATGAAAAAAGGAGATTTAATGGGGCAGTTTCGACATGGGACATTATGTAAAGATAGAGAAAACAAGGATACCTTTCCGGTGTACAGAAATTATTGAAAATAATGCAGAATGGCAGGAAGTTTTGCCGGTCATTAACACACTCGATTCCTTTTAAACAAGAAACGGGAAGAGATTGTGTTGAAGGCAGAGAGAACTTGAATCGATCCCTAATCTGTCAGGAATTTCCTCCTACCAAGAGTACTAAAGAAGACGTCTGTGACGTGAGTGGATTGAATGCTGGGTGTTGTAGTTTTGTATCTACCGGTCTTCGTTTGATGAGGAGAAAGCTAGTACAAGAGTGAAAAAACTATTCAATGAAGGCTACAAACAAGATACAGCTAGATACTAAGTAATTAACAGCACCTACGTTCGGAATGGGGATCCACGGTCTCGCTAGAACGGTAATGTTAGCAACCAAACTCGGCAGATGCGTGGCAAGGGATTATCTGGAAGAACAAAGAAAAGAGAGGTAAGATACCAGGAAGAAAGGTAAAGGTTCAATAGAATGGTCCGAAACTATTGTTCGATAACTCACGAAGCGCAACCACAATAAGCAGTAGCAACGCACTGCGGTCCCGGCTTCTGTTTCTGAAATACTGCTTCCGGGTATGAGGGAGGGGCCTCTCGTATTCCTTTCTACAGGCCTGGAACGTTACTCTCAGTATGGTGTGCCATCTTGAGAGTACGCTGATAGACTGATGAAATGTGCCGCCAGCGATGACAAATCGACCAGTTCCGTCGACCCTTCATAACATTAAGAGCAGAATAGACAACTGTTTCTTAGAACATGATGACATATAAGTTTGCTAAATTGGGAGCCATGGCGGCTCCCATTGCTGTTCCCTCAATTTGTTTGTAGTACTGTCCCATGAATTGAAAAAAAATATTTGTTAAAGCCATCTAAGTACACAATTTGATAAAGGAGTTTGGTACAGGGTGATCATCATCTCTTTGAAGTAAAGTTTCTTCAACTCCTTCGAGAGTAGCTTGTTGAGCTATATTAGTATATAAGGCCTGGATATCTAGACACACGATCCGATTCTCACTGGGGTCAAAAACATTGCCCTCAATTCTATTATTAGCATCTGTGGAGTCTTTAATATAGCTATTCATGCCCGATATGTATGGTCTTAGGTATAGATCCACATACTTAGATAGGGGTTTCAACACAGAGTCAATCCCTGATACTATTGGTCTTCCAGGGGGTTTCACCAGACTTTTATGGATTTTGGGGAGGATGTCAAATACAGGCACTCTGCCTTTTTCTTTAATCCAGTACTCCCCTTCTTGCTTACTAATCACTTGCATTTCGACAGCCCTTGCAACTTTAATCTTGATGGAAGTGACTAGTCCAACACTGCGATCTTTGTCTAATTTCTGATAATGTACAGTGTCTGATAGAAGTTTTAGACATTCTTCTACATAGTCCGTTCTGTTCAGAACCACTATCGCCCCACCTTTATCAGCTTGGCGGATAACGATATCCTCATTGGAACCTAAAGATTTTAGAATGCTCTGTTCTACTTTGCTTGAATTGGAGTGCTTGGGAATACCTTTGGACTACAATTTACTTATCTCTTCCATAACTTTCCTTTCAAACACCATGGATTCTGGTGTATGGGAGTTGTTTGGAGCACAAAATGTTGATGGATTTCTTAAGACACTATAGTTGTTAGTTACACCAAAAGGATTGTTCTTAAAAAAATCCCTGAAGTGTACTTTCCTCATAAACTGATGGAATTTTATCCTGAACTCAAAAGGATTGTGATATCTGGATATGACATAGTTAAGTCCTTTATTAAGGATAAACTCTCCTTTCTCTGTCAGGGGCAAGGTTGAAAGGTTGACTACCAGCCCCTGTGACTTCGGGTCTGCATCCGTTCTGGAGCCCATTGCCTCTGGTTGTTTCCTCTTTCTAAAAAAGGCTGACTCTGACCATTCCTAGTTGAATTGTTGCCTCTCGAGGCTCTTCCCTGATTGGCTGGATTGTCCCCTTCATTACTGAAAGCACTAGTACCTGGTCTACTGTATTCGTCATTGTCTCCAGTGCTACCCCTGTTGCTCGAGCTGTAGGAGGTGTTTTACCATTTTAATTGTAACAACCTAACTGCACTCTGAGTGTTGTTTATGAGCGGCTCTGACCATAATCTGATTTTCCATATGTTAGAATTGTATTGGAAATGTGCTGGCATTTTTAAAATATTATCTAATTGAGTTTTAATATCTTAGTAACATAACCTTAATCTCATCTATGGCCAAATTATTTTATAGTAATTCAATTTTATTTGTGCGCAATCAGTATTTTATCAGCAATGTTTCTGAAAAATGTTTTTAATCACAACATTGTTTTATATGTGTTGTTGTAATATGTATCTCATTGTCCATGTATAAGTCATTGGGCCTCATTACTATCAAAATAAACTAAAGGAAACACTCTAGAAAAAGGAATCTGTCCCTCCTTATACACACAACAAACTTAACAAGGGAATATATGGCAGTTCAAGTATAAGAGAAATAACAGTTATGTTAAATATAAACCTGATAACTGCTTCTCCTTGGAACCTGGGTGAGAGTCCCTTCCCCAGATTCAAACAGGATTTTCAATCAACAGTTCAATATAGGAACGTTCTGTCTTGTAACAAAGTTCTAATGATAAAGTTCTTCTTGGTCCAAAAAGTCTCTCACTTTGGACTTTGACCACCAATTCAAAATATTCAACAAGTCTTTATCTCTCCTATTGTAGCAGAGAGTTCAACACAACCTCTTCTTAGAAAACAAGAACACTTCCACGATTCTGCTGTATCAGCAATAATGCTTTTCTCAGGATGATTCCACAACAGTTCACAAAATAATTGCATCAGCAATAATGATTTGTCAGGATAGTTCCACAACAGCTCACAAAATACTTTAGTGGCCTTGTCACTCCTTCTTCTTCACAACCTTTAACCACAACACAGTACTTCAATTACTTCTTCCTGGGCCACTCACCTTCCAGTACTACTACTACAAAGTCTGCCCTAGTATACTGGACTGCCAGGACTCAATGAAAAATTCCTAACACTACTACACGTACTTCTGTGGTACAGTTTACTTCAAACAACTAAGTAAAGTCTTTTGACTTCCAACAACATCCGTTTTGACTATTTCTTCTGGGAGGATATGAAACATATTAGTGCTGTTTGTTCCACTCTTGTGATTGCCACATGCAAGGGAGGTTATGCTCCTCTCCTCCTGAATACGTTCTATCCGGAGGACAGCCCTCCTGCCTGTCTTGTATTTACACTCCATATTAACCAAATGCTGATAATGGCTTTTTCTCACACTTGCTCTTCTTTGGCTTCGACAATGCTTCTTTAGGTCGTTTCCAACTATTGCCTCTTTCTCACTCTGGCAATAAGGTTTACAATCATCTTGCTTCTTAATTGCCCTCTCTTGGCTTTGGCAATGCTGGTTCTTATTAACTTGCCTTGATATTGCTCTCTCCTGGCTTTGACAATGATAGTTGTTGTTAGTTTCTTGTAATATTGTGCTCTCTTGGCTTTGGCAATTACTTTGACCTTTATACGTATAATTATACCCTTCTTGTCTGCTTCCAAAGTTCTTATACTGCCACTTTCGCTTCTTTGTATCAGTTCGGTATGCAAAGTTATTATTATTCTGCCACTTCAACTTCTTTACAACAGTTTGATATTCATAACAATTAGATATGGCCAGCGGGTGATCACGGAGCATTCCCGTGTCACACAATGATAGTGAACTCACTGGATGCTGCATACGCATCTGCTCGCTCCGCTGCCTCTGTGTCTTCTGCATCCTCTGCTTCACTCTGCACGGGCAAACCACTACTTTTCACTTCCCGCAGCCTACGCCATTCGTCAGAGGAGCATTCCCCGCACGAGGGACACTCCGGTGCTCACCTGCCACCGGAGCCCAACTTACAATGGGGGAACCTCTGCATAGACAGCAATCTGGGGGAAAGCTTTACAAAACAACGCTTCCCGCTGTGCAACTTCTGCACACAAGCTCTTTGAAGGTTGAGACCCTCTCAGAACTGGTATCCACTCTGCTAACAACAGTGCCTCTGGCGTCTCTGCTTTCCTTCAACATCAGCTGCAACTGCAATGTGGAGTAACTGCAATTACTCCACCTCACACAAGGCCTTTTGTCCTTCCCAGCCCCACTCTGGTGTGGGTCATTAGTACTACTAGACTGCATCTTTCAGCCCAGTGTCTCTACAGCCCTCCTCCTCATCCCAGTACTTTGGGCATTATTGGGCTTGAAGTTCCCAATGTTCAAATCACCTGTTCCTTTCAGTTTCAATTTTACAGTAGGCCATGACGATGATAGGGTATCTGGGAACGTTATTAAAGGGGTGTTTCCAGTACTCCTGACCTTCACCCTCAACTCCCTTATGTGTTCCTCCAACGGAACACCACCCCTGGGTCAGAATCAGGAAGCGTCTGCCTTTCCATGAGAAGGGTCCCAGGCCAGGTTTTCTGGGGGAATCATCTCTGATTCATCACATACCCTCCCCTAATGTCACTATTTTGTACAACTTTTGAAGGAAATCAACATTACCTTGTTCCTTTCCTTTATGATGTTCAACGGAAAAACAATAGGGCTGCAAATCTAAAAACCAGCACATAACTCTAGCATTGGTATCCTTCCTTAGACTCAACCATTTAAGGGGAGTGTGGTCAGTGACTAGTTTAAACTTTTGACCCATCAGATAGTATTTCAGGTATGTTATAGCCCATTTTTATGGCTAGGACTTCAAGTTCTAGAGTAGCATAATTCTTCTCTTTGGGAAATAGTTTTCTGCTAATGTAGACAAAAAGATGTTCCATACCATCATGATTTTGTGATAATACGGCCCCAAGACCAGTATGTGATACATGAGTCTGTAGGATAAAGGGTCTATTGAAGTCTACCACCTTCAAGACAAAAGAACATAAGATTTGTTTTAACTTGTCAAAACATATTTGGTCACCCATTCCAGATGCCATTTAAGTTCTTGGGGTTCTCAGTTTCTAAGTTTATCAGTAAGAATGGCAGTGATGGAAGAGAAATTTAGAATGAACCTTCAGTAGTAACCAACTAAGCCCAGGAAGGCTCATAATTGCTTTTTAGTTTTGGGGGCTTGGGTCTATTTAACAGCTCTAATCTTTTCAGTCTGAGGCTGAACTAGTCCATTTCCCACAAAGAAACCCAAATATTTGACTGCTGATCTAGCAAGATAACATTTATTTGGGCTTGCAGTTAGTCCAACTTTCCATAAGGTTTATGTAACCTGATACAAATGTTCATATGAGGTTACATTATATGTTTGGGCCAGGTTTAACTATGGATGATAATGTCATCAATGTAGGCGCCACAGAATGAAGAATATTGCCTAAGTACCTGGTCCATTAGTCATTGAAAGGTAGCGGGGTCCCTTGCAACCAGAAATGTAAAACCTTAAATTGAAATAACTCTATTGGAGAAGAAAAAGGCTGGCTTGGGTTTATCTATAGTTCTGACTGGCACCTGCCAATAAACTTTCATTAGGTCTATGGTAGAAACATTGACTGCATCTCCCAGTCTGTCAATCAAGTCATCTTTCCCAAGCATTGGGTAGCTGTCAAACTGTGATACCTCATTGACTTTCCTAAAGTTGATGCAAAACCTCCAGGAATTATTGGGCTTAGCAATCAATACAATAGGAAAGGACCAAGGACCTTGTGAGGGTTCAATGATATCTACTTTTATCATAGCCTCTATTTCGTCTTGAATAATCTATTTCCTACTCTCAGGAATTCTATAAGGTTTCTGATGGACAACCTTCTCTGGAGGAGCATGAATATATGGGTCACCCCTTTTACTCTCCCTGGCTCAGCTCTAAACACATCAGGGAACTGTTGTAGGAGTTCTGTCAGATCTTGTTTTTGATTCTGTGGTAAATCAGAAGCCGTTAGCTTATTGGTATAACTTTCTTCAGCCAATGGGCTTGTTAATATGACTGAAGTACTTTTCATAGGGTCTACTTTCCATTCTTTAAGTAAATTAATATGGTAAAAATGTGTCTTTTTTTCATGTGTGGTTGAGATACTTTATAATTATAGGGTACCATCTGTTCTAAAATATCATAGGGCCTATGTGTCAGGAAGTGCCTTGTTATGCACCATGGAATGCGTTCTCCAGTAATACGGAGACGCTGGCAGGTTCCTTGGCGTCTTTGTCAGAGACATCCTTTGTTGTAAACTACACTTCCCAGTATCCCCTTTTACAAAGTACGTCATCACGCCTCCTGCGCGATGCAGAAGCAGTAGTTCATAGCTTCCCTGTTGTTGCCGGGCGACGCTCCTTAACCGGCGCGTTTCGCCCGGCAAGGTTGCTGTGTTCAGGAATTTCTGCTTTTTTGATATTCTGGATTTACTGGTTTCCTGAACTCCTGCCTCGTCATCTTGGACCTGTTTTTTGGCTCTTGTCCCTTGTTGTGACGCTTGATTCCCCTTCCCCCTTTGGCTGACCTCCCGGATTACGAACTTTGGCCATTTCCTAACGGATTGCTTTTTCTCCTCTCTGATCGATATCTGGCACTTGGCTTCCTTCTTCCCCCCACGCACTTGCACTTTCACTTTTGGAGCTCCTAGCGCTTGCCCTTTCAGTCAACTCAGCTGCACTTTGTTCTAGCTACGATTTGGACCCTGCATTTCAGCGTTAGTAGTCTTCTGACATGCCTCTCAATCATCACCACCGGTTCCTCATGTGTGTTCCCTTTACTCGTGCCTGACTCCCCTATTCCATCCCTTTCTGGCTATGGTCCTTCAGCTGCTGTTCTCCGAATTACCCCCCAATCCTATTCTTGGATATCCTCCACCCCATACTTGCTCTCTGAACTTTTTGTGGGACACTTCAAGTACTGGATTGCACCGTGGTTTCTTTCTACGGACTTGTGTGGATTTTGTGACTTGGTTTTCATCTCAACGGATTTCATTGGGAACTTTCTTCAATGGGATTTCTTGGATTGACATTGACTCTAGTTCCGTTAGTTGCGCCCTTGTTCCGCCTGGGTCAGGTAATCAACAACTTACAGCCTTCACGAAGATTTCTGCACAGCATCAGGTGTTTCTCTCACATCACTCAAGGCTTTGCAGCATATGTAGGTTTCTGGTCTTCCATTACAGATTACAGGTAAGAGTGGGGAAGTGTGTTGTGGATAAGGACGATATCAATTGTTATTCCATAACTTGATCAGTGTACCTATGCGTTTTACCTTCCTCTAGCTCTGTTGCTGTCCAGCCTTTTCACCTGAGCCCCTGGTCTGACAGGTTCATTCTGCTCTGCAGACCGCGTTCTCGGGGGAAAGTCTCTCCCTGAATGAGCCCCCTGATGTTCTTTTGACGTCAGGGGATACGTCGTGGGACATATTCTCGACACTATGCCACCTAGAAAGCATTTTATTTTCTGAGAATGGAAGTAGAACCAATACATTTTGACCCACAGAAAAGGATCTCATCAAAGCTTTCTCATTGTAATATTATTTTTGATGTTCTTGGGTTCGTGCCACATTAGTTTGGCCAATATTTCGAACTGCTGTCATATGTTCTTTCAGTCTTTGTGAAGTTTGGGATAATGGTATAGTATCCCTCTCTCTTTCTTCCCAGGTCTCACTTAACATATCTAACACATCTCTAGATTCTCTCCCATATAATAATTCACAAAGGAGAAATTTCTATAGATGACTGAGGAGATTTTCTGATGGCAAACAGGGCCCAGGGTATCATAATGGTCCAATCTTTTCCATCTGCTTCCACTAGTTTCGTTATGATTTGTTTTAAAGTTTGATTAAATCTTTGCACTAATCCATCCGCTTGGAGATGGTAGATGGAGGTGCATAAAGTTTTAATCTAAAGAATTTACTTAACCTCGGCCATAAGCGTACTCATAAAAGTAGACCCTTGATCCGTCAAAATGTCCTTTGGAAACCTATTCTGGAAACGAATGGGAGTAAATATTTCAAAATCTGTTGTGAGGTATTATTTTGAAATGGAAAGGCCTCAGGGTAACAGGTTGCGTAGTCCAAAATAACTAATATCTATTTGTTACTTAACTTTGAGGTTTCTAAAGGTCCTGCTATATTCATTCCTATCCTTGAAAAGGGAACTTCTATAATAAGTAATAGTTGTAGGGGGACTGGAGGAGGAATTTGATTACTGGTTTTCTGAAAAAGGGCACATGTGCTGACAAAATTAATTATTTAAGAATATATTCCTGGCCAATACAATCTATTCACAATTTGGGCTTAGGTTTTTGCAATTCCTAAATGTCCTCCTGTTAGATAGAAATGAGCCATTTACAACACAATATTTTTTGGGAGTTACAATTTGTGACCTGTTTGTACCCGCTGGTCCTACATCTATATATAGTAGTCCGGATTTTAGAAAATGAAAATGGTCTGGGTTTGTCCGTTCCTTTCTCTTCAGATATCACCTGAATAAAGGGTTCAGCTACAAGAGATCATACCTTTGTGCAAAAGCCAGGAATAATCTCTTCTTCCTCCTCAACATTGGGCTTTACATAAGGCTGTATATCTGCTTCACCAAAATCCTGAGTTCCTCTCTCACTTTGATAAATATTCTTGATTTATTTTGGTTTTGGAAACAGTGCCTTTTCCAATATCTCTTGAGCTATTCTTTCTCCAGCTTTAACTTGGTATGCTTTCTTCCTATTATTTTGCATCACTATTTTTACATCCCTTCTATAGCCAGAATCAATTACTCCTGCCAGTACATCTAAGCCATAGCGCCAGGCTAGACCTGACTTAGAGGCAAGTCTGCTATAGGTACCATTAGGAGGAATAAGGACTAAGCCGGTAGAAATCAAAACACTGTCTCCAGGTTGAACTCATTCCCCTCTATTACTATAGCTATCAACGTCTATAGATTGAGCAGTAGCAATAGTCGGAGCAGAGGCTCTTTTACTAAGTTTCTCAAATTTCAGTGTCCCCCAATTTGTATCAATTGTCTTTGATCCCATTACTAACACCATATGTGAGGGATCGGAAATGTGAGGCAGACAACTTGGTAGAGGTTTTTCATAAGATGCCATTTTATTAACTCAAAAGGGTTTCACAAATGTCTCACTATCCATACCCTGACGAGGATCTCTCTGCCTATCAAAATAAACTAAAGAAAACACTCTAACAAAAGGAATCTGTCCCTCACACTTATACACACAGGAAACTTAACAAGGGAATATATGGCAGATCAAAGTTAACAGAAATAACAGTTATGTTCAATATAAATCAGATAACTGTTTCTCCTTGGAACCTGGGTGAGATCCCCTTCCCCAGAATCAAAAAGGATGTTCAATCAACACTTCAAAATAACAAAGTTCTAATGATAAAGTTCTTCTTGCTCCAAAAAGTCTCTCACTTTGGACTTTGACCAACAGTTCAAAATATTCAACAAGTCTTTATCTCTCCACTTGTAGCAGAGAGTTCAACACAACATCTTGTTAGAAAACAAGAACACTTCCACAATTCGCCTGTATCGACAATAATACTTTTGTCAGGATGATTCCACAACAGTTTAGAAATTAATTTCACCAGAAATAATGATTTGTCTGGATGGTTTAACCACAGTTCACAAAATACTTTAGTGGTTTTGTCACTTCTTCTTCTTCACAACCTCTGCACTCAAGGTCTTTGACGGTAGAAACCCTCTCAGAACCGGCATCCGCTCTGCAAATATCAGTGGTTCCAGCGTCTCTGCTTTAAGTTCTGCTGCAACAGTAACGTGGAGTTACTGCAATCACCCCACCGCCCATTACTCCTAATGGCCTGAACACGAGGGGGCCTTTTGTACTTTCCAGTCCCACTCAGGTGTGGGTCATTAGTACTACTAGACTGCAAATTGTAGTTCACTGCCTGTACATCCCCCTTCCTCGTCCTAGTACTTTGGGCATTTTGGGACTTGAAGTCCCCAATGTTCAAATCACCCTTTCCTTTCACAGTGTCAATTTGACAATAGGCCATTAAGATGGCAGGGTCTATTGTAAAAAAGTTTCTAAGAGGTTTTCCCATTCCTCCTTACCTGCTGCCCCCCCACGTAATCCTCCTGCAGAACACCACCCCCAGGGTCAGTATCAGAAAGCGTTTCCTTTCCCTGGCCACACGAGAAGGTTCCCATGCCAGATTCTCTGAGGGAATCATCTCTTATTCAACACAAATTGCAGGAATGGTTTTCACTGGCTTGGAAAGCTGGATGACCGAGGACATAGAAGGTGGTAGGTAGCAAACTGCATTTGGGGCGCTTGTAATAGCATCACAAAGGGCTGACGGCGAGAACGGAATTAAAGGCCTTCTGGTTGAGTTTTATGGCCAGATGGGATTTGTAGACACAAGGGGCAATCTTCCTGAGGGCATGTAGGCTTGTTCTTACATGGTGGATTGAATTGGGGGTTACTTAATAAAACACATATATGGGATGCTTTAAGGGCAGAGATTGTCCCTTGTTTTTAGGGCTCTCAAGGAAGATAAGCAGGATGTGTGCGGCAGGCTATATGATCTGAGATGAGATAGAAATTGCAAATAAGGTGACGTGAAGGGGCGATAACATTTTACTGCTGGTTCAAAGGAATGATTATTGTTTCTCTGCCCCCTCTTGATTTAGAAGTATTTATGAAAAGCCTTACACATCACATACTGGGTTAAAGTGTATCTGATAAATGGGGCAAGTTAAGTGTTGACTTGTTGAGTTAACAAACCGATAATATTTTATTATGTAATGACTGATTACAATGAGACCACATGTAAAGGAGATTGTGTTCAATGTGGTTAGAGAACGTAGAGGGATTAGATTTCTTTGTACTAGGGTTAGCCAATGGAATTTTCGGGGGATGATTTTGTAACTAAATATATGTAATTATTTAAATTGTTTCAGTGTGTATAAAAGGTAAAATTTTGTTGAGCACTGGAAGGAACTATTAATTTTTAGCTTCATGAAAATGACTAACCTCTTCCGGCCCTTTACATGGAATTAAAATTGCTTTTCTGACAAAGTGCTTTCACTCTCCGCTGGAGTTGTTTTTTCGCATTGGATTTTGGAGTCACATTTATACATTTGGTGACCCCTGACGTTATCTTCAGGCCCTCCACCGGGGTTACCCTGCCACACACACTCGGCTGTGGCTCCTATCTGCAGTGATCAGTTTACCATGCACATCAAGAATGGCTTGCAGGCACCAAATTGATTATCAACCTGCCTGCTCACTCAGCCAAGGTGCCGCGGTCCAATTGTTCAGGTCATTTGGAAGGGCACGGATACAGAGAACTTCGGAGAACATTTATTTACGTGAGTGCACGTTTACGGGAAAACAAAGGGAGGTAGTAGGAAACAGTCATTTTTTAATTTCTGGGGTGTGCAAGAGATGTATGGAGTCAGAGAGCTTGTTCAGTTTTGTTTGGAGTCAGGAGGTTAATTGTAACTGAATGATAGTGGGTGATTCGACTTATGAGTGTGATGCTATGGTGAATTGTTATATGTTGTAAGTCCTTTTTTCCATTTCTTACTTTATTAGGTAGTCAGAGTAGTGAGAGTAGACCTTACTGTAGCTGGGAAAAGACAATGTGGTAGTAAAAAACGCTGTACTAGAAGAGAGAGAGGTGTTGTAGTGGAAAACAATGCACTCCTTTGTGCTTGAGTAAAGGAGATATGTTAATGAAGAATCATGTTAATTGTGTTTTATTGATATTATACTGTCTAATGTGTAAAAATGTTTATGTGGATTAGTTTTAAGTAAGGTGCTTGTCGTGTGAGTGAGAATGAGGAGTAATTATTGAGAAGTTTGAAAGAATATGGGGGAAAATTGACTTTTGAGCTTCAATTTTAGTAATTTTTGGAGGGCCGTAGGATTTGTTTGTGGTAAAATATTGTTTTTTGGAGGTATTTTTATATAAGGGTTTTTTGGGAATATGAAGACTCCACTGGATCATAATTGCCAAATGCTTCCAAGGTACAAGGAAGAGATTCTGAAGTACCACAAATATTGGTATACGAGACTAAGGGTAGAATGTTTATATCTTGGCCCGAGGAGTGTAAGCATGATAAGCGTACATTGGAAAATATGTATACTTTCTTGTCAACAATGTATAAGGGACAGACATTGCACAGGAGGCAGAGCATTCTAGAATTGTGGAGGTTGTTCATGGAGGCAGGGAATGCCCCTAGAGATAAGGTTGGGGAAATAGGGCAGATGCAGGGAGGCTTTGAGACTCCTACCGCCCTGCCACTATATGGGTGCTTTCTATAATTAAACGCTGCAGGATATTCTAATCCACACTATATGCCTCCATCCTTAACCCCAGTAGATTTGAGGAGGAATCAAACAACGCCTTCAACGGATAGGATAGAAGAACTGTTGAGAATGGAAATTGGAAAGCCGAGCATGCAGGAGGTTAGAGGAAGCACTGCAGCAGGCAAAGGGAGAGTTGGTACAAGTAAGGCAGCAAGAAAAAGAGGAGCAGGGAGAAGGTGACAGGCGGGCAGCAGGAATAGGATTGGATTAGTGGAGGTCGGGACACTTTCTTTTAAAAGTAGATAGTTCAGTCATTACAGACATTAAGGTGGCTTTCATCAGGGACGTATGTCCGTAGAACGGGAAGTTGAGCTATTAGTCCTAGAACCAGTACACCATGGCAGCATTGTCTATGATTTGGTGTTGTCAGAATGAGCAGGGAATGTGGTGGAGGAAGATCAAGAGGAATGGGAATCAGTTGGAGAGTAGGGAGAGCAGGGTGCAGCAGCACCTGAGGTAGCTGTTAGGCAAATTACACCATGGGGTTTTAGGACCGGCCGTGTTGGTCGTGTAGCCGTGATGAAGTACAAAGGGGTAACAGGGAAAACCCCAATAAAGGTACAGGGAAGACAGTTCCGGGTACTACAGAAAGGGTAAGGTAGAGCACAATATGTCCCTTGGCCACATATGGACCGGAATAATCTCATGAAGTCACTACCCTCGCTCACTGCCACAGTGGGGAAGTGGATTTATCGATTGGAAAAGCAGACAGCAGGTGTTATACTGGCCGTGGGAGATATGAAAAAAATACCCGCTGCCCTTACAGGAGAGCAAGCAGATGAAATCTGGAGAAAAGCTGGATATCCAGAGGAACAGCTAGACACAAATAACCATGATGGTTTGACTTTTAATAATGCAAGGGCAAATGTATGGGCAGCTTCAAGAGCTATGTATCCTGATACACCGGACATTAATTCAATCATGGCTAGGACCATGAAGGCAGATGATGATCCTGCTGCATATATATACAGCCGATCCAAGAGATGTGGAGAGCAGAGACTGAGGAGGAATGGGATAAAAATGTGGCAATGTTGTTATTATATGTTATAGAGAAGACTCCCCAAGAAGGTACAGCAAGATTTAGATAAAGTTGTAGGTATAGAAGCAAAGTGTTGGCCAGAAATTCAAGCACATATCGTATTGTAAAAGGAGGCAGGAGAAAGAAAATGAAATGGTTGTGCAGGCGCAGGAAGCCAAAGCTAAGCTAATTCAAAAGAAGTTGGCTAAAATAAGCCTAGAAGGAGCAATGATTACACGTTCTACCGAAGGACAACAGGGGCAGCAGGGTCACTTTGAATCAAATATGGCACAAGGATGCATGGCTAGATATGCTTCCGATCACAGAGACATGGGAGGTTTTTCAAGGGACAGAGGAAGTTTCCAAAAGAGGAGAGGGGGTGCATTTTTTAGATTTGGAAAAATGATGCCTAGGATCAGTGGACAGATGGCAGGCCAGTTTGGAGGACCATAGAGGAGTCCAGTGTTGGTCCTGTGGGAGAATGGGACATTTGTCATGGGATTGTAGAGGTAGGCCATCGTATTTTATGACTCACATTCCAATCCTAATGGAACAGCAGGTAGGGTTGCAGGATGTCCTCCACCACAAATGCAAACCCCAACCATGTCTTATGCCCCGGGTTCTGTGCAGCCGCGGCAAGCACAGGTAGGACAGAACCTGGAGTCTGAGGCTGGACAGACCTACATGCCCCAGTCAGTCATGAGAGCACAGGTGCCGGTACAGCTATGGGAGAGAAATTGTTTGCCTCAGAAAGCAGTTGCACATTAAATCAGAGCATGTGTTTTGGGAGGGAGCCCTTTGCCAGTGCTGGGTACGGGTACATACCCACAATAGAACAGCCCACAGAGAACTCTGACATGTCCAGTCCCGTCCGTTACTGCCAAACCAGAAGAAGAACCCCAGGTAGGTGTAATGATAGGTGATTGAACTTTTTAATTCATGGTCGATACAGGGGCACCTAAATCTTGCATCAAGGAAGGTAAGTTTCCCCTTTCAGGAAAAATGCTGGACATGCAGGGATTCTCTGGGGCTATCGTGTCGATTCTATACACAGAGGATTTACCCATTAAGGTAGGTACTCGGGATTTAACAGCTCTTTTGTTGTACTGTTCAGATACCCCAATTAATCTCTTGGGCAGAGACCTGTTGAGCAAACTGAAGATGACGATCTCATTCATGGAACAAGATATAGTATGCTTAACTCCAGGTTTGTGTCCTGCGAGAACTATTGTACTTTTGCAAGCATGTTATAGTAACAGCACGATAAGCGGCATATCTCTACATTCAGATTTGTTTCTCTACGGAGTGATGGTTGTGTTGGGTTAGGTCCCAGGGGTTCCAGATAAGGCATTGCGAGTACCAGCAGCGGTTTTGTTTCACCCGGCTGTTACACCAGAGAAAGCACCAGCCACTGTGGTCATAATACTTTTAGAAGCAGAAGTGGTCAAAAGCGACAAGGTGGTTCTCTCAAGCACTGATGAGGAAGGAGAGGAGTAGTGCAGTTTTTGTACATCAATCCAACACTTTCTATCGGTCAGGGAGTTATCTGATGAATAATTGTTCAAGGATGCCGAAGACACAGAAGAAATGCTTTTTGAGATTGGTATACCTTGTCAGATAACAACAGAGCATAGCGAGATACCTCAGACTATGTATATTTTTAGAACCACATCACCATATTTGAAGGAAGATTTGGAGAAGGTGCCTTTTCACTCGTGGACTAGTGCTCCTCTTGACGTGCGGTTGCTGAAGAGCAGAAGAGCAGTGCAGATGAAGTTGAAACCTGGTGCGATATTGTCACATGCGAGACAGTAACCCATGTCTAGAGAAGCCCATAAAGGGATTTACGATACTGTTATGGCATTGTGGAAGCAAGGTATAATCCAGCCTTCCGTGTCCCCATGTAACACGACTATTTATCCTGTGAAAACGGCAAAAGCGTCCTTGCGCCCTTTTGTATAGAATATTGTTGAAGCTAAATTCCAAGTGGTTCAAAATCCTGCTACCATTCTCAGTAATATCCCTACTGGATCCACTCACTTTACTTTAATTGATCTGAAGAATGCATTTTTCTAGGTTCCCTTGCACCCCGGTACCTTACTGCATTTACATATGGTGGCCAGAGGTTTCAGCACACATGGTTTCCACAGGACTATTGTGAGTCCCCAAGTTTATATAATCAAGCGGTCCAGATGGATTTCGATTACTTGCACATGCCTATTATGGTAATTCAGTATGCAGACAATTTGCTAGTATCTAGCACTTCAGAGGAGCAAAGTAGAGGAGATTCAGTCACACTTCTCACCCTGCTCGCTGCATAGGGGTACAAGGTGGACAAGGAGAAATTACAGTATTGTCAGACAGAGGTAGTGTACCTGGGGCAAGTAATATCACCTGCAGGAAGGAAGCTGATGCCTGAGAGAGCTACAGCAGTACAAAATGCACCACAACCAGTTACCATAAAACAAATGATGCAGTTTTTGGGACTCTGTAACTACTGTAGGTCCTGGAGTTTTGACTACTTTAGTTTACACGAGGCCCCTGTTGCAAGGACTCAAGGAATCGCAGAAGGTAAACAGTCTTTTTCAGTGGTCGGAAGAAATGAAAACTTGTTTCCAGGAGCTCAAGACAGTGATCAGTAATGCTCCAGTCTTTGCGACCCCGAATTACAAGAAGCCATTCCATTTGTTTTTGTATTCCAAGGAGCAGGTAATGACAGTAGTCCTCACCCAGACTTCATCGTTGGGACATAAGCCTTTGGCCTTTTATAGTACACACCTAGATCCAGTCATGCAAGGGCATTCATGTGTGAGCAAGCTCTGGCGGCAGCAGCTTTTGCCATTCCAAAGTCTTCAACCATTACTATGGGCTGTCCTGTGACACTGTGGGCCTGATTCACAGAGCGTTTTCCTATAGGATTGCGCCATTAAAAAACGCTTCTGTGAATTAGGCCCTATATGTACAACATGCAGTTTTTGCGAATTTGGAAAAATATCAACCGACCCTCACCACTCAGAGAGCTTCTGGATATGCGGTCGTCTTATTGAATACCTCCATACATCCAGTAAGGTGTTACACAGCCAATCCTGTGACATTCTTAACCAAACCAGTGAAACCTCATGAGTACTAAATCAGAGTGATAAAGAGATTGCTTTTAGCTATATTTTGCTCAAGCGGAATTGGTAGCACTCATGGAGGCGCTACAGATGAGTAAGGGTAAGGCAGTCACTATTCACTCTGACTATGCATATGTCACATTCACTGTGCATTGCGTATTGTTGAGATGGCAGAGGAGAGGATTTAGGAGGTCTGATGGGTCCCCCGTTCAGCATGCTGCGCTATTGTACAGACTAATCGAAGCATTGACATTGCCAGTAGAGATAGCTGTTTTGAGGTGTGCTGTGCCTATTAATCCTACTAATTCAATTGAATTGGGGAATGATGCAGCAGAGTGGCAAATGATGCAGCATATTTGCCTTTTACAGATATCAAAATCACAAAAACCGTGTCCCAGCAGGTACAGCAGGTACAGCTACCAATCCCATAAACTGCAGTCCCTTCAATTCAGATTATGGAAATGAAAGAACAAGCATCAGAGGATGAGAAGGAAATGTGGGTGAAGAGGGCGTGTACCCTCTTGTCTACTGATTTGATGTGAAAACAAGAGCTTACGGGTAAGGTAGTTATGCCTCTGGAGTTACTTACAATGGCTGTGGTGCAACTGCATTACACGTCGCACACATTTCGGTGACAGATAGTGATGGACCTCCAAGAGGATTGGTTTGTCCTGAATTTGCAGGAGCAGGTAAGTTTGTAGCCAACTTTTACCACCTGCCATCTGTTCAATAATAGGAATACATTAAAGACACTTAAAGGAATATTGACCCGGCCTCCGGGCCTTTCAGAGATCTTCATATTGACTCTTTGGACATGATAAAAAGGTGTAGTAATTTTCATTATTTTATTTTTGTTGTAACGCTTACCTGATGGCTTGCAGGAATGGAAGAAGACCTGGGTGACATTTCGGATGCTATGCCCACACCTCTCCTTGGCGCACTCATGTGTGGTGTTCTGAAGGCGCACCCTCTCATTCATAACAAAAGGGCTAGGGTGTTTTGTGGTTATTGTGGGATGCAGCAGCCTGGGCTGTTGCTCTTCAGCTGTGCTCCCTGTGAAAGACAGAACAGATATTAGGAAACTGCCTGCAAAGTGACCCCTGGGTAACCCATCCCTTAAGCTCCTCGGATGCTACCTAGGTGGTTGACTCACCATACGATGCTACTTGTCGTGCATGGTACCGGTTGCATCACCGGTTGGATGAACCAGTCCGGCTGTGGCTACTTCTGTTTATGCACACAGTTTTATGTGAATCCTTGTGTTCCTTACTGTCTTTAAACACTTTGGGAGTAATTCATAGATTTCAGCGCAGAGGCAGCGCACACGAGCAGCGCAGAGAGGAAGCGTGCACCAGTGTGCGCCAGCCGTGTGCGCTAAACAGCATTCTGGCGCACCGCATATTCATGGATTTCCCAAGCCGAGCCCTGGTGCAGCGAACATCCCGCAGCGCCAGTTACACCCCCAAGAACGCCCCTTGCGCAAGGAAAAGCCATCAAAATTCCCAATACGGCGCAAAGGACCGCGCTAACCCTGGACCAGCTCACAGGGCCGCTACACTGTGATCGTGTGAAAATACTACGTGTACCCCGCTCCCCGCAGGCAAAACGCGTGAAAATGTACTCGCGCACCCCCTTGGAATACGGGTACCCCGCTCGTGCAGCGGAATCGCGTGTAAAACTCCCCACGCACTCCCGGAATACACATATCCCGTTCGCGCTAGCAAAATCACGTGTAGAACTCCAGGCGCACCCCCGGAACACATGAACCCCGCTCGCGCAAAGTACATTGTGTGGAAAAAGTCCCCCATGTGCTGTGGCCTGCCTCTGGGGCATGCCCAGGGTGGATGGGCTGCCTGTGGGGCATGGCCAGGGTGGATGGGCTGCCTGCGCGTATTCCGGGGGTTCGCTGGGAGTTTAACACGCGAAAGGCCTGGCACGAGTGGGTTACATGTATTTCGGGGGTGCGCCTGGAGTTTCACACGCGATAGGCCTGGCACAAGCGGGGTACGTGTATTTCGGAGGTGCGCCTGGACTTTCACATGCGATAGGGTTGGTGTGAGCGGGGTACGTGTATTTCGGGGGTGTGTCTGGACTTTTGCATGCGATAGGCCTAGCGCAAGCGGGGTACGTGTATTTCGGGGGTGCGCGTGGAGTTTCACACGCGATAGGCCTGATGCGAGCGGGGTACGTGTATTATGGGGGTGCGCCTGGACTTTCACACACGATAGGGCTGGTGCGAGCGGGGTATGTGTATTTCGGGGGTGCGCCTGGAGTTTCACACGCCATAGGCCTGGCGCGAGCGGGGTACGTGTCTTTCGGGGGTGCGCCTGGACTTTCACATGCGATAGGCTTGGCGCGAGCGGGGTACGTGTATTTCGGTGGTATGTCTGGACTTTCACATGCGATAGGACTGGCGCGAGCGGGGTATGTGTATTATGGGGGTGCGCCTGGACTTTCACGCGCGATAGGGCTGGTGCGAGCGGGGTGCGTGTATTTCGGGGGTGCGCATGGAGTTTCACACGTGATAGGCCTGGCGCGAGAGGGGTACATGTATTTCGGGGGTGCGCCTGGACTTTCACACGCGATAGGGTTGGTGCGAGCGGGGTACGTGTATTTTGGGGGTGCACGGGGAGTTTCACACGTGATAGGGTTGGTGCGAGCGGGGTACGTGTATTTCGGGGGTGCGCCTGGACTTTCACATGCAATAGGGCTGGTGCAAGCGGGGTACGTGTATTTCAGGGGTGCGCCTGGACTTTCACACTCAATAGGGCTGGTGCGAGCAGGGTACATGTATTTCGGGGGTGTGCCTGGACTTTCACACGCAATAGGCCTGGCAGGAGCGTGGTACGTGTATTACGGGGGTGCGAGCGGGGTATGTGTATTTCGGGGGTGCACCTGGACTTTCACACGCGATAGGGCTGGTGCGAGTGGGCTACGTGTGTTTCGGTGGGTGCGCAGGGAGTTTCACACGCGATCTGGAAGTGTGTTTCCACCCAGGTGTGGCCCCTCTCCCCATGCGCCGCTGGCAGCCCACACCACAGGGGACCAGGCCATGCCCCACAGGCAGCCCATCACCCCTGGGCATGCCCCACAGGCAGCCCATCACCCCTGCCCATGCCCTGCAGGCAGGCCACATGGCACCATGCACATGGGAGGCCCAACTCATGTTCCCCATCCACCCCACCCACCCCATTGACGGGCACCTGGCAGCAGGCCCTGACTCATGTCCCCCCACCCCCACCCACCCCATTGACGGGCACCTGCCAGCAGGCCCCGACTCATGTCCCCCACCCCCCCATTGACGGTCACCTGCCAGCAGGCCCCGACTCATGTCCCCCACACCCTCATTGACGGTCACCTGCCAGCAGGCCCCGACTCAGGTCCCCCCACCCACCCCTATTGACGGGCACCTGCCAGCAGGCCCCGACTCATGTCCCCCCACCCCCCACCCACCCCCATTGACAGGCACCTGCCAGCAGGCCCCGACACATGGGCCACCAAACAACATGTCCTGACAAAACAGACCCATGGCCCTAATGGCAACCCAAATCCCCTTTGCCCCCCAGTAGAAGCATGCAACAATCCAAAGCACCCACTCCCAAATGACCCATGGCATGACACTCTTAAAAGAACCACCATGCCCATGCATAAATGCACAACAGAGCCACACAGTGGCAAAACATGACTGAGGCAATGTTACTTGAGACATGCACAAAAGCAATGATAGTACACACCACCAATCTTGAACTCAGAATAAATGTATTAAAAACCCAATGAAATTACAGAAAGAAAATCAAACATGAAAACCAATAAACAATGACAGATCTTAACAAAAAGTAATGAAAATCCAATGAAAAACAAAAATCCACAGCATGAAAAAAGAAAAGTGGTCCATCGCCAATGTCAATAAGAATAAAATAATCCAAAAAAAATAAAACCATTGATCCATGGGAATTGTCCATAAAGAAAGTATGTACAAGTCTTCAACTATATACAAACGAAGTCCAAAGGGTCCATGATCCCAAAAATAAATTAAAACTATCAAAAAATCCTAGGGAAAACAAATAATATACATGAAGTGGAGCAAAGTCCATTAACTCCAAAACAAAAGAAAAAACAAAGGAAACCTAACACTAAAGAACTATGTACATAGGCGGCGGGCAAGTCCTAAGGCTCACTCTTTGATTTTCCAGGCCAGGGCATCATTGAACTCCTTTTCAATGTCCCGGAGGCGGGCCTCTTCCCTGGCCTCGAGTTCTCGCAGGGATGCAGTCATGGCGGCCTCCAACTCCCTGCGAGTTGCCTCGAGGCACTCAGCCCACCTCAATGCCCTGTGCATGGAGTTCTCCGGCCTGACCATAGTGAGCCGTGCCTCCTCCGCCCGCCGCCGCTCCGCATCTATCTGCTGGCCCAACCGCTGCCACATGGAAGACACTCCGAGTCCTGCCCCTGTGATGTTGATGGCCCCGAGCCATCATCACTCCCACCTTGAGCCTGCTGCTGCTGCCGTTAATGTGCCCTGCCTGTCGATGCCTGCACATCCTCATCCTGCTGGGGTCCAGTTTTTGGGGTGGCCACCCCTGCTGGACCTACGACTCCTGACTGTGTCAGGGATGTGTCCTTCACTAGCGTGGCCGCTGGGTCAGGGGCAGCTCCACAGGGTGCCCAGGTGATTCTTGGGCAGATAGATGGCACAGAGGATGACTGGCGCTTAGGGGATGCAGTTGAGGAGGGGGTCGGTAGAAGATCCAGCACACGGAGGAACCCAGCACCGGTGACCCATCCTAGTAGGTCAACACGGTCAATGAGGTATTCAAAATGACGTGCATTCTCCTCACGAGAAGTCTCCACGTCATCCCGAATACCACGTTGACGCAATGCCACCCCAGCTAGGACAGGCTCAACCCGGTCACGGATTGCTATGTCCGCAGGGAGTGGAAGGCCAGTTGTTGTTTGCGCATCCCCTCCCTGAGAACGGGTCTGGACGAAGGCATCCCCCGACATGGCAACCTCCAAGGCAGATGTTGGTGGGCAACTGGGTCCTGGCGCTGGGCTGTGGAGCGATGGAACTTCAGTCGGGAGTCTTCTGTTCCAGCAGGGGTGGTCACAGGAACTGGACCCCTGCAGATGGCTGACGTGCAGGCACCAAATAGCAGGGCACATGGCCAGCAGGCGTGCAGGCAGCAGCAGATGGCTGGTGGGAGCCGGCTAGGAGTTCTGGGGGGCAGGAAATCGGCCTTCTGGGCAGGAGCGTGGTCTTCCGTGTGTTGTCGCGTGGCCAGCTTGATACGGAGTGAATTGACATGTGAAAAAACAGCACGTCAGCGTATAATTGGAGGAAAGGCCCTTAGCGCCTAAGCGCGTCTGTGATGTAATGTGCACAGGCGTTTCCCTCCACACGGGTGCATAATGATTCCACACGTGCAAAAAATGCACACCCAGGTGTCACTGCGTGTAATTGGAGGAAAGGCCCTTAGCGCGTAAGCGCGTAAGTGATGTGGCACGTGTGGGCAGGGTTAAAAGTATGCATAGGATGGCATTTTCTTGTACGTGCTTTTTGTGGAGAGCGAGCGAGTGATTCTTGTACTTCTTGTTGGTTCACACGCGATTACTTCACAACGGTTGCAGTTCGTACTCCTTGTTTACTGAGACAGCGTTCAATTCTTCTTTTGACGGGGGTGTTGCCAACATGCCCACGCGCGTCTTTTTTCACATTCTTTTTCCAGGCAGACGGTGAGTCGCGCATGTATTTTTCAACTGTGGTTGCCCCGTGTGTCGCATACCCATTCAGAGTGTCGCATACCCATTCAGAGGTCATTGTAGCCTCCGTGTACCACGCGTATGCTTATTTTTGTGTTTCTGGGTGCCACAGGATAGTGCAGATCCTTTATTCCACGCACGTGGGCTACCAGGGGTCGCATGCACGTTAAATTTTGTTTTCGGGGTGCCTGAGCCTTGCTAGAGCACAGGGGTGCGTATTATATCTAGTACCCTGCCCCCTTCACCCCAATTGCCCAGGACAATTGTTAACTGCACCTCCTATTCGCACAAGAATATCAGTGCCATGGTCGGGAGACGACCAAGTGGTAAGGGAGGCAAAGGTGGCTGACCTCCAAGAGGTGTCTGCGGTAGGGGACGTGGCCAGGATGTGCAGGGTGGGTCAAGAGGCTAGTGTCTGGAGGACCAATCAGGGACACCTATGCCCCCCCCAATGGGTGGGGGAGATGCATCTGACACCATCCCAGCTCAGGCCCTGTTAACCCGGCCCATATTTTTCACTGAACTGGCATGGGATGACTCACAGGCCGACTTCCGTGTCACGAAGTCAAAGCCACGTGTGGCGGTGAAAGTTGCTGTCACCAATGGATCTGGGGCAGCAATGTCATCTGCTGCCCCAAGTAGCCAGGGTGAGGAGGCTGCAGGGGCAGCTGCAGCTCAATCCACCCCAGCTCTGAGTCACCCAGCCGGGACAGTGTTGGTCCCAGACCATCACTCCAAGGTTGGTCCTGCCAACAGCACCCAGCAGCCAATGTCTGCAGTGAGACCTTTGATCATCGTGCCTTTGCCTACTTCCAGTGTCCAGCCCACCTGCGCTTCAGCCCCTACCGACCAGAGTGGCGTAAGCCACTCAGGGTCCGCACCACCTCTCAAGAGGAAGAAGCGTGCTCTTGCGGAACATACTGGGACCCCAGACACGGCTCACCCCTCCGGCACGTCAAGGAAGCAGAGTTTCAATGATGTGGAACTAGACGCACTTGTGGGCTACGTGTCGGCCCATGGCCGCGAAATGCTGGCGAC
Source organism: Ambystoma mexicanum (assembly GCF_040938575.1). NCBI lineage: Eukaryota > Metazoa > Chordata > Amphibia > Caudata > Ambystomatidae > Ambystoma > Ambystoma mexicanum. The sequence goes on along the minus strand of NC_090936.1, from coordinate 142,921,876 downwards.
TGCAGGGTCCAAGACTACGACTGCTCAACGTAGGGCCCACTGGTAGTGCATTGCAGAGCAGATTAGTTCCCTTGGATTTGTGAGGCACACAGCTGATGATTGCTCAAAGCGGTGGAATGACCTCAAACGCAGAGCAAAAAACAAGCTGGCTTCCAATCATGCCTCTACTCTGGTGACTGGCAGTGGGTATCCACCAGAGGAGGAAGTATTCACAGAACATGAGTCAATCGCTGGAGGCTTCATCACAGAGGATCAGATTCAAGGCGTGGCAGACCTACCAGATCTTGAGGCAATGTCCGGGGAGTGGCCATGCATGTGTGTGCAAACCATGTGTATGTTGCGTGGGTGATGTGTTCTAATTTAGTGCCAGGTGAGGCTGTGTAGTCATGACTGCTATAGGTCACCCATGTGGTGCCTCAAAACCATCCCCCGCTGTTGGGTTTGGGTTTCACAGTATCCCTTCTGACCGCAGTTTACACTTTGCACCTGATTACTGCACTTGCCCTTCAACTGCCATAATGCAACAACATTGTTGATACTGTTTTCCTGTTCATTCTGCCTGATCAATGGAATCATTTGCATTATAAATACACATTTTTGTGCCGTTATGCCCCAAATTCACCATACTTCAGACATAGATTTCACCCCACAATGCCCCATATTTCTTTACTTATTATGGAAATGATTTCATCCATCAGGCTGATTGACTTTTGTTCACGTACACATGCTCTGCACACAATCACTTCGGGGCCCTGTTTGAATGTTCAACATGACAATTGACTTCTGTCATGTCCAAGTGACCAACTATTGATGTATCCATGTGCCTGCCATCACTGTATTAGTAAACACTGGCTTTGTTGCAGCGTGTCACACATGCGTGTTTTGTCACACTCTTATGCATGTTCTATTTCATGATGTCCATCTCACATGGATGGGGGACAGTACTGATTTGCTACCATCTGGGTGTCCTTGTCAAATCTGCCATGGCTATGCTACATGCCATCTGTGTGCTGGCATGTGTCATGTATGTGGATTGTCCATGCCACTCACAGGCTAATGTGTGATGCAGGTGCTATGCAGCATGCAGCACATTTGTTGCTTCTCCATCTTGGACTCCTCAGTGTCTTTTATGCTCCCCTTCCACTTCATTGCCAGTGCATGCATGCCAGAGTTAGTGTCATGTGTGACATGTGTCATTTATGTATTCAATGTTCTGATTGTGATGCCTTTGTGTGCCGGCTATGCTGTTCATGCCTGTCTTCATTACTTTTGTTTTATGTTTGTGCAGGTGATGAGGCACTAGATGGTGTTGAGGAGGAGGAGATGGCGCAGATCCGGGAGTACTCACAGCCCCAAGCAGGCACCAGTGGAGGACGTGGGGTGGTGGTGGGTGAAATTCCATTAGTCCTACAGACCATCCTGTCCACGGGTGTCTCTGGGTACACCTCCGAAGACCTCTATGCCTCAGGTGCTGAATCTGACATTAAGACAAATGTCCCGTCACAGGTGAGTGTTTCTGGCAGGGATGCTGTTCTGTCCAACCCACCTGCACTGGGGGTAGACCCCTCTATGGGGCATTCAGTGTTGGAATGTCCACCTGTGGCGGTTACGGATGCAGGGTCACACTCCACTATATATGCTTCTGTTCCTGGGCCAGCAGATCAAAGGAGGAATGCAGTCCTGCAGCCTCAGGCAGTGCCAGCACAGCAAGGTGCACATCGTCTTGCCCGAAACAGGTGTGTTGCCCGCCAACGCAGTGGCCGTGCGCCACCAGGCAATACTGTGTGGGAGAACTCCATGTATACTATTGTAGCACAACAGGGGGCATCGTGTGAGATGATGGCTCAGGCCATGGATAGGGTGGCCACTTCCATTCTCCCCCCGAAAGGCAGGTGGAGCTCCAGCAGCAGGCAACATAGTCCATGTGCCGCTCACACAGCGAGGACATGTTGGCATCCAACAGGGACCGACGACCTGGACTTGAGACTCTGCGCACAGCCATATCTGCAGAGACACAGGCCCACAGGGATGCCCTGAGGTTGGAACACAGGTCCCTTGGAGATACTCTGGGTGCACTTGAGGTGTCCCAGGGTACCAGGTCAGAACAGCAGCTGGAGCAGCGCACTCTTAGCTGAGCTCCAGGCAACCTGTGAGGAAATCCGGGCATCAAGCGAGGCCTTGCAGGCAGAAATCCATGCTACCCGTGAGGTGCTGCATGGGGATCTCCGTACCATCATCCTGCGGAACCAAACCTTTCAGACCTGCATGCTTACTGCCATGGATTGGCATGCCAGGGCTTTGCGTGGTCTGCCTCCCATACCGCGCACACCTTCTAATGTACCACCAGAGGGTGATGACAGCGATGGCAGTTCTATCACTATAGGGTAGCCGTGCAGGCCATGAGCCCATGGAGGGTTTTTAAAAAAAAACAATTTCTCAACATCCACTCATGTGGGTGTTGGGGTGCACCCTGTACCTTTCCCCCTCCTGGGTGTCCCCCCCCCACGGGTCGACAATGGGCATTTTTGATTTTTCTTTTTCATTTTTCTTTTTGACAACAATTTTTATTTTTTTTCTTTTTTCTTTTTGGTTTTTCATATTTGATTCTGAATTGAAAATTACAATTAGAATTTCATTTTCTGATTTTCTTTTTTTCTTCTTCTTCTTTCAGTACATTATTTTCATTTTCATTTCATGTGTCATTTGAGTTTTTAATTTTCTTTTTCTTTTTGTTTTTTATTTTAATTAGGATTTAGATTAGTGATTTTTTTATTTAATTTATTTTGGGTACTTCTCATTTTATTTTTTTTCTTATTTTTAATTTAATTTTTTTTAATTTGCATTTCCTTTTTTGTTGATAACTATTTTCTTTCAAATTGTAAATTCATGTTACAGTGTGTTGCTTTGTGTGGCTCCCGTAGGCATCCACTGTGTGTTCCAGCTGGGCACATGCAGGCTTGTCCTGTGTTTGGGTTTGAAACTTGGGTTCCTGACACACATGCCACTCCTGCTTCCCCTTTCCATGGGCTCGCAAGGGTATGACCAAGTGACAGTAACTTACACAGAGGCATTGGGCTCCCATAAATAATGTGGGCAGTCTGTAGTCCAAACTGTGTATACATCCCTAGTGCGTATTGGTGGTGATTTCTCCACTGCATGGTTGATTTGTATATTGTATTACATACAGGACATTTTGCATATATGCATGTAGCTTCTTCATGTCTTAACAAGCAGATGCAGTTCATGTTGTATGCAGTACACTGCCACATTTGCCTACCAGCAACACACTGGAGTTGGGAGGGGTTGATATGGTCCCTTTGTCAGGTTGTGACACTTGCACTACTTTCATTTTTTACTGTCATACGTTCCCACTGTTGGGTCCTGTACTAATGTTTTGTCTTGCTGGTAAGTATTTGTTCATGTGTGCTGTTTCTTTTTCATTTGTGAGAGGAAATTGTCTCTGGCCTGTTTCCTTTTGGGACGGTGCACTTTGTGACACTTGTATCATGTGTTGTGCATTTATTTGGTTGCTTTCACATAGCATGCCATGCCATGGTGTGTTGGGTAGCTGAGATTGGGTTAAGGAGGGGTTGGGTGACATGCCACTATTTGGGTGTACTATTTTGCAAGGGGGTAGTCCTTCATGCTGCATGAATGTGTGCCTTTTACTGACTCAGCACTGGGTCTGTTTAAGTAGCTAGGCGTGCACACAATGTAGCACTTCCAGGAAAATCATCTCAGGGTGGTATGGTTGTGAGAGTAGACTGTCCCTTTCATCGTCATCATCATCATCAATTGTCAGCTGATATGTGCCAGGCCTGTGTGCACTCCACGGGGGTGGGATTTTAGGTGAAGAAATTTGCCACAAGCTGGGTACGGGCTGCCTCACCACGTGCCCTTTGCCCTCCCATGCGCAGCGGCTGTGCATGTGGTTGGGGATGTGGGGGCACCACCATGTCCACCGGCACGCCCCACGGGGTTGCAACGTTGTGCAGGACACATGCTGCCACTATGATCCTGCACACTACTGGGGGCACATATAGCAGCTGGCCACCAGAGCGGTCAAGGGAGCGAAAATGTGACTTGAGCACTCCGAATGTGCGCTCCACTATGCCCCGGGTTGCAATATGGGCTGTGTTGTATCTTACCTCGGGTGGTGTGGTAGGGTTCCGTATTGGCATCCTCATGTAGGTGCTCAGAGGGTAAGCACTGTCCCCTGGGAGGTGATAATGGTTGTCATTAGTTGGGTTTTCCCATTTCTCAGTGTCTGACATGCATGCATGTGCAGAGGCATTTGTACTCACCAATGAGCCATGTGTCGCCATGCCTCCCAGCTTCCAGGTCCCGGTTTAGGGATGACATTCTGAACATAAAACTATCATGGCTGGACCCCGCATAGTTGGCATATACTGAGGTGATGATCCCCTTGGCATCACATACAACCTGCACGTTGATGGAATGCCAGTGCTTGCGGTTTCGCTAGATGTGCCCAGTGGCCCTGGGAGGGCGTAGAGCTACATGGGTGCAATCAATGGCACCTAGCACTTTGGGGAAGTGTCTGCGGACTGAGGGGCGTGCAGTCATGATCGCCAACACCTGGTGTAGGCAGCGTGACTGTGTGGCCTGTGAGACACCCCCAACTATGGCACTTGTCCGCTGAAATGACCCAGTAGCCAAGAAATGCAGTACATTAAGCACCTTTTCCAAGGGACTAAGTGCTTGGGAGCACAGGGTGGGTGATGTGAGGTCATCCTCCCACTCAGCAACCAGTTCTAGGATTATTAGTGGTGGAAACCTGTACCTCCGATAGACCTGGTCATCAGGCATCCCAAAAAGGCTGGTCCTGGGTTAAAACATGCAGGGCCTGCTATCCTCCTGCGGTGTCCCACCACCACTGCTGCGAGGAACGGTATATTCATCGTAGCGTATGAGCTTGTTTGTTCTTTGCGCACACTTTTATGCTGCGCAGGGCCACTTACGCCTGCATCCTGCTGGCGTACGTGTTTCCGGATTAGCGCGTCTTTTGTGGGGCGCGGGTTTCCCCTGTTTGATTCCATGAATACGTGTTGTTAGCGTGCGTGTGGGCATTGCGTGGATTTAGCTGTGGTACTTCCCCTGTTCCCCATTCTGCGTGTTCTGCCCCCTTTTGTTCTGTGCGCTACACGTTGTGCGCTTTCACTGTGCGTGTCGCGCACAGCGTTTAGTGACGTGTGTGCCCGTGTGCGCCACCCGCAGATTTGGCGCACATCCCGGGGAACACACGCACGGTGCATTCCATGAATCAACAAATGGCTGCATGCGCAGCTTTAGCGCGCATGCACTGCAATTTTCACGCTTGCGCTCCCCTTTTCAGCGCACATTATTTCCATGAATTACCCTGTTTGTATTTACTGTGCTTCTGTATCTTCATTTTGCTGCTTGTTTTAATATGTTTCTCTTGTTCGTTTTACTGCCTTTTTCATTTGAAGGTTTGCTTGTTCCAATGCAAATTGGCCGAGTCTCAAGGGTCTCTGTCTTCTCTAATGTTCTCTTCTGTCTTTTTTTTCTCTTGCAGATTGCAACAGCAAAGGGCATAAGATCTCCGCTCAGACCGTGCATCCCTAGATGTCAACCCTGACATTGAGAATCACTGTGATGACTCAGGTAAGCAACAGTGTAATTTTGCTTGAAAGCGGGAGCTTTTTCCTGCAAGATCTGCTGCATGTTACTAGGCGTGAGCTGCTGGCAGCTACGTTGCATTCATAAGATCCATCTGTTTACAGATGAATGTTTGTTTCGTTTTCTCTTCTTACTTATTAATGTTTGCTTTGTTTTCCTCTCTCGACACAGGTTACCAGGAAATATTTAAGATGTGGTGTACTACTGGAACCAAGATCGGGGTGTAAGGTGGGTTTAAAAGAGGCAATCAGGCAGCGGTAAGTTTCTGTGCAATCTCCATGAGCTATATATGATGTATGATATGATTGGTTATTCAGAATGTGCTTAATACCCAGAGGTTCTAAGCGCGGACCCGGGGATTGAACCTGTGTTGCTCCCTGTCATCTTGCTTCCACGGCGAGCACATTGCCGCTGAGCTATCCTCCCGAGAGCTTGCAAATTAATGCCAAGCACAGGGTGTGACTCAGGGCGTGACTTATATAGCCCTGGGTCCCTGGCAAAGCTAGAACACCCATTGCACTTGGCTTGATGGTGTTTTGGTATGGTGGTTCCTGATAAACCGGCAGTCATCTTGAAACAGACTCCTTCCCTATAACCTGCATTAGAGTTGACCATAGCGCACCAATGGTGATTACTGGTGTGGACACAAGGACTGCTTTCTGCGTTTGGGTCTGTCCCTGAATCATGATCATGACAGTTGTAGTTTGTCCATTCACCCGATGGCTTGAGGCTAGATCCTGTGCACACACTAAAGCTAAATCAGCTGCAACATTCTTAGTGAGGGAGATATTTTTACGATGGAGAGTTTGTGAAGTTTTGAGGTCCGATAATGGAACTCACTTTTTTAATGAGTCATTTGCAGAGATTACTTCTCCATTGGGCATACAGCACAGGTTGTGTTGGGTGTATCACCCACAGGCCAAAAGGATTGTGGAAAGAATGAATACATTGTCGAAAAATAGTTGTCCAAACTGTGTTTTGAGTTAATAAAACCTTGGTTATTTTGCCTTATTTTATCTGAGAAGCCAGCCGGGGAAGGACCACCACGTGTCACCCCACAAAATAGTGACAGGGAGAAGAATACATACACCACTTTCACCTGCACGCACAGCATCGGATGCTTAGAAGTTCTCAGAACTCCTAAGAGAAGAGTTCAGGGCCTACCTTAGGGACTTAACCTGAGCTGTCAGACTTATATCTACACAGGTTGCTTTTTCTCATCTACAGCCAGCTGCAACAGAGAAAGTCAATCAAGAGTCTGAGCTTCTACAAAAGCCGCAACTCTACCCAGGGGACTTTGTGTATATTAGGTTGTCTATCCGATGTTGCCATGAACAGCGCTTCCACAGGCCACATACTGTCATATATGCCTCGCTGAACTCAGTGAAGGTGAAGGGAAACAAGCATTGGATTCATTTGATGGACACACAGAACGTTGCCAGTGCTGTTACACCTTCGCAAGAGGAAGCCTCGAGTGGGGAGTGTCATTAAAAATACTAAGTTAAGTATTCCTAAAAAAGTTTTGGTTTATTCCAGCTAGGGCATTTACATGTATATGCAGATCTTAGCTTCTTGTGTAAATATTGAGGAATGGGGTTTTTAAAAAGTATGAATGTTAGGATGGATATTTGTTTTTCTTTTCTCTTTTCTCCCTGTTTAGGTGCAATGATGGAAGAAAATATAATTGTATATAATATGTTTTCTAGTGTCATAGGTTCTTATGAAATGTCAATTCCCAGGCCAAAAAGAGATCTTGAGCAAACAATTATCAAAAATAAAGGGGTGGGTTTGGATAGTACTGTGCAAGTGCATTGGTTTGCCTCAGATAACAAATGGTATGAGCATATGAAAAGGGTGGGGAGAGAAAGGACTGCAGATTATTTTTATGTCTGCTCACTTATCCTCCATCTGGCGTTCCCAGAGTATTTATTACTAGTGAGTCATCACCACAGATAACACAGTGTTTAGTGCACCTATCCCTTTATAGATTGCTTATTTCAGGGACAAGCAGTCCAGGCTACAGTCATTCCGATCAACGAGCAAGAATGTACGAAGAATGAAAAGAAATAGCACGAGATTGTACAAGATAGCCTGAGACCACAGTTGACAGTAGAAGGTTCGGCTTTTTTCTACAGCAAATGGGAATGGGGGTGATGAGCTGCAAGGCGCGAGGAATGAGAGGGTTCACAGAAAAGGAAGCAGCAACAACTAATGATGAATGCTCAGAGATGTGGAATGTCTATGTGAAAAAGTTGACGTGGTTGAAGCAACAAGAGAAAACTCTCCAGATCCAGTTACTTACATGTTTCTCCTTATGTTTTAGAGGCATTGGCCTTATACCAGTTGGAGTGAACATAAATGGTACCTAGACTTTGCGTGTTGCAGACTTTGCTGGTGGGGCATCTGCTATTCTCTATAGTTCTTGGGTCTGTGGGACCCTGGAGTATCTTCAGTGCCCACCAGCCTGGAAGGGAGTGTGCAGCCTTGCTACCTTGCACGCCCCTGTCATGGTTGTCCTTCAAACCCATCTGGTTGTTCCTAAAGTGCCACCCCGAGCCACTTTTGTGCACCCTGTGTCCCCTCCTTTGTTGAGTACATGTGAACTTGAGACTGTTAAAAGGCATAAAGTAGTTGAACTTTTGAGATATTTACCCGGAGTTACAACCTTTCATCAGCTTCTTCAAAGAAGATCCCTGATAATTTTAGACTCTTTAGTTGGACTGAGATGTTTCTCGCCTCTCTCCTGGCAACGGTTGTCCAAGCCATAACAAACGGTAAGTGGCTCTAGGTCCCCAGGTATGAATAAATTCAGCTTGACAATCACTCAGAATCTGCTTTTAATGCCATATGTGAACAGATGCAGGCATTGAGTCTCATGACACTTCAAACTCTGAACTCAGCTTACCCTCACTGACGAGGCCCGACTAGGCCGGAACACGTATCTGGGGTTGCTGATGCCAATCTTGTTCAGAGGAGATTTGCCTAACATTTCGATGCTGGACTGCCCTTGTGTGTGGGACAAAGACTGATATGCAAATGGATATTTCTCATCTGTGAAGGTTGCAGTGATCTAAAACGTGGTTGTAGACCCTCCTGAGTGGAAGAAATTCCATAGCACAGGGTATTTGACCTCTGTTCGTTCTCAGTAGAGGGGCTCCCACCCTCCATTGTAACTTTCTAAAACTTGAGGTTTCACCCTAAGTAACCCAGGGTAACCCAGACTTGGACCCTTTACTCACTGTCTCTTAGAGAGGCTCAGCTTCACCTCACAGATGAGGCCCGACTAGGCTGAAACACATGTCTGGGGTTGCTGATGGTACTCTTGTTCAGAGGAGATTTGCCTAGCATTTCGGTGCTGGACTGCCCTTGTTGGTGGGGCAAAGACTGTGCTGCAAATGGATATTTCTCCTCTGTGAAGAATGCAGTGAGCTCAAATGTGATTTCAGACTCTCCTGAGTGGAAGATGTTACATAGAATAGGGTATTTGACCCATGTTCATTCTCAGTAGAGGGGCTCCCACACTAATTTGTTACCATGTCATTTTGAGATGGTGTTCTGCCATGCTACCTCGAAAAGCCGCCATGATGTTGGTTCTACGAGTAGGGCCACTTCCATCTCAAACCATATAGGCACACAAACTGAGTCAGGCATGAATGCAGGATTGATTGGGCCCCCAGGTATTGTTTTGTGTCCTCCTCTTGATTTAGATAATTATGTGGAGTGTTGGGTAGATTGTGGGAGAAATGGGGAATGGTTGTTTTTGCCATGCACGCTGGAAGAATATGCTCAAAGTGGAAAGCGCATCCAGCATGTTTGTAAGGTTTGGGTGCCCAGAGAGGATTTGATCAAGGAACGGGGAATTAATTTATTAGTTAATATATTAACTAAAGGGGGGAATGTTGGGGTTCAAGGTCCCAATCCAGGAAAGATGTTACGTTGTACTAGGCCATGATGCAGCTGGATTTGATGTGATGTTGCAACTAAATATGTGTTTTTATGACGTTAAATTAATTTGAATAGGTGTTGCATAGTGTGTAATTTTTGATACATTTTTGATTTGCAGTAGGTAGCAAATTAATTAGCAGTAGCATGGGTTACAATGTTACTGTGAGATGTACAAATGATGGCGCTTAGAAGCATGTTTCGCCAAGGGGAAACAATCAAATAGGAGAAATAGAACCTGGGTAGACAGGTCTTAGTGAAAAAATTGTTAAGGATGCAAAGGTAGGGAGGCCTACTAGGAAAAAATACTAAAACACTACAGTTTAATCAAAGGAACAGAGGTAAAATAAGTATTAAATCAATCAACATGTGACAACTTAATCACAATCAAACAAAAAAATGTAGTATATAATGTTCACACTGTTCATCCAGTTGGTCAGGACACAGCCATTGCTTTTGGATCCAGCTCCTGAGGGTGGACCAGTGTGGGAGGATCACCTGGGTGAGGGGTCTTTGGGAGTGGGAGTGAAACACCGGATGGTGAGACGCGCTATCTCCTTCCCTGTAACACCTTTACCCCATTTTACCAGGTAGGATACTTAGGAACTCAACCTCCACCCCTTTCACAACATGAACACTTTCTCACAGACAGCCTGTTTTGAGAGAAAACGGACTAACAGCTGAGCCATATGCATGACGTGTCCCAATACAATGGTCAGGCAGGGTCAGGCAATCACTGACCACCACGCACACCTGACTTCCATTACACTTCCCCACAAGGATAAAAGGTGGAGAATAAGAGTCCACTCTGAGCCAGGCAAAGCACACGAGGAAACAGCAGTTCCAAGATGGCAGTTTAACATGAGGAGAAACTGAAGGGGATCACAAGGAGGGATGTTCCCTTGACCTTTTCGACAAGGAACCGTTACTTTCATGAAGCCTCGAGAATAGAAAGCTTAAGACCAGCAAACAAGGCTGAGAAATCCTGCATTGTGTGTCAAAGGTACACAGGGCCCTCTCACGTCGATAATGAAGGCGGGGAGAATCGCCAGCTGCAGTGGTACTGTCCTTGGCTCCAACAAGTAAGCAGCGCCAGTGAAAGCAACACAGGCGGTGAGTTGGGGAGACCGATACAAGACTTCTCTATGTTGAAGCCAAGGTTGCAAGCAGCAACATTGTTTGGCTAGCACTGGAACGAACATTGTATGAAACGTGTGATAACCACCGCAAGTAAAGTTGAACTGCAGATGAGTGATTGAACTTTGAAGCCAAGATTTACAATACCTTTGACAGAGTGGCCCGGCACCCCGTGCATGCTCAATTGAAGGTCTCTGAAAGGTGTCCAGCTGAGAGTTGACGAAATTGAAAGAGTAGCAATGGATTTTGAATCAAAGTGGTCATGCAATGGGCAAGCCAAATCCTGTGCACAATCGAAAGTTTTCGATGTTGATACTGTAAAGAAAGTTCCAATTTGGTAATTTTCGTGGAAAGCGTGGCCCTTTCGTTTGTGGGTGCGCACCACTAAAGTAACAGGAACTACTTTTAATTTTAAAGTGATCGAGACGGCTGCAGCCGTGTGGTTAAACTGGTGATTTTTCACTATCACCTGTATGAAAGTAAGGCTTTAAGACGACGCTAACCTCACAGACTGCGCGCAAACATACATATACCTCATCTATGTGGCATTAGTTTGAATAGAGTTTGAAGTTTAGAAATAAGTAAATATGAGAGACACCTGGTAAGTGTTTAGAGAGTAAGATTCCTGTATTTCAATTCAACATAAAGGCAAAAGTATTGTTTGCATAAAAAGAAAAGGTTGAAGAACCACCTTTTGGTAATCAATAAATCATACATAGGATAAACTTGGTCTCACTTGACATAAGTGCTAGATATGCATTCAAAAAGAAAAAATTGGTTTTCGCCTCGTCATAGATTATACATAAGATAAGCTTGGTCTCACTTAACATATGTGCTAGATATGCATTCAAAAAGAAAGAAATTTGTTTTTGCCTCGCCAAAACGTGTTTCAACCTATCTAGGTCGTCATCAGGGCGTAAAGTTAATAATGGTTGATACTGGTTGATACAATTGACATATTCAATCGGCAATCTTGGTTGTCAGAGAGAGTCTCTGGGGAGGGGACAAAAACAGATGGGGGGAGCGGGGAAAACACAGGAAGAGACCATGTAATGGGGAAACACAAAGAGAGAAAGGAAACAAGTTAAATAAGTATTAGTGACTGGATAGGTAAATTCAAACATATAAGTTAACATTTTCAAAATTAACTATATTTTTTACAATAGGAATAACTCCTGATATTCACCTGTGGGGCTTATATATGACAAAACACCGACATTTGGCAATTTTCCAAAGTTTAAATATTGACTATGCTCATATTAATAGAGAACATTTAGTTTGTATCGGTCAAAACACCATACATACAGGTTGCCGTAGTTAAAGATAAAAGTGTAGAGGGCTATGTTTATCATGAGCTAATCTCAGGGAAAGGCGATAGAATTATGTTACCTTCGGTGTAGTTATGCCTAACGTCTTTAGATCTTGTGCTTTCTTTTGGCGTCAATATGTAAGTCACATTGGTAGTCCAAAATTCGTTATTGACTGGAAATCAATTTCCTACAGGGACAAGAGAATTTGGTGTGAGCCTGAAATTTCCAGGGACCTCACTCGATTTCAAAATACGAAATCTAGATACTACAGCGAGTTTAGCTCTTTAATATAAGGTGTACTTAAAATGTTACCTGAATGGACAGTAATTTTATCGCACGTGATTGCAAATGTCCAACTTGGTTTCCCGTTATATATTCATGCCGTATTCTGAAACAATAACAAGCATGAGTATGTGTGAGTTGTAGGCATTCTGTTTATTTTAACAGTTATGTGCAATTATAAGTGTAAAAGTGCCTGGTAAAATTATTTGGTCGGGACTTACCGGCCGGAGTACGGTCTTCCGAGTGTTCTCTTGCGCCGTCGGGCGAGACTGAAGCATCGGCAAACTCTTGCCGTTGCTATAGTAAAATGACTAATTCTTCCGGTCACGTGTTGCATCATGTGACCCGGAAGTAAGTGGAAGTCGCAGTCAGCTTTGTAAAGAGTACGTACAAATTTGATTGTCTAAGGGCCAGTTTCGAAATGGTTGGCCAAATGTATGGTTAAATTGATAGCAGTGCTGCCATTATCTGCAATGTAAATTCTCGAGGATCTAGGAGGTAGTCTTGGCATGTGTTCAGTCACCTGACCACAGTTCCTAAGCAACTGTGGTTAAACAGGAAGGGTTCACCAGTATTCGAATTTCTCCTATACGGCCTTGTTGTATGTGTTTGACTTAGATACAAAGTAAATAGAACTAGTAATTATTTGTTTGTGAAATGAAACTTATGTTGTCACTCGGCATATTTTGAGAAAAAAGGAGTGCTTAGATAAGGGTCAGAGTCAAGATGCGGTAAATCAGCCATATACATAACAAATTTACAACAATTCCATGTATCTTAAAAACGCTTCATAGAAAAACATTTAGCTCATGCTCTTTGTTAAGACCGAGAGACGGGCATCGGAGTTTGCATATCATTTTTGCTTCCTTTTGGCGTAGTTTCAGCTCTCTGTCACCTCCTCTTGGATGTGGTTGGATTTGTTGGAGTCCGACAAATCTGATGTCTTTAGCATTATCCATTTGGTGATGTTCTTGCCAACGAGCTGCCAAAGCTAATCTAATATCTTGACTATTCAAGCTGTTAAGATGTTCCCGTATGCGGAAGCGTACTTCTCTTATGGTGCTACCAATATATATTTTTTGACACACATATTGTATTCCATATATGAGAAACTTTGATCGGCAATTAATGAAGTCCTTAATCTTCATTTCCAGGCCACCATGGCATTTGAATATTTTCGTAGGTGATAGTGTATATTTGCAAAAGTTGCACATCCCACATTTGTAAAATCCTGCTGGCTGTGTCCTTGCTGTCAACCAGTGCTCTTGTCCAGTTGGTTCTGATTTGAGGAAAGAAGGGCATAATAAGTTTCTCAAAGTGGTTGCTTTCGTGAAAATGATGGTGGGGGATTCCGAAACATAGTTTGTTAGATCTGTGTCCAAACGTAGTAAATGCCAGTGTTTCTTCAACATTTGGTAAATAAATGTACTATCTCGTGAGTATTTGGTAATGAAGTTTACCAATTTGGGATATTCCGTTTGCTCTTTTACTGGTTTTGTTTCTAATAACGTTTGTCTATGTACTTGATGATCGAATTGGTAGTTTTTCTAATTAGGCGTTTGGAGTACCCTCTTGCCTGAAATCTTTCGCCAATGGACTTACATTCTTTTTGAAAACTGGTAAGTTTGCTACAGTTCCGTCTTGATCTGAGAAGTTCTCCTCTTGGTATATTGTCTATTACACTGCGCTTATGGCTACTAGATGCATGAAGAATAGAGTTGACAGCAGTGTCCTTCCTATGTGTACAGGTATGTATTGCCTCACCATCAATTTTTATTTTTAGATCTAAGAACACAATCTCATGTGTATCTATCTGGCCTGTGAAGTTAATCCCAAAGGTATTATGGTTGAGGTAATGCAAAAAATCCTCAAATTCATTACTTGTGCCTTCCCATATGGCTAGAACATCATTGATGTATCTTTTCCAGGTAATAAAATTATGTTGAAAGGGATTATTGTTGAAGATGTATTTCTCCTCAAAGTATGCCATAAATAAGTTGGCTAGGCTAGGGGCGTATTTTGCGCCCATCGCTATACCCTGGGTTTGTGAAAAGTATTCACCGTTGAAAATGAATTGTTTATGTGTTAAGGTAAAGTCTAAAAGTTGTTTGACCATTTGTACATGTGTGTAGTGGGAAGCAGAAAAGGTCCTGAAGCTAAAATCTATTGTTTCTAAGGCCAGGGTATGTGGAATCGATGTGTAGAGTGCTGACACATCTAGTGTTACTAGAGCATAAGTCGTTTGCCATTTGATGTCCTTCAAAATTTGGAGAGTGTGCATAGTGTCTTTAAGGTATGCTGGAATTTTTGGTACCAGATTTTTGATACTGCTGTCAATATAGTCGGCTAGTGTTTCTGTGGCCCCTCCCTGACCACTCATTATTGGTCTTACTGTTGGTAAGTGCACAAAAGAAAGTTGATGGCAAAGTAGATAAAGTTGGTCCAAGCCCGACAGAGGGTGATCAATTGAAAGCTTTGTGTTAAAGCAAGTATGTGTTACAATAGATAAATTGGTCCGAGCCCGGAAGAGGAAGATCAATTGAAGATTTTGTGTTAGAACCGATCTGAGTCCAGCAGAGGGGGGGTCAGGGTGAACCAGGAATCACCCGAGAAATTGGATATGTGGAAATCCAAAGAAAATTGTGTATATGTGAAAATGCGAACTTTGTGTTAAAGTGGATCTGGGCCCGGCTAAGGGGGATCCAAGGTGAACAGTAAATCACCCAATAAGTTGTACATGAGAATCTTGAGGAGAAAGAAACCTTTGAATGTTTGTCATATCAGGCCCTTTGAAGTAGGAGACTTTGACAGGCAAAGAGACTTTGGCACAGAAGGCCCCGATACTGAAATTTGAACTACATCCTCGTGTTAGTGAAGCCAGAGACTGTGCTAAGCTTGAGTGTGCCACATTATCCTGTGCTGAAAATGTGGGGTAGAGAAGCCAATGGCTTGAATATCATGACATATCATTTCTTGAATACTTTACTTTTTGCATAACTTTGTTTCCCACACTATTTTTATTTAGAGGTATGGATTGGCAATAGGTTTATTAGTATAGCCCCTTTTATTTTGACAAGACACCTCTAGGACTGCGTTATTATTATTTGATGGTCGTAACTTGCTCCCATCTTTTGATTTAGGATTAGGTAGGCGTTTTTCAAAACCATTTGAAGTTCAATGAACACCCTTGAACTGCGGTCACTTTTGTCTGTCTTACTGTTGATACCATGCCTTTCTTACATACATGGAGACATTGCAAAGTGCGGTTTTCACTTAGTTGGGGTTTGCATGAGCAGTAGAGTCTTTGGGTTGCATGAATGGTTTTCACCTGTCTTGGTGAGCTGATGACTCAGTTCATGGAAGAGGATAGGTACAGAACCACATTTGGCCAGCTGGCGAAAGCACCACAAAGGGCTGAAGGCGAGAACGGAACAAAAGGCCACCTGGTTGGTTTTTAAGGGGGATTAAATCTATAGATACATGCAGCAATATTCCAGAGAGCACGTAGGCTTGTTGTTACATGGTGGGCTGAATCAGGGGTTAGTTAATAAAACACATGCAAGGGGTGCTTTAAGGGTAGAGTTTAACAGGTGTTTTATGGGCACCCAAGGAAGATAAGTAAGATGTGTGCTGCAGGCTATATGATCTGAGATACTAGTTGCAAATTAGGTGACGTGAAGGAATGTTCAGCCCTGCCGGTCTTGCAGAACACCAAAACAGAATTTTTAAAAATAAGCTGGCAAAGATCTGTGCCCAGAGTAACTTGAAATGACCCAACACTCTACCTAAAAGCCCACCTCGGGGGAGGCCAAAAATTCAAGGAACATTAGAAGGTTGTCCAGAGTGTTGGAGAAAACAATTAATGAAACCACTGATATATTGTATAACATGACACTAGAACAGAAAGCAATCAGACTAGTTGCACTTCAAAATAGAATGGCCCTTGACGTTATTTTGGCTGATCATGGAGGTGTATGCAAATTGGTTTGTTCAGCATGCTGTGTTTTTATAAATGATTCCTCCCCCACCAATATTTGAAGTAATTAAAAGGTTACATGTTCTTAGTTCTGAAATCCATGTTCCCACGGTGGCTGGCATTTAAATTTGAGTACATGTTTCTGGGAACTGTTACAATCCTGGGGATGGAAGGTAGTCTCAATTCTAATCGCGATACTTAGTATCCTCATACTTTGTTGTTGTTGTATACAATGTCTGCCAGCCATCTGTTCCATATTTACACATGAATGCATACAGATATTAAATGCCAAAATACGAAAACCTAAACAACCTATAAAAAATATTGAGCAAGAGAATGAAGTAATTAAAGAATTCATGGCAATTAATGTTTATGATACTGATTACGATAATGACCTGGGTAGTTCAGAAAGTGACACTTGGTCCGATGAAGATGCAATGTACGAATGATGCAATTGGCTTAAGGCCAAAAGGAGGGTTTGTTAAACTGTAATGTAATTGCACAGCCCGAATGTCACGCTATGTATGTTGGCCGTAAGCACATTGCATAATGCAATGAACACCGTACACCACGAAGCCTAAATGTGGCCAGTGGGAATCCATTTTGTAATTGTCCGCCATTTTCTTTTTTTCTTGTAAAGCTTTGCAAACTATATTCTGTGCTTCAGACTCACACATGGTGTGAGGCCATAGCTTGAACTCTGACTCCCGTTTAGACAGGAATGTGAAACCCTGCAGAAATACATTGTTTTATTACTCGGTAAGGCCTTGAAGCTGTACAAGAGCTGCAGCTAATCAGAGGCCCAGGTACCAGCTTGTCTTGCAAACGCTGTCGTAGAAGGCAGTTAAATGAGAATTATATATGCAACTAGGGGGGCTCCTTCACAAAGGATGGCATTTCTTTGCTTCAGAACTGTCTGACCCTTAGCCCATACGCGCAGCAACCAGATAACATTGTTGGAATGTCTCTCTGCTAGAACATGATGTCCTTCCTTGTGCCAATGCCCCACATTTCCCAAAACAGTAAGCTGTCTCTGCAAATCCTCGGCTACAAATACTGAATGTTTAGACTGAATGAAGTTACGTGCCTAACTGTCAATTGCTGAACCCTAGCTCGCACGTAATGTATATGGGTGGTCCGAATAATGATGTTCAATGATGTTGTATTATGTATATATATATATGACTGCTTCATCAATGGCTCGCTCTCTCTCCTCTCACAGTGTTTGTGAGCACACGTCGTGAGGTGTTGAGACCCGATCGGCCGATCGAGATACTCTAAATAAAACCAGACTTGTTTGGGAAACGAACCTCACGACTGGCGTGTCATTTAGTATATGGTTATGGTGCCTTTATTCCATATATGGTCTAACAAATAGGGACTTGTCAGATGAGCACCCACAATATGTTGGACTTGTGGGATGTACATGGCACATTGCACGCATATGTGGGAGCCAAGGGAATGTACAGAATGGTCAATTCTGAAGAGGGGGCAGCTTATCCTCCACCACGTAGCACACAAACTAGGGAAGAGTGTGCCCAAGATCAGACATTGTATAAGGCACAAGTGCCAGCACGTACAGCAACCAGAGCAAGTGCAAATGAATCCACTGCAAGGACAGTCACAACAAGCCCCTATGCAGACCCAGCAATACGCAAACACAGGACAAGTGGTGACACCCAGAATAAGAGGTGCCACTGTGGTAGGAGGAAATCCATTCAAAGGGACATGAGTATGCCTGTACCCATAATAGGACAGCTCACAGGGTGAATTGATGTGTTCAGCACGATCTGTGACACCAGGCCCCCAAGAGGAACCAAGGGTCGATATGACGCTAGTTGACAAATCTTTTTCTTTTCTAGTAGACACTGGGGCTACTCGTTCATGCATATGAGAGGGAAAATATCCAAAGTCGTGAATTGCCATGAATGCTCAAGGGTTCTCTGGAGCTACAAGTCGAGTTCCTTTTACTGATGAATTACTAGTCTCTATAGGAGAATGTGACATGTCTGTTACTTTGTTATATTCACGACAGACACCAGTTAATATTTTGGGAAGAGATTTGATGACAAAACCTAACATGACGATTTCATTCACTGATCAAGGGATAGTGTGCTCCACTCCAGGAATACACTGTTTAAACGTGGGTGAGTTTATATTGGCGTTCACAGGGCAAGTGGCTCTGCGAGGCTTTCCAGTGGACCCAGAAGTTTTTCTGAATGGAGTGAGCATTCTACTGACCTGGCTTAGTGGGGAAAACTGTGAGGATACCTGATGAGTTCTTGTTTAGGCCACAGATACCTATGGACAAAGAGGGGGACAGATTATCCCTATAGAATTAGAAGCAGCCATAGTGCGCAGGGAAATGGCGATGCTCGAAGGAATGGACGATGAGAGTAAGCCATGGAGAACAGTATTAGCTCTCGAGGAAGGGTACAGATTGACTGACATTACTGATGATGACATGTTAGGGAAGACCAAACAGATGATGAAGTAGTGTTCTTTATGAGCATCACATACTGGATAAGAATAGAGAAAAGGGAAGTCCCACAGCGACAGGCAATAACGTGGCAGCGTCCAGCATTTTTTCAGGAAGACTTTGAAAATGTACCAAGTGTCCTTTGGATCACAGGCTCTAATGACGTAGGCCTATTGAAGGGAATAGGGGAAGTCAAAATAAAACTGAAGCCAGGGGCAATTTTACCTCGAGCAAGACAGCACCCCATGTCTCGAAAGGCCGATGAGGGTATATTTCAGACTATTTCAGCATTGATGAAACAAGGTATTCTGCTGCCATCAGAATCGTTGTGTAATACTGTGATGTATCCGATCAAAAAATGGAATGGACGTTCATGGAGATTTATACAAGATATGAGACCGATTAACCAGATTGTAGAAGCATAGTTTCCTTTAGTTGATCAATTTGAAAAATGCGTTTTTCTCAATCCTGTTGCATAAAGACTCACAAGACTTGACTTACTTTACGTTCTGCAAAGCTTGACAGAAACATGCTTGTTTTACCACAGGGGTACTGTGAGTGCCCATCAATATTTAACAGAGTCTTACAGATTGATCTAGGCAATATTGATCTTAAGAGTGCGGTGATACAGTACGTAGATGACATTTTAATTTGTAGCACCACGGAAGATGAGTGCAGGCAAGACTCGATTTAGTTGATGACTGTTCTAGCAGACAAGGGATACAAAGTAGACAAAGAGAAGTTACAATGCTGCCAAGAAGAGGTGTTATATATAGGGCAGTTGATTTCACATGAAGGAACGAAGGTGAGACCTGAAAGAGCTGAGGCGATTATGAAAAACGCAAAGCCAGATACAGTGAAGCAGATGCAGCAATGTTTGGGGCTATAGTTTGGGATTATAGTTTGCATACAAGACCCCTTTTGCAAGCTTTAAAGAAAGCAACAAAGTAAAAATAGAATGAACTGAGGAGGTGGAGGAAGGGTTACGGGGCTACTCTATGATTCTCTTCGTGGAGCATGCTTGTTTGCCCTTTTAGAGAAACCCAAAGGTAGATTGACATCCCAAAGAGCTTCAGGGTATGACGATATGATTTAGAACTCAGCGATTAAAATTGTCCGATGTAAAATAGTGAATCCTGCCACGTTTATAGCTGAGCCAATAGCAGAAGACGATCAGGTGCATGACTGTGCTAATTATGTTGAATTCAGCGTTGCTTCAGCGTCTCTTTCTATTTCCTCTCTCCAGAATTCTCCACCTTCTAACGGTCAGGTGACTGTATATCAGCACAACATTCAAACTTCCAGATGCATCGCTACTCCTTGTCAAGACGCATCGTAAGTCAGTTTCCTAGGGAACTTGACTCAATACATTTCCAATCTATTACTAATTCTCTCTGTTTTTAATAGGAACTCACCTATCAGCCTCTCCTCTCTTGACAGCCTCACGTCTAACTCGGATCGTACTCGCGGGTCCATTACAGTTCTGAATTCAGCTACGCAAGGTAGGGAATTAGTCTTCGGGGATTACAAAATTTCAGCCGCTAGCAAACTTAGGTTAACCTGTTATTCTCCACACATTTTCAGCTATCCTCACTGCAAGTGTTCTGGAGATTCCTTCTCTGCCTTTATTCAGCCTTTCGTCTCTCCCTTCCCCGAGGTAGGTTAGAGGAAGGACTAAGGGGTTTGTCCTCTACTGAAATCTTCATTGTCTAATATCTTTCTTACTAACCTTTTAGCCTGCATCTGATATTCTGCTGGTCTCCCTTTCCTACTGCTGTGGCGCTTCCAGCATCACTGCCTCTGTTAGAACCACCAAACTCTTCTCTTCCTCTATTGTCTTTGTTGCAGGGGTACTGCAGTCTCCCTTTTGTACTCTTCCACCTTCTATCAGTAATATACTTACCTTTTCTCCTTCTCGCTTCAGTAGAGAGTCTGAGCCTCCATTCAGAATACCGCCTGATCCACGACTGAAGGCTCCTAGCCTGATTTCCTCGTTCACTACTCCAGTCCCGCACCAGAGTCCATATCCAGAGTTTTATTCCCCATAGGGTTTCCCTGGGAGGCTCGTCGCCATCCATCCTGTTACACCAGTTGGATGGTGGTAGCGTTCCTAGGGAAGTCTTCACAGACAACAGGGACAGTCTGCAAAACAGGTTAGTGACTTCTGTGAATCAGGCCCTCTCACTGTTAAAGAAAGTGTTCAGTAAACAATCACAGTAATCATTATCATAGTCAATTTACTGTTACAGATCACAGATAACAAGTGCTGGGATCCGACAATGGGCCACATTTTGCAATGAGGTGTTTGAACAGATAAGTTTTCAATTGAATATTAAGCATAAGTTATCTTCTGCTTATCACCCGCAAGCAAACGCAATATTTGTGAGAGACTCAACGGCCTCCTGAAAGCAAGGATTGCCAAGATTAAATTGACATTGAAGAAGGGATGGCTCTATTGCCTACACTTAGATTTATATGCCCTTCGGAATCAGCCTGGTTCACACCATCACCTCACCCCTCATGAGCTAATGACATGGAGGCAAATGAGAACACCTATTACACCTCCATCTAGAAGTACAAGTGATGCCTAGAGTGTAGCTAAAATGTTAGGTGATGAATTGAATTGAATGAATATTTCACATGTATGACCTCTAGCATCTCTCTCATTTCAGATCAAGTCAAGCGCCAGGGGGGTCGGTCTCAGAACACAGATGAAGACAATTCAGCAAACGGATCACTTGAACATTTATCAAGACCCAAGTTGTTTGTTGGTGATTTAGTACTCATTACAAACTTCACCAGAAAGTGGTATGAGCCACATTTTAACAGGCCCTTTTGCATTGAAAATATAACCAAGCCAGGCAAGCTTGGCTTCACTTAGGTGATGTGAAGGTATATAAAGGAAAGACCTACCTTCTGTAACGCTCACCTGATTCTCGCAGAGGCACCGGTCTTGACTGGGCGACTACCGTATCTTCAAAGGTGATGTGTAGCACCCGGTTGGCTCTTTGGGCTGGACCTCTGTGCACTGTATGCCTGACGTGTAGAGTAAGATGTCTGCAGATAGAAAATATGGGGTTAATGAACTGGGGTTATTGGGGTGTCCCTACCTCTTTCCTCTTCTCCTCTCCTGTAGACCCCCAAAGGTTAACGCTCTCACCTTAGGTAAGTGAATGCGGAGCTCTCCATCTGCCTCGGGGCAGGGTCCTGTAACCAGTTTCTTCACTGGATAGGTAGCGCAGGCCTCTTGACTTCAGAGGACTGCTGTCCGTCGTTTACTGCACGAACGGTAAGTTTCGAGTCATTCAAATGTCTTTAAAGTCTTTAGTAATGATGTCTCTTGTTTTGCAGGGTTCCGGCGATGGCGGACGACGGGCTGAAGTGAGTTGAAGATGGAGCCCGTGTGATGAATAGAAGCGCCTGGAAGCACGTAAGTAAGCGCTTGTTGCCTGCTTCACTATGCGCTCTAACTGTCTTTTAATTTTCCAGGTACGAGTTCGGAGCGGCTGCAGGGTGCCGGAATACCCACTGGATTAGATGTGGAAAGGAGTAATGGCACGTGAGTATTAAAGTTCCCCAATGTCTTTAAACGCACCTTGTTTTGTCTTTCAGATGCGGGATGCAGCGCCGAAGGCCTCCGGAGCGTGCGAAGAGTTGGTAAACTTTTGTCTTTCAGATGCCGGAATGCAGTGTGAAGACCTCCGGAGCGCACGAAGAGTAGGTAAGCCTTTGCCTTTCAGATGCCGGAATGCTAACCTGTTCTTTCTTGTCTTTATAGGTGTTGCTGAAGACTGGATTCAGGATGGTAAGCCTTTGCCTTTCAGATGCCGGAATGCTAACCTGTTCTTTCTTGTCTTTAGAGGTGTTGCTGAAGACTGGATTCAGGATGGTAAGCCTTTTTCCTTAGGCCCAGGACCGGATGCAGAAGACACGATGAGCGTTCTGCTGCAGAGGTTGCAGAATAACGCAAAGCAAGATTCATCCACCGGGTGTGGTTTAAATAGCCTCCTGTAGTGCTTAGGTGTCTCCTTCCACAGCCACGCCTAAGTAAGAAAAGAGTTCCTGGTAAGAAAAGAGTTCCTGCCTTCCAGAAGAGTTCCAGCGTTCTGAATCTAGGGAGTGGCTCCAGCCCCACCCAACAGGAAAAGTAGTTCCAAACAGAAGAGGATCAGAGGCTCAACTGGCAGGCAAGTAAGCAGCATGGTCTGCTGAAGGTAAGTCCACCCAAGCATTATGAGCCCGGCGCTTCCAGCGCTGGGACTGGGCATATTTATGAGCCTGGTGCCACTGGCGCCAGGACTGGGTCCAAAAGGTCCCAATTGGGACTGGTTGGCACTCGGAACCTGGGTTATGGATCTGCTTCCAAGGGAGTTGGGAAAACCCTGACCTTTTGGAAGCAGAGATCATGACAGTACCCCCCCTCAAGGCCCCTCCCAAACCGGGCTTCTCCGGGGGTTTTGGCTTGTCAGGAAATGTTCGGTGAAATCTTTTGATTAGGCGAGGAGCGTGGACATATTCAGCAGGTTCCCAGGATCTCTCTTGGGGGCCGTAGCCTTTCCAGTCAATTAGGTAGAATAGTTTAGATTTGGAGATCTTGGAGTCCAGAATGCTTTTGACTTCAAACTCGAGTTCTCCATC
Organism: Ambystoma mexicanum; assembly: GCF_040938575.1. NCBI lineage: Eukaryota > Metazoa > Chordata > Amphibia > Caudata > Ambystomatidae > Ambystoma > Ambystoma mexicanum. Next base: position 142,898,454 of record NC_090936.1, on the reverse strand, counting down.
CACTAGGATAGGTTTTGGAGATTTGGTTAGTCGGGTTTGAGGTTGCACGGGTTTTAATAGAGAGACGTGGAAGACCGGATGTATCTTCATGTGCGGGGGCAAGTCCAACTTGACCGCTACTGGGTTTACTATGGTAGTGATGGAATAGGGACCAAGGTATCTTGGGTTGAATGTGCGTGGCCCTTTTAGAGATAGATATTTGGTGGATAACCAGACTTGATCCCCTACTTGATAGTGAGGGGCTTCCTTCCGATGTTGATCTGCTCCTTTCTTGTATTGTTCTTTAGCCCTTTGAAGGTGAGAAACAGCTTCCTTAAAGGCTTGGGTGATTGTAGAATGCAGGTAGTCTACTGCTGGTGTTTCAAGATCGTGGAGGGGATCCAACTCCGAGGTTCGAGGGTGACTGCCGTACAAAAGAAAAAACGGGGTTTTCCCAGTTCCCGAATGGACAGAGTTATTGTAGGCATACTCGGCTATCCAAAGGATATCTTTCCAAGTTTTTTCAGTTTGTTGCAGCATGCAGCGTAAATACTGTTCCAGAGTTTGATTGGTCCTCTCGGTTTGTCCGTCGGTCTGAGGGTGGTGACTGGTCGATAGTCTCACATCAATTTGAGCCGACCGACAGCAACTTCGCCAAAAATGAGAAATAAATTGACTACCTCGATCCGAAATTAGAACCGAAGGAAAACCGTGCAGTCGGACGATGTTTTCGAGAAATTCTCGGGCCAGAGTTGCTGCTGTTGGCAAGCCTTTGAGCGGAATGAAATGCGCCATCTTGGAGAATAAGTCCACGATTACTAGAATCGTATTGTATCCGGAGCATGGAGGTAGATCGGTGATGAAGTCCATAGAAAGCGTATGCCAAGGGCGAGGTGGGATGTCAATAGGGCGTAAGAGGCCTGCTGGTCTTTCCTTTTGACTCTTGTTTTGGGCGCATACTCCACAGGACATTATAAAGTCTCTGATATCTTTTTTCCAAGTCGGCCACCAGAAGTAGCGCTTGATCTTTTCTGAGGTCTTGGCTATACCGGGATGACCTTCCATTAAAGAGTCGTGATAACAAGAGATTACTTTTTTCTGTAAATCTGTGCTGGGTAGGTATAATCGTTCTTGGAAATACAATAAGTTGTCCTTTACTGCAAAGTCCTTTCCCTGCAGATGCCAATTCTGTATGTCTGCTGGAGTTACAAGTTGCCTGGCTTTATCCTTAACTTCCTCTATGGATTCTGTGGCGATTACACCCAGAATTCTTTGTTCGGGAATGATTGGTACAGGTTTAGGGTTGACCAAGTGTTCTTCCACTCCCATCCGAGAAAGGGCATCGGCTTTACCGTTCTTTGTACCAGGTCGATAGGTAATTATGAAGTCAAAATCGGCAAAGAATAATGCCCAACGGAGTTGTCTAGAGGATTGGGCTTTTGCGGTCTTCAAATATTGCAGGTTTCGGTGATCCGTAATCACAGTAACGGTGTGTCGGGCCCCCAGCAGATAATGCCGCCAAGCCTTAAAGGCAGACTTGATAGCCAGAAGTTCCTTGTCAGTAATCGTGTAATTGATTTCAGGAGGCGAGAATTTGCGGGACCAAAATGCCACGGGATGCAACTGATTGGTTACCGGGTCCTTTTGTGATAGAACTGCCCCCATGGCAAGGCTTGAAGCATCAGTTTCCACGATGTAGGGGAGTTCGGGGCGAGGGTGTTTTAAGATTGGTGCAGAGATAAATTTAGTCTTCAAATCCTGGAAAGCTTGTTCCGCCTCGGTAGACCATTCAAAACGTTTGTTTTTCTTTAACAAGGCAGTGATGGGCAGGACTATTCGAGAGAATTTGGGGATAAACCTGCGGTAAAAGTTAGCGAAGCCTAACATGCTTTGCACACCTTTTACGGAGGATGGTGATGGCCATTTGAGAACTGCATCGACCTTCTTTGAATCCATACGCACTCCGCCAGGTGATAATATGAATCCCAAGAATTCAACTTCAGTCACGTTGAAAACACATTTTTCCAATTTAGCGAAAAGTTTGTGTTGACGCAATCTTTCGAGGACCATTTTCACGTGTTTCCGATGTTCAGATTCCGATGAAGAATAAACGAGGATGTCGTCAATGTAAACAACAACACATACATCTATGAGCTCTCTGAGGACATCGTTCATAAAATATTGAAAGGCGGCCGGGGCATTGCAAAGTCCGAAGGGCATGACCTGATATTCAAATAGCCCATACTTGGTGCGGAAGGCCGTCTTCCATTCATCGCCCCCTCTTTTACTCGCACCAAGTGGTAAGCTCCTCTAAGATCCAGCTTTGTATATATGCATGCTTTTCTGACTTGGTCCAGGAGTTCAGGGATCAAAGGTAACGGATATCTATTCTTAACGGTGATCTGGTTCAGGGAGCGATTATCGATACAAGTTCTAAGGTCTCCTTCCTTTTTTGGAACGAAGAACAAAGCTGAAGAAGCAGGGGACTTGGAAGGACGAATAAACCCATTTGCCAGGTATTGATCCAGGTATTGTCGAAGGAGAAGGTTCTCAAGCTCGGTGAGGGCATAAATTCTACTACAAGGAGGAGTAGATCCAGGTATCAGGTCTATCTGGCAGTCATAAGACCTATTAGGAGGTAGAGAGTTTGCCTGATCCTTCCGGAAAACATCTTGGTATTCTAGGTATTCGGGAGGTAACTGGGGAGTCTCTGAAGAAATTGCGGCCAGTGCAACACCAGGTGGAGGGTGACAAGTAGAGACACATTCTGGAAACTGGACCGTTCTTGCTCGCCAATCGATCAGAGGATTGTGTTTCTCTAACCAAGGTATTCCTAGAATAATCTGAAACTGAGGGGCCTTGATCACATCGAACACGATCTTCTCATGGTGTCCATCTTGACTTACTAGCGTCACCTCTTGAGTGGTATGCGTTACTGGCCCGGAGGCTATCTCCGTACCATCCACCGTAGTAATGACGTCCTTTACAGCCTTGGGACAAAGAGTTAGATTCATCCTCAAAACCATTTCATGATCCACATAATTGCCGATGGCACCGCTGTCGACGTAAGCTTCAATTGCATGTAATCGATCCGGATTATCAGGGCTAATGAGGACCATAGGTATCATGAAATGCGAGGTCACGGAACTGGTTTTCACGCTCGGCAAGAGGACCTCTATTCTTGTCGGGCGAGGTCGTTTCCCTGCTCAGAGTTTGTAACTTTGGTAACTGCAGCTCCTACTGCCTTCTTGGCAGGTTTCACCGGACAGTCTCGAAGAAAGTGCCCTGAGTTTCCGCAATATAGGCATAATTGCAACTGTTTCCTCCTTTCCCGCTCCCTTTGTGTTAGAGGACCTTTCAGACCCCCTATTTGCATGGGTTCCCCGGAGTCTACTCCTTTGGAAGGAGTTGGCGGTTTGGAAAATACTCGAGCATCAAACTTGGAACGATCGGCCTTCCTGTTCTGCAGCCTGTGATCTATTTGAACGACCAAGTCTATATAATCCGAACAGTCTTGTGGGGGATTCACTACTTGGGCTAAAACGTCTTTGAGCTCTCCACGTAGACCTCTATAAAACAGCGTAATCCTTTTGTCCTCAGGCCATTGAGTTTCCACTATTATTCTATTGAAAGATGCAATATAAGCCAAAAGGTCTTGATTACCCTGTCGCAACGAAAGAAGCTCATTGTCCAAGGCCTGCCCCTGTGAATGTCTTGCGAACAGTTTTTCCATACTAAGCTGAAAGGCTTGAAAATCATGGAGAACCGGATCATCTTGATTAACTAGAGGGATCGACCAGTCTGCCGCATTGCCACTAAGGTACGAAAGTACAAAAGCTACTTTTGCTTGATCAGTTGGAAAGGCTGCTGGCCGGCATAAGAAGTGCAACCGGCACTGATTGATAAATACTGCAAACCTCTTTGGGTCACCAGAAAATCGTTCGGGCGGAGCCAGAGGTACATTCCCAGGTAGGTTGATCTGCACTGGATTCATAGAGGATGTTGAAGGAAGATTTGCCCCTGATGCGGGTAACGGGGTCTGTCCGGCTTGTGACTGTAGCACTTTTCTAGCAAGATTGTCTGTTCTCTCCTTGGAAATAATTAGTTCCCTTCTTAGAGCATTCGTTTCCTGACGAGCTGCATGCACTTCTGCCCTTAGTTCCCCAAGTAACCGGGCTAGGGGGTCAGTATCCGAGGTTTCCATAGCGCCTCGGCGAGAGTTTTGCGGTAGGCTTTGCGTTCTGTAACGCTCACCTGATTCTCGCAGAGGCGCCGGTCTTGACTGGGCGACTACCGTATCTTCAAAGGTGATTTGTAGCACCCGGTTGGCTCTTTGGGCTGGACCTCTGTGCACTGTATGCCTGACGTGTAGAGTAAGATGTCTGCAGATAGAAAATATGGGGTTAATGAACTGGGGTTATTGGGGTGTCCCTATCTCTTTCCTCTTCTCCTCTCCTGTAGACCCCCAAAGGTTAACGCTCTCACCTTAGGTAAGTGAATGCCGAGCTCTCCATCTGCCTCGGGGCAGGGTGCTGTAACCAGTTTCTTCACTGGATAGGTAGCGCAGGCCTCTTGACTTCAGAGGACTGCTGTCCACCGTTTACTGCACGAACGGTAAGTTTCGAGTCATTCAAATGTCTTTAAAGTCTTTAGTAATGATGTCTCTTGTTTTGCAGGGTTCCGGCGATGGCGGATGACGGGCTGAAGTGAGTTGAAGATGGAGCCCGTGTGATGAATAGAAGCGCCTGGAAGCACGTAAGTAAGCGCTTGTTGCCTGCTTCACTATGCGCTCTAACTGTCTTTTTATTTTGCAGGTACGAGTTCGGAGCGGCTGAAGGGTGCCGGAATACCCACTGGATTAGATGTGGAAAGGAGTAATGGCACGTGAGTATTAAAGTTCCCCAATGTCTTTAAACGCACCTTGTTTTGTCTTTCAGATGCGGGATGCAGCGCCGAAGGCCTCCGGAGCGTGCGAAGAGTTGGTAAACTTTTGTCTTTCAGATGCCGGAATGCAGTGTGAAGACCTCCGGAGCGCACGAAGAGTAGGTAAGCCTTTGCCTTTCAGATGCCGGAATGCTAACCTGTTCTTTCTTGTCTTTATAGGTGTTGCTGAAGACTGGATTCAGGATGGTAAGCCTTTGCCTTTCAGATGCCGGAATGCTAACCTGTTCTTTCTTGTCTTTAGAGGTGTTGCTGAAGACTGGATTCAGGATGGTAAGCCTTTTTCCTTAGGCCCAGGACCGGATGCAGAAGACACGATGAGCGTTCTGCTGCAGAGGTTGCAGAATAACGCAAAGCAAGATTCATCCACCGGGTGTGGCTTAAATAGCCTCCTGTAGTGCTTAGGTGTCTCCTTCCACAGCCACGCCTAAGTAAGAAAAGAGTTCCTGGTAAGAAAAGAGTTCCTGCCTTCCAGAAGAGTTCCAGTGTTCTGAATCTAGGGAGTGGCTCCAGCCCCACCCAACAGGAAAAGTAGTTCCAAACAGAAGAGGATCAGAGGCTCAACTGGCAGGCAAGTAAGCAGCATGGTCTGCTGAAGGTAAGTCCACCCAAGCATTATGAGCCCGGCGCTTCCAGCGCTGGGACTGGGCATATTTATGAGCCTGGTGCCACTGGCGCCAGGACTGGGTCCAAAAGGTCCCAATTGGGACTGGTTGGCACTCGGAACCTGGGTTATGGATCTGCTTCCAAGGGAGTTGGGAAAACCCTGACCTTTTGGAAGCAGAGATCATGACACCTTCCAACATTGCCGGTCCAGAAGCAAGACAAGAAGAAGAATTTCAATGTGTGCAGACCCGATCGATGATGAAGAAGAAGGACAATAAAGCAACCAGCTGCTAATTTAGATTTGCATTTGAACTGGGATTCGAATGGACACTCCTTATATATATTTTAGCAGGAATGCAAACCCTTGCTGAAAATCTCAGGAATCCTTTGAAAAATGAACTTTAGAACCACATTGACGTATCAAAGTTATGCCTAAACATCAGTTCTTGATCAGAAATTAGAAACAAGCTCAATATTAAGAGTCATTTCTTACTGAATGCCTGTTTTGTCCAACACATGGTTCTCACTGACAGTGATGTGCATCGGCTTTTGCTTGCTGTTTTTGCACTTATCCTTCAAGCTTAGCCTGCTCTTGTCAGAAGAGACATTGATACTCACACTTTTTTTACAGGATCCTAAAAATGGCCCTGTGATTATAAAGCTTCTTACTGCAATTGCAAGTGTCAAATAATTTTTTTAGGATTATAGAAGAAATGAGACATGCAGAAAGTGGCATTATTTTAGGGAATTAACAAGCACGGCCAGTGCCAGGATGGCGTGAAAAATGGATGTCGATGGTCTTGTGCATAGTATATGCCTGTACGATTACTCTTTTTGCCTTTCTGTTTCTCCTGTTTTATACTCTCTATCATATTGGTCCTGATAAGGCAGAAGTCCCTCTGGTGCGCCCCAATATCAAAACTGCTTTTGATTCACCTTGTGGTCAGTACACAAACCTTGCATATGGGAGATAGAGGAGAAAATCAGAGGAAGATAGTGAGGGGATTAACACATATCTAGACAATGCAGCACACTTGGGTAATAACATGTGGTATCAGCACACGAGAAAGGTGGGACAAAGAACATCTAAGGAGAGTTGCACTGTCTGTGCTCTCATACCATATGCCATTAATGGAGTGCGTACCTTCATTTCAAGAGAAGTCCCAGAACAGGATGCCAGATGCCTCATTCACCTTGCAGCATGCATGACTAGAGGACAATTCCAAGGAAGTTGGCCCACTTTGCGATGGAGGTCGAAATAGTAATTGCCATTCCATGATGATTATATCAAGACGCCACAGATGGAAAAGCAACCAGGATGGAGAACAAGATGCTTGTGTATCTTACAGGTGGACAGGAAGAGGTAGTTGTGAAGGACATGAAGAGGATGGAATGCCCTGATATAACAGAAATTGCTGAATCGCCTAGATGTTGGGAATGAACTCAAGTCTTAGTCTATAGACAAGTGAAATCCAAGAAGGAATGGGATGGAGGCCTGATGTCGTGTGCAGATAATCTACCAAAGCCAGAATATGTGCAAAGGTACAGAGAGTAAACAATGGGTGTTTGAGGTCATGGGCCAAGTATGCCAAGCTGCTGATTTGGGTAGAAGATGAATCAGGCCCAATGATTGTGGTTACATTGGCGAATGCGACATTGTGTTTCCGAAGAGAAGGAAGGAAACATGTGGGAGATAACATAGGCTGCAAGACTACAGTTGATATCACCAGAATGGGAGCAGCAACAGCTGTTCTGATGGATCGATATTGGGCGTGTGGGCCTAGGGCCTACATGAAGCTGCCCAAGGATTGGGGAGGAACGTGTTGCTTAGTGCTCATTCATGTTCTAGCGTTAGTGATTCATCCGAGGGACCGTAACATTGGATAATTTCCAAAAGTAGATGCTCATTTGAGAAGGAGAATATCGCTTGAATTTCCCTATCGAACCAGAAGAGAGAATTACTTGTCAGCCAAATCAATAGACGCATATGAGGCTTATCCATATGAGCATGGGCTGTTCAGCAAGACTGCTTCAATCTTCACAACTATCTTAATGCCTGGGATCCAGACGATGGCCAATGCTAAATGATTGCAAATAAACAGACGGGAGCTTTTGCAGACAATCAACACCACCATAAAGGGATTCAATGGTATCAAGGAAGAAATGAGGGCCAATACGATTGATGACCATGCAGGACAGTTATGTTCTTGACATCATCACAGCAATGGAAGGAGGAGATGGTGCCAAAATTGTGCCATCATGTTGCACGTTCATACCTTCTCATGATGACAATAATGGGACCTTGACAGAGGCCATAAAGTTGCTGACGAACCTGCATAACAATATGTAAGATGAGACAGAGGACATTGCAGATGACAGTTGGTTTGCATCTATATTCTCATGGATTCCAGAGTGGATGGTGAACATCTTCAAGTTTCTTGGGACAGTATTAGTGATGGTGATGTTTGGATTCTTTGTGATCAGGATAATAATCACACAGTGAAAGAAGACAGCAAAGAAAGCAGTAGGAATGAAGATCATGATCGATGTCGAATCAGGGTTTGGACCCACGGAATTAACTGATGATGATGTCTAAAATAAATATAAATATTTTTTATTGTATTTGCATTTATAAAGTACTCACACAGCCTGGGGGCATCGAGCCGCTGTTACAGAATATGTCTTAGTTGCATAATTATAACACGCTTAATACCCAGAGGTTTCTAAGCGCGGACCCGGGGATCAAAACTGTATTGCTTCGGGTCATCTTGTTTCCAAGGCGAGCACATTGCCGATGAGCTATCCTCCCGGGACAATATATAGAGGCCAGCATCATAGCACCTGAGGGGACAAAGTTACCGTATCCAAAGAATCACAAGAAGTACGTAGGACGATGGGTCTATTGTAATCCAAAATGGACAGTGCAGCTACATGACCTAGAGTATGGATGAACATGTAAAATGTAAAATCTGCCAGGTCCCTGAAGGGGGGATGAAGGTCTGGACTCCGAAGATGCACTTCTTCAAGAGGAGGTATCATAATGTGGAGACTGGTGAAGGTGTGGTCGATGACTTGACCAGAGGATCGAGTGTAGGGGAGCAGCTAATTTTGTCTACAGCAAGTCCCACCCCTCGACCATCTGTATGTTGGAAGCCTGAAATTGTACTATGCTTGATGCCAGCAGTTGCGACTTATTCCACAGCGAATATTCGAGAAAAGGTATCCACTGAGAAATCCCTATCAAAGGTATCCCTGAAGAGATGACAATCTGAGGGAGGAGCGCCCTGAAGGAATATGAAAAAGAGTGAAAGAGAAGCTGGTGATGTCATGAAATACGAGCATGACGCACAGAGAAGACTGGCTAAAGAAGAGAATGTATGGACCTTATAGAAACGTATAACAAAGTAGAGAATCGAGTAAACTTTCATATGCAATAAAGAAGACTGCACTTGTGAGAAGCACTGCAGAAAATGCAAACTGTTCAATAACTGTACAGATGCTGTAATGCAAGTAGATCAAAAAATCTTAGATGCTGGCTATAAGTAGTGAATAGACTACAGGCGGAGCTGCCATTGTATAGAAGCTGGACATCAGTGTCACAAATTTACTAGGCTCAAACCCATGGAGAGAACAGTCGGGAGCTGTGTCGCAGCAAAGAATTAGCCGAGATCATGGAAGAGTCTAAAAGGGCTGTCTGGCCTGGTTTGAAGGCTTAAGCAGCCAAGACTGGTTATTTATTCTTGAAGACAGTGAACGTCAGATGCTGAATCATCTCTTGTTAAAGTGCAAAGAAAGAATACCATGAGTGCCAAGCTTTATTCATTTAAGACAATTAAATGCTGCAAAATGGACCAAATCATGGTCTCCTGTCACGTGAGCCAAGGATGGAAATAGAGTTGGGCGAGGAGTTCTAGAACGACAATAGTGCGTGCTTGCACTCCCTTATATTCCCAGAGACAAGGATACTTTGCAAGGCCAAGTTCAAAGACAATATTCATGACAGAAGGCATGGCTGATGAGAGATGTTGGGTTAATTGGGTGGGGCGGTACAGTCACGTCCACCTCCTGGCACCTAGGGTATGAGCTTACGTGCTGCTAGTGAGCTGAATGTTCCAGGCTGGCACGAGTGCGCCAACCAATTGTAGAGGGCAGTATAATGAAGGGCCTTATAGTTTGAAAGCCAATGATATACTGTGTACCTAATAGTGATGAATATGACTTGCACTAGAGGTAGGCATAAGTTGTCCACCTGACAGTAAATATCCAATCAAAACCCAGCCAATTATAGAAAGTATACTTAGATGTTCCCCTTGAATGTATCACAATCCCTCATAGGTTTTTCTAATTTGCCACGTAGTATGACATCCCGTATGATTAATTTTTACTATATAAATGTAATTTTTTGTAAGATGTGCTGAGAGCTTGTGCGATGTCCGTTGATGTCCGTTGTAACTTCCTGTTTTAGACAATTGATAATAAAACAGAAAACGTTGCCATCTTCCTGAGTTTATTCGATTATTTGGTGTCAGAGTTATTCTGCATCCCATCCATTCCATGCGTGTTGCTGAAAAGGCTCTAAGCTCAATGACTTCACCGACAGTACACATAGCATGCCCGTTGCTTCAGTTCTGTTTTTTCCACTGTACAGTTTGCTTCGGATACAGTGCGCTTTTGTCATTTTTGCAGGCCGTTATTCTCGATAATGTCGACTCCAAAAACAGGATTCAAGAAATGTGGAGATTGTGGGCCCAAGATGTCCATCACTGACCCACACCGCGTTTGTCTCTGGTGTCACAGCACCAAAAGAGAGGAAGGGGAAACTCACTACGGGAAGGCACCTGTGTAAATCATCATTGACGACTCCTTCAAAGAGAAGGTCTTCCGAGGGAAGGAGTTAGAGAAGGGGTTCACCACTGCGGAAGTGCTCCAAGAAGTGCTTGCAGTCTAGCAGTTGTTCCCATCATTGGTCATCTTCGGCTTCTCGTAAGAAGGCGAAGAAAAGATATCACAGATCCAGCTCGACTTCTCCTGAGTGCAGTCCATGTAAGTTGGCCTCTAAGGCTGAGTGGTAGACTTTTCATCTTCAAATGTTAAAGATCTTTGCGAAAGCGGTTGCAGCTCCCTCTAAAGAACTGAAAAAGTGCCATGACCCCATCGCGCTTCCTACGGCTGAAAAGGCGTCTTCAAAGGTTTCAGCTCACGCGCTCTCGAGCCCGGGTTCTAAACCGCTGACCCCTTGGTTGCATTCGAAGCCTTGCGTCATTCCTCTGTGACTCTGTCACGTCACGGGTTGAGTTTCTCGACGTCAAAGCCTTCAGTGTTGAAGAAGGCAACATCGTTGACAGAGTCTGCAAAGGTGTTTAAACTTTTACCAAAAAAAACTTTTTCAAGTCCATGTCATCCATTTTTGAGGTGAATAAGTCCTCTGATCAGGACTCTCCTGCTTTTAGTATGGAAGCTCAAATGTTCCAGGGTCTCTAATGTTAAAGGAATCAAGTATGGAACACTTTTTGGACTACTTGAGGAATGCAAGTGGCCTTAACACCTCTCCTGAAGTGGATTTTGCAACATCAGATCCCTCAGAGCAGGCAGAGGCCTCTAACAGGTCACTTTTGAATAGGGTCACAGAGTATCTGGGACCGGGAAGGCCTGCTACACTTTTTCAGCAGGATGATCTTACTGCCATCTTAGACAAGGGTCCACAGAAGGATTTTGTGCTACCATTTCACTCTGCTATACAAAAGAGGGTAATGGCAAATTGGGAAACTCTGGATACGAACCCTGCTGTCAGCAAGAATCTCACTAGAATATATAAGCCTTCTAGCATAGACCCACAATTCTATCCAGGCATCCCACTCCTGAAGGGTTGGTAGTTCCGGCTGCCACTTCTACATCCGGGGCTTCCACCTATCCAACTATGCCACCGGACAGAGAAGATACAAGATTTGCCCCTCTAGATAATAGAGCTTTCTCTGCCAGTAGCATGGCATTGAAATCTATCAACACTACTTGTGCCCTAGCAAAATGTACCTTTACGCTATGGGACGTCACAGCCATGGCTGCAGAACAAATCCCTGAAGGGGAGAAAAGAGAAGGGTTACAGGATATTATTAAAGATGGCAAAGAAGCCAAAGAAGCCATGTATGAGTCTTTGCAATCTGGGGTAGATTCTGCCAACAGTGTCAGCAGGGCCAGGGCAGCTAGTACAGTGACACGCAGATTCACTTGACTGCAGAAATCTGTCTTTGCGCCTGATTTTGAGTTTCGGTTATTGAACATGCCCTTTGATGGGTCCCATCTCTTTGGTAGCAAGGCAGATGAGAGTCTGGAGAAGATTCAGACATCTAAAGCGGCAGCTAAATCGATCAGTGTGGCAACAATACAGCCACAACTGACACATACCACTTCCTAAGGTTGGAGGGGTCGTCCCTTTTGGTATTATACATCCACCGGAAGGACAAGAGGTCAGACAAGCCAAAGAGGTCAGAAAAGGTTTCCTTGAGGTGGACAAGGTTGTGGTGCAAAGTCTGCCCAAAAGACAGCCTCTGTGCCATCAGCCACCTCCACATCGGCCCCAAAACCTTTCTGAGGTCTCTTAGTCCACAGGACTGTTGTGGGGGTCAGGCTCAGTCAGAATTTGGAAGAATGGCGGGACATTACTTACCATGCTTGGGCCTTGCAGACTGTAGCCCACCGTTACTGCTTCCCTTTCTTAAAAAGGCCTCTAGATCATTCACCAGGGAGTCACTCCTTCAGTGTTCTGGATCAGTTTCTTTTGCAGGAGGTCTCCATCCTGCTGAAAAAAGGTGCCATAGAGCCGGTACCTGTAGCGGAGAGGAACAGGGGTGGTACTCCCCTTACTTTTTGATCCCCAAAAAGGACGGAAGATTGAGACCCATTTTGGACCTGAGATACTTGAACAAGTTCCCTAGGAAGGACAAGTTCGAAATGGTTATTCTTTCTCAGATCCCTCGGACCCTCCAACTCCAGAATTGGATGGTATCATTGGACCTTCAGGATGCTTACTTTTATGTACCTATTCATCAGAAGCACAGGAAGTATCTAAGGTTCAACATTGGCAGTTCTCACTATCAGTTTTGTGTTCTGCCATTCAGGCTCACCTCCACCCTGAGGGTTTTCACCAAGTTGTTGGCAGTAGTGGCAGCAAGTCCCAGGAGGGGAGGAGTCACATCTACCCCTACCTGGATGATTGGGTGATCAGGGCCCTTTCTCCCGAACAGGTCTTAGAACATCTCAGCATCACCTGCCACCCTCTCCACAAACTGGGTTTCTCCCTCAATTTCAAGAAGTTCCACATCATAACTTTTCAAAAGCTTTAATTCTTTGGAGCGGTCCTGGATGCTTCCTCAGGGAAAGCCTTGCCACCCGAGGTGAGGGCTCAACACATTCGGCAGATGGTTGACAAGTTCCAGAATACCCAACGTCTTCTGGCCTTCGATGATTTTTTGAGGTTGCTCGACCTTATAGCATCCTGAATTTTCCTGGTGCCAGAGGTTCATCTGTGAATGAAGATTATTCAATGGGCCGTCAGGTCCCAGTGGTCTCAGTTCTCTGGCAGAATGGCAGAACTACTTCGGGTCCCAAGCAAGGCCGCGTTGGATCTCCTATGGTGGGCCTGCGAGGAGAACTTGTTGAATGAGGAACTTTTCTGCCAACCATGGCCGGAGATAACAGTAGTTACAGGCGCCTCCCTCATGGAAAAGGGAGCCCACGCCAACAATCTGATGATCAGCGGTCGCTGGTCTTCATCAGAGTCTAAACTACACATCAACCTTTTGGAGTTGAGGGCAATCAGACTAGTGCTCTGTCATTTCTGCCCTCTGTACGTGGAAAGAATGTCCTGATCACGGACAACACAGTGACCATGTACTATCTCAACAAGACAGGAGATGTAGGGTCACTACCACTGTGTAGAGAGGCAATGCAGCTTTGGTTTTGGGCACTGCAAGAAGGAATCTCTCTCATGGCCATTCACCTTGCCGGAGAAGAGAACAAGGCAATGGACGCTCTGAGCAGGCAGAGCACAGTCTCCCACGAGTGGGAACTAGCTCAGGAAGTCCTTCAAGAGATCTTCACCCTTTGGGGAACCCCTCATGTGGATGTGCTCGCGTCCAGTGTCAACAGGAAGTGTGACCTTTTCTGCTCCAGGGAACTTCTTCCGTGAGGAGCTCTGGGAGACGCATTCGTAGTGAACTGGGTGTTTCCACTTTTGTATGCATTTCCTCCAGTGCCCATCATTCCTCATGTCATCAGGAGGTTGAGGAAGTTTGGGAAGACCCTGATCCTCATTGCTCTGTATTGGGCCAGTAGGGCGTTGTAACTGGACCTTCTAGACATGTCCATCTGCTCTCTAATGTATCTTCCCCAAAGAGGGGACAGTCTTTCGCAAGAGGGAAGTTGCATCCTTCACTCAAAGATCAGGAAGTCATGCCTAGTTTCTGAGGGGTTGAGCTATAAATATTGAGGCCTCCGGGAAGATGCAATGGAAGTGCTGCTTTTGACTAGAAGACCAGAAACTAAGTCTTTGTACCACTGCCGTTGGAATAAGTTGTACAGCTGGTGCAGAGATAAGAATGTAGATCCTATTCTTTGTGACACACCAATGGTGTTATCCTTTTTGCTTTATTTGGCCAACCAAGGGCTCTAGGTTGGCACTGTGAAAGGATACCTGGCAGCACTATCCATTTTTAAGTGTGCGACAGAGCAGAGATCCTATTTCAAGATCCCTATATTAGTCAATTTCTTAAAAAGGCTCACTGATGTGTTCCCTCCAGTCCCTTTTATTGTACCAGTTTACTTGAACCTAGTACTCCAATACCACATGTGTGCTCCTTTTGAGCCTTTACATTAATGTCCTCTAAGGATGTTAACTCGCAAAACGGTTTTCCTCACAGCTATTACATCAGCGCATCGAGTCAGTGAACATCAGGCTATTTCGTGTAAACCGTCTTTTACAACCTTTTTCAAGGAAAATGTTGTTTGAAAGTCCATCCCATCTTTCTTCCAGAGGCAGTTTCGGAGTGTCGTCTTGCTCAAAAAATTGTCCTTCTTACTTTTTATCGTCCACCTCATCCATCTAATGATGAGGAAAGACTGCATCGTCTTGACCCTGAGAGAGCCTTGAGTTTTTACATCTCTGGGATTGCAAACCTTAGGCAAGACGACCAATTGTTCATTGGTTACATGCGTCACAAGCTAGGACTGGCTGTGACCAAGCAAACCTTGTCCTACTGGATTATACTTTGCATTACAGAATGCAATAATATAGTGGATAAAGATGTTCCTCTAGGACCAAAGGCACATTCTACTAGGGGCGTGGCCACTTCATCGGCTTTACAGTAAGGGGTACCAGTAAAAAGACTTTTGTGCTGCTGCCACTTGGTCCTCTCTGCATACATTTTCAAAACATTACTGCCTGGACTCTGCGTCGGGACAGGAGACAGGATTTGGGAAGGCTGTACTTCACAGCATTAATAATAAGTACATTCTTACTCCCATCTCCTACGCATACTGCTTTGGGAGTTTATCAAAGATGAGGAATACATGGGAGCACACAATCAGTTGGAAGAACAAATTACTTACCCCCGGTAATGTTCTTTCTACTGGATGGTCCTCCCATGTATTCCTCATCACCAGTACCATTCTACCCCTCAGTAGAATTTCCGTGTTACACCTTCCTCTCGTTACTGTTTGGTCATTTTGACCTCTCAAATTCCTGCGCCATGTAAAGAGGGGAAAAACTAGAACTGAAGCAACGCGTATGCTGCGTGCTATATGTATTGTTGGTGACGTCATGCTCGAGAATGGACAGAGGCCGCCGAGGCACATCGAGTCGTCGATGCACAGCGCCCTCTATAGAGAACATTTTTCCAAAGCAGCTGACGCTGGAAGCAGAGTATCAAAGATGAGGAATACATGGGAGGAGCATCCAGTTGAAAGATCATTACAAGGGGTAAGTAATTTATTCACCTGGCAAACATGCCTCAAATTTCAAGCGCATCTATAGACCTCAGAAGCCCATATTTGCTTATATGGGAAACACATCAATTTTGACAAAGAAAGCCATCCCAGCTGCTGTGAGAAAAATACCAACCAACAGACATTCACATTCTTATCCTTTGTGAAAAAATGTAAAACCTTTCAACTTCTGAACATTTTTCAATGTCCGTTTCTGTGGTTGCCTCTCTCCTTGTACCCCTTGCACCCTATGCAATCCCTTCTGTTCTGCTCACTTCTGTCTTTCTTCTCTAATTCTCCTGGTATATATATATATATATATACGTCCGTGATCAAGCAGTGAGGAAGCTGCGAAACCCGTTGTACCGTGTTTCTCTTAACTTTTGGCTGATGCCGTAATAAACTGGACATTTCAAAGGATATTTTGTTTGTCTTTGGTATTTTTAACGGAGGAAGTATTTTGCTGGCGGTCATTCCACTGTTTGGAGTGCTATCCCCTTCGGGAAAGAAGAAATCACTTTCCCTTTTGCTGAAATATATATATATAATTAAAGTTAGCCTTCAACTAAATAACTAAATGCTTTTCACATCTCTTAAACTGTGCCTGCTTGCTTGTTATTTGTAGACCACGTGGATACTGCTTGGTATTCACTTACATAACCGAAAAACAAATCAAGAAATAAGAGCCTATCCCAAGGAATTGAATTGAAAAATAAAAAAAAGTCTACCCATACCAAAGGGATAGAAATATATTTGGGCAGCAGTGGTTTCCGGTGTCAAAAATATAGGATACACTGACAAATACCCCTTGTTTGCATTTGTGTGCACCTGTACCGAACAGACAGGTGGAATGCAGGCCATTGCCTCTCATTTTGTATGCTTCTGTTTGTGAATTTGGGATGTGCACAAAAATGCGAGCCCCCCCCCCCCCTTCTGTGCACCTATGAAGTTCATACTCAGAGGCACATTTGTCAATTCCCACAAGTGCATATTTATGTATTTTTCCATTTGTCTAAATGTGAAAGAAAGTCATCTCTGAGGGTGGTAATAGCCTGAGCTTTTTGGCTTTTTAGAGATAAAATGATACAGGTAATTCTGCCACAGAGAGTGAGCTCTGCTAATCAAGCTCAGCTGCCTAATGCTCCAAACCAAAAAGTATAGCGGACACATGTATTTCTGCTATCGCTGGATTCCGATATCCCCCAGCAACCCAAGGTTTCAGTAGGTAGTGAGGGCTTTTTAATGGCAAGCACCTCGGGTTCAAAATATCATGATTATGTGATTCCTAAAACTTATGGAAGTTTGTAAAAACTAAATAAGCCATGTCTGGTTTTGACATGATGACTACTGTGGCTACTAGGATTACATTTTACAACCCCAAGCAATTCATGTAATGTTATTGTCATCTTGGAGCACTGTGGCTCATTCATGACAGGGCCTGTTGTGTATCAAACTGTCTGGGCTGAGTATAGCCAACATAAGGATGTGGCTACCACCCAGGAAGGCATCTCTTTTAACCCCTTTCAAAGACTTGATGCGTTCTTCAGGGCACAGGAACACCCTCAGGGGTTCAGCTGAGAACTGGTGCCTCTAAGACAATTCTATCATTACACTCAGCACCTCTCACCAGGGTTCTGAATACTGGTGTCTTTTTGATGTAGGCAGACAGAGAGAGTAAGTGGAGTTAGAGTAACCCAGGAGAGAGCTTCCGTCCTCAGAGGGGTACCATCTTGGTTTTTGCAAGGGCTCTCAAATGTCCTCTACCCAGGGCCATTTTAAGCACTTTTGGGGCCCTGGGCCCCCCTCCACCAAAGGAATGAAGTGATCAAGAATATCTAACGCGCGCCTCCCTACCCCCCCACCGCAATCACAACCCATAGGTTGATATGCTGCCTCACAGCATTACAAATAAGGATGTTTACTCCCTTTAAGTCCCCTTACCCTCTTCATTCTTGCTCTAATCAGACTGATAATGTTGGCCTTCAAATGCTACTTGTTAATCAGTCTACAAAGAGGTTACTTCTGCTCTAGCATAGATACAGCAGATTTTATATCAATAGAAACCAGGAAGGTAAGCAGCCTGTAGTATTAATGCAGGACTGTATTAAAAGGTACATGTAACCCAGAATAGACAGAGATCTCACATTTGCTGCCTCACAGAATGCAAACGTGCTCAAGCATGGATAGAGCAGACCAATTGGTAGGAAGGAGAAAGCTACATGTACCATAGCACGGATAATGGATGCAGATTAGAAGCTACCAGGAAGGTGTTTGTATCCAGACAGACTGAGATTAGAAGTGGGATATAGTTTTCAAATAGTGTTGCCATTAGAGATCAAAGGAACAAGTGCCTGTGGTGTGCAATATATCACTGCTCACTGTTATAGTGGAAGCAACACTACAGCCAGTGAAACCACGAGTGTGGCTTTTGTGAAGATCATACCCTGAGAAGGAAATCACTCTGAATGGGTGACAATTTTGAAAGGTTTATGGACTGACAATTTTGAGAGGTTAGGCAATACAAAATTAAATGAGATGCCCAGGATCACACAGTGGTAAAGGGGTGAAGCTGGGATTTGTGCCAACTCTGCAATTTCTGCATTTGAACACTTTCGTTACCGGTTCTTACCCTGAACTAAAATAATCTCATTTGATAAAATGTACTTGGAAAGTACACACAGCACATTACCAAACATGGGCATTTAAAACAAAAAAAATATGGAAGGGTATAACACAGAATGATTCTATCTTCATTCTCTCCATCATCAAGAGACGTATATAAGTACCAGCATACCAAACAGTGTGATTTAACAGATTTAATCTGGGTTGGTCTTTTGTATTTTAAAGCTTTACATACTTCCAAAACACTGGCTTGTCAAATTGTCATTTATAAACGTGCAGAAAAACCTTTGGCTTTTACAAACATGCAAAGCGTTTTTTTTTGTGTCAAACGAGTAGACTTTAAAATATGCTTGCCCGAGCCAGTCACCATCTGGTCTGCTCCCTTCTGTCTACCACCCCTTCCACTGAAATGGCCTACATAAGTAGAAAAACGAAGTAATGGGCTAAACGATGCCACCAGCATGCGATGAGGCAAACTTCACAGAAGACAGTACAGTAATGTACGAGATATAAGATGATTGACCAGGATCACTGTATTGTCTGCTGGCAAAGCCAGGATACAAGCATGAATGCTTTGGTTCCAAATTCTGAGACTTATTCATCTCTTGGACTAACAGTTTATGCTCATCGTTGGAGGCGATTGCCTAGGTTTTACAACGCCCCATCTGAGCAAATCAATTTCTAGACCTTCATCATAAGGATGGCATGTTCGTTTTTATAGCAACCCCTATCTGGTGCAGGTATATTGCTGGTAATAGCACCTGTTGTACTGCTAGACCAAGTACATATGCAGGCAGGTGTCTAAACTTCAGGCTTAGGAAAGGCTCAGCCAGCCTTACAGGAATGTGCTATTGTAATCTTGCATAGGAACACATATCACTGCAATGAGTGCTTAACACACTGAGCTGACTTCTGAACCATTGTGGAACTCAATTTACCAGTATGCATTTCAGATGTGGCTATTGCACATGATCAACACAATTCCCACAGGAAGGAAATAATTCTACAGGAGTTGTGCCGCAAGGAACACACAAACGATGTATGCCACAGTGAACACAGAAAGCATTACATGGTGAATTGATTGAGGTAAAATGTACTTTCTAAAACAGACAGGCAATAGGTTTAGAGCCTCAGCACCATGCAATACAATACCCTTGTGTGTGCTCTTTAAGTCTGGTGAACAAAGGAATCTTACTTCTTTAAATCAGGCAGCCCTTCAAGATGGGGGCCCTGGGAAAGTGCCCTTTTTGCCCTCCCATAAAAACGTCCCTGCCTGTTCCCCTCCTCACTTCCTGTAGACTAAACACTCTGGGTATGGCATCAAAGACAAAGGACCATTGTTACAGCAACCTGTATTGGACCCTCAGAACTCTTAGTAAAGACCAATCCGCCATGGCATTTGGCTTATATAAGGGGAAGAGCCCCCCCCGCCCCCCGACCCTCTTTGCTTGATTCATCTTTACACACTTACAAAAGAAGGATTAATCTGCAGGCTGTTTGGGAGTACAGTCTGCTCCAAAGTCATCTGCCCTATAGGTGAAGACCAGGATCTCCAAGAAAGAGGCAAGCACTTCTCTCTATTCATCCCACTGTATTATTTTCACCTTAGACCACAGATACCCAGGATACTGCTCACTGGAGGTGACAGAAACCTGCAAGTGTTTTCTACAAACCTTCCTCTTTGGAAATGGATGAGGACCGAACTCAATTTGCTCTTGAAAGCTTGGACTGGGTCTCCCGGCAAATCAGAAGCCCAGAAGTGGCCCAAAGCCTGACACATTTCTGAAGGGCTCAACCATGCTCAACTCACTTCAAGCAGCTACAGGACCTGTGGTGCTGCCTTTCGCCTTCCAAGCACGTCTAACTGCTTACCTGCTTTTTGAACCATTTAGATTCCCACTCATGCTATGAAACTAATCATCTTGACTCAACCTGACCACCGGCTGGACCCAGTAGAAGCAATTGACTCAGCGCATCTCGACTACCAACTCGATCCAGTGGAAGCAGAGACCCAACATGTCTCAATTAATTAATGATTTGGCACGCAGAAGGCCATCTTCTGTATCTGTTTCTACCACCGCTAACTCCGCGGGGAGCCTTCACCTCTGTCTTGAGGCCGATTCACCATTGGAAAACCTGACTTGACCCTTCTCGATACTGTCTCAAACTGCAGCAAAGCACCTAAAACCTGGCTCAAAGCTGGAGGGCCCCAGGAACAAGAACTAAAGGTATTTCTAGTAATTCTGTCCCCCCTTGTCCTCCTTAAAGGAACCTTGTGTCTTTTAAGCCCACACCCCTAACTTTGTGAAGAATATAATCAATAACCTTCACATTTTGCTGCTGAAATCTTTGCGTGTCTTTCAACCCAGTGTCCCACATTATTGTAATGTCTGCTGTCTCTGTGTTTTCCCTCACACGGGTGGGCCTTTAGTGATTTTATTAGTTGTTTACTTTTTTGATAGTTTGATCTTGTTGGGACATTCTATTATTTTGGTATCCTTCATAATGTTGCACTACCCTAAGAGGCGATGGAGGTTTACCTTTTGGGCTGTGCCTGTTTCACCTTTATGATTGGGATCATTGCACGTTTAGTGGTAGTGTGGGGCAAAGGAAAGATTTTAATCAGCACTCACATTGGCACTCCTGCAGAGCCACAGTCATTTCATCACACTTAGTTTCTTGGGAAAAAGGAAAAAGAAAGTGACAAGGTAATGGGTGCCTAGTCCTATTCACCCGTCTACTGCAGGGGAATATTTAACCATAATTAAGTGAAAATCTGCGAAACGTCTTCCAACAATGTAAAAATAGGGGGCCTGCAAAATCATCAACACCTCGCCCAAGTGATAACCAAAGAGGACCAGCTTAAACTGGCATTTACAACCTCCTGCGTGCTGCAAGGGCATCATTTTTGGGGGGGGGGGGGTTTGTCCCCCCCCAACTTTCATGGCACACCATTTTGTCACCATTCATTTGGCTGTGGCACCTTTTCTTCAGATGTCATGCCCCCGACCCCCCCCAACATTTTCAGCAAAGTTGCTCCACTGGTGCTGTGCTAGGAAGAGGTCTCACTCTCTATTATAACAATGTGTGGATCAGTCTGCGGTGGAAATCCCAAAAATATAGGGTTCCTTAAAGTCTGACAGATATTTGTAGTTATCGGATTGTCTTCAGTGTACGAGGCAGTGATCTTCATTTTTTAAGGTTGAAATATATTACTACCGATATATCACCACATAGTGCATGGTTTTTCGGGGACAAATTGCCTTTTATTAGTTCTGAACTATTCCATATTCATTTGAATGAAATATTTTACAATTATAAAGCCCTTATTTCTGCTCTTCGTTGCCCGGTCCAAATATGATGTATAATTGGCTTCTGGGATGCACAGATAACAATGATTCAGAAAGAAAGATTCGAGTAAATAAAATATGCCTTTCAATGTTTGACCTGGACAAGGCTGTCCCACTGAAGCATGCAGCGAATGTTGGGTGTTTTGGCTTGAATGTTGCACATTGCAATTATATTGTGTTTTGACAGCAGTCCTGGATGTGCTTATACTGTTTAGTTTACAGTATTTCCACAAGTGTAGTGGGAGTGTGGGCATGCCAAAAGCTAACAAGGCACATGTGTGGGTTATTGAGTATTGTGGGATTGATGTGTCCACCAGGACTGCTTCTAGGGCCCAAGTTCATAAACAGTGCCCGTGGATATAACGTGAAAATTCTTGTTCTGAAAGAGGGACAGAAACAGTGCCCCCGTGGCTATAACGTGACCCTGCTCTGAAAGACAGGCAGATACAGTGCCCCCGTGGCTATAACTTGAAACTCCCTGCTCTGAAAGGGGGACGGAAACAGTGCCCCGTGGCTATAACGTGAAACTCCCTGCTCTGAAAGGGGGACGGAACAACAGTGCCTCTGTGGCTATAACATGACCCTGCTCTGAAAGGCAGGCGGATACAGTGACCCCGTGGCTATAACGTGAAACTCCCTGCTCTGAAAGGGGGACGGATACAGTGCCCCCGTGGCTATAACGTGAAACTCCCTGCTCTGAAAGGGGGATGGAAACAGTGCCCCCGTGGCTATAACGTGACCCGCTCTGAAAGGGAGGCGGAAAAAGTGCCCCCGTGTCTACAACGTGAAACTCCCTGCTCTGAAAGGGGGACGGAAACAGTGCCCCTGTGGCTATAACGTGACCCTTCTCTGAAAGGCAGGCAGATAAGGTGCCCCTGTGGCTATAACGTGAAACTCCCTGCTCTGAAAGGGGGACGGAAACAGTGCCCCCGTGGCTATAACGTGACCCTGCTCTGAAAGGGAGGCGGAAACAGTGCCCCCGTGTCTACAACATGAAACTCCCTGCTCTGAAAGGGGGACGGAAACAGTGCCTCTGTGGCTATAATGTGACCCTGCTCTGCAAGGTAGGCAAAAACTTGCCCCCCTGGCTATAACGTGAAACTCCCTGCTCTGAAAGGGAGGCAGAAACAGTGCCCTGTGGCTATAACATGAAACTCCCTGCTTGAAAGGGGGACGGAAACAGTGCCCCTGTGGCTATAACGTGACCCTGCTCTGAAAGGGAGGGGAAAACAGTGCCCCCGTGGCTATAACGTGACCCTGCTCAGAAAGGGAGGGGGAAACAGTGCCCCCATGGCTATAACGTGAAACTCACTGCTCTGAAAGGGAGGTGGAAACAGTGTCCCAGTGGCTATAACGTGAAACTCCCTTCTCTGAAAGGGAGGCGGATACATTGCCCGCTTGGCTATAACGTGAAAGTGACGAACGGAGACCCAAGGGAATGGAGGAGGCACCCCGATAACCGGGGCAGGGGCCTTCCTCCTTCCGCTCTCTCGTCCCTTCCCCCACGGGGGCAGGGTGGAGGGTGTGTAGAGGCAAATGAGCGCGAAAGCTCACTAAAAGCCCGCGAAGGGCAACAAAAGAAATTGGAGGAGCTTGGGCTTCATAAGCGGCGGGCACCTGGCACAGGAGCACTTGCAGCTCTTCCAGCACCCGGGCACCCGCCAAACTCGGAGGATTTCGTTTGGTAAAGCTGAGCTCGGCGCGGCCTCGGAAGTGGAAGGCACTGCTTCCATGGTGCGCGGCTACAAGTAAACCCAGGAGTGAGAGGCGGCTGCGGCGAGGAGGCGGTCTCTATCTCGCGGGGTCCGCGAGCAGTGAGGGAGAGACGCGCGGTCAGCCGATCCAACAGCTGAGCCCCGCGCAGCTTGTTAAGCGGAACATCCAACACAGCTCGGTCGGCTGGGTCAACAATTACTGCCCAGCATTTATAAAAACTTGTGAGGACACAGGGCCACGGGCTAGCCTGAAGCGGGTGGTCAACAAATACTGGGCAGTACTTGAGCTGCATTGCGCTAAGGAGAAAGGTGGATGCACAAGGAAAAAGTTGCGAAGAGCAGCAGAGAGATGACCTGGAGGCATTCCTATCAATGGCAAGGAGGGTTGGGGACAAGTATGGCACCAGCTGGATGCAGCAGATGGCATCACAGGTTGGGGCTGAGGTTGCAGGCCGCAGCTAGAGGTCCGACTCACCTTTGTTGTTTCCACCAACGCCAGTGGAAGAGGCATGGGTGGAAGTGCACTCCCAGGAGTGAGAGGGGCAAGACATTGAGGAGCTCGTGGAAGAAGACGAACCGGTCAGCAAAAGAAAAAGGGTGATGACCAAGAGAGCCAAGGACAGCTAGCAGCAGGCGGCAGCAGCGCAAAAACGGAAAGCCAACCCTAAGGGAAAGGGGAGGGCGCAGGAGGTTGAAGCCACACCGGCACCTGTTCCTGCTGAGGCTCCAAGGCCGATGGGAGGTCCCCGCGGCGCACCTGTAGCCACACCGGCGGTAGCAGCGGAGGGTCCGACCACCTTGGAGATGGTTAAAGGTATGTTCATGGAATGTATGAAAGCATGGGGAACTGGAGTAAATGGACAGATGCTTTGTAACAATAATAATGCCTTTAATCTAGTGGGTAAGGGGGCTGAAGCGATTCACCAGCAAGGGGGAAGTATGGTCTTGGAGCAAGGGGGACTGGTGGAGAGTCAGCCCATTTTGGGGGTGAACCCGGTGCAGAGTGGTGTAACAGGCCAGGCGACACAAGGGGCAACTGGTGCATTTGCACCCCAACTAGGCGGAACACCATGGTGGGGTACACAGGCCACTCCACAGGTTCTTAGCTTACCAGGGTTGAATAGCGCCAGGATGCCTGAGATGTGGGATGGCCGGATAGGAGTGGCAGGAGGGACTCCCAGCGCAATTCAGGTGCAGGATGGCCAGATAGGAGTGGCAGGAGGGACGCCCAGCACAACTCAGGGGCAGGAGCCGGCTAACAATGCCACAATACATGGGAGGCCCATGCCAGGATTTGCACCGGCCAGAGTGGCGATAAACGCGCTGGCTTGGCACATCCCTGTGGCATACAAAGAGCGGGTATGGAGGAAGGAGTTTCTGGATATTTTGGAGTTGGTGGGGATGGAACCCGTGGGACAGGGGTTCATTGAGCTAACTGAAAGAGAAAGGGAAAAGAGGGAGAGAGAGAGGCCTAAGGTTGAGCTCACTATTCATACTTGGTTGAGGGCATTCCGGGTGAATGCCACCATCATGTTGGAGAAATTCCCACAGGATGGGGTGGCTATGATGGCATACGAGCAGTATATTCTTGAGCAGTATCTAAAGCATGGGGGCGATGCATGGATCAATTATGACGGGTTTTGGACTCAAAATGTATGTATGGCCGGCAATGACCTGGGATGAAGTGGTCTTGGGCGGATACATAGATAAAATGGTACCACCCAGGCCAGTGGACGAGATTGTTCCAAGCGAAAGGCCAACACAGGGCAAGGGCATGGGGTCCTAATCCGGGGGGAGGGGGTCCTTTCGTGGGAACTCCACCTGGAATAACGTTCCAGCTACCAGGGGGAGTTACCAGAATGTTGGTTGTTTGCAGAGGGAAGTGCACCTATGGAAATGCGTGCAGGTTCAAGCACTCAAAGGGTCCGAGCTCAAGGAGGAAAAGCTCCTCAAGCAGAGAGAGTAAGGCAAAGGGCAGCACAAAAACCAAAGACAAAAGCAAGCATAATTAAAACACAACTATCAACGCCAATACATTTACAGGCCATGATTCAATTTTTGAACGCATATTGTGACAAGGGTGATGCAAAGATGTTATGGGAAGGTTTCAGGTGGTGTTTTAAGATTCCTTTCAGCGGGCACATTGGGCCAAGGGAGGCTCGCACTTTGAAGTCGGCGTTGGCAATGCCTGAGGTTTTGGCACTAAAGGTGGGGAAGGAATTGCAATTGGGGAGGGTGGCTGGCCCCTTCACCACACCTCCCCTAGAAAACTTGGTAGTGTCTCCACTGGGTCTGGTACCAAAAAGGGAAGTGGAGCAGTACAGATTGATCCAGCACCTGTCTTTTCCGGTAGGGGAGTCAGTCAATGATGGCATTTCAGAGGATCAATGCAGGGTGCATTACGCGTCATTTGAGGATGCAATGGAATTGGTAAAAGCCTTAGGGGGACGGGCCCTCATGGGGAAGGCCGACATAGAATCGGCTTTTCTCTCACTACCAATTCATAACGACAGCCATCATTTGCTGGGGTTCAAGGTGCTGCAGGAATATTTCTATGACAAATATTTACTGATGGGGTGTGCAATTTCATGTGCCTATTTTGAAAAGTTTAGCCGATTCCTTGAATTTTCAGTAAGGCGAAGGTCCAAGGTCAGGGGGATACTCCACTATCTCGATGATTTCCTTTTTATTGGGAGAAAAGGAACACAGGACTGTGAGGAACTCATGGGGGTATTTCAAGGGCTGATGGAAGAGTTTGGTGTCCCGCTTGCCAAGGGAAATACAGTGGGTCCGGTCACGACATTGGTATTTTTGGTAATTGAAATTGACTCGGTGGCTGGAGAATGCAGGCTGCCAAAGGACAAAGTGGCGAAATTGAAGGAGGTAATTACAACAATGTTGGGCAAGGAAAAAGCCACCTTGAAGGAGCTTCTGTCTCTAGCGGGCAATCTAAATTTTGCAGGCAAAGAAGTGTTTGCTAGAAGTATACAGCTAAAAACTTTGGGCTTGCAGCATGCGGGTCAACATGTGCGCCTAGGGAAAGAGGTGAAAGAGGACCTTAAAATGTGGAATGCGTTTTTGGACTGTTTTATTGGGGTGTTGCAGTGGAGAGAAAACTTGGGACGTGGAAGGAGCCGGAAGCTGTTTACCGACTCTTCAGGGGCACTAGGGTTTGGTGCCATCTTGGAAAGGAGATGGTGTGGACAGGCATGGCCTGCATGATGGCATGCGGAGGGGATCACCAGGGACATTACGGTGTTGGAGTTGTTCCTGATAGTGGTGGCGATCAAGCTCTGGCCAAAACAGCTGCAGGACAAAAAGGTGATGGTTTGGTCTGACAACCTAGCGGTAGTTCAGATTATCAACCAGGGAGCAAGCAAGAATGGCAGGGCACTGGGGTTACTTAGGGAGCTAACAAGGTGCTTGCTGCAGCTGAATGCAGAGGTCAGGGCACGGCATATCCCTGGGGTTAACAATGTGGCTGCTGATTCTCTTTCTCGTTTACAGTGGGGAAAGTTTCGGGAAAATCACCCAGAGGCGTGCACGAGGATGACACCCTTCCAGACACAATGGTGGGGCTTGGTTGGGGAGATCTGAGCACACTGATCAACACTGCACTGGCACCTGGCACAGTGCGAAGATATAGAGGGTGCTGGGACCGATTCGTAGCCTTTCAGAACAGCATCTTGCCTGAGAGTGAGAAGGAAAAGCCTGTGCAGGCCTTCGTGGGATGGTGTTGGCAACAAGGAAGGTCCAGATCTTGTGTGGTTTATCATCTGGCAGCTATTGCACATTTCTACAAATTGGGGGGCAGGCCCGATCCCACTAAAGAACATTACATTGTCATGGTGATGAGGGGTTGGGCCAAGCAGGTTCTAATCAAACCAGATGGGAGGTGGCCCATAGATGTGGGGAAATTGTACGAAATGATCAGGAGCTTGGCAGGTGTGTGTAGGGATGAGTATGAAAAAGCATTGTTCGCAGCAGCCTTCTCACTGGCATTTTTTGGGGCGCTAAGGGTAAGCGAATTGGTGCTTGCCAACAAGAAGGGTAAAGGTTTGAGTTTCTTGAGGAGCTGTGATGTAGGGGTACAAGGCGAGCGGGTATGCATATTTCTGAGGAAATCCAAGACTGATCAAACAGGGAAGGGCAGAACTATCACGCTAGGGGGTACCCTGGACAGCCCGGTTTGTCCAGTAGGCTGCGTAAGCGTGTATTTGAGGTTGAGGATTTGCACGGGGGACGAAGAGCCTTTTCTGGTACATAACGGTGGGTCAGCTTTATGCCTTTTTCAGTTTAAAAAGGTGATGGACATGGCACTGGTGAAAGCAGGGTTCTTTATGGGGGTCTACGGGACACATTCCTTCAGGATAGGGGCAGCCATGTCAGCAGCAGGGATGGGCCTGGGAGCAGAGGCAATCAAGCAGATTGGGGGTTGGAAGTCTGGTTGTTTTAAGCGCTATATCAGGCCTGAAAAAATGTAAGATTAACGGTTCCCCTCCCTATCTCCTCTCAGTAGCATCGACGATAGGAAGGCAACGGTCCATCTGGGTGGTGGGCCATTCGTTTGTGTCAAGGGCCGGGGCAAGCTGGACAGCCAAGCAAGAGGAGTTGACTGCCGGGGAATACCGGGTGCAATGGCATGGAGTGCCAGGTATGAAGTGGGCACAACTGCGGGGGCACAAATGCGCAGACTCCTGAGGGAACATCAGAGGCCCGATGTGTTGGTGGTGCACCTTGGCGGCAACGACCTTGCTACTCTAGGGAGGGGGATCTTGCTCAGGGAAATGATGTCTTCTTTGCAGGAGTTATTGGCAGAAATGGGGGAGACCAAAATTGTGTGGTCAGAAATCATCCCGAGGCACGAATGGAGGGGTGCTGAGAGTCAGGCAGCCGTGGAGAATTCAAGAAGGAAGTTGAATTGGGCTACAGCTAAATTTTGCAGAGGGAGGGTCTTTCAGCATATCAAACATGGTTTGATCAACCTCAAAAACACAGAATATTACTTGAGAGACGGAGTACATTTGTCAGCACTGGGAATGGATTTGTTTTTCTGGAATATCTGCACAAAGTTACTGGAACTGTAAGCAAGGAGAGGAGGGAGCCACGGTGGGCGGTAACACACCTTTGGCGTGGCGGTGTTGTGGCAACCAATGATAAGACATAGACTCCGAATGAGCCATTGCTAAACCGGAAGGGGCTTCGCCCATTCTAGACAGCGTCTCCTGGTAGCCTAAACCGCGGGGGTGTCTGGCGGTAGCAATTGGGGCTCAGCTTCCCCACAACAAACGGCGCTCCCCCAGTCCGCAAAGACCTGCAGGGGCAGGGGGTTCTCAGGCTCGAAGGTCTTGGGTGAGTTGGGCCTGCAATGGTCATGGAGGTAAAGGGGGAAGCAGGACGAGGAGCAGTCGCCACACCTTTGGAACTATTTTCAATATCTATTTGCAGTGGTTGTATACATGTGAAAATAAATCTGCAGGCCTTGTTATGCCAAACTAAAGTAAAATGTCTCATACAGCACCTTAATGGGGGGGGGGAAAGGGGCCGGCAAGAATGAGAAATGGGGATACAAATGGCATAGCTAATGGACAAATGCCCAGGTTATGACCCTGCTCTGAAAGGGAGGGGGAAACAGTGCCTGTGTGGCTATACCGTGAAACTCCCTGCTTTGAAAGGGGGGCGTTTTTTCTAGGAGAGATACGTGTTTCTATCGTTTCATACCACTGTGTGAATCGTTTTAGAAAAAAAAGGCCGTGCACTCTGTTGCCTTGCATTTTGGCTCACTGCCTGTGAACTTTTATTGTCTCTGTTGGCTGGATTTGGAGCTCTAAATCCTAAGCCAAAAGAAGGAAGAAAAAAAAACGCCGGGTCCTTTAAGGATAATGAAATTAAAGCTAGGCTTGGGTTCAGCCACGTCCTGTACGTAAATAAAAACGAATCTCCGAGGAACACAGGCCCATGGTTCCTTCCTGTTCTCCTCTGGGTTGTTTGCAGCAGCTCCGCCGCTTCTCGCCACATCCAAAAAAGGGCTAATGTGTTTAAAAGTTTCATTATGTACTGCAAGAGCGGGACTTCCTCTGAAAACCTGCGCACGTAGCTGTTTCTTGACACCATCCTAAAAAATCCCACAAAAAGGCTATTTTTTTTTCTCATTGCACAAGATGCTAGATAATGCATTTCGCCAGATTAAAGTGTGCAACGAACTTTCAAACGCGGGCTGCCCTGTGTATCTCGTTGGCTCTGTGGCAAAAACGTAACACCGTCAGATAGAATGAGTAGGGAAAAGAAGTCAGTTCATTTAAAACTGCTATCATGTTACAAAAGAAGCTTGACTTTTCATTGCCTCTCAAAAATACGAGGGAATCATTTAAATGACTATTGTTTATCTACCTAAACTAATTTTGCAGTTTGATAGTAATCTTTTTTCAAAACCCACTTGCCAAGATTCCGAGTTCAGAACGCATGTTTATGTCATTATAGTTTAAAAGGGCCTGATTCGAAACAACAGCTGGATTTTTGTAGTGCACTCAGAAAAATCTTTGCTCCTGCTCCCCAAAACCTTTACTGGAACTTCTATGCTCCCTGAAAGCATGAGTTTGATCCTGTGGGACCGATTCGTGGAATTCTTTGCATGGTTCAAAGTGACTTTGCACTGCTGAAATTGACTTTGCCCTGCCCACACAAACCCTGATTCATGGAACTGTGCAAAGTATATTTTTGCAGTGCATAGTCATTTCTGCAGTACAAAATGACTTTGCATTGCAAAAAAAATGCTCTTTTCCCTTGGTCCCGCACGACACCATGGAAAGGGAAGAGGTGCGCCGTGTGGTGGCCATCTTGGAATAGGATTTTCCTTCGTACAACGGGATGGGCGCGGCGTCCCGTGGTACGAAGAAAAATCCTTTTTTTTTAACACCCCTGCTTTGGTAACCCGGGGAATAGTTTTAATCCCCGGTTCCAGCCACTGCAGTGGGGATTAACGCCATGTTAAAAGATTCTTTCATTGTTATAAGCCCCAACCTATTTCAATTACACTAAGGGTGCACAATGCCAAACCTAAGCCCATTGCCATATGTGGCGCCAGCAGTTGGGGGTTCCAGAAAATGTCATCTTTATCTGTTGTGCAAAATTTGTTTTTAAAACAGACTCTATATCTGCTGCAATCAGCACCAAGCTATGTTGTTTATCAGGAACTCTGTATCTGTCCAATAGAAGATACTTTGAGACTGGACTCAGTAAAAATCCGGCCAAGAGTTTGGTCAAAAAACAAAGCAGTGCTGACCAAAGAAAAAATGTCGTCCATGGTGGGTAGTGAAAGAAATGTTTTGAAAATCCCCTTGGTTGTCTTTATCAACTAGCCTTGCAGATGGCAAATTGCAATGTGTTACTTAATAGTCGATGGGCCCATTACAAAAGCGATGGCAGACTCTTACCACTATTCGAATGAGATACAAGATGGCCAGAGAACAAATAGAACAGGAGAAACAATCCAGCAGGAGGGACATAATTCGCTCAGAGCCTCATCTAAACCTATCTAACATGGGCCATGTCTATTAGAGCTCTTGTTCTTATTACACAAGCTCTGTGCTACAAGATTGTGTAATATGTATCCTTCCTCCGATATATCCTTCTTCCTTGTAAATAGTAGAAATTCTGCACTATTTATCCTTCATCCTTGCAAATAGACGCTACCATTTTTCAATTGTGCGAGTCCTGGAAACATACAGGTCATTGCATTTTCCAGATGGTCATACAATAGTCCACTTTTTTTTTCTTTTTTTAAAAACTCTTTTTAGAGGCATTTTCTCACACAACCAGCACCATTGTGTTAACCTTTAACAGTCACCCCTAGAACAGAAGGTTAAAATGTCAGTACATTGAATCAAGAGACATTGTTTCTGGTTACATCCTGTTTCAGCATCACATTTGTGATTTCCCAGACACAACCGTTCCAACTTCCGATAATACGATGTCTAGGTAACTTACCATTGACGCTATTTCTAATTGGCATTCCTATATCATGCATCATCGTTCCGCACATTACTGTTATTTTCCTGACGTCTTGGGGGCGAGATTCCTTGTGGCTCTTGCGGTTGTGCAATCAGGTAGTATATATATGGTCCCCATTTGTCTCTAGATCTGGCCTTGTGGTGTGATAATTTACTATATTCCGTTTCCACATCGTTGCAGTACAGGATGTCAGCATGCCGTTGATTTAATCTCAGAGATTGCGTTCCTCCCCATACCATCACCACTGTCTCTTGGCCAGGAGTAGAAGCAGCCCAACCAGCTTCCTCATACCCTGGCGATAGGTTTGGTGTAGCCTAATGGTGAAGTCATTGGGTTGGGTTCGGTCTCTCACCTACTATCTCACTAAGTGAGACCCCACCCCAGAAAGACAAGATCATTGGACATCCCCATGCCAAGTGCAAGAAATCGGCTGCTGTGTTGTGACACCTTTCACAACTGTTCGGGGTATCTTCGAAGAATCTGTGTAGTGAGGCCAGTGTATAATAGAATTGGTGAAGGTAATGGAAGTGAATTTGTTGAAATCTGGCATTGAGAGCTACTTTCCTCGTTCCTTCCCAACAATACCTTTAGGTCTCTTCTGATATTTCACATCCTAGTGAGAGTTCCCATTTCTGTTGGGGGGAGGTGCCTGTTTTCCGTTCGGCATCAAGACACATAGCGTACATAACTGGGTCCACTCTGTTACTGTAGCCACCCTAAAGCATTTTATCAAGTATTGGGGCCACACCGGATTACTTGGGGTAAGTCAAGAATAACTGCTGTATAGAGCTTCTAAGCCTAAAATACAGAAACATGTTTAGGACTGTGAGTTCCCCTCTATTCCGCATCTCCTCTAAGGTTATGAATTGCCCATTCGGAAAAAGGTCACGAAAACAAGTCACCTTCAATCGCTTCATTAAACGCTTTTAGTGGTTCCATGTTTTCACAGAGGCAGACTTGGAGAACGTTCTTTTTCCATCCTTGCCCCCACCTTGTGGAACTCTCTTCCTCTTTTTCTATGTGAGACACCTGATCACTTGCGCTTTCGTGATGCTCTAAAAATGTTCCTTTTTTAGGCTCTCCTTTTTTGCTGCCCCTACCGGTCTCTCCTTCCCCCCTCCAACAATGCCCAGATGCCTCCAGGCCAGGATTCCTCCTTGCGCTTAAGATATTTAAATACATACCTACAAGGTGACATAGCTTTTTTCACTATTGAGCGGGAACCCAGATATATCAATGACCGGCAACTCTGGCAAGGTGATGACCTCACCTCTGGATTTATGCGGAATTTGGGTCCATGCCTTGCAGGTCAATTCCACCATGTTATCTACGCTGGACATCCTGTCAGGTGCTGTCAGAATAATCGACCATAATAGAAATGGTGTCGCTATTGCTCTCTCCACCTCTACGTGTCTTCTATCCACTTGGTCCCCAAACCAATATAGAAAGAACCCTGCTTGAGCCACGTCATACTACGTTTCAAAATCGGGCAGTGCTATACCCCCCTCATGTATTGGCGCCACCATCTTCGCCCATGAGACTCTGGCCTACTTCCCAACCTAGATTAACCGCAGCCTCATGGATCTTAGATATTGAAAATATTCTGTGGGTAGTGCCAGTGTGACATTATGGAACATGTATAAAAAACGGGGTACCAGCACCATTTTAACTAGGGAGATTCTACCATAGAGGTTAAGGGATAGATTGCTTCCCCTATCCATTGCACCCTTGGCTTGTTCCATCACTTTCTGATTATACTTGTATAAGATATTCAGGGTTTGGGCGAAATTAACCCCTAAGTACTGAGTATAGTCGATAAGCCACTGAAACCCCCACCTAGAATACTGTTTCACGCTGTCCGTTAGCGGAAAAACAACAGACTTTGTGGCATTGATTCTGAGCCTCAAAAACTCCGCAAATTCCAGTATGTCACGTATGATCGGGTCGAGATTAAGTCTAGGGTCAGTGACAAAGAGCACCATGTCGTCTCCATAGAGAGAAATCAACACTCTGTGTTTGCATAGCTGAACCCGCCTATGCAGGTGACTTTCCCTGATCACTTACATCAGTGGCTCTATTGCCAGGGCGAACAACAATGGTAGAGGGGACATCCCTGCCGGGTGCCCCTTTCCAACATTATATTGGGGGTAGGCTGACCATTCACCCCGATCTTGGCATTGGGCAATGTATACAGTAACAAGACCAATGAAATAACCTGCTATCCCATCCCCATGCTACATGACACTGCAAACATGAAGGGCCATTCTACAGAATCAAATGCCTTAGTAGCGTCTAAAGGTGCCGATATTATCGAATCGTCTTGCTGCACTACGGACATCAGCCCAAACATCCTGCGTAGTCCATAGGAAGTGGAGCGCCCCTGTATAAAGTCAGATTGATCTGCCTTTACTGTCCTCTGCATCACTGGTGCCAGCCTGGCTAGTATCTTATTATCCAGCTTAATAAGGGATATAGGCCGATAGGATGAGCAGTCGTCTAACGTTTTGTCTGGTTTGAGCAACACCCCCACCGCTGCCTAACTCAGAGAATCTGGTAATTGTCCATCCTTCAGACTTTGGTGGAACATCTGCTGTAGATAGGGGGCAAGTTTCCCTGCATAGTATTTATAAAACTGTGGCGTATATCCATCCGTCCCGGGGGATTTTCCGGATGAGAGAGATTTAATAGCCAAAAGTACCTGCTCCAAAGTTACTGGATGATCCAACCACTCCCTTTCCTCGTCTGTACACAAGTATAAAGCCACTTGTTCCAGATAATTATTTACCTCATGTTGAGAGACCTGAATTCGGGAAGAATATAGTTGACCATAAAACTGACAGAATTCTTGTACTATCTCTGAGTCTGAGAATCTCTCTGCTCCTTGTTACTCTTTTATTGACAGAACTCAATCCCTGAGGTTATCTAATCTTGCAACCCTTGCCAAAAATCTACCCGGTCTTTGCCCCTACCCATATTGTGGTACCACGGTTTTCCTAGGAGAAACTTCACTTCTCTATGTGCTAGTTCATTAAACACCAGCAGTTGTTTTTTTATCTCTGCTTGTTCTATCAGTGCTGGCATGGGTGTTCCCGTCTGTAGTCTACGTATGTGGGCCTCAGTGTTTGCAAGTTTGTTTTAATACCTCTGTTTCTCGAAATACATTCCCCCCTGACTACACATTTAAAGCTCTCCCAGAGGGCCACAGCAGATTCCACCGATCCAGGAATCATTTAAAATAATGTGCCTATTACCCTGGACAGACCCTCTCGGAACACCACATCCGTCAACCCCTCGCTTTTAAATACCCAAGGCATCCTCCCTTCCCCCGATCCATTCATTATATCACTAATAGTACTGGGGCATGGTCCAATAGTGTGTGCGCTAGGATGGACACCACTGTTACCTTACCTACTAATGTGTGAGAGACCAGGAAATCTAGCCGGGATGCCAAGTTATGGACGGAGGAGTGAAATGTGCATTCCAATGTCCCCTGGTTCGTGGTTCTCCAGACATCATTGACTTCCTACACCAAGCACATTTCCTGTAGTTGAGCCCCTTTGCCGTATCCCTAGAACACACCTGGCAGGGGGATTTTTGTCCCTCACTCTCCAAAGTCTCCAGATGGCTGCCTGGACAGGAGCACCACAGGCCGAGACACCCACATCCCCTCAGTATGATGGTCCACAGAGACTCTTTCACTGGGGCTTCCCCATCAGCAGCCTGCCAGACAGTATAGTTGCGGCCGAGCATACACTGCGCTGGGCGCATCATGATTGCGGCTGGTGTCCCCCTGCAGCTTCCCCTGCGCCTAGCCGAGTCGTCCTCTGCCTGCTCCTGTGCCAGCGTGTGAGTTTTCACAGGACAACGAAGAGGGATCTGAAGGCTCCGCCACAGCATCCCTCTGAATGTTGGTCTCAGCGGTTGTCATCTGAGTGCAGCGGAGGGTCGTCCCTCGTTCCCACAACAGCTGTGGATAGCTGTGGATAGCTGTGTATAGCTGCGGATAGTGCTTCTCAGCCACAGACCCGAGGTTGTAGGCGGTCTACTATGCAGAATGCTCCCCTGACAGCACAGGAGGACATCAACCGCCTCAGCCCCCACCTCACACCTGGCTCGCTTGGACGGGTCTGTGTCTGCTATGCAGGGCCTGTTGTCCTCTGCTGCACAGCTCCTCCGATGCCTCTGGCTCTCCTCTCAGAGCCTCACAGATCCTCAGTTTTCCTTTGATCATCCACCATAGGGTCACACATCTATCAGAGCATACTAAGAGTGTTCAGCAGTTCAGATGAGGCAATATTTAGACCAGATAGATTAGGGTCGACTGGGGGCTCAAGGGCATGCAGCCATCTTAACTTGGATATCTAGCACCCCCCCATTCAGTAGTACACTTAATGCGCTGCCCACCCCATGTACACATTAGTGTCAGGCACACACATCCAACACTAATGTAACCACAGTCTGCCAGCACAAGCACACTTCATCACAGTGGGCCTTAAAAGGACACACACACAATATCCCCTGATAGCGTTATTCAGAAACCCAGCTGGTTAGACAATAGCATTATGGGGGAACTTGGCCAACAGTACATTCAGCTGCACCAGGAATACCCCAAAATAATAATGTACTCAACAAAATCACGACGCCGTCCCAGAGTTACCCCCTTGTCACACAGCAATTCGACTTTTTGCGCTATCATAGCCAGCTCTGTTTGTCTTCTGTGGTAAATACAAACTTTCCCAACACTCAACTTCCGACCTTCACAGATGATCTTCTGACATGCTACACCCTCTCACCTCCAATCTTCACAACCTCTGTGCCTCCAAACTCCAATAATAATGTTCGAGCCTCCTCTTTCCTCTCACCTCCAACCTCTACCATCTCTGTGCCTCCAAACTCCACTGATGACCTACAAACATCCTCTAACTTCTCTCCCTCTTACTCCTCAGCCTTCTTCCTCCACCATGCTCTGCTCTTCCAACCCCAGATCGAATTTCAGCAGTCATCCGACAGCTCTCTACAGTCACCATCATTGCTGTACTTCAAAAACCCACATTCTGCTTGACTGGCGGCCCCTTTTAGATGATCTTTACCCCTCCCATGGGTGGGTTTATTTTGCAACCAGTAACAGCTCTCTGGGAAAGGGTGTGCTTGTATGCATGATTTGCAAGTTGCTCTTCCTTCCCTCGCCTGGTCTGGGGTGGGGCTTAGTGGGCCATAGACTATCTTGTAGGATGACCATCTTGAATCTCAATCAATTGCTTGCCTTTTCCACTCTTGTTTGTGGCAAAGGAGTTCTTCCCTGAGGCAATTCAGGTGATTTTGGGACTCCCACCACCTTTCAGTCCCCGTCCTTAAACCTTATCTAATAGCCTAGGATAGGTGATTTGAGCTGGGTTGCATGATTTCTTCTCTTGGTGTGCTTTCGCAGATCTGTGGACTCTGGTCCTGTTCACAAGTTGGGTTCTGTGGATCTGGACCAGGTCAGTGCATCCCAAGGACTGTGAAATTGTTTGTCAGGGGCAGATTTCTTATTTCCCTATCTCTTGAGGTTAGTTTGGCCACAATCACTTTTTTTTTGAT
Source organism: Ambystoma mexicanum (assembly GCF_040938575.1). Classification (NCBI taxonomy): domain Eukaryota; kingdom Metazoa; phylum Chordata; class Amphibia; order Caudata; family Ambystomatidae; genus Ambystoma; species Ambystoma mexicanum. The sequence goes on along the minus strand of NC_090936.1, from coordinate 142,861,673 downwards.
AAAAGGGCCACTTCCCATTTGCCCGTAGGTTGGGGTTAACTGTTGTTTGGTTTCCTTCCATTGAGGAGGAATCTGATTATGGAAGCTTTAAGTCAGTCTTAGGGTCTGGGTCATGGAACAGGTCCCTGACAAGCTGCAGGACCACAGCAGGTTTCCCCAGGAGAACCCTCATTTACCTCCTCTGGTGACACTGTGCAGATGCATGGGGAGGGTCCCCATGACCTTCAGCCACTGCAGTGCTGGGCCCCAATGCAAGGCAGGACACCTCATCACATATCTTCCCCTCTTTGCAAATCTGCTTTCAAATAACTGCAGTAAATGTTGCTCAAATAGTCTACATGTATGTATAACTGCCCCTCTCTATCGATAACTGAAAAGTTGTAAGTCCGGATGGCCAAGAACCATCACAAAACCCTCTGGTTTGTACGCTTGTTTCTGGCTAACCAGTAAGAGGCACATGATCCATGGCTAGAGTCAATTTGTGTCTGTGTATATAGTGCTTGAGTGATTCTGTTGTCCATTTGATGGCCGCGCACTCTATTTTGAGGGTTGCATACTTATGTCCTCATGGTAATATCTTTCTACTAATGAACGTCACTGGCTACTCTACCTCATTTTGGACTTGGGGCAAGACAGCCCAATCCTACTCGGGAAGTATTTGGTTGTTGTGTGAAGATTTCTTAGAAGTCCCACATAATATTGTAAGTATGCTGCAGAGTAATGGTTTCAACCTTTGGGGGGCCTCCTCGTTTGGTTAGTCCATTGTATCTTGTCAAACTTTGAACCTCTAAGTTGGTGAGGGGTCAGCCGATCCAAGAAGTCCAAAAAGAATCAGAGATAATAGCCGACCAGCCCTTGCAGTCTTGTGCATCTGCAGCCCTCTTCTTCGTCCCAGTATTTTGGGAATTGTGGGACTTGGAGTATACAATGTAAAAAAAAAGGTTTTTTCTAATGAAAGGATCAACGCCAAGTTAATTTCTTTCCTTGTTATATTCCTTAAAGGAGTAATATAAGGATTTAATGAAAAGTTCAATTTAACAGGCGAATTATGATTTTCAGAGTTTAAGTTAGTCATTTTCAAAGACTCCATTTTAATATTCCACAGAGAATCATAGGAGCTTTCATCCCTATGAATGTCAGTAATTTTACAAGGAGTTTTCTTACTTCCAACACATAACTGGTTATGATGGTTTTCACCCATATTGAGATAGTTATCCTGGGAAAATGAAAGCTTTCTCTGACAGCAGGCTATTGCATATTCCGAAATCCCAGATAGCTGTGAAGAAGACGAATACTGTGTCTCACCCAATGGAGTCCTCCTGTTGCCCTGGTGCCCATCTCCTCCCAGGTGATCCTTGTGGATAATACCTCCCTAGGGTCAGGACCAAGACGCGTCTGCCTTTCCCTGGCCACCTGGGAGGAGACTTCAGGTAGGGTCTTTGTGAAGACTGTGCAGGATTCATCACTTCAGGAATGGTGTTTTGAGGGTTTTTGGAGGAGTTGTACACGTTTGGTATCAGTAATTTCTGTAATTTCTTGGTGTTTCGTTATTTGTAGTCAAATCTGGTTCGTCTTTTTTAAAAATGTTTGTTTACTGTGTTATAGTTTGTTGTGTTGACCTTTTCCTTTCATGCCTTTTCCCTTAAGCATCGCCTTAAAACACATTTTAAAACAGTGTTCAACTCCTAATCTTTTCCCTCAAAAACACAAGAAACAAAAAAAGGTTTAAAGTTTCCCAGTTTCTTTTTGTGTGTTTGTTGTATATTGTTTTTGTATATTGCATTGTATTGTATTAGTATTGTATTGTGATAGCATTTTAGTAGTGTAGTGCTTTAGTTTTAGTAGTACTTTTGCAGAAGGATTTTCACTTGAGGCTCTGCTCTGGTTCTTTCAGGCTACTTTGTATGCACGCTTTTGGGGTCTCATGGTGTTTTCAGTGTTCACATTTGTGGCTACCCCTGTGATTCCGGCGAGATGAGGAGAGGAAGGAGCTTTGAGGAGGTTGCTGGTAAAGTGGCCAGGCCCTGCCACTTCATTGCTCTGCCAACCACCCTTTTTGCACCTTCCAGGCAGCTGCTTAAGGACTGCAGGCCAGGAAGACAGCTTTCAGGAGGCTGCTGGTCAAGTGACCAGGCCCTGCCAGTCAGTTGCTCCGTCCCGCCACCTGCTTTTGTGGCTTTTAGGCAGCTACTTAAAGCCCCTAGGCCAGCACAATGCCAACAGCTTTGTGGGGGCTGCTGGTCATGTGACCAGGCCCTGCCGCTCTGTTGCTCCTCCCGCCACCTGTTTGTGTGCCTTCCAAGCAGCTACTTATGGACTAAAGGCCAGTTCCAGGCAGGCAGCTTTGAGGAGGCAGCTGGTCACATGACCTTAGCCCCACCCACCTTGCCCTGCCCCTTCATTTCCTTTCCTAACTCTTAGTTCAAGGGTGTCTCTCTCCCAGCAGTCCAAAGGAAAGGGCAAATGAAGAAAACGGCAAGTCCTTTTTGGACCTGTCCCTTAAGGGCCCAGAACAAGAACCCCTGCTCCTCTAACATCAAGCAAGCTCCCTCATTATGTGTTTACCCCCTCTCTCCCAACAGCCCATTCCTTTCAAATCCACTCATCGCCAACCACGCAGCTCACCAGCAACATCATGGACACTGCATCACAGCAACCTTACGTGCGTCACCATAATAGACCCACCAGCATTCCATCATTCACAACTACAAGAAAATGAATGCTCACAATGTCTGCTCAGCAGACAACCGTGCAGCAGATATCACCGACCTCATCACCACACATGACTTGGATGCCATTGTCATTACTGAGAGTTGATTCACATACACCACCATCCACCTCCTAAATGTCCTCATCCCCAAAGGCTACAGCATTCTACAAGACCACCCTAACAAGATCGGCATAGGCCTCACCATCATTCACAAGGCATCATGGCCATGCACCCAACTGGACATCACCACCATTGGCTCTTTTTAAAACCTTTCCTGCCACTTTACACTCTCCCCAACGGACACACTCACTGTTCACATAATCTACAGACCACCCAAGCCCAACAACTCCTTCAACGAAGACTTCATGGACTTGGTCGCCACCATGTCTCTCAAGCATGCCAACAACATCTTCCCTGGTGACTTCAAAATCCCTTGCAACTCAGCAACTAAGTCAATGGAAGAAGATCTTAAGTCAATGGAAGAAGATCTCCACTGCCTACTCAACACTCTGAGCCTCATGTAGCACACGAAAGACTCAACTCACAGGAAATTGTAATATTCTCGACCTCAACATCATGGCCCTGCCCACCCATCATCACAGCTCTCCAATCCGGCTCGACTAGTCGGACCGTCTGGAAATGCCCATTGACATCAGTCACTCCACACAAGTCAAGCAAACACATTGGAAACCCTGTAAACATGCCTTCAGATCATTCAAGAACTTCCCAGTGGAGACTCTCACGGAATACCTTGCTAAACTCCACTTCCCATGAGCTGATTCACTTCAGACGATCCAGGGCTGGCACTTGTTCCTCCAAGAACTTAACACTACGCTCACAACCAACATCAGCCGCCATGCCCCAGTGAAACAGCATACCATCACGCCTAAAACCTCTGCACTCTGGTAGACTCAAGAACTCAACTTTAACAAATGAACCATCAGAAAATGACTGCTCACCACTGTCAAGGCCAACTACCACCAAAACACCATTGCCAAGGCCAACATAGCCCTCTTCAAAGCCACCGAGCACTGCATCAACCCTCTGTCTGACCCACCTGTACCGCACTCCACTGTGAAATGTACTGCCATCAACTCTTTCTTCAGCAATATAATCAGCACGATCCACCAACACATGGATGCCATCGCTACATCTGACAGCACACTAAACATCTCATCTATAAAAAAACACCACTACCTTGACAACTTTTAACACACTCACTATGGAAGCCCTCACTGCCATTTTAGCATCCGTCAAGGCCACATTGTATGCGAACAACCTCCTCCCTGCCTCTGTATTCAAGACCCTTCTGACTGAAACACTTCTCCATTAGCTGACAATCATCAACATCTCCCTAACGTAAGCTAACTCAAGGCACCTTCCCCTCGATCCCCAAGACCGGGCAAATCCTCCTGCTTCTCAAGAAATCAACACGGAACCCATATGACCTCAGCAACTACCCCCATCACCCATCTTCCCTTTCTAGGAACAATCCTTGAGAAAGCAGTAGCCATGCAACTCCTCCAACACATCAAAGTCAACAGCCTCATCCAGTCCTACCAATCTGGCTTCAGGCCTAGATACAGCACTGAAAGAAGTTACCTTCAAGGTGATCAACAATGCCCTTAAAATCCTTGATGATGGCCATCCTTGCTTCCAGGTTCTCCTGACCTCTCACCAGCACTTGATACAGTAGACCACCAGCCACTTACCGACAATCTGCATTGCCTCATGGGGATCAATTAGATTTTGCTCAGCTGGTTTAAACCATACCTTGCTAATCGACACTAGTTTGTACAAATGGATTCTTCCAGATGACCAACTCTACCCATCTCCCATGAAGTCCTGCAAGGATCCATCCACTCCGCTGTGATCTTCAATCATTACATTGAGCTGCTTGGAACCCTCCCCGTTCCATACAACATTCAAATCCACTAATACGCAGATGACACACAGCTCTACGTCAAGATGTCCTCTATTGAAGACATCCCCAGGTTCAAGCCCTGCCTCTCATTGATCCGTTTGTGGATGTCCAGTACTTACCTGAAGCTCAACCCCTCCAGGACTGAATTCTTAGTGCTGACCAACAACACTGAACACTCGGACATCCAGACCTGGATCGCTGCTATGCACCTCGAGGGCTTCCCATGCCAGCTGGCCACTTGCGCCAAGTCTCTTGATATCGAGAGATAGCTCTCCTTCAAACAGCACATAGCAAGGAAGAAAACAAATGGCTTAGTAACAACTTTGTCTCCTGCAGAAAATCAAACCTTTCATCTGAGAAGTCAAGTCAAACTCAGAGCTGCTGTCCAAGCCTTGGTCCTCTCCCAACTAGATGGTAGCAATGCCATTTTGGAAGGCCTTCTGGTGACTACCCTAGCTTCCTTGAGATTTCTCCTGCATCCTGCAGCACGACTCATCAAAGGACTCCGTAAATTCAACCACATCACCCCGACCACCATCAAACTGCACTGGCTCAGGTTGCAAACCTGTATCATCCTGAAGTCCCCAAGCTACCTCACTGAGAAACTCAGCATCTCCGTAGGTCTACAATCCACCAGAAGTAAGGACATGAACCCTGTAAGAAACAGAAGACAGGCCTTCTCTTTCTATGCCCCAAAACTCTGGAACCTCCTCCACATCAACATCTGACTCGCCCCCTCACTTCTACAGTTCAGAAAGGCACCCAAGACCCTCCTCTTCAAGGAATGGCTCCTCCCTAACACCTCAGTGCATACACCGTCCACTCCCCACCATACGTGAGACTGGCTGGTCTGATCCCCACTGTTTCCTCCCCTGGGTACGTTTAGAGTCATAGTTGACAATTGTGCCCACTCCCCCGTTGTTAGATCCCCAATCCCTTGTTTGTCTGCTCTCTAACCTTGTTCTACCCTCTATTATTGTAAAGCATTCCGTTGCTGCTCTAGGTGCGGACCCAATAAATAAAATAATAATAATAATAATAATAATAATAATAATAATAATAATAATAATAATAAAATTAAATGATATTTTATTTATATCGTGCTCGTACACAAGTGTTGCAGAGTGCGAACATGCAAAAAGGGAGGGGTACAAGGTAGAACAAAAAAAAAAGAAAACTGCGATCTTACTAGGCCCAGTGATATGGAAGGGGTGGGGGAAATGGAAAGTGCGGAGCAGAGGAGAGAAAACAGAAATACATATTAAATAAACAAACAAACAAATAAATAAATAAATAAATAAATGCGATAAACCATGATAGTGCAGCCAGCAAGTGGCAGGTGACAGGTGGTATATCTGATAAGTGCAGAAGAAGTGGGAGGGGAACTGTATGGGTACAGATACAAAACCCCAGTGCCCAGCGTGGCCTGGAGGCATTGCAGGAGGGTGGCAGGATGAGCAGGTACCTGGGCCCGAATGACAGAGGGTGACCAGGTGCACGATGGCAAGAGAAGAAACAGATCAACAAGGGAGAAGGGGGGGGCAAAGGCAGAGGTAAAGAGGAAGGACTTGAGATGCTTCCAGAACGTGAGATGGTTTTCCTCAAATCTCAAGATGGCCGGGAGGCTGTTCCAAAGGGAGGCACCAGCCGAAGACAGAGATCTACCCCAGCTCGTTTATTTGCAAAACGACTAACCCTGAGGCAGTTAGAAGGAGAGGAGCGAATGGGCTCGAGAGGGGAGGTATTTACGGAGGGATGATAATAATAATATTCAAGCAGGGAGTCTGGGGAGTGTGAGGAGTACCTACATTTCTACCCATTACGATGTCTGAGGTGGTGGAAAGCATGTGCTATTTGTGGGTGCCAGTTCAGGGGCCCATGCCACACAGCCGTCACAATCCTTCAAGTTTGGTGGGGAGACTGAGGCATTCCGGAGGCCAACGCAGTGGAAGAAGGGGAAGGGTCATCAAAGGAGGACCCGTCAAGAGGTAGCATCGAGTGAAGGTAGAGATGGCAGCATATAGACACCACACAGAAGCAACAGAGGTTTGGGAAGCAGCAGGCAGGGTCTCATGTGGACACCTCTACAGAGGCAATAAAGGGCTTAATGTGGGCTGCTCCAAAGAGGCAGAGGAGGTGTGGTATCATGTAGACACCCACACATATGTAATGTGTGCAACGAGGCTACAACCAACAAGACTCAAGTAAACAAAAGAAAACTACTTACTTACTAGTAAACCTGTACTGGAACCCCAAAGAATGTGCACAGAGCACTTTCTACTGAAAATCGAAAATATTCTGAAAGTTGCTCTATCAAACGACCAAATTGATAGCACAATCATTTGCGGCGATTTAAACGTCTAGATCATGGACAATGAATCCGAAAACTCCCAATCAAAATCAAACATCTCACAATTGCCAGAAAACTCCCTAGAAAGAGGAAAGAAATGGGCGAACCTGATGGACTCCTTTGACCTTCATAATGCCCACTTCTTGGGCAAAGTTCCTCACCCGGTCCTCCCCACATGGGAGTTAGCAGGAAGGCACGCTACCCTAGACCACGTCTATCTTTCTAGAAACCTCTTGCCACAGGTCACAGGTTTCGAGATCTTTAGAACACGCAACAGTGACCATAATCTCATGAAAAGGACGTGGACAGCTCCCAGCCTCGAAGTCCATGAAAGTTTGAGCGCCCTGAGAACGACCAACATTGAGACCTACGCCAACTCCACACGTCTAAGGCTGAAAGGTTCACTCATTACGACACTAATTACAAATTACCATCAAGAAAAAGCTCTGGACAACGCAAAAGAGGCAGGCAGCCTCACAGACTATTGCCCGCTACTACAACCATACCAGATTCAGAAAACGGGTAACCGAAATAAAGTGAAGACTCACCACCACAATAACTTGACACTTAGAGAAAAAAGGCTGGAGATGAGACGAGCCACAAGAAAGGCCAGACGTTTTCCTTCATCCACTAACAGAGAAACAGCTCGGACTGTCACAAACGCCTACAAAAACTGGCTAAAAGGCTTTAAACTACAGCTATATCAAGATGACTCTGAGCAAATGCTGCGAGTACTGGCTGGCAAGCAAACAAAGGCTTTTTGGTCATTGATTAACACAAAAAATTCATCAAGTGAGGACGCTTTATCATCCAGCGTTCCAGAAGAAGCCTGGATCGCTCACTTTTCCACCCTCTTCGGCCCACCCGATAAGGGGGTGGAACCTGGCAAACACCGAAGTACCCATTGGGACATTGATCCTGACCCTGCTTGCATCGAATCCAAAATCAAGAAATTAAAATCATCACGAGCACCCGGCCCTGAAGGCCTGTCAAACATGGACTTAAAATCAAACCCAGCAAGCTGGTCTATCTTGATAGCTGAAATCTTTGAATCGTGTACGACAACCAGATCCATTCCGATGTCGTGGAAGACAGCAAATGTCTTGCCAATTTACAAGTCAGGTGACAGATGTGATCCGAACAACTATTGCCCGATAGCACTCCTTGACTGCATCGGAAAACTCTTTGGATCCTTCCTACTCGACAGCTTCAAAACCTGGGTGCCATCTTCAGAAGGGTGGGACAATTTCCAAACTGGCTTCAGAAAAAACCTCAGTACCATGGCAAACAAATTCACCATCAACATCCTCAAGGCCAGAGTCCAGGAAGGGGCACCCCCCTTGTGCCTGGCTTTTATCGACTTGTCCAAAGCATTCGATAAAGTAAACAGAGAGAAGCTATGGACAAAACTTACCAACTGGAACTGTCCCCCCTCCTTGCTGGATCCTATTCAAGAACTTTACTCTGAAACATCCATGAGAGTGCGACTTAATGGCACAGGGCTACTCTCCTCTTCAATTGGTACAACCTGTGGAGTAAAGCAGGGTTGCCCTCTGGCACCAGCACTTTCCAATGCCTACACTGGCGACTACCAACACGCCAAAAGGAATGAAAAAGCTTTCCCCCCTTCTTTAGGGTCTGAAAAAGTCAGCAGGCTGCTCTATGCAGACGGTATCATCTTAATCGATCAAACAAAGATAGGGCTCCAGCAAAAACTGGACAATCCGATGGAATACCTGCAAACCAATGACCTGGAAAGCAACGCCTTGAAAACTAAAATGATGCGACTGACAAAAACGGACAAACGAAAAGCTCCAGAGGCATGGTTCTTCAATAACATCTGCCTCGAAGAGGTGGAATCTTTCAGATACCTGGGCACCATGTTTAGCAACAAAATGAATGAGCAATCAATGATAGACCTCCTGATCAACAAAAACAAAACCTTGACAAATCAACTGATCATTATGGACAAAAAATGTGGTCGCTTTTCAGTTAAGGCGGCAACCAACTTTTACAGGATGAAAGCGGTTCCAGCGCTTATTTAAGGCGTGACGGCCATGTTTGGCATTTCAGATTCTATTTGGCCGAAATTGGAGGGTTCCCTTTGGAAAAAAGTCCTCCAACTACCAACCTCTACCCCAATAACTCTGATAAGACGAGAACTCGGTCTTACCTCACTCGAAGGCACAATATCCCTTAACAGCTTGATGTTCTACAGAGAAGTGAGATCATCTGTGGAGAAAATCTACACACTGATCCAAGAAGAAATCGAGAAAGGCTCAAACAAAATGCTCAAAACCTGGATAGATAAAAACCAAACTCTCCTAAAATCAATAGGTAGTTCAGAGAACAAGCTGCTGGGCATTCTGGAAAAAACGGCAAAAAAATTGAAAGAAGCAGACTGGTGCGAGACCCAACAGAAAGCTCTGAAGTACAAATCTGCGGCCCATCTCCCACCTTTTGCCCAAATAATAAACAAGCCCATCAGCTACCTATTGAAATTTCCCAATAAGACCTTTCCCTCGACTTTCTTGAGAGCAAGACTGAACATCTTAAAAACTAATGAGGTCTTGAAAACCCGAGGCAAATCCACGTCTGACTCCTGCCGTTTCTGCCTGAATCAAGAATCAAAGGAGAGCCTAAAACACCTGATTCTCCATTGCCCAGGAACCACTGGCAACAGAGAAACCCATCTAGGTCACCTCTATTCAAAATTCTCAAGAATGGATGAGGACTACTGGTGTTCATAATTGATGAATGGGCTAAATCGAAGACCAGTAATCGCTGTGGTAAACTTTTTGCACAGTTTGAACTTGGACGTTATTTGTCAATGATCAGAAATACCTGGAAAGGACTTAGCCCTTTGATAAGCAACTGGAAATCTAACTTGGGAAAAAAAGGGATTGTTTTCTTCTTTTTGTAAAAACTGTTAATTCAGTTAACACATTAAAAAAGAAAATGTGTGCAATGTGTTGGAAAAGCGGGAGGGCATGTTCCACATGTTGGAGGAGGGGGTGACTGGTGCAAGCATCGTGGTGGAGGAGTTTGGGGCTGCTCCTGTCAGGCAAGTGTGCGGCAAGGAGGGGGAAGTAGTCTCCACATATTAAGGTAAGAGTGAAAGTGAAGAGCAGGGGAATGTTCAAAGGGTGAGGCTTAAGCGGGGGAACAGTTTATAGAAGTACCACAGCAGTGGGAAACAAATCTGAGGGTTAGGAGGAAGAGTGGGCAGAGGAGGAGCTAGTGGAAAAGTAGTATGGCCTATTTCTGCTTGGGCAAACCATGTACAAGCGTATCACACAGAGTAGCCACCCCAACCACCCTACAGAGTTCACATGGTCCTAGGTGTGGGACTCTTACTCACTGCCAACAGCGAAGGCCCTCATGGGGAGGAGCCTGGGGCCTTCTGCACAGGAAAGATCTGACGAAAGAAGTTAAAGCAGGGGCAAAAGAGGAAGGGAAAGGGACATGCTCTGCGGACATAAGTCACCACAGTGCTCACTGATGGCGTAAGCAGGTTCTCCCAGGCACAAGTCTTTTGTTTCCACTGAGGCCTTTAGCAACCATGTAGCCATCACTGCCCTCTCCAGCAGGGTGAGGAGGGGGAGAGGGTCTTAGCATATCCTAGGGCCAGTGTGCTGCATGGTGGTCACATCGGACAGACAAGGCCCAAACTACAGCACCCATCCAGAATTGTAATTGTAATCGTCATTTATATAATGCCCTTTCCCCCAGTATGCCCAATTGGTGCCAGTGGCATGGGTATCTGTGGCTAATGGCAGGTCCTTGTTGCTACCACCACCCTTAGAAGTGGTTTGAGGCTGTCTGCCACTGGCAGCACAGGTGTTTGGGCAGAATTCTCTACGCTACATAATGAGGCATGGTGGATCCTATCCCCTTTATTGCAGGCAGTCCATTAGCAGGGGATACCGGAAGGTGTAATGGTGGTGGACAACCAAAGGGGCACATGGAGCTCCACAAACCTTCACTCCTGTAGGGTCTTTTGCAGGGGGGTGGGATGAGCTAGTCATGGTGGGTGGGGACGATGGTCTCATAGGGTGACTCTCCAATTGCAAAAGTGTGAGCAGTCTGTGCGAGAGCTGAAGAGATTTAGGCAATTCTCTGTGGGAGAGCCTGAGAACCTTAGTAGCAGCTACACCCAGTTAAATAGCCTAAGGGCCATAGCAGGTGTTTGCACAATGAGAAACAGCCGAGAACCTCTCTGGGAGGCTCCACCTTGTGAAAGAGCCTGAGAACCTTAATGGGTGCTTGTGCCTTGCAGAAGAGATCCTTGGTTGGCTGTTGTCACAATGCCTCAACTCTCAAAGAAAGTTCAAGGATTTGTATTAGAATTTCTTTAAAAGGGCTCACTAGTGACCGTTCTTCCCTTTCTTTCGTCTCCCATGGGATTTTCCCTCCCTAGCCGAGGCATCACTAAAACCCCAAAGGTGTCGCTAGAGCTCAATAACCCCTTCTATGTAAAATCTGACTTAATGGTTGTGACTTAATGGTTGTGACTTAATGGTTGTGACTCCTTCTCTCCTTCTGGGAATTCCTCGGGGGCCACTGTCTGGTTTATTTTGAGCGTCTGTATTGCCAGTGGGATGTGCGTTTTGTTGCCTAGGTGCTTCGCTTACTGCCGCCTCCCTCTCGAGTGAGCTGCTTGTTTGGGTTTTCACAGCTAGACATCCTTGCATGTGTGGTTCTATGAAACAAGAGAAAGATCACTGGTGAGCATTGTGCATAACAAGTATGGAGCAAGAGTCAATGGTACTTGACATATTCAGCCAGGCACATGTAGAAGGGACAGGCACAGGGGCCCTCTCACACTCCACCTCTGGGGCAGGAATGGCTCTGAGAAACCCTGTGGTCAGCTTCCTCCTCCGGGTTGAGAGGATGTCCCAAAGGGCCAGGTCCCTAACCCTCTTAGATAGCACGATACGAAAGAGTGTGAGAACGTTCATGGGTGGATGTGCCCTGTGAAAGAGTCAGAGAACCGCAGTGGATGATAGCGCAATGTGAATGAGCAAGAAAACGGTCAATTTTATTTTTTTTTATTTATTTTTTTTATTGATTTAGTTGCATTTTTTTTTGTTACAACTTTTCAATTAACATGACATAACAGCACAATCTGAACATGATAAATTAAAATAATGTAAAAACAACTTAATTTCATTTCTCAGAAGATCATTCAAAATGTACAACCAGTAAATACAATAAGTATAAAGCACTCTAGTATTCACAAATGACCAGAATATCATCGAAGAAAAGGACACTGTATCTAAAATTTTTATCATACTCAATTCGAATAAAAAGATTCAATCATGTATTCATGAGTTTACCCTGATCTAGATTTAAGGAAAGAAGACAATTTACAGTGGTTATCTGGATTTTCAAGTCTGACGAGCCAAAAATGCGGTCCCAACAAGCATCCGAATCATACATTGCAAATCTAGGGCAATATTTATGAAAATGCAGTTGTCGCTGACCAAACAAACTAGGACATGTAGTGATTAAATGTGCTAAGGTTTCTGGAGTTTTGGTTTTTTGACAGAACCGACAAAAATTTTGAAGTGGTCCTATAAGCTGGCGCGTACAAAGGAGATCTCTTGTTTCCCATATATGTAGCCGGAAACGGAGAATTAAATTTCTATATTTCAAAGAAGGAGCTCTTCATAAATATGATTGTGTAATGCTTCTTTTATGTGGTGGAAAGCGAAAGCTCGAGGCGTGTTTATAAGTAAGACATTTCTGATGGTTCATAATCCAGGAGGTCTGATGGATTTTTAATTTAGCCTTATCCGGATTTTGCAGAAGAGTTTCGAATGAGATATCTGCCTCTGCTAAGATCTTATATACTGCTGACAGCCATCTTTGGATAAAGAAGTGATCTGTCGTAAAGATGTAGGTCGACAATACCTTAAGTAGATTGTCTATCTTAGATGATATTAAACATTTTCTGAAAAAAGAACATTGTTTCCAGTTAAGGTGTGCAGATAGTGAAGAGAGACCCAATTCATAACGCAACCACGAAATGGGGATACACTGGGGCAGATGCAGTACATGCTTCCAAAATTTGCCCTCCCATTTATCAAGAGTAGTAGATGGTATAGGAGGTCCAGCTTCCAAGCCGTACAAAACTGTGGGAATAACTTTCATGTTCCAAAATGTTAAAGCCGGGATCATAGAGAATTTTCCAAGTTTTGCAAGGAGAATCCGTGATTGTGATATCGCTGTTAGTAATTTAACTTTGATTTGAGCCATATGTTTCAGTGGATGGAGTGAGGCTTCGAAAATAATACCTAAATAGGTATACGACGAGACCAAAGACAAAGAAGTGTTATTATCAATCAACCAATGTTTGCGAGTGTGAAGGCCAGAATGTGGGTTGAACATCAAGACTTCAGTCTTTGAGGAGTTCATTTTTAAATCGTTCTCTGCGACATAGAGGTCTAATGCTGATAAAAGTTTTTGTAAACCATTGGGGGTCTTTGAGATGAGGACAATATCATCAGCATAAAACAATGCTTTTATGGGAATACCATTAATTTTCGGAGAATCTGATTGAATAGGTTCAAAGGTATATTTGATGTCTTGGATATAGTAATTGAAAATGGCTGCCGCCAGCAAACAGCCTTGTTTAAGGCCGCGTGAGGTGGGAATCGGGTGGGAGAGTAGACCATTCAATGTCAATCTAACCTGAACCGTAGTGGCAGAATGAAAATGATAAATGAGGTCGGTAATAGAGGGGGGACATTTGTCATGAATTAGTTTAGACATAAGTTTGACTCTAGAAATTGAGTCAAATGCAGAATGCAGGTCCACGAAAGCAAAGTAGATCTGTTGTTTTTGAATGTGACACAGAGATTTAATAGAGTTTAAAAGAAACAAATTAACAGCTGTGCCCATTCCTGCAACGAAACCTGACTGAAACGGATTACGATGGAAATGGGTTAATGTCCATGCCGAAAACTGCAGCAACAGAAACTTTGCAAAAATCTTACTTGGAGAGTCAAGGAGCGCAATGGGGCGATAATTCGCAGGAAGTGAACGGTCTCCCTTTTTGTAAATTGGCACGAGAATGGACGTGTGCCATGAAGAAGGGAGAGTTCGAGTGGTCAGGATGTTTTGAAATAACAAAAAGAGAATTTTGGCCCAATGGTTTATGTTAGATTTAAGCATTAAATTGCTGATACCATCGGGTCCTGCAGCTCTCAAGCTTTTAGCCAATTTTATATAATGAATAATTGTTTCCAATTCACAATTCAGAGACCAATGCGAGGTGGACTGCATTTGATATTTAAACATACTGAACGCTGGATCGAAATATAATATACAGAAGTGTTGGACCCATTGCGCTTCTTGCACTCCATTGGCTTGTGCCTCTAATTGTTGATTACAATGTTTATGCTTAAGTAGTTTCCAAGTACCTGCAGAATTCTTTGTAGCTAAAGTATTCAGCATTCGCTCACTGTCTTGTTGGAATAGCAAGGCTCTATGCCCACGGACCCAGTTGGTATAGCGGGTTTTTGCCTGCCTTGCGAGGGTAAACCGAGAGCTTGAAGACAAGGAAAGCAAAAATTTGCGTTCCTGCCTATAACTTATCCTTCTATGATGTAAATCATGATCAAAAGAGTGTAAATGAGTAGTCGACCTCTGTTTAGAGATAAGAATATAATTCTGGAATTGTTGTAGAAGGTGTGTATATTCAATCTTAGAATTAGAATTGGAAGCCATAGATGGATCAAGTGATTGTTTTAGCGTCCAAAACATTCTAGAGGACAGTGTGATGCGATTGCCAGTGGAATTGATAACAAGATGTTGGACGGACCTTCTAGTATAAGAAGGCACTATAGCCAGGGGTCTTAGGAAATGTAATGTCAGAAACTTGTGGTCACTGTACAACTGAGAAGTGATGTTTAGTGAAGTGATTTTGTCAAACAAATTTGCGTCAGTATATATGTAATCAATTGTACTGGAGCTTGAATCCCGGCACCAAGTTGTTGAAGCAGGAAGATCCCCAGGCACAGCTCCGTTAATCATCATGAAGTTATTATGAGACATAAAGGTAGTCCAAGTTGAAACCTCCTGAGCAGTAGATTGAGAAGTGGGGTTAAAACAATCAAGATTAAGATCACAAGGAGAAGAATGGCAGTGACATCAGATGCCTGAGAAACTATTTCAAGCATGTAGGAGAGTTCTCTGAGAAATGAATTTAGAGACAGTTTTGCCGGGTTCCGGTATATGTTAAAGATGGCCATATTACCTCCACATCCAATTACTCTAACTAATTGAATATAGATGTCGAAGGCACACCATGGTACTATTTCTAAATCAGCAGATTGTTTGACTGCTACTAGGAGGCCCGACATTGGATGGCCTCTCTCGCCTCTCACAGCCGAAATAAGTGCGGTTGCATAGTTGTCCCAAACAGGAGGGGTTAGAAACCATGTTTCCTGAAAAGCCAGTATATCATAAGAGTGAGTAAACACATCAATAGCATGTTGTAGATGAACATAGCCTCTGGTATTCCAACAACCTAGTGAAAAGAAACGATGAACCGGAGTAGCTTGAAGTTATAAATTATGACAGCCCTTTTTGGAAGATTGGTATACTCGTGTGGTTTGAAGGGATTTACCTGAATCAGCAGCAGATAGATTTGTAGGTGAGAACAAAGATTGTGATCGGTCAGGGTCCTGAGAGATGAGAAATCCCATCTCAAACAATATCAGCTTAGCATTCTAAAGCAATTTCGCCACAGTAGCTGAAGGAATCCATAGACGGACAATGGTGAAGTCAACATCAGCAATAAATTCCACCAGGTCAATATCAGTTGACGAAATGTGTTCCAAAGTATGAACATCATTCAGAATATTTAAAACACACTGCCTATTGAGATTATACAATGGGTGGGAGCCACCACGACATTTCATAATTAATGAATAGCCGTTTGGGGCACGTAAATTAGAATTTTGAGATAAAGTTTTAGGAAGTGCTTTGCTGAGATTCATATTTTTGGAGGAGTGCAAAGAGGCAGGGCGAGGAAGGGGGTGATAGTTCAGCGTTGGCGGTGCAGGAATAGTGGCAGACCAGGGGTGGGAAGTGGGAAAAATTCGGGATAGGTCCTGTGGTACAGTTGAGTGATGGGAGACAGGTAGAGAAGAGCCAGGGCGTATATCACTTTGGGCCTGAGTAGTGGCAAGCGCATTGTTATTGGAAGCCCAATATATGAAGCACCGTGGATTTCCAAAAAGGTGTTCATTAAAGATTTAAGCTGGGAGGTCATCAAATCAGGATAAAGTAAGAACCACACGGCATGTTATTAGGAGCTTGATGTTGAACTGGGACAGAAGGTAACAAGGAAACTGGCGGAGGTGGCATCACGCCTATAGGCGCCGTTCTGAAGGGATTGTTGTTTGGAGCCTGGGGAGCCGCAACAGTAGGCTGAGTAGAAGCAGAAGTAGGCGAAATAGACTGATTTTTCAAGGAGTGATATTCATCAATAACATTTTTGATGAGAGTAATTTTTGCAGTAGATGAGGTGTCAAGGCAGGGTATGGGACTAGAGTTGATCAGAGCAGGCAACAAGGTTGTGGAGGAAGAGGCAACCTGTGAACATGCAGGGGGCACCTCAACAGTTGAGTGATGGGAGACAGATAGAGAAGAGCCAGGGCGTAGATCACTTTGGGCGTGAGTAGTGGCAAGCGCATTGTTATTGGAAGCCCCAATATATGAAGCACTGTGGGTGTCCAAAAAGGTGTTCATTAAAGATTTAAGCTGGGAGGTCATCAAATCACGATTCTGTAAAGTAGAGCCACACGGCATGTTATTAGGGGCTTGATGTTGAGCTGGGACAGAAGGTAGCGAGGAAACTGGCGGAGGTGGCATCACGCCTATAGGCGCCGTTCTGAAGGGATTGTTGTTTGGAGCCTGGGGAGCCGCAACAGTAGGCTGAGTAGAAGCAGAAGTAGGAGAAATAGACTGATTTTTCAGGGAGAGATATTCATCAATAGCATTTTTGATGAGAGTAATTTTTGCAGTAGATGAGGTGTCAAGGCAGGGTATGGGACCAGAGTTGATCAGAGCAGGCAACAAGGTTGTGGAGGAAGAGACAACCTCTGAACATGCAGGGGGCACCGAAAGTTCCAGGGTATTAATTAGATTATGTAAAGGAGAGTAATGAATGTTGTTAAGGGAAGGTAAACTGCCACTGGGGCCACTCTTATCAATTTGGCACGCTGGCTTAGGTTGAATGTTGGGTGGAGCCTGAGGGCAACTTGAAGATGGAGGTTTAAAGAAAGAGGCTATGGAGTTCTTCGGAAGCTTGGGGGCAAGCATGTTTTTAGATTTTTTGATTTGAGATTGCCTAAGTGGCACTTTCTTTTTTCTTTGCCGTTTGCCTTTTAAAGGCTCCTGAACGACGTCGGGACAAGACACGGGAGGGTTACTAATAGGCAGAGTTGGTTGTGTAGTCTCAATTGACACCGACTCGGGGATCACAGGGGGTAGTTTTTCTTGAGACGAGGAAATGTTCTCCCAAGAAGAATCACTAACCACAATGGCTTCGTTGGCAGGATCAGCCTCAATGGGGCGAATGATTTCCTCAAATGAGGGGACAGTTGGAAAAGGTCTCAGCTGAGTAGAGGCAGGATGAAAAGGAGCTTGAAAAGGGGATACATTAGCATTTGGCTTCGAATTTAGGGAAATTATCCAATCATACATAGTGTCAATCTGCTGCGATTGGGTAGAAATTGTATCATCCAGGCGTTCAAACAGTTTATAAAGGCTTAACACAGTTGTATTTAATGCAGCAAGCGTGATTTCAAGCATAGTGGGTAGGGAAATAGTCGCTGAGGCCGGCGAAGAGGGTTGAGGCTGTGCACGTGGGGTCGGATGCGCATAGAGGGAAGTATCACTTGGAACATTACTGATAGTTGAGATTTCATGTGGCTGAACTGAATCATGGATGCTTGCCACGGAAATTGGAGACTGAGGTGGATTAGTATAAGAAGAGCTAGTCTCCTTATTTACGGGAGTGAAGCATTTGTAAATAGTATCTAAAGTAGAGATTGCTGGGAGCACATGCGGTTTGAAACGATGAGGTTCAGCAGCAAGCAAAGTCGAGTCAGACACAAGTTGTGGCATTGGAGCTATTGGAGACCCAGCTGCCCATTGGCGATGGCCAGCAGCACGGCACGGAACATGCGCCATATGTTGGCGGGATCCGAACGTACCGTGCACTGGGGTTGTAGGTTGACAAAAGGATGTGCGAATGTGGTTGCGTTCCATGACAATTGAGTCAAGGATTGACATTGAAGAATTAGCAGAGGGTCTCTGTTGTAATTGCAATAGGGGAGCAGGTAGTGGCTGCAACCTACGAAGCGCACAGAAATTATTCAACACAGAGTTTGTCAAATTAGCAGCAATTACAGAGTCGTCAGGCATGCCTACTTTAAGGGATTGCAAATGAGTAAACATAGTGAATTGTACAAAACTTGGGAAAAAGAGAACAAATAAAAAAAAAAAAAAAAAAATAAATAAGGTAAATGGGGCAGTGTGCCCACAGCGCCCTCAACACCCGTGGACAGCCGTAGACAGCCCTTGACAAACAGCGCTTCTCAAAAAGCGCGCGCGCATAAAGCGCGGGTTTGCAGGGTTAAATGGATTATGGGATAGTAGGGTGGAGCCACGGGGCTCGAGAAAAAAAAAAAAAAAAAAAAGCAGAAAGCAGTCCCTTCTTTGTTTCTGTTCTCTTTTCTAGGAAGAGAGAAAAGTTGCATCAGAAAAAACGCCAAACAGTCTATTTCCAGCTTGCATAGATCGTATCAGCAACAAAGTCCATACCTTTTAAAGTCAAGAGAAGAATGCAGCAGGAAGGCACAACAGGCAGCAATCCTCAGCAGGGCAGCGGGTCCAGCCGTAGACAGCCCTTGACAAACAGCGCTTCCCAAACAGCGCGCACGCATAAAGCGCGGGTTTGCAGGGTTAAATGGATTATGGGATAGAAGGGTGGAGCCACGGGGCTCGAGAAAAAAAAAAAAAGCAGAAAGCAGTCCCTTCTTTGTTTCTGTTCTCTTTTCCTTTAAAGTCAAGAGAAGAATGCAGCAGGAAGGCACAACAGGCAGCAATCCTCAGCAGGGCAGCGGGTCCAGCCGTAGACAGCCCTTGACAAACAGCGCTTCGCAGAAAACGGTCAATTCTTCAACATGCAGCATTGCAGAGATTCTCCTGCAGCTACAGGAAATATAGCGTGTTGAACTAAACACTCACTTAGATTGCACACTTGTGAGAAGCATCTTTGCTATTCTCCAATAACATATACAAGTGCCGCTGACCAGGCAAGCGGTTCCGACACTGTAATAGGTAATTATCCTTTGTTAGAGGCAAAGTGATGGTCTGCTGTCTGCTCCTATTGATGACCCATCTGTATTAAAGATGTCTGCATTCATGAGCAGGGTGCCTCACACATTCTCATACTGCTACCAAATCTTTCAACATTTTTGAGTGATGTATTGCCGATTGATGCCGTCATTCTTGAGCTTGACATGCTCTGTGTACTTCGCAAAATGTGGGCTTGCTGGTGTTCTTTCTGCTGCAGGTGTTCTTTCTCTAATTGATGCTGCAATTACTTGAGCAGACCATTTTTGCACATTTGCACAATTTTCTTTCCTTGTGATGTGTGCTGTGTCTTCTTTCCTCGACCAAAACATGCAGATGAAATGTAGCCACTTTTACTATGAAACATAGTCCACAAAGGAATCCAGCAGGCACTCAAATTTTTCCTTTAAATTCAACTACCCATGGATCACCATGCTAGCCTTATAGCAGGTTCTTCACCATCTTGGCTGTTTGAGCATCACTTTCCAAGGTATTGGATCCGTCATGTTGGCCAGGTTTAGCTCAAGGAGATACACCAGGGGACGAACCTCACTCTGAGATTCAATGTGAAGTCTGACTTGCTTGTTGGCCTTCTGAATAGGTTGCAGAATGGAGAGGACACAGGATAGCAACTGCCACTGACACAGTGATATAAATGCCCCGTCCAGATCTCTGCTGGGAGTGTTGCAGATATCTGTGATGGCATTGCTGTGCTCATGTTGACCTTTCAGCATGTGTAAAATAGAGTTCCAATGGGTGGCCAATGAGGTCTTGGGGTAGTGCAATGACAACTTGTGGAGCACTAGCAATTGCTGCAATGCATTTTGGGCATGGTAAACGTCTGGGCCGCAGATACCATTTCTTTCACTGGTTCACAATTGCGTGTAACCACCAGTTGAAGGACTTGCATGATACGCACATTGTCTTGCCAATTAGTAAGGTGTCAAGGTCATTAGATCCATTTTCTGCTTTAAAAAGGCCCAAATGGAAACTATGAGGCCTTAGCCACTTCCAGATGCAAACTCGCCTGCCTCTTCTGACCGGAAACCCATACAGGCACAACTTTACCTAGTGCTCAATTGCATACACTTGCTGCCCCCTTAAATAATACCAGGAACCCTCTTTGTTATAAGAGAAAGAAAAGGCCATCCAGTATTCTGTGACTGGCATATGGCCCATGCTCTGATCACTGTTCCACATTTCGATGCTGAAGTGGACTTGTTGCCCACAGACCTCTTTAGTTCTCTCCCTACTATTTCCATACCCTTGTTGTACAACTCCTGTATGGCTTTGCAAGGGACAAACAAAGCATCCAGAAAACATCCCAGCTGTGATCGCCTTTTCCCATAAATTGGCAGAATCCAGGATTTTCTCCCACTCACGGAGTAGGGCAAGAGAGTTATTTCCAACATTATAGATGAGTTACCATCAAGCAGACACTTGGGCTCATCACGAGTCTGGCGGTTGCCGTGTTGGTAAAACCGGCAGGCTGCCGCTGGACCCGTAGTGATTTACCGGCGCTGGACTTGCCAGATTACAGCTCTGGTGGCCCAGTAAATCCGGCGCTGGCAATTCTGTTAATCCCGTTCCTGTGGAGTCCCATAGAACTCTATGGGAGTGGGGACCACGGAAGCACCAGCACCGTTAATAACAGTGCTGGTGCTTCCGTGAAAGTTTGCTGGCGGGTGCCGTTCCGCCCGCCAGGGTCAGACTTGGCGGGAGGAACGCCACCTGCCAGCAGACTCGTAGTTTGCCAGTCAGCTTATCGGCATCGTTGTTTCCGGACCGGCAAACTTGTCTGTCATGAGCCATACTAAAACACTTCTATAACAATGCCCAAGTGTATTAGATGATCACTGCTATGCACCCCTGGGGTACAGAAGATAGAGCTTGGTGTTCCACTCCTAAGCACTGACAAAGCAGACACATTTTGAGGAGTGTGTGTGTGGATTGGTGGAGGTAAACTGCTTGGTATGGGATGGTATGGGGTGGGATACACCTTGGATCTTTTGACTTCTTCCCATGGCTGTGCATGGTGCTGCAGCATATGGGACCACATGGATATGGTCCTCAAATTCGTCGCTTGCTCCGCTCAACACAGTGTTTTCCAGAAGAGGTTGCAAGTGACCAGCTGTTGTTACTGTTTCCATTTACTAGAGTACTGCTACAATGTTTACTTTTAAGTAGGCTAGAATACACACTGGAGTGTGTGGGCATGATGGTGCTGGCATTGGTAGTTTTGGTGGTGTTCTGGATGCCACGTAGAGATATGATGTGCTTTCTGAGCTGTAACAAGATGTCTGTTTTGCAAAGAAAATGGGAAGAGGTGGGTGGCAAGCTTCTATTAACACTACAGTCTCTGCATCAGGGGTGTCATTTTCCTCGTCCTCCACAGTATAACTGCTTTCCAACAGCAATGCTCACTCCCATCTGGACTCTTATGAAGCATAACCTTTCCCTTGATCACCATCCATCTCATCATCATTACTGCCTGACTTGTCAGGGGATGGGAGCGACTGAGATAGATGTATGTGGTTTTTAATCTCCTGGTATTCAAGTGCTCCATGTGTTGTTCCTCCTTGCTCTTTGGTTGTAAGAACTGTACACCTCCCCCTTCTGTCTTTGAGATAGTGGATGTTCATCTCAAGGTGCATTACAAGTGTATTTTTCTATACTGGCCCATATACCCAAGAGTGATTTGTGACACGTCTGTGGATCATGTGTTGGATGATGCCATATGCAATTCTGGAAACCACAGGGCACACACAGCAAGTCCTGTTCCAGGAGTGAAAATACCACGAATAGCACGTCTTCCTTGTTTGGGTGCTGAAATGCTGCTCCAAATGTACCCGCCTTCCTGCATCTATGCTGCTCCCTCCCAACAAAATCAGGGGAGCATGCCAGCAGCACAAGTTTCGTTAAAGGGTTTCCGGGCACCTCATGTTCCTCCTCGCAGGTGTCACCCGATGGCACCTGTCTTGTCCACTCACTTCCAGAGACGGGAGAGTTGACTGGTCTGCCACCCACCTCCCTAAATGAATTCTGATTGATCGATTGATAATCCTTTATTCGACTATAGAGTCATCAGGAAAAATACCTAAAAAATATTAAATTACATAAAAATAGCTATGACATTATTCTAAAGTACCACTGTTAAAACTCCTGTTCCCATTTCTACTGCGTAGCCATTGTCCTGGGGAGGAAGGATAGCTAGGGGGCAACGCGTTTGTCTTGGAAGCAAATCAGCACAACACAGGTTGGTATCCCGATCCCCCCCCATAGAGCATAGAAACCGCTCGTTGGTATTAAGCATGTTATAAAAGAACACTTATAATAAAGAATTATAATTATACACATACAAAATCGTAAAATTAAATGTTTCTCTAAATTGTTAAAAAACATCAATTGAAACAATTCTACATAACTAAAAAAGTCCTCAATTACATAAGAAAAAAAAAAGAAAAGATAAGGCAGATGCATGTTTCCGAAACAATAACAAGTGTTCGGCCCCATGAGACAGACATGGTACCAAGAGAGATGGCACAGACAATGTAGGGAGGATAGCTCAGGGGCAACACGCTCGGCCTTGGAAGCAAGATGACAAGAAGCAACACATGTTCGATCTATGGGTCCGTGCTTAGAAACCTCTGGGTAGTAAGCGCCTTATAAATAACCGATTCTAATTAATTATAATACTGTAACTGTAGTTTCAACACCCACTTCGCCGCGCACCTTCTCCCTCTCCCTCTCTAGCCGGCGCTCGGACCGTGGCTTGCTGCTCACACAATACTGTGAAGGCTCCCAGCCTCATAGGCGTAACTTTGGCCCTCCTCTGTGGGTCCTTTAATTTCTCTGGGTTTCCTGCCGGCAGTTTGGTTTCTCCCTCTAGACCACCAGGGCTCTATTCACACAGGGGTCTCCTGCTGCTCCTTGGCTCTCAGGTCTCCCAATTTCTCCTTGGCTTTCAGGATTACAGGTTTCTTACACCTGCCTCTACCCCTGCAGCTTTTGTATGTTCTGTGAATGTTATGGGCCTGCAGGTGTTTTGAATTACTCCTAATTGCCTGAACTTGCATATCTCTATTGGAGTGACCTGCCTGATCTTGACGGCCACATGCCTCTAACCCTCTCTTCTTCGTAAATGTACCAGAGTGGTTTTTCCACTGATTAATCTGCATTACTCCTAGTTGCAACTTCTTCTTCACAGTTGTTAAGTACTTCAATCAGGTGATACACCCTGGTCTCAGCCTAGTATGCAGCGCACAGCTGAAATGCTTATTTTATTATGTCTATAGGTTAAATATTTTGAGTGATATGCCACTCATATCCCACCCCTTATCAAATACCCCGGGTCACAATGGACCAGGAATCAGAATGGTTGGTAAAGGTAATATTTATTTATTTATTTAAAATGCAAATCAAACATATACTTTTGAATAAGGAGCAGCAATCACCAATGTGGTGACAATAACAGATAAAAAGGTATGTAAGGCAGTTAAATTCACTCTTTAGCAACACAGAAGGAAACCACCAGAGAAAAGAACACTTTTGGCTTGTTTGGAAAGATAGCACTTAAGTTAGGATTCCCCCCTCCAATATTCCTCAACTCACAAATCCGCAATTCCAAATAGATATAAGGACGCAGCAGGTAATCAGGAATAAGGAATGATAAACAGAATAAAAAATCTAACCTTCCCTCCCAAAACAAGAGAGAAAAACGGATTTGAAATCTTACACTTTAAAATGACACTCGGAAATGGCTAGGTAAAACAGTGAATGTGTGCAAAAATTCTTAAATCATTACAAATCTCTATGTGAGCAACATGAGAAAGATACAAACAATTATGAGCTATAGTATGAGCAAAAGTAAACACTTTGAATCTGAATGGAAGTTTGAAAATAATTTAGAACAAAAATCACACATGTAAAACTTTGCAAAAACGTGGATTTCCGCCTAAAATTACCCAAACAGTTTTTGAGAAAAACGGTTGAAATACACTGATTTGGAGTGCTCTAACTATTAAACTGAAGGAGATATCCAATGTTGTATGAGAGGCATTTTTAGAAAAATCGGGTAGTGAAAACAGAAAAGAAACTCAGTTTGGACAAGAAAATATTTACTATCGTTTACTCTATGATTAGAGCATTCTGGCTAGAATACCAAGAAGGGAAAAAGTAAGCTCTGGAGTTGATTCATGGCTTCAACACCAAATCCTCAGGGCCCGCCCCGGCAGAACCAGTCGGATCACTCGAAATAGGATTGATAATTTAAGATTTACACAAGATGAAAATGCGCTTAGCAAGATAAATCAAAGATAGGATGGCAATAAGGATTCTGACAATGTTACAAGTTATTAAGGTAAGGATAGGATGGTTTAGAGATTGGGATGAGACAAGGCAAGGCAAGGTATGCTATAGTTTTCTATGATTCCTTTTAATACTTACAGTGAACTTTAAGTTAGGATTTTGGACCATCAAGGGTTCTGGTCATCACACGGATCGGGTCTAACCAAGGACAGCTGGACAATTCGGGCAGGACAGGATCATCTGGACTTTTCTGGTCACTGGACTGCACTGGACTGCCCTTCTGATTACTGGAGACTAGAGATCAGTGGGATGGCAAGTTTGCAGCAGGCCTGCATTTAGTAGCAGCAAGCCAGACTGGTTCAGGATGCTTCCCTTGGGTTTTTGGGATTTTTAGAGTTTGAGGCCCAGCTGAAAAAGGGTTCAGCAATGCACAGGCCTTGGCTTTGCAATGAAATCTGGAATCAGGATGAAGAAATCAGGAACAGGACGTCATGCAGGAAATCAGGAAGAAAGTCAGGAATCAGTGTCTGTCTGTGTGTTGTCAGGTTCCCTTATTTATCATGCCAAATGACATCACTAAAGTATATGGCAGGGGCAGGCTTACTGTCCACACCCATGATGCTAGGATTGGGCAAGAGCATAGTTCCCGCCTTGCTCTTCGCTGATTGAATCACAGAAAAGGATGTCATGTTTATGGTGTTACTTTCACAATGTCAAGAAACCTCCCCTAGCCCATAGAACCAAAATCTATTTTGAACACAAATACATATTTATACAGTGATAACCTCTGAGAAAATCAGATACACAGTTTACATATTTTGTGGGTCATATTTCAATCCAAACCCCAAGTCTGTGTGACCTGGTTTAGCCTTTCTGCTACATTTTGGCAATTTGAACCATTAAAGATTTGGCCTAACATTTCCCAATTTTAGACATAAATGTGCATTTATCCCTGGGATGTGTGTACAAAATGCTATGTGTTCAATATCAATACTTTCCCCACAATCTATCATTCTTTATAACTTCTGTTCCTTATGCAGTAATGACTTCTACCAAGTTTTCAAAGAAATAGCATTCAATTAGATTTAAAACTATAAACCTTTCATATTTTTCCTCATTGTTGCTGCAAAGTTAAATTTCTTTAAGCTCAGTTAGAAAATAGGCTTTTTAAAACCAAAAGGAAGTCTATTGTCACTTAATCAGGTTTTTCTTTCTTTTCCCCAACTGTAAGCAAATGGCAATTCCTTTGAAGCAGGATGAGGAGCCTCTCTCTTGACTGAAGTTTACTGCCCCTCCCACTTGAAAGGTGAGAGTCTTAGCCTGCTATTGTCTCAGCCTGGAGCAAAGACGAATGTCTGATGACGACTTGGGAAGTCCAATTGTCGTGGGTATTCAAAGCCTCTGTGCTAGCAATTAGCCTTTCCTGTGCCAGCAGCTTATGGGGTGTCTTCCTTTCTCAGGGCTTGCACTGGCAGAGCAAGCTCTTTTTTATATATATAGTTTACCAATTTATCCTGAGTTTAGCTTTTATTTTCTCATTTTAAATCTTGCCTGAAACCTAGGAATCAAAACAGTTTATAGGAGTGCTTTTACCAGCAAGAAATATTTTTACATTTCTAAATGAGCTTGCCTTTAAACACCAATGTACTTTAAATAGGCGATGTTGCTCTTCATTCAGGAAAAAGCACATTTAACTTATTTCTTTAAATTCGATCTTCATCTGCAGCAAATATACACTTTGTACAGCTCTAGTTCTTCCCTTGAGTGCTGGAGTTGTTTGCAGCATGGATACATGTATCAGGCATCTGTTTAGAGTCTTTCTCTTACAGCTGATTCTTTAGATACACTTGCAAAGTTTCAGCCGTGTTCCCCTTGTAAACTGAAAAACAAAGCCCCTAGTTGCTTTTCCAAAGATGCTTTTGACAGAAGCTGTCATTCAAATGAGGCCCGGTTCCTCTGAGCCACCATGAATGATCCTGGGCATTGCAGGGCCCTTTAATCACAGTGGTTCATGTGAAATGATGGATTTAGCGCCAAACAGCACTTTGAAGGTTGAAAAAGTGACATTTTAAAGAGGCATTTTTGGTTTTCAGCACAATAAGGCTGCCTCTTTCACTTCACTCCATTCTATGTTAAATGTTGCAGAGCACACTGGCACATTCCTGCAGTGAGTACTCTGTTCCACCCCACCTGAAATGTGTGTTGGCTGGGCAGTGCAGCCATTTTCTGGTCGTTACAAAAACGCACTTTAGAGCTCTTGACGCACACAGGAGTCAGCACGGACATTTTGTGCTGTTTCTTGCACCAATGCAGTAAAGTGATGTAGCATAGCACATCTGAGTGGGTCAAAATATCCCACACATGTACTCCCAGGGATTGTACATGGGTTAAAAGAATACGACTGATAATACCCTTGAAGGTCGGGGCAGGGTTATGCTGATTGTCACACGGATAAGGGGTATATGGTGTATTATCCCAAGGGACTTTATTCCCAATCCTTATTTTCCTTTTTCTAGTATGGCTGGGTTGACAATATCTCCTGTTTTCCTTAGGAATCACCCCCAGGGCTGGGATCCAAAAGTGATGGTCCTTCCCTGGCCACCTGCGTAGAGGATCCAAGAGGAGTAAATGTGAGGATGCCCTCAGGTTTCTCACAGCCCACAGCTCTAAAATTCTAACAATAAACTTTTCCTTAACAAGGCCCAGTGAATATATTTGGCCACAAAGTAAACTACTACTAAATCATCTGTTTTTCTAACAAACTGTTTGGCATTGCTTAAAGTGTAAAAATTGTGCAATATAAGCAGTGGTTTGAGGTTTATTAGCCTTTAGGTCTTTCAACCCTTTGCATATAACCAAAAAGTGCATAGTGTCTTCCTTAGTTGCACCACATAATAGGCAATTGCTCCCGGTTGAATCTTTCCATTTATTGTTGTATTTCTGCTCCCTCAGGTATCCCATTCTAAATTCTATGTACAGGGCCTAGGCATAATTTGGGGCAATCGTGTCTAGATAGCATTCATACCTGGGGCTCTGCTTAAAAGCCAAGTAGTCCAAGCCCTGAGCCAAAGACTGACATTCTCCTTTGATAGTGGTACCCCTCACTGTTGCATAGCAACACGCTTCACACTCATCCAAGAGTTAAAGAGGAGATAAACTGCATATCCGTACACTTAAAGAGACACAAGGATAGGATTTTTTATTTATTTATTTTTTTTTTTATTTGAACTTTACTCGGTAAAAACTGAGTTTTGTCAAAAACCTTCTCTATGTTACATTTCATAACAGAAAGCAGACCCACAAATGGTAGCTTCTCACAAAAACCTCCCCTAGACGGTGACAAACCATGCCACAGTCCAAGTCCAAAACCTAGACCGGGCAGCTAAAAGGCCTCATTCTGCAGGATCACGGACCGTCACCGACGTACTTTCAGTCCGAAGGCTGTTAATTTGTTCAAATGCTAGGTCGATGAGTTTGGCCAGAGCCAGGGTCCATCTTGTCTTCTCACCCGATATCAGTCTGTTCCATAGTTCATCTGATTGGAAAATCCACATATTTTCGGCCAGGCAAGGGAGGTAAAGCCTTCTGTTTTCCATTGTGTTGGGACACTCGACCACGAGATGTTTTAAAGTCTCAGTAGCGTAGTATAAACAAAATAATCGGGATGGGGAGATCCAAAACAACGACACAGAAGTGCTAAGTGTGTGGGTTTATTACGTATTCACACAGGACGTGGTAGATAACTTCACAATTTAATTTACATTACTTCCGATAAGCACGAAAGTTTAGTTGAGAAAGACGGACAGGGTTGGTTTATGCAGTAGTGACACAGATGGGTGTAGGCCTCTGAAGTATAGAGGTCGGCACTACACTGGGATACATGTTGCCTCATAAATCGAGGGGGTATAGGAACCCGCAGTTACACAAAACAAAAAGTGCACACAACAATCTTTGAATTTTAACGGGT
Organism: Ambystoma mexicanum; assembly: GCF_040938575.1. NCBI lineage: Eukaryota > Metazoa > Chordata > Amphibia > Caudata > Ambystomatidae > Ambystoma > Ambystoma mexicanum. Next base: position 142,833,040 of record NC_090936.1, on the reverse strand, counting down.
GCAAGTAATGATACAGTTGTGATAGGAAGTTCGACACAGGGAGTGACACAAGGTGTGTTTCGGCCAAAGAAAGTGGCTTGGTTGTAGCCGTCTTTGTGCTGGCCTTCGTCAGGAAAAAGGGGCACCAGTGGTGGTGCTGTCCGTGCTGTCTGCCGTGCAGGGAAGTGCTGTCAGGGAAGCCGCGAAAAGTGCGGAACGTCCGGTGCTAGGATTAGCACTTGGTGAAAGGCGTTAGTTTCCTAGGGGCTGGCGTGGTTCAAAGACTCACGAAGCCGGAGTTGGGCGTAATTGGACCCAAGTTGTTGTCTGGATGGTACGCTGCCGTGCTGGACGTGGACTGCTGGGAGCCAGATGAGTCGGCTCCCAGCAGTCCACGTCCAGCACGGCAGCGTACCATCCAGACAGACAACAACTTGGGTCCAATTACGCCCAACTCCGCCTAATCCTAGCACCGGTCGTTCCGCACTTTTCGCGGCTTCCCTGACAGCACTTCCCTGCACGGCAGACAGCACGGACAGCACCACCACTGGTGCCCCTTTTTCCTGACGAAGGCCAGCACAAAGACGGCTACAACCAAGCCACTTTCTTTGGCCGAAACACACCTTGTGTCACTCCCTGTGTCGAACTTCCTATCACAACTGTATCATTACTTGCACCCGTTAAAATTCAAAGATTGTTGTGTGCACTTTTTGTTTTGTGTAACTGCGGGTTCCTATACCCCCTCGATTTATGAGGCAACATGTATCCCAGTGTAGTGCCGACCTCTATACTTCAGAGGCCTACACCCATCTGTGTCACTACTGCATAAACCAACCCTGTCCGTCTTTCTCAACTAAACTTTCGTGCTTATCGGAAGTAATGTAAATTAAATTGTGAAATTATCTACCACGTCCTGTGTGAATACGTAATAAACCCACACACTTAGCACTTCTGTGTCGTTGTTTTGGATCTCCCCATCCCGATTATTTTGTTTATACTACGCATACCCACCTGGGTAAATCGGGACCTAGCCAGGTGCCCTCAGATTGAAATAAGTCTCAGTAGCGGACTCGTTGTTACATAAACGGCAGCGACTTTCGGTTCCATTTCTTCTCAAAATTATGATCTCTCTCGTGGGGAGGAGATTGAATCTGGCTCTCATGACAGACATTCTCAGCTTCTTATTTGGAAACTTTACACAGTATTGGAACGGTATTTTCCCCTTGTTGAAAGTGGGTGGGAGATGTTTCAAGAGTTTGTTTTCCACCGCCATTTCTGTTGTCACAATCCAGTCCATGTTTTCTGTCTTTTTTTTAATTCTTTCGGGGTTTTCTATTAGCTCTTTCTCGGTGCATTCAACTTTTCTCAGATCGTTCTTTCTCGCTTCCACCCATTTATTCAAGGCCTTACATTTGCCTAAAACAATTTCTTCCCGTATGGTCTTATAGATGGGTAGGGTATCGGACATGATGATACGTCTGTAGAGGCGCAATGCGCTTTGGTCCACTGTCGATGCTAATGATATGAGTCCCAAATCTCTCCTTATGGCTGGCATGGCGGTAGATTTGGGTAGGCCTAAAACCGTTTTCCAAAGGTGGCCTTCGATTTTGCTCCAGATGTTGCGGTGGAGATATAGCACACACTCCGTACCATAAGTCAGAGCCGGAACAACCTTAGTGTTATAGAAAGTTATAGCCGGGATCAGGGAGAATTTGCCATATTTGCGGTCTACTGCTCTGGTTTGCGTGGTCAATCTTTTCACTTTTTCCCAGAGTTGGTCAACAAGGCTCTTTTCCACACATGAACTGTCTAATTGAATCCCCAGATATTTAAAGTTGGTTACGATTTCAATTTTTGACTGGTCCAGGAAGATCTTTAGATTTTTCGTCTTTTTGCAGGGGACTTTCTCGAGCACCATGACCTTTGTCTTCGATTTGTTAAGTTCCAGCTTATTTTCCATGATGTAGGCCTCCAAATTACGAAGTTTTTTTTGCAGGCCCACCTTCGTCTGGTCGATCACAATGATGTCATCTGCGTAGAGTAACCGTGGGATCTCGGTTTTCCCGATTTTGGGGGGAAAAGATCGAATTTTTTCTTCGGAGAGTTGATAGTCGCCCAAGAAAGTTGTGAACAGTACCGGAGCCAAAGGACTGCCCTGCTTTACTCCTCGTTTAACATTTATCTCCTCTGAGAGCATGCCCTGGTTATTGAGTTTAACTCTTATTTTGGTTTTCGAATGTAGCGCTTTTATTGGCTCCAATATTTTTGCCGGGCAGTTCCAGTCTTGAAGCTTCGTCCACAGGCTTTTTCTGTCGATCTTATCAAAAGCCTTTGAGAGGTCCACAAATGGCAAATATATTTTAGGCGCCCCCTCTTTGACTTTGGCTTTCATGATGTTAAGTGTGAGTAGGTTGATTGATGTACACCCATTTTTCTGGAAGCCAGTTTGAAGCTGATCTTTGGCCTGGCTGACTTTTTCCCAAGCTCGAAAATGGACGAGTAGCAGGGTCGCGTAGATTTTACCTAGAATGTACAAAAGGGCGATTGGTCTATAACTCGCCGGTTCTTGTCTCGGTCCCTTTTTATAAATCGGGACAATGACTGCTTTCTGCCATGATTCCGGCACCATGTTGGTTCTACCACATTCCGAATAGATATCACTAATCATTTCCGCCCATTTTTTCGGGCACATTTTCAGGTCCATGTTGGAGAGTCCATCAGGGCCCGGTGCTCTGGATGTTTTCAGGTTCCGTATGGCTGTTTCGATGTCCATGGTATTAGACAGATCGACCCACGTTATCACTTGGTTTTGCTTTGCCCCTTGACTATCACTAGTGGGGCAGTCGAATTCAGCCGTAAAATATTGGATCCAATTTTCTTCCGCTACAGCGTTTCCCATTGCGGTGGACAGCGGCCTGTTCATCTCTTTTATTAGACCCCAAAAGTCACTGGATTTTTTTGTGTGAAGTTTTTGCATCATCGCCTCGGCATCGTTTTGGTACAGGGTGGCTTTGTGATGTTTATGCCAATTTCTGTAGCTTAAATTTTCCTTGCGCCAATTTTCCCAGTCAAGCTCATCGTTGGATTTCTTAGCTTTTCTTCGCAAACGACGTACAATTTTTCTTTTTTCTACCACCGTCTTGTCATACGTATGATTGTTCTGGGGCATATCCTTCGCTTTCCTTGCTCCTTTGACCTGGAAAGCCAGCAATAACGGTAGGTAGTTTGGTCTTTCTCTCTTGTCGGTCCAAGCATGATCTTTTACTCTCGCCTCCCAGGTATTTCTGATTTTCTCAATGTCTCGTTCGGTTAACCGCAGGCGAGTCTGTTGCTGGTTTACCTCTGTCGTCCAATTGTAGGTTTTGGATATCCTGGTGGTAATACTCCATGAACAGCACAGAAGGTTGTGATCACTATGGATGGTTTTTTTGACCTCGAAACCTGACAGCTCCTGGATGAAGCCTTTGGAGATAAAGATGTGGTCCAAAATTGCTTTTGATTCATTACGTTCCCATGTTGGAAAGTTGATTTGATGGGGGAATAGCCTCGCTACATTTTGGACGTTTCTTTTGTTCATAACTTCATTCAAGGCTATACCTCTTTCGGTAGCAGAATCCATGTCTCCCCAATGGACCCTCGGAATGGACTCCAAGACCTCGGTACATTTGGCATTCATGTCGCCGCATATGATGAGCTCGATTTTATCAAATTCTGCATATAGCTGGTCAATAGTTTCGGCGATGTTGTTGCAGAATATTTTGGTAGACATTCGCTGCGGGTTCCAATAGCAGTTTATAATAGCTATCGTCTTTTGATGTCCTTTTTTCCTTTTGCTCTTTCCCTGGGCTATGGATGTCAGGATGACAAGCATTTCGTAGGACTGTTTCCAGTTTTTAGGTTCACTCAGTCCTGTCCCTGTTTTTATAGCTGTAAGTAAACCCGATGACGGTCTACCTAAGAGGCCTTTAACTGCAGGAGAGATCTTCACGGAGAACCCGTCCAGAAATGGTTGGTGGACGAGCCAGGTTTCTTGGAGGCACAGAATATCGTATGCGCCCAGATCGACATCTCCCGGTGACGTGAGGTGCATATGGCCTCTTGTGTTCCATGAGCCCAATTTCAAGGCTGCCATTTCGGGTTGCTCGTTGCATTTATCGTTGCAGGTTTTGTTAAGGTCACTGCGACGAGCTAACCCCGGTCGTTGCTATTTGTCATTCTTTTTCGACCAATTTGACATGAGCCACTTCCATGGGCCTTTCGGTTTTCTTTCATCTTCCGTATTTTTCCGAAACTTGTCGGAACTATTTGTGAACACTTCGGGCGATAGACAGTCCGATCTGGAGGAGTATTTAATCGATCTCTGTTCATTTTTGTTGCTTCTTGCAGTGTTTTCTATCCAGTCAGAGTGTAGTTTGGTGTATTGGCCGTGACTTTGGTTAGTATATTCTCTCCCCCTCCTATCTGAGGGCCGTTTTGTACCCCGGCCTTGATAGAAAGGTCGTCTGTGCAGCTCCCTACTTTCTCGAGTATTATACCCTCGGGTTTGCCGATATGAATCCTCCGTTTTCGATCTGTAATGTGTTTGTCGATTATATTGCTCAGTCCTTTCCTCTTCGGGTTCTTGGTGCTCCGTATTTCTCTTATATTCCATCAAAGACAGGCCTAGTTGCTGGAATTCCTCATAGACTTCCTCATCGATATGTTCGATGGCAGCTGATTTCAGGTGTATGAATGCTTTCGCCTTCTTTTCCCTATGATAGGGTTCGACAAGCACCAGATCCTCTGTTCTAAGTTTTTTTAAGGTTTTCATTTTTTTTGTTATCTGGAGGATTGTTGGTCTATTCAAAATGTGGAAGTTTCTCTCCCGTTCCCTTTGCTCCAACTTGAAAATTCGTATCGCTTCTTTGAGTACCTTTCTGTTACCCACATCTCTTCTTTCCCTTCGATGCTTACGTGGACTTTTTTGACAGTCTTCCCCTTCATATTTTGATCGCTGTTTATGAGGGCTTTTTCGTGATTTCTCCCCCTCCGTTTGGATTTTTTCACTTTCCGGCTTAGGTTGAAAAACGGCTCCCTGTCCATCAGACCGTCTTGGTGAAGTTTTTTCCATCTGGCTGGATCTCTCGCTGTCATATTTACACTTTGCTGTGTATGTTTCTGCAAGATCTCTGTAGTTTTTCGCCCCTACTTCTTTGTAGTCATCCTTTAATTTAACTGACCCATTATCTGAGTAAGTAGAAATATTCATTAAGTCAGTGCATTGTAGGAAATCCTCTGTTGATCGTGGTGATCGCGTCAGGCCCAACGCCTCTGATTTAGTGCTTGACTCTTGTCGTTTTTTGCTAGCCAGCGGTTCGCTAGGCCTCTGCCCCATACTGACTTCTTTATCCGCTGATGTGGTTTCCTTTTGTTCATTTATAATTTTCTTACTCAGATCTGTTTTTGCGAGATGTATCTTTTGTATTTTAGTCTGTAGCCTACCATCTGGTTTGTCTTGAGCCAGGATCAGCACAGTTTTCTTTTTTCCATTCGCATGGGTCAGTGACTCGTCTGCACCTTCGTCGGAGATCGTAGGGATGGTTGAGAAACCTTTATTCAAGGTTTCCAACCTTTCGATCTTTTTTTCTAATGCTTCAAAGTTGGTTTCCCACGTTGTTTTCTGATTTGGCCACATTTGGGATCTGTCTATCGTTCTCTCACCTTGGGTCCCCGTCGCATTTTTCAAGTTCTCAATCTTTTTTTCCAAAGCTTCCAGTTTCCTTTCATACGAAAGTTTCTGATTGAGCGTAAGGTCTGCATTTTCTGGTAAATTCGACTCTATCTTGGCTAATTTAGCCATTAGGTTGGAAAGAATTGCTGAATTGTCTTGTACGTTGTCTTTGATTGTTTCGTACAGCTGGCAGAAAGGAGCCAGTACGATTGTCATAGCCGACATGATGGCAATCATTTCCGGTTTTTTATTTGGCGATTCGTTTTGTAGAGCCACAGCGATTTCGCTGAGACGTCTCTTTTTTGGTGACTGTTGACTTTTGTCACCTCTTCTTGCAGGTGTTGAAGAGTTAAGATCCGGGCGTTCCCCTCTTGGTCTTACATTTCTGTCGTTATTAAGGGGTTTTCTTTGAAATCCGGAATTCGTCAATAAAGTCGGAGACACAGCGTCAAATCTCCGGGAAAAATGGCGTTTTGTCGAAACCAAACGTTCTTCTTTGTCTTGCGGTATCTGATTCGTTCGGTTTGCTTCCCAGTCGAGACTCTCCCCCTCAGAGGGCTCTTCTTCCTGATCATTGTCAGACACTAAGATCTCCTCTATAAATTGATGAACCCCTTTAGGCGTGGATATAGTCTGAGGCATCTCGGTCCTGCCTCTTTGGGGGTCCTTTTCGCCCACTCGGCTATTTTCAGTGGTTTCTGGTTTTTTAATTTGTTTGATACCACTATTTAGATTTGAGATGGCCGTGATTTTATCCTGCACACATCCATTTGGCCAGACTTGTTTATCTGTTGCTGCTACAAGCGGTTCGGTTTTTCTCTGTTTTTGTACCGGCTGGGTTGGGTTTGCTATTTCCAACATCTCTGCGTCCGATACTTCGGTATCGGCGTTCTGTTTTCTTTTCTGTTGTAGTGTGAAAAAGGCTTTAAGCGGGCGTGAAAGTAACGGATTTGGCATCTCTTTTTTGTTTAATTTTCTCGCTTTTTGAGCCCCCAGAGTGGTACTTTTTTGCGCTCGTATTTTCGCTGGTTTTTTTGCTCCTTGAGGCCCAGATTTTACTATGGTGTTTACTTTGCCTCGTTTTTTTCTTTTAGGGCAAGAGCCCATTTTTAGCTGTTCCCCATCTGTTTCTTTGTTGGAGTCGTCCGGCTCGCCCTCAAAGGAGTTTTCACTCTCAGAGACTTCATTATCCGAATCCGTGTCTTTTTCATAGTCGGGTGTTCTCACACAGTCACTGGCTTCCCTTGAGAGCTTTGCAATCTTAGCCTGGTTTTCCCCCAGGCCTTGCGCCGTTTTTTCGGTGTCCTGCTCCAAAGCGTGGAGCTGCGCTTGAATGGCTATCCCATTAGGGATGGTGTTTTCCTTTAGTGAAACTAAGGGTAGTTTAGTCACCCTTATTCCTTCCACTACGAGACTTATTTCCCCCTCCTCACTGGGTTTGCTGTTGCTTGCTGTTTCTCTTTTTTCTGATTTGTCCGGTATTTTTTCTTGGAGCGCTATCCCCCTTGTCCCTTCTGGGTCACCATTGGCAGTGGTAGCGTTACTCACTCCCGTCCGTCTCACCTCTTTATATGAGACTGGATTGGAGGGGGGAGATGTTGCAAGGCACTCACTTTTTTCATCAGGTTGCACGTCTTTCAGGCCTTTCTCTCCACCGTGACGCAGCTGACTGTAAGGATCCTGCTGGTCTGTCTCTTCCGCCACTCCGGGCTCATCTCCGAGCCCACATCTTGGACTCAGGTCAACGTCCCATGAGCTGAGGGCGGCCGCCGACCGCGACGCCCGAGTACTCGCGAGCTGATTTTCTGCTCTTGTTGTTGGCGGCGGCGGCGGCAACAACGGCAGCAGCAGAGGAACCGCCACCCCGACCAGCTCCCCCACTTGTCCTCGTGGGTTGGGTGTAGTCGTCGTTCCTGCTTTGGTATTCTCTGGCGTCTCGGGCGCCATGGCTGTGTCTTGAGTATTCTTCAGTGCCTTGCATAAGGCAGGCTTCGAGTTTAGCTGCTTCGTGTGTAACAATTCTAGAATCGATAGAGGCGCCGTTTGGGAGGCCCCCAGCCCAGGAGTCGAATCGGACTTGCTCCTCCTCCACCTCATATCGGGGTTGGATTTCTCCTCCGAGTATGCCGATTTTTTCGGGTGCGGCTCTTTCAGGAGTGATTTTGGGCTTTTGAATACTTTAGAGGTTTTCAACGGACATGCTTCTGGACGTACCTCTGGCTCCATTTGGCTTTGGCTTCACGTCCGCAGCGGACTGCAGTAGACTGGCTCACACCTCAGGCTCACAGCTCCGCTCACCGCTCCGCGGTGTATCTCAGTAGAAATAGGCACTTCCTGCTGGTTTAGCACAACGATGTGGGTAGCTGCAGTAGACTGGCTCACACCTCAGGCTCACAGCTCCGCTCACCGCTCCGCGGTGTATCTCAGTAGAAATAGGCACTTCCTGCTGGTTTAGCACAACGATGTGGGTAGCTGCAGTAGACTGGCTCACATCTCAGGTTCAAGAGGGGAAGAGAATAAGACCATCAAGATCAGTAATTCTTGAACCACGTCCAAGAATGGCTTATGAAAAATACATAAGACAACAGATCTTTCCTTTTTTCTGGTTCTTATTCTATCCACTTTTAGATAAGCTGAACCACTCGCTATCATTCATACTTAAAAAGAGAGAAATGGTGGCAAAGACCACCTCTCTATTTCTGGTACAACTCAATTTATTATCCTATAGACAAGATGAACTTTTCCCCAGGATCGCTAATCTATAAAATAGTGTTTACTATAACAACCATTTTCTGTGTTGGAACGAAGAAGCTATTTCTGATCCATCTTCGGGCCCTTGTAGCTTACTGGCCCATAAGAGGATCCGAACAAAACTCTATACTTGGGTTAGGTTGATAGTACCCCTATTGCAGTTTATTGCTGTCTACCGGTTTCAGTGGTGTAAATTTGCTAAAACCACTTTCTTCAGGTCAGTCTTCGATTAAAAGTACAGTGATATACTCACTCGTCTCTGGAGTTTGATAGAGATGTGCTTAAATTCTTACCGCACTGTCATCAATTGCCATGTGTGGAGACTAAAGTTGTGGCCCTATAAAAAAGGAGAGTACTGGGTCACAGCATTGTTGCAAGATTAAATGAATTAAATAGGAGACAGCACGTATATTTGTGCTTCCTAATTGCACAATCCATTCCAAAACACACCATTAGTTTATTTTTATCCAGCATATTTATTTTACATATATTGCTGCTTGACCCCATAACTAATTGTACTGCATGAGTCTCGTATTCAAGGTCAACACCTATAGGTATGCTTGATTGAAGGAGGTCACTAACCTGAGCGACTTTCATCTGCTGATGCCACTGTTCAAAAAAGGACTGCTGGGTCCAAGATTAAAGAAACTGCTGCTGAGCTGCGTTTTGTTCTGTGGCCCATTTGATCGGTCTATGATGCCGGAAGACGAAAGAAAACAGGGGGCCGGGGGAACAATGAATGGCTCTGATCAATTGCCCCCGTAGTTTGGTGACTATATTATGGCTGTTGGTACTGTAATCCTATGTTCGGTGAAAGATCGACTCACTCTTAAATTCCCTGCCCTCCTCCCTAGTTGCTGTTGCCCATCCTTACCTTTCAGATTACACCTCGCGTGTTTCTTTTCAAGTGCCGTCAGCCAGTTCTCCTTCTATGCTCGTCGGACCAGAATTGCAAACTCTGTTGCTTCTTGTTGGCCGTGTTTATCCCTTACCAATCATGTGACCATTCCTCCACTCAGGTTTATTAACTCATCCCTAAATATCCCAAATATGTCTACAGCGCCAAACTCATGGCCTTCCCAAAGATGCCTGACTGAATGGGAGCTCTAACCACATGTCCCCCTTTAAGCCAAAGGTTGAACTTTGGAAGAACTTTAAAAAAAGTTTATCTGAAGTTCATCCTCAATAGATCACCAGAAATTCAGGTTATTCCAGTTCATGCAGGAAAAATCACCCAGGCCTACTCCACAGATAAAAGGAGTAGTCAGCTCCTATTTTTCTCATCTCTCCTCCCTCCAGAAAAGCCTACACCACTTCATGTTCCCACACAAAGATGCACATTTTAGAATTCTTATTGGAGCATGTAAAGCAAGAGTGAAAAGCATATTTAAAACGTGTATGTATGTATTTTATGCACATGGATTTTACAAATAGCAATTACGCCCATGGTTACTTTGATGACCCATTGTGCATGTTTTGGCTGCACACTTTACACCAATTAAAAGTCACACTACCAGCTGCACCTCCTCAGAGGTATTCTTCTTTTCCTCTCCTTCCCCCAGAACCTCACTGTCTCCAGAGCTCTGGTTCTCTCTAGATTGGACTACTGCAACAGCCACTTTCTAAATCTGCCTGCTTCTACTCTCCACCCTCTGCAACTCATCCAGAACAGGACTGCAAGACTTGTCCTTGGCCTCAAGCCCAGGGATCGTATTTCTCCAGGACTGAAATCTCTGCACTGGCTCCCAGTGGCTGCGAGGATTACGTTCAAAACCCTCTGCATAGTCCACAAGGCCTTCTGGGGCCTCAATACTTTCAACTCTCTCTTCCTAAATATCTTTCTTCTCGAGCTCTTCGCTCATCCGCCTCCAACTCCCTCAGGGTAAGTCGCTTCTCCAAGCAACAAGGTGGTGGTAGAAATCTTTCTTCGGCTGGGGCCTCCCTCTGGAACAGCCTCCCTTCCTCCCTGAAACTTGAGGAGAACCATCTCCGGTTCCGGAAGCACCTCAAGACCTTCCTCTTTGCTTCTGCTTTCTCTCCTCCTCTCCCCTACTGAACTCCTGACTGAAACTGCACTGGTCACCTGGCTACCCTCTGATCTCGGGCCCAGGTCCCTGCCCCCACCAGTTGCACACCTTCACTGCCTCCCGGGCAACCCATGCCCTAAGGGGCTGTTTCTGTATCCCTACAGTCCCCTACCAGCTCTTGACACTTTATGTCTGCACTTACCCCTGCACTTGCCACAAGCTGGCCGCACATTTTACCTATTGTTGTTATTTATTTTATCTATTTTTTACTGTTGATCCTATGTATTGCACTGCCCCTCCGGCTTCCCCCTGTACTTTTCCCTTTCCTCCCTCCCCTGCACTTGCATGATCTCAGTGTCACCTGGCCTAGTAAGACTGTTGTCGTGTCTTCCCTCTGTTCCCCCTCCCTTGCCTCGTCGCGCCTTGAAACACTTGTCTATAGGCGCGTTATAAATGCCATATCATATCATATCACCTGTTCAGAGCAGATGCAAAGAATTCCAACTTAGTTCACCAAGCCATGCCAGGCCCTGCAACAAGTCATACATGGATCAAACAACCAATCATAGGTGGGAACAGCACATAAAGCACAAACTCAGTCTTAATCTACCAGCACCAGGCAGTCCATTAATCTGCTAACTGCCCACAGGCAGCCCATCAACCTTTATCCCAGTCCCCAAGGCTGCTCATTGACAAAACCCCTCACTCAGCAGAAGTAGCAACAGCATACTGCATTATTTGAACTCTGTCTGTATAAACTGTATCATGTAACCATCATCTTCACCTTAAGCACCCAGATACCCCTGGGTGAGGCGTGCTATAAAAATAAAATAAACAAACAAACAAATAGGAGGCTGAGTTTAAGAGCTCAAAGGCTCTAAACAGAGATTCTGTAGACCCATCCTGCCCCACCATTTCTGTAGACCCATCCTGTCCCACCAAAACATCACTGACCTCCAAGTCCTCAGTACCTACTGCCTGAAGTTGCCAACCATCTTCAGTCTCTTAGCAGAAATGGAATTCTATATTGGGCCCGGAAGGCAGACCATAACCCCTAGTGAAGGGCATTAACAAGCTCTTTTTCTGTGCCACAGGCAGATTTCAGCTCACTGTGGCCTGGTGCATGGTATCACCAAGTCCTTCTTTTCCCAGATCCTCTCACAGGTTTTGACCACCATTTTGAGGAGAGTGCTCTGCCACATTGCCTTCTCTAATGAGCCTGTGGCCCTAGCAGTATCAAAGCAAAGTTTTATGCCATAAGGGTCTTCCCCAATCTGGTTGGAGCTTTGGACTACACGCATGGCCATTGTATCACCCAGGCAGGAAAGCAATGTGTTAATTAATGAGGTACTCCATCACTGTGTAGAGAACCTGGGATGCTGAACTGCTCTTCACATGGTGTGTGTGAGATTTCCGAGTGCCAATAATGAATTCACAGTACTGGTACAAAGCAACCTGCCAAACATCATGGAGCGATTACAGCTACGCCAGGCAGGGCTACTCGGTAGATGCATGAAAACCCACCACCTCACAAATGCATATTATCACACACATATAATGCAAGTTAGCTTACCTCATTATAGGCGGCTTTCCCAAACTGGTTGGAACCCTGAACTACACACACATGGCCCATGTATCACCCAGGCAGGAAAGCAATTTGTCAATGAATGAGCTACTCCATTAATGTGCAGAGAAGCTTGGATGCGGAATGGCTCCTTACATGCTTGTGTGCGAGATTCCTGGGATCAATCCGTGAATTTGCACTCCTATCTGGTGGCCAGAAGGAGGAGACAGACTAGCTAGAAGTTTCTATTTTCAAGGTGTATATATCATTTTCATGATAATAAAGAAATATCTAACTTTCCCTAAACTATGGGTTTCTCTACCTGATACACCTAACTAAAGTGCTCATCGTCAGTTGTGAAGTACAAATCAAGTCTGTCCTCCATGCAAAAGTAAGCTGAGCTGACTCTACCACTAATGTTACCAGAATGACTCCCTTCTCCTCTGTGCTTTATCAGGAAGTCTATATCAATATAGAATCTTCAAAATCTTCAAATAGTTCTTGGCTATCTCTTTCAACAGTTTGTTCAATTCGCTTAAGGGACTTTTCCACACTCCTGTTCCCCTTCTTTATGGCTGCTCTTATATCTTGAGGTCCTTTCACTGTGTCTTTCTTGCAGCTAATAAAGTCGCTATCTGTCTGATTTCAAATGCATACTTTGATGCTTACAAACAATCTTCTCCTCAGTACCAGCCTTGGTTCTCTTTTCACTTGGCTTTTCACTGGGAACTATATGATATGCCCAGTGTAGTTTCTTCCTCTTCGCTGAGCTTCGTATTTCACTGTAACGAGTATGCCCAGTAATTATTCTCAATCTACATGCTACTTCGTGTTTCACTGGGACAAGTTTGAGAGCCCAGTACTTAGTCTCACTTTGCTTATCACTTTGTATATTACTGTCATGAGCATGATGGCTCCAATCGTTATATTTGTTCTTGGGACTGCGGCAATTATTGTTACGCCACTCGTTATCACTGCTAATCTTCCCGGGTCTCCCACTCTACCCATTACCTTCCTTGCGTTGGGGCCATGTCACTGGGTCGGTATTCTCCTCCTTCGCTTCTCTCCTTCTGGTTAGGACGGTATGTGTGCTCGGCTCCCTTGACACACTTCGGTGTGATTCTTGGTAGGTGGTATCGGCTACGAGAGGGGTTTCCTCTCTCTCTCTCTCTCTCTCTCTGTCCCGGCCACCACTTCTCTGTGCTTCTCTTACTCTCAGCTCCTTCTCTCTCTCTGACATGCTTCAGCGCGCGTCTGGTAAAACAGTATGGGCTCGGAGAGGGGTTTCCTCTCTCTCCCCGTCTTGGCTTCCTCTTCTGGTTTGCATGTCCATCTCGCGACTACCTTCAGGTTGAAAGACTGTCTCTGGTCTGTCCCTGGAACAGTGCATCTCTGGCACTTGTTCCTTTGACCTTCTTCCCTGCTTGGGAAGTAGCGTTCCCTCAAGTTAACCAGCGTCTCTCTCATAGCTGGTTTGAAACTCCCAGGTTTCTCTCCCTTCTGCTTGCTCTCCTCCCACTCTTATGACGCTTCTTTGGGGCTTCCCCAGTGTTGTGTGGAAGACTGTCTTTAGTTTCTGAGTAACATTCGTTATGACTCGCTTGGGTTTCTTTGTCGCAGTAGCAGGCAGGTACTTATCTTTAGACAAGGTACCAGAGTAGCAAATGTACAAAGGTTCTTCCTGTTTCTTCTAACAAAGCAACCTGCCAAACATCATGAAGAGATTACAGCTACGCCAGGCAGGGCTACTCATTAGATACATGAAAACACACCACCTCACAAATACATGTCCCCACACATGTGCCATGCAAGTTAGCTTACCTCATCCCACTTTGCAAACAGATGTGACAGAACGGTATGTGCCAAGAGCTGGAGGTAATTCTGCCACCCCATCAGCAAAAATTGCTGATATTACCAGCACCAATATTACAGGTGCTGCTAACACCAACAAATCTCCCAATGAAGTCCTATGGGGCTCCATGGAATGGGGATTAACATCCCATACCGGCACTTGTAATCTGCCAGTAATTCCAGCAGACCAAGTGCCGGTAACAGTATCACAGCCAAACTTGTAATAAGGCGCAAGGGCCTCATTACAAGGTTGCTGGTATCACCACCAGCATACTGGCAGCCAGAAACTCTGTTACCGTCACTTGGTGTACCAGAATTACCAGCAGATTACAAGTGGCGGTAAGGGCGTTAAATCCCCATTCTATTGAGTCCAATAGGACTCAATGGGGGGATTTGCTGGGAGACAGTCCTGTGAAGCTTCCCGAACAAGCTGGTAACACCACAAAAGGTACCCGGGTTACCATAGTGGGTGCTTGTGATCACAAAGAACGAAGGAGGCAATTGGGGAAGGTCAAAGAACACCATCCCCCGTACCAGCACTTGGTGAAATATACAAAGCAGACAAATGAGAAACAGCGCCTGGCAGGTTAGTGAACCAGGCCTGAGCAGTACATACCATAAATCTGAGAGAGGGGTCTGGGACCCATGTGAAACTCAGGAAACCCTGCAAGTACAGTGCATCAGGGTTTGGGACTCACATGAAGACGAGGTAAGCCCTGCAAAAACAGTACAGAACGGTCGAGGACCCATTGCAGTTGAAGGAAGTACAGAAACCTGGGGTTGAGGCACACAGCAAGTCGGTGAAGCCCTGAGACAGCATAAAGGGGTCGGTGACGCACACAAAAGTGAGAGATGATACAGAGCAAGTCAATGAGATCCTGAGGAATCCTAGAGGGGTTTGGTACCCACACAGAAGTGAGAGAGAAGTAAGGGAAGCAAAGAGAAAGGGTCAAGGACCCATTCCTAAAAGAAGATATACTTTCTGGAATGATAAGAGCTACAGCCAGGTCTGGTACGATAGTAACCCAGACTTAATGCTACATTTGTGAAATTTGCTTTTTGGTGTTTTTGTGTGAAATACAACTTCTGGGGAAAAGAAGATGATAAGAGCAACAGTCAAGTCTTGCAGGACAGTAAACCAGAATTTACGCTGCACTTGTGAACTTTGCTTTGTGATTTCCTTTTGTGAAATACAACTTCCAGCAGAATGAGGAAGACATACAGGAAAGTGTGGCAGGATAGTGAACCAGAATTGATGTTTGGTGTTTTTTTTGTGAAGATACAACTTGTGAAATAAGAAGAGTTATAAATCAATTCTGGCAGGATAGTGATCCAGACTTGATAAGACATTGGTGAAGTGGAGGAAGAACAGGGGAAGGGACAAACCCCTGATACTTAGGAACAGTGTTTTCTGAAGCAACACAAGGAAGAGAGTGAGAGAGACAAGACGAGGGATGGAAATTCCCCACTAATTTTGCTATGGTTTTGGATAAGGTTGGAAGAACATTCAACATCAGGAATTTATAAGTTACAGAAACACTTGCTGTGTTTGCTCACCATGAATTTAATATTTTAGTTGGAATCCAGAATGAGAGAAGCCTCCTTCTGGATCACGAAGACCTCAGTTTTCCTTAGTTAAACTTAGCCTGTAAGGGATGGAAATAGGTTTGGCCAAAGGACTGTGGACATTTTACATGTACAGACATCCTGACAAAGCCCTTAGTCTTTTTGTTGAGGTAGGAAAACCCCTCTTAGAAATAGAGCCAGGTAGGTTTCCTTTTCTTTACTTTTAATAAAAGTCTTTGCCAACAAATATGCCACCTCTGTGTCGGATTTGTCCTCCTGCACCCTTACACCACCTACCAGGTACTTGGTAATCACAGAGGCACTACATTATGTTGGTGGTGGTAAAGATGCAGTCAACACCCACATCAAGTACAGCTATGTGTTGATCACATGTCCTGGGGAAACTTAAAAGGGGTCTAGCATGGTGTTCTTTGCGTCTTACAGTGATTCGCCCCTTGCTGCCAACAGTACAAATACACAGATGCATCAAGAAATATTTTCAGACTTAGGAGTGGGTCAGGTGTGTCCACTGACTTCTTACAGAGATAGAGCCACCATCTGGACATGTGCGCTGAGCAAGTTGTAGTATGTGTCAAAAGACAAGCGCAGAGTGACAACATGGACATTGCTTGAGGAGCAAATACTGGTGATTGCACATGTCCATGGCTTTAGGCACATGTGTGGGTGGGCGGTTATTACAGCTTTAGTGTGTGTTTGTTCCATATACAGATGGTAGTGCCGATTCGTACACATAAAAAATTACTTAATTGATTTTTTCATGCATGCATACAATGTGCTTACCTTCAACCCGAGTCTCAACTAATTCCTTAAGGCTGCTGATGTTGATGAGAATGAGTGCATGCTCCGTTCCATGGCTGCAGCTGTAGACGTGGTGAGCAACCTCCTGTGGCTAATAACTTGTTGTGGCGGTTGGAAACAAGGTTCTGGCCACCCCTCTTTAGGGGTATCAGGCAATAATGTCCCCATACATAATGTCACCGGGAGAAGGTATTGGTGACATTGTTCAATGTAATAATGTCTCTGCAAAAAACTGCGACTATTTTGTCAGGAGACATTTTTCCGGGTACATTATTACATGGAACCTCTTTAGGTCCTACAAGTGCTGTACTTGGGGCATCCTTTGCGGGGTGCTCACTACAACAATGACTTTCTGCAAAACTGACTTTCACAGCACAATGCTCTTAATTCTACTAACTAATGAAACAAATCACCTCCTTCACAACGCCCTCCAATAGGACCTTCAGGCCGTCATCAGATAAATGGGGCTATCTTCCCCAAGGCCTCATTACGGGTCGGGCGGTCCGGAAATAACAGTGGCGGTAAACACGCCGCCACTGTTAATTCCGGACCGCCCGATCTCGAGTCCTGCAGGCGGGAGGTGGCATTCCCGCCAGGTCTGACCTGGCGGGTTTAACACCGCCCGCCTGCAGGTGAACGTGGAAACACCAGCACCATCACGAGACAGTGCCGGTGTTTCCACTTCCCCATTCCCATTGAGTCCTATAGGACTCAATGGGAATGGGGATTTACCGAATTCCGCCTCCGGAATTCCCGGGACACCAGGGTCGTAATGTCCTGGTAATTCCGGGAGTCACGGAGGCAGAATGGTAATACGAGTCCGGCGGTAACCGAGCCGGAAAAACCGGCTGGTTGCCGCCGGACCCGTAATGAGATCCATGGTCTTGGTGGGGGAGAGATATTGTTGTGAAAAAAGGAAGCTAGCTGCTCAGGCTGGGAGAGGGCCACAGAGCCTGGCTACAGGGGCAGGACAAATTTGAATTTGGACTAGGGGTTCTGTGGAAGGTGACTGAGTACTGGGAGAACGTGACCTGGGTCAATCCAGGAAGGTTGGAGTCAAGAGGTGCCACATGGTGGTATCAGGAGTGGGAGGAATGGGGCGTTGGGATTGAAGGGGATTGGACATGGTTTCTGTGAGTGGGCAGATGGGGTAGAATAGAGGGGTGCATAACAGTTAGGGAGGGGGGAGAGCAGTCAATGAGGGTTATGCAGGAGCCAGCAAGTGGGTAAAACAGTCAAGGGGGCTGGGATAGGGTTATGGAAAAGGACTTAACAGTAGTTACGGACCAGTATACAAGTCAAATGGAGCTGCACAACAGTCAGGGAGGGAATCCCTGCAGTCAAGGAAGCGGTAGAGTGATGAAAGAGGGCAGAGCAGCAGTCACAGAGAGGGTGTACTCAAAGAGGGCTACACAGCACTCATGGAGGAAGGTAATGGGCCAAGGAGGTGGTAGCAGCTGTCAGGAGGGTGGGAACAGACAGGTGCAGAAAGGATTGAGCAGCAGTCATGGAGGTGATCACAGTGGCATGGAGGGGACGGGAAGAAGCAGTCAGTTGGACACAGAATGAGGTAATGTGCAAAGTGACGTAGGGTAGTGAAAAGTTGAAAATATATTTTTTCACCAGTGTTGGGGCTTGTATAGGGGCTGGTGAATGCACATCCCACACTTTCTTCGGGAGTTCTGGAGGATCTTGCAGGGGATAGGGTGGCAGGGACACTTGCTGCAACGTGTGTGAAATTCTTGCACAATGTTCTACCACTCCTGGATTATGTTTGTACGTTAGATCCACCAGGTGTGCTATCACGTGACCCCCGAAATGACGTGTGCGGAACAAGTAAATAAAGAGGCCGGCTTCGCACATTTCAGGCGGACCAATGCGGGGTCCGTGAAGTAATACAACTGCGTCTGCCATTCCTTATGCGTGGCGCTGTGCCACTGCGGCTCGAGCTCACGGCCACATATATTGGCGATGAGGAAAAGCCCAGGACATGCACCTGCCTATCGGGAACTGTTAAAAGCGTCTGGGCTACCGATCTACACGGCGTGCTCTCCCTCAGCCCGCAGCAGTACCTCCACATGCTCTCTGCATGCCAGTAAGGAGTCCTGCACAACACCAAGTCTCATACCAGTCATTACTGGCAGTTGCAAGAATTTTTGGATGCCCAAAGCGTCACACGACCATCCACCCCACAAATAGAGGGGGTGGGGCAGAAGCACCCAGGGGTTTGGCACGGCTCTCACACGAGCTGCCACGTACCAGTCATGCCACATGTGTGCACCCCAAAGTTTGTCCTGTGCCTAGGAAAAGGGCAGCGACTCCTTCCGGAGTGCCTATACACCCCGAACCAGTATCTGTGTTGACCCACACATTAGAAGAAATGTCAGCAGATGATGCTGCCACACTGGCACCACCACGCCAGCAAAGGGGTCCTCCCAACAACATGGATCACTCGCACCATTGTGTGAGTTTGATATCATTGGAGCCCCAAACTCACTGGGAACACGGTGGAAACTATGGCGGGAACGTTTAGATATGTACTTTAATGCCACAGTGGAAAAGGATGATTTGACCTCACGGTCCACAAGCTAGTCAAGATCCTGCGCCCCACAGACGATTCATATAATGCAGCTGTCAAAGCGCTGATGGATTACTTCACTCCAATGGTGAACACAGACTACGAGGAATGTGTTATTCCCACTGCAATGCAGCAACGTGAGGAAAACCTAGATAAATACCAGTCGGTTATGGCAACTGGCCACAACTTGTGGGTGGGATAATGAAGAAGAAGGAGTAAGACTCCAAATTATTATTGGCTGCCACAAAGTAAAACTATGTAAACATATCTTGCGTGAACCAGGAATTACACTCCCCAGGATCCTTGAACCAGGACGCTTCCACGAACTAACAGACGTCAGAGCCTCCTTGATGGAGTCGGCCCTGAAGTCGGTCAAACTTGAAGAAGTGTGCTCAGTGGGGGGACAGATCCCAAAAACTCAAGGAACAAGGAGTACCTGGCAAAAGAAGAAGCTGCGGAACCCCGCAACCCCAGCTCCCTGCTCAAAGTGTGGGTATGACCTGCCCCATGAGAAGGACTGCCCAGCAAAAGGGGACACCTGCACTAGGTGTGGAATTCCAAATCACTTTGCCAGAGTTTCCAGAGCCTCAGCCCCTGCCAGTGTACCAAGAGGGAGGGAACGCCCCAGAGGGTTCCCCAAAGATAAGACGACACAGTCCAGCAAAGCTCCATCCACTGACTCACAGATGGACCCTCCATGTGCAAGCATATGGGATGAAGTTGTTTTTTTCATATCAGCTGTACTCACCGTCAGCAGCCACGGAAAACACCAACCCCGATGCGCAGTGATCATTCTGAACACCCGTGCCTCGACACAGGTGCCTCAGTCAACGTAATGGCCGACGAGCAGTACTGGACACTACCAGGCCCACCTTCACCTCAAGAGAGAAGAGTGCTCATATTCACCTTCAGGAGCAAAACCCCTCTACCATTAGAAGGGGCCTTCATTGCCGCTGTTCAGCACCATGGTGTCTCCATAAGAGCCAGATTCTACGTGACTAGGGAAGCACCTCAACCGCTACTTGACTGTGCAGCAGCAGAAACCCTGGGTCTCATTCACTTCGCCCACAAGGTGTTTGTAGAAGATGCACTGATGCTACTACAAAAATTCCAGAACATATTCAAAGGAATAGGGCGGCAGGAAGGTAAACCAATCCGGCTCCACATTGACGATACAGTCCAGCCGGTGGCCCTGAAGCACAAAAGAGTGCCTTCCCACTGTCACGAGAAAGTCGAGAAGAAGATCCAAGACCTCGTTGACCTTGACATTATCGAGCAAGTTTAGGGGCACACACGTTGAGGATCCCCAATCGTTGTTGCCCACAAACCTAAACAACCGGACAAAGTCCGCATTTGCGTGGACATGCGACTGCCCAACAAGGCAACTAGAAGGGAAAGACATCTGACCCCCACCCTAAACGACATTGCCGTAGAACTAGAAGGAGCAACAGTCCGGTCAGGTTACCACCAGCTTCTCCTCCACCAGGACAGTCTTTACATCACAACCTTCACAACCCATGTAGGCCTCTACAGGTATAAAAGGCTGAAATTCGGCATCTCGTCAGCCGCGGAGGTGTTCCGGAACACCAAATGTGGAGCGCTGGTGGGGCTGCTGAGTACTTTAAATGTGAGCGACGCCATTCTAGTTCACGTCAAGCCCAAAAGTGAACACCTGGAACGGCTATAGAAAGTCCTGGCGAGGATCCAGTCCCTAAACCTCCATCGTGAAAAATGTGAGTTTCTGAAGAACAAGATCGAGTTCTTTCAGGTTCATCTTCCAGGAAGGAGGACTATCTGCTGACCCGGCGAAGGTCAGGGATATCCAAGAAGCCAAACCCCCAAAATCTGTATCAGAGATAAGGAGCTTCCTGTCTATGGTCACTTATTGGGGCGACTGTATTGAGAATCTCGCCACCCTGTCTGAGCCCCTAAGAAACCTCACAAAGCAATACATGGCATGGAGGTGAACGGCCATGGAACTAACCTCATTCGAGAACATCAAGAAAGCACTATTAGAAGAATGCATGCTACCATTCTTCGACCCCCAAAAGGACACAGAAATCATTGTTGACGTGAGCCCGTTTGGACTTGGAGCCATCCTCACCGAGACTAATAAGGACGGCTCTCCGTACACCATGGCATATATCAGCCAAGCACTTTCACCAAACAAACAGAGGTATTCCCAGATTGAGTGCGAAGCTCTGGCCGTGCTGTGGGGGTGCTGCCATTTCCATGTATATATCTATCGGAAACCGGAGAAGGTTGTCACAGATCAAAGACCCCTTCTTCCCATCATGATGGGCGGGTCAGCCAACCCCCCACTGCGCATAGAAAAATGGTTGCTCACACTCCAAGAGTACAATGTGGATTTCAAATACAGGCCAGGACAAAACAATGCTGCGGATTACCTGTCCCAGCACCCCAAAACGATAAATGCAGCCCCCCGAGGAGGTTGCTGCAGCTGAAGAACACTCACGGCTCATCATCGAAAGCTCAATCCCCAACTCAATGGACGTCGTCGAAATCAAGGCAGCATCTAAAAATTATGGGTGTTTCCAGATCCTGCGTGATGCCATGGAGTCAGAACAGTGGAGGTCCGCTCTTGAAGACGTAGGCTCAAGAACTCAGGAAGCCAAACACACCTTAGAGCAACTGTGGAAAGTGCAAAGTGAACTAAGATTTTCGGATGATGCCCTCCTCCTGAGAGGGCCCACATACTCATCCCTACCGAACTAACCGACAGGGTGATCACCCTTACCCATCACGGTCATCAAGGTGCTGCCAAAATGAAAAACCACCTTAGCCTCAAAGTCTGGTTTCCGGCGCTTGAATCGAAAGTAAAGGATTTTATCTGCGCCTGAAAGTGGTGCCAAGCCACTGCTCCACATATTAGAGAATCGTCCATCCTGTGTATGCCTTGAAGCGAAGAACTACGGGAAACCATTCACATGGACTTTGGCTCGACACAAAGAGAATTGCACTTCCTAGTCATGATAGACCAGTGGTCCCGGTACCCTGAAGTTGAGTTTGTCCCGTCCCTGGTTCTCCAAGAAGTCATACCAGTGATGGAGAAGATGTTTGCTACCCACAACTTCCCCAACACAATACGTTCGGACAATGGCTCCCCGTTCCAAAGTACAGGCCTAGAAGAATTGCTGGCGAAACAAGGAATTGACCACCGAAAATTTGAACCTCTATGGCCACTTGCAAATGGTGAGGCAGAGTGCTTCATGTGCACACTCAATAAATGCTTGCGCATAGCACACGGACAAGGGACATGTGAGAAACGAGCAATGTTTCAATTTTTACTGGTGTATAGGACAACCCCACACTGTTCCACAGGAGTATCACCAGCAGAAGCCCTATTTGAGAGGTGTCCTTGCACGTTTCTACTCGAACTGGAGGGGAGAACTCCAGGAACAATAGACAATGAACATGTGTGTGCCCGGAGGGAAGTCACGATCTAAAAGGAGAACATTAGGCAAGGACTAAGAGAAAATGACATACCGGTAAGCGACACAGTCCTAGTGAACGCTTGCCACCCAGAAGGAAAATTGTCTCTCCCACATGAGCCCTCACCTCTAAAGGTAGTGCGAGTGCAAGGGTCACAAGTAACAGCAGCAGACAATCGTGGACTAGTGACACGAAACTCCAGTTTCTTTAGAAGGATCACAGGACCGCGGCTAATTATGGCAAGCACAGGTAACTGAGTTCCTCAATATTTTGTGTTTTTCAGTTATGTGTATTTTCAAACCTATGTCGTACTGTTGTTTATGACATGTTCTGAAAGTCAAAGTCTTGCTGTTATGAAAATTGGTAGGAGTATGGTATCACGTGACCCGTGGAATGACGTGTGATGTCATCATGTGGAACAAGTAAATAAAGAGGCCGGCTTTGTGCATTTTCGGCAGACCGAAGCGGGGCCCGTGAAGTTAAACAACTGCGTCTGTCATTCCTTAATGCGCGGCGCTTCGCCGCGGTGGCCCAAGCTCACAGCCACATAACACCGGGAAGCTGAAGTGACACAGCCTGATCGTTCCATGTGGCTTTTATGCATAGTTTTTACGTGTACTTTTAACATGCAATGGGCCTCATTACGGGTCGGGTGGTCCGGAATTAACAGTGGCGGTAAACCCGCCGCCACTGTTAATTCCGGACTGCCCGATCCCGAGTCCTGTAGGCGGGAGGTGATCTTCCCGCCAGGTCTGACCTGGCGGGTTGAACACCTCCCGCCTGCAGGCGGACGTGGAAACACCAGCACTATCACGAGATGGTGCCGGTGTTTCCACTTCCCCGTTCCCATTGAGTCCTATGGGGCTCAATGGGAATGGGGATTTACACCATTCCGCCTCCGTGACTCCCGGGACACCGGGGCTGTAATGCCCTGGTAATTCCGGGAGTCACGGAGGCGGAATGGTAATACGAGTCTGGCGGTAACCAGGCGGTTTTACCGCCGCGGTTACTGCCGGACTCGTAATGAGGCCCAATGTGTTTTTTTCAATGAGGAGTTAGCATTCTGCACTTAAGAACAACTTCAGACATGTCTGCATGCAAATCTTTCAATGAGCATTTTACATGCCCAGGAAAGTGGCCCCCAAAGAGTCTGTGGTGAATGACCTCTCCCCAAATTACCCATCTACCATGGTTCAACCTCCTTCATGCACTGTCTCCATTGAGTAAAGAATACTGCAGCCCATTCCTTCTTGGCCTTAAGAAATCTGATCATATTACAACAGCTCTTGCCACCCTCCATTCTCTTCTACTCACTAAACACAACAAAATCAAATCACTCCGTGTAGCATAGTTTTTCCCCTCGTGTGTTCTCCCCAGCCCCCTCTCTCCCCTTCCGTGTTTCTCCTTGGTCCCCTCCCTCCCTCCCGCCTCCAATCCTCCCAGCTCCCCCCTGATTGACTGCTGGCCCATGTCTCCTCCTCCTCTTATTGGTGCTACCAGGGCAGCCCCTGCCCGGCAGCCCCAGCGGCTAAGGGCCCCCTTAGGCAAAGGGCGGCTCCCTCCTTTGCGGCTCCCGGTGTGTCTGCAGGTGTCCGCAGGGGACACCAGGGCCATTCCACCGCTTCATCTTGTGAGCTCCACCTGCTCCCTCGGCCCACCCCACCCCTACCTGTTCACTTCCTCTCAGTGCGGCTACACTTCTTTGTGTTCTGAATTTGTGGTAAGCTAGGGTTTTTCTCCCTCTGCAGGATTTTCAAATTAGGTGGCCTCTCCACTGTGTACCTGATACGCTTACTATGTTCTGAATTTGTGGTAAACTAACGCCTGCCGCTCTCTTCCTGTCCGCTTGCGCTTGTCCTGTCTTCCCCCACCCACTCCTTCCTATTCTATGGTGCTCTCTATCTCACCAATCTTTTCTAACTGCTTCTCCATTGACTATCCTGCTCTCCTCACTAAATCTGGTAGGAAAAAGTTTAAAAAGGACATCCTGGTCTCCAACCCAGGCCTCCCTATCGCTACACTAGTGCCTCCTCCAAGGAAACTCTCACTGACATCCTCTTTTTCGTGCCTTCTCCTGACCTAAGGACCCTTCATATGGTCTCTGTGCTCTCTCCTTTCTCCTCTTCTCCCATTAATGGTGGCACCCGTTGGGATGTCCTCTTGGCTTCCTTCCACTCCGCTAAGGCCATCATTAATGTCTATGCTAATGGGACCGTCTTGGTCCAAGGCCCTCAGGCCAACCTTCACCTCTTCGATAGACGCTTCCCACGCCTCATCAACTTCCTTTCCTCTCCTGCTGTGCCCCCTCCTCTGTCCTCGACTAACTTGCCTCTTCCCTCCCTCCCCACCCCCTCTCGTGCTCCTTCTTCACCTCTGCAGGGCATACCTCTGATCTGTACCCCTCCCCGGAATTCCTTCAAAGATGGCAAACTTCTCCACATTGCCACTCTTAACTCTCGCTCTGCCGTCAAACATTCCTCTGATATCTGCCACCTTCTTGAGGAACTTGACCTTGACGTACTCGGTCTCACTGAGACATGGTTCACGGCCAGCTCGGTCACCAGCTTTGACACACTCCTACCCGACGGTTACAAGATCCTCTCTGTGCCCAGGCCCAACCGTGCGGGGGGAGGTGTGGCCCTTATCTTCCCTGAGTGGATTCCTGCCACTGTTACTCCCATGCAGACCTACTCTTCTTTTGGATGTCTTGTCTGCCGACTCTCTCTCTCTCCTAGCCATTCCCTTACCGTGGCTACTATCTATCGGCCACCTGGTCAAATTTCCTCCTTCCTCACCGAGTGGGCGGACCTCTCCTCCTCACTCCTGTCCTCAACCACTCAACTCCTCTTTCTTGGAGACTTCAACATCCACCTGGATGCCTCCTGTCCCCCCTCTGGACTCTTTCGCAACCTCTGCGACTCTCTCTCACTCTCTATTCTCCCGTGTGGGCCGACTCATTCTGCAGGGCACACTCTTGATGCCCTGATCTCCTCTGACCTTCCCCTCTCTGTCCCTCTCTCCACTCCTCTCTCCTGGAGTGATCACTTTCTCCTCTCCTCCCACCTCACCCTTCCTACCCCACAGGCAAAGCTACCCCCATCACTGCCACCTTCCTTCTCGGTCATCTGACCCATGAAGCACGTTTCAGTTGAGGCTTTCGCTGCCACCTTCTTGCCCCCACCTCCCCCTTCGGCTGACTCCCACCCTGACACAGCCCTCTCCACTCTCCACTCTGCTATATCTGATACTCTTGATATCCTTGCCCCTGTCATGAGAATCCGCCTGAAGCCCAAAGCCAAATGTAACTCCTGGCATGACTCGGATCTCGTCACCCTTAAACGCAAGTGCAGGGTGGCAGAGAGGAAATGGCGTGCTTCATGTTCATCCTCTGACAAACTGGCCTGTCGCCTGCTCCAAAGGCAATACCGGCTCTCCGTTCTCACCAAGAAGAGAGCCCTTATCCAAGCCCGCATCTCTGCAGCATCTAACAATTCGGCCGAACTCTTTAAAATCTGCAAGGAGCTGGACAACCCTGCTGCAGTCTCTACCTCTCCTGTCCCCTCCCAGGCCCTCTGCACGGCACTGGCCTCTCACTTCATTTCAAAAACTCAGGACATCCTGTCCTCACTCTCCTCCTATAACCTCCCCACCTCTATTCCCTGCCCTTCCTCTGGCTCTTCTGCAGCCACCCCTCCTCTCTCCTTCTCTTCCTTTCCCCTTTTTTCTGCTGACGAGGTTTCAAGACAAGTCCGATCTATGAAAGTCTTGTCAAAACAGGTCCACCCCTGTTCCTCCAAAACTATCAAGGACCACATTGACTCCTTGGCTCCTGCCCTTGCTGACTTCTGCAATCACTCCTTCGCCTCTGGAGTCTTCCCATCCCCTCTCAAGCACTCCCTTGTGCACCCCCTTCTTAAGAAACCCTCTTCCGACCCTTCCTGCCCAGCTAACTATCACCCAATCTCTATCACTCCCTTCCTGGGCAAGCTCCTGGAGAAACTGGCCATCTCCCAGCTTAATCTCCATGCTGAATGTGTTGGTAGTCTTCATGACCATCAGTCTGGCTTCAGAGCTGCCAGAAGCACGGAAACTGCTCTCCTGAACATCCGTGAGGACCTGCTCTCGAACCTTGACTCTAACATTCCATGTGTTCTCATTTTGCTTGATCTCTCTTCTGCCTTTGATACTGTCAACCATACCATCCTGCTCAACCGTCTCCGTGATAACCTCGGTATCACTGGTCAGGCTCTGACGTGGCTGACCTCTTTCCTCTCAAATCGACCCTCCCAGGTCCAACTGGGGTCTTTCATCTCTGACATCTTCTTCTCTACCTGTGGTGTCCCCCAGGGATCTAACCTCTCTCCCTGGCTGTTCAACCAGTATCTGGCACTTCTCGCCCACCACATCGCCGCTCTCTGCCCCTACTTTCAGTGCTATGCGGATGATACCCAACTCATTTTCAGGCTACCCTCGGCCTCCTCTTCTCCTTCCCTCATCTCTGACTGTCTTTCTGCTATCCAGGAATGGTGTGCCGCCAACGACCTCTGCCTTAATGCCAGTAAGACTGAGATTCTACTCATCGGCATTCCCACTCCCTCCTTCCCTGCTGCTCTCTGGCCGGCCTCTCTGGGCCCTCTTCCTGCTCCTACATGCAAGGCAAAAAACCTTGGGGTCATCTTCGACTCCACACTCTCCTTCTCTCCTCACATATCCGACGTATCTAAAAAGTCACACTACCAGCTACACCTCCTCAGAGGTATCCTTCCTTTCCTCTCCTTCCCCCAGAAGCTCACTGTCTCTAGAGCCCTGGTTCTCTCTAAGCTGGACTACTGTAACAGCCTCTATCTTAATCTGCCCGCCTCTACTCTCCGCCCTTTGCAACTCATTCAGAACAGGACTGCAAGACTTGTCCTTGGCCTCAAGCTCAGGGACCGTATATCTCCAGGACTGAAATCACTACACTGGCTCCCAGTGACTGCGAGGATCAAGTTCAAAACCCTCTGCATTGTTCACAAGGCCGTCTGGGGCCTTGGGCCAAAATACCTTCAACTCTCTCTTCCTAAATATCTTCCTTCTCGAGCTCTTCGCTCATCCGCCTCCAACTCCCTCAGGGTAAGCCGCTTCTCCA
The DNA here is from genome assembly GCF_040938575.1 of Ambystoma mexicanum. NCBI lineage: Eukaryota > Metazoa > Chordata > Amphibia > Caudata > Ambystomatidae > Ambystoma > Ambystoma mexicanum. The sequence goes on along the minus strand of NC_090936.1, from coordinate 142,805,614 downwards.
AACAACGAGTTGGGGGCAGATCTCTTTCCACTGCAGGGGCCTCCCTCTGGAACAGCCTTCCTACCTCCCTGAAACTTGAGGAGAACCACCTCCGGTTCCGGAAGCACCTCAAAACCTTCCTCTTTGCCTCCGCTTTCTCTCCCCCTCTCCCCTGCTAATATTACTGAAACTGCACTGAACCTGCAAATGGGCCATTCACCGTTCTCGGCCCAGCCACTCTCTCCTGCACTGCCTCCACGGCAACCCCTGCACTACGGGACTGTGTCTGTATCCATACAGCCCCCCTTCCCAGCACTTGTCTGCACTTACCTCGCACTTGCCACCAGCTGGCCCTTGTTATTTATCCTGTATGCTGTATGCTAATAACCCTGTACTGCACTTTCCCCTCTCCCTTTCCCCATGCACTTTTCCCTTCCCCTCTACCCTTTCACTTGCGCGATCTGAATGACACCTGGCCTAGTAAGATCGTTGTCTGTCTCCCCTTGTTCCCCCCCTGCCTCGTCGCGCCTTGAAACACTTGTGTATAGGCGCGTTACAAATGCCTTACCATATCATTATCATATCATATCATACAATGCCTTCAGTAACCTTGGACCACCTTCCCTCACCTTGAAACTCAAGAATTTCTCTTGACAAAATAACGACCATTGTCTTTGAACAATCTTCTTTTCTTCCCGCACTTTGGCAAGCCATGCTCTAGAGGGATTGCTTCTCCTTCATCAATAGCTATCGCACCGATTTACCCATAATTTTGGTGACAAAACCAAAAGCCCATTCAATTGAAGCATGCTTTATCAAAAGTTGATGATGATGACATGTGAGAGCTACTCTGCAGTGCCAGTTGTACAATGAGGTGATTCTAAGTTGTTGCCTGAGGCGCCACCAGATGAACTACACCACTGAGCACCAGTTTGATACCCAACATAAGATCATATCTGGTTCCCTTTAAAGGAGTGGAGGTGTGCATATGGTATGTCATCTGCAAGCGCATTAGTACTTGCAGCTACTCTGGTAGGAGGAAAGTTATGGACTGTGAATTTCTGCAATAAAGACGAGAGAGGGAAGGGAGGAGGCCTCTGCATGTGTAGGCAAACTGCGATGTTTGCATTTTCATAACCTTAACTCCAAGAATCTGCTTTTGTCATGTACTATGTAACAGCAAACACAAATATGATAAACAAAAGGAAAGCTTGTTCCTAAAGAATTTACACTCAACAAGTAAAATACACCTGATAAACAAAGAAAATTGAAGTGCCAATTATGTGAGTGTGAACCCTATATGTATCTTAATCACACCTATATTATAATAAATGGTCCTGCCCAACGGACTTTCCACCGTGTGTCTGAGGATGGGCACTATGGATTAAACATCTCAAACAGAAAAGACTGCATGTATGATGGTTCGGCCTAAAAAGCAGTGAAGTTAAGGTTAGGCTTAGGGGTCTGGATTTGGTGGGTTAAGAGTGCTGTCGTGGGGTGGTTTGCGACCTTGCAATTCTTCGAGCTAGTTGTGGGTAGATTTGGGGTTACGTTCAAAACACTCTACCTTTTCAGGTTGAGATTTTTTGAACCAACTGTCCATTCATAAAATAGAAAATTCCAAGACAGTTTTGATAATTCCCAAACAAAAGCACATATTTGTGCAATTTTTTCTAGACAGTAAAATACTTATGTTTCAAGATGGTATAAGCAGGAATTTCACCTTGAAAAATGTGAGGGAACAAGCTGCAACAGCATCCAGGCATTAAAATCTCATAGCTCTTGACATACTTATCAAAAACAATTGCTTAAGTACTGCAAACTTGTCATCAGTGACGTCATAACATAATCTCAGTTCACAAAACCTTAAGAGGAAGGTGGATAGGATAGTGGGTTGGGCAACACATAGATTCCATACATGTTAAACATTTTCATTGGGTTACACATATCTGATGGCTCCACCTGGAACCACCCTTATCTTGATAAAGGTTAAACTACATCATCCTCACAACAAGGGTTATGTTGGCATACTACTTGATGGGCAGCATGTCTCTAAGGATTTTGATAGGTTGGCACATTGATTACCAACCTTGGACTCTTGTGAGATCATCAGGATGTGAACCAGACATAGAGTAGGGGGGAGAGAGGCCCATAGAACATTCTTCTTCCAATTAAAAGTTATAATCTCTCATTCTCAGGCCATGAAACCGGGCAATCCCTTTGTACTTGGCCTTGTGTGGAGTCTTGTGTCTACGTGCGTATTTAGAGAGTACGACAGGTGTCCTATCTGTGCTTGCTTCATATGAATGGCCAGTGTTCTCCAATTATGGGTCACGTGTGATGGGGCCGTGTTTGGAATAGATCTACCTTCTATTTATTGAGATTTCAGCTGACATTAATGTGTATGCCATGTTCTCTATTACCACTGGGGACACTTTTCAGTTATTCTTGATGGAGTCTTTTGGCTTACTGTTTTGTTGCACCTGGCTATCAAAGGGTGTTTGAGCTCTTCTAAAACTTTAATTAATCTGGAAGTATACTTCTCGTGTCTTGGGAGCTGCTATCTTGTGCCTTCATTTTGCCATACCAATCCTCCCTTATTTTACTTTAACTGTAGCACTAATTGCCAACTACTCTCTGAGCTATGCACCGATATGTATTTATGTAGATTCAGCCTTTTCAGTTTTCCAGAGGCTTTGAGGCCTGTGCTCATTCAGAGACTTGCTGAGGCTTCCATTTTTAAGAAGATTGCTGCTTTACTACAGTCGATTCTATGTTAGTGAGTTATATTCACATATAATTCATGTTGTTTTCACCTTATACATTGGTCATGTTAGTGTTCTTTATGTCTGTGGATGCTATTTTAGTTTTCTTCATGTCTAAATGCACATATTATCTATTGTTCATGTTCTTCATGTGGAATGCATATTTGCTTTGTGTGTAGTGTATGGGTTTCTACTGTTACAGCATTTGTTTGAATGCTTTACCCATCTGCAGTTCATATTGTTCTCAAACCCTGCTGTACCTGCATGGGATAAGGACAGAACGGCTGTCTGAGTGAGTATCGACTCTCACCTTTGCGATATTGGTGCAAAGGAGGTTCAGAAGCTATGGATGATGTATTCATCTGCCTCCCAACACTCCTCCCTCTGTCTTAATTCCCTCACAGTGGGCAGGCTTGTACCTGCAGCAATACGGTCCAATTTTTGCACACACGTCTCCTTCAGTGGCCTTAATAAGGCCAAGGAGATACCTGTTTTGGAGAGCCATGAGCCTGATTGCACTCAATACTCCCTCATGGCTTTAAAACACTTTACACTTTCATTAATTGTCTGCATGAATTCCCACTGGGTTATTTGCAACCATTTGGCATTCACGGATGTTTGCAACCTGGCAGTAAAGAACGATACAAGGAACATTTATGTTCTACTGAACAATGTATGCTCGTCTAGTATGGCGTCATATGCATTTGCTTCTTTTGCCGAGGAATAATTATCCCTCTTTGTGCATTCGAGGGTGAGGGACCTCCTATTTCTTATGTGTGTGTTCATTCGGTGGAAGTCACCAATCTCCACCTCACTCAGGGGCACTACTAGGGATGCTGCACTTATTACCACAAAGCAGCAAAGGTCTCCCCTGTTCGGAAGGAGCTGCATGTAGGCTCTGGCTCTCCAAGCCCAATAGTGGTCCATTAATAGTGCAGTACCTACTTCAGTCAAGGCACATTGAAAATGTTTTTGCACCCTGTCTTTCCCCTATCTTTACTCTAGATGTATTTCCTATGCAGAGAGAGGCATTTCTCAAGGGGAGTATGTGTAGTGGCCCTGCTTCATCTTCTAACTATGTTAGCCTTTTATTATAACTTGTCCATGCTGTAAGGCACTCTTATTCACTTTTTACACAACCACTCGTGGTTGCTCTAAAAGCAACTCTGCTTTATAGCTGATCAGTCCTTCGGCCCATCCTTCTGTGGTAAATATCTGTCCTTTTATGTGTAACGGGCCTCTCTCCCAACATCCAGCAATTTCATGTCCTCTTTTATCAGTACATTTCAGATATTGGTGGTCTTCTGTTATTATTTCTCCTCTTCTTGGGCCTGACAATATAGAGCTTAGTTCCACATGGTGTGTGTCAACATCGTTCATCACTGAAACTTGTTTTTTTAAATGTATCCTCACATGCAGAATATTCCTCTGTTACCCAGTGCGTGGAGGCACATCTGCCCTGAAATTACCCTCTGGTCATACATGCTGCAAGGTGTGTCAGGCAGTGTGCTTTGTATGCAGGTACTTCAGTGGCTATGAATGTTCTGGAGGAACTCATGGCGTAGGGTAGGAGGGAACACACAAAAAACCTTTCATCAGACAGCTCTCTTCCCACTGGGCTCCTATGCTAATACCACATATTGCTTGAGCCATGAGAAATATTATCTACATTTTGTTCCATAAAGCGTTGATCATCAATTATACTTCTTTTTGTACTCCTCTCCGGAATGCTATGCTTGGGATATATCCAAGTTTCTTTTTTCACTTGGCATTACTATACCTATTGTACTAGTGTTAACATCATGGAGAACATGAAAGGAGGGCCCTGCCTGGCTATACAAGCTATAGGGCCTCATTACGACCCTGGTGCTGACCGAATGAAGGGGGCCGGTACGGGACCGGCTCCCTTCATTCTGTCAGGGCTGATTACGAAGTTCCCTTTGCAGGACCGGATCAGACGTGTGTTAAAACCAGACGTCTTTTCCAGGTCCCACGAGGGGAAGAGTCAGGTAACAAAGGGACACTTGTAATGTGCCCGTTGTTACCTCCATCCCCATTCCCATTGAGGTCTATTGGGGCTCAAATGGGAATGGGGAATGGTTCCTGCAAAGAGGAGTTACCGGGTCCTCCTATGTCGAAATGACCTAGTTATTCCTCATTGCAGGAACTCAGTAATGGAGCCCGGTTTGGAGGCAGCCATGGAGCTAAAAGCTCCATGGCTGCCTCCAAACTTGTAATGAGGCCCCCAGTGTTTCATTGCAAACCAGTAGATAAAGTACAGACATAAAAAGGAGAAAAATATTGCTGCTATCATGATTGCTGGGGGATCTACCTTTTTCAGATACTTATGGTGTACAATCTTCTAGGCGCTAAAAGAAAATGTCTCATCTCATTCAATGGATGCATCTTTCTGTTCGGTGAAATGTTTCTTTTGTTTCTTAAAAAGAGCAAATATTTACAAAAAGAACCTGGCTAAAAGTGAGAGGAGGTTTCTTTATAGAACTATCAGACAGATGTTCCAGGCTCCTAGAAAGGGATAAGTGTTCACAAGAAATGATAGGAACCAGGAAAAATAGAATGTCTATAGAGAAAATGTGTTATCTCTCGTTTACTTTAAAAGGGTTATGTGTTATTAAAACAACACTTCTTTTATTGTTCTGGTGGCTCATTGGCTCCTGTCATCAATCTTGCCTGAGGTCTTCTCACGTCTTCTTCGCCTTCGGCTCGGTATTCGCAGACAGGGGTGGTCTCAACTCTATATAGTTTAATATCACTGAGGTGGATCCACGTGCATTTACCTTCCACCTTAACTGCAGATGGATTGACAGCTCTTCTACAGTTAAAGGGCCCTGGAAATGGGGTTGTGCCACTGTGTGACGAAATTATGGCACAGTACCCTATTACCGGAGTATAATAAAAAGGGGCCTAAACAAATTGTCTGGTCAGGTGGTTAGCTATCTTCTTCTGTTGTTTTCAAGCCCCCTAAGGCGTCTGCACCTGTCGAGACATACATTTAAGAGATTCCTTCAAAGCTGTAAAATAATCATGCATTTCCTTCCCCAACAAGGTTGCAGCATTCTCAGCATCAGTACGAGCCTGTGTGGGAGGAGCAATGGGAGTATACATTTGGCGCCCCCGTCACTAGCTCATGTGGAGTCATGTGATGGTCGAAGCCTGGCTGATTACGTAAGGCCACATCTGGCACTGCATTACCTACTCACACAACGACCTAACCACTTTTGCTCCACCTAACCCGAACTGGCCACAGAGCTTTATTACTCTTTCTTCACCAATTACTTTGAGGGTCAATACTGCATCTCCCACTAGCTTAAAATGCCCCCTTATCAACGCACAGTCCACAGTTGCCCACCGCCATGATATTTTTTGTGTATTAGATGATCTTAGATGATCTGTATCACAGAGACTTAGTTCAACACCAACTCTGGTCCCGATATCGTCCAAATGCTTCCTCCCCAATATGGCATTTTTCATTTTGACCGACCCGCCCCCAGAATTGGAGGCAGAGTCGCTATTGTGTTCAAGAAATCTCTCAGCTGTTTAACCATTGATCTTAATCATAAATTCACTTGCGAGTTACTCCTTATGAAAATCCAGGTTTCTCCCGAACACTCCATAAATGTTCTCATTACTCATCGCTGTCCAGGCTACGCCACCAACCAGGTTTTGAGTAGCTTTGCTCAACTGCTGGCTGACCTATCTTTATCTCATCCTAAAATAGTCATACTGGGGAATTTTAATCTCCATCCTAATAACCTCCTTGGCTTACAAGCTGCCAAACTTCCCTCTTACCTCACCAACTGTGGCCTTTTCCTTAGTAATCACAGGCCTACCCACTCGGCTGGCAATCAGCTTGACATTATTTTTTCAGATGTCCCTGAACCTCTCTCCTTCTTCCCTTGGCCGGTGCTCTGATCAGACCACTTCCTGCTCTCCTTCTCTCTCCCTCTTGTCCAGTCCAAAATTAGACTGAATTCCCAAGTAAAACTTCAGTGCTGGTGGTCTAATGTCCCATCTGAAACAATTGTTAACTCCATTGAAACTCTTACTCAACAAGGCCTTATCATGGAAACAAATCCATGTGACTCCCTGATCAAGTCCTTGCAGCCTACTGCTGACTCCCTTGCCCCTTCTAGGCTTTCTATTGTCCACGCCAAACCCTTTGCTCCCTGATACTTTCCAGAACTGCGAACGTTGAAGCAAAAATGACGACAAGCCGAACGGAGATGGCACCGCCTTTTAGACTACTCTGTGAAACTGGCTTACGTACAGGCATGCAACACTTACCACAGTTCTATTAAAAAAGCCAAAGCCCAGCACTTCACTGACCATATCTTGAATGCTACCTGCTCTTCTAAAGAGCTGTTTCGGGTGGCCAAACAACTGACCACCCCTGTTCGCCTCCTTCCCCCCTTATTGCTCTACATACACAAGCACACTGACCACATTGCTTTCTTTTTTAAAGACAAAATCTGTAAAATCTGCAAACGGATACGCACTGAAACACCTACTCCTGCTGACTCCTTTGACGTCCTTCTTCCCCCTGCTGCGCACTTCTTCAATATTTTTAACTACGCAACAGTGACAGATACTATGGTCTCTCCTGTCTTACTTAAGCTCAAATCTGCTTCCCCCACTGTCCCAATCCCACTTCGTATCCTTCAAACTCTTTCTCACAAACTTGTCTTTTTTCTCACAGCAGTTCTTCAATACTCTTTTTGTACTGGATATATTCCTGACTCGCTTAAACACGCTGCAATTTCTCCCTTATTGAAGAAACCTCATCTTGATCCTGCTACCGTGGAAAATTACCGATCTATATCTCTTCTCCCTGTTGTTATGAAACTCTCTGTCTTTCTTGAAACTAACCATCTTCGCCACCCCTTCCAGGCAGGATGTCTCCCCAGAATGGGTGCTGAATCTGTTTTGATGATATTGCTTTATGACAGACCGCAGAGAGGTTGGGGCTCTTATTCTCCTTGTCTTTCTCCTCGGCCTTTGACACATTGACCATCATAGGCTTCTCTAATGTCTTCACAAAGCTGGAATTTCAGGTACCCTCCTGAAGTAGTTCTCTTCCTTTCTTTCCAATTGAGTCCAGGCTGTTTCCCTCCCGCATTAATTTCTCCTCCTACTACTTTGGACTGTGGGGTTCCTCAGGGATCAGTCCTTTTGGGGATGCTTGTGGTCTTGTGCAGAAGGGATGTGACTTAGAAGTTCAGGCTGGACTGCCTCTTTTGGGGTGGGGCCAAGCCTGATTTGTATACGGTCTTTCCCCTTCTGTAATGGCTTGGCAGGTGAAGAACGATGGTCTGGAGCGTTGCCCAGCGCAATGCCAGTGATTAAGATTGATTCTAAACCTTCCAGCCATCACCTCTTGTGTTTTGCTAAATTCACCCCGAGTGGAGCGGGTATGCCCAGACGTGAGTTGCGTGCCTGCTGGGCCTAGAGACCCAAGCTACTCCTCACTGATGAGGCGCAACAAAGCTGAAACATGTTTAGGGATGTTTGTGGTCTCATGCAGAAGGGATGTGACTTAGCAGTTCATGCTGGACTGCGACTTTTAGGGTGGGAGCAAGCCTGATTTGCATGTGGTCTTTCCCCTTCTGTAATGGCATGGCACATGAAGAAAAATGGTCTGGAGGGTTGCCCAGAGCAATGGCAGTGGTTAAGACTGATTCTAAACCTTCCAGCCATCACCTCTTGTGTTTTGCTAAATTGATCTCCAGTCATGGTATACATTTCTTTTCCTATGCAGATGACACACAGATTCTCTTTCGTCTTAATGCCCCTTTGGCTGATCCTCCTCAGAAGCTGAAGGACTGCCTTTCGGTAGTTGGTGTCTGGAGGGCCAAAAATGTGCTTAAACTAAATGGTGATAAAACCGAGATTGTATTGGTGGACTCTATCTTTACAGGACAATCTTGGACCTCTGACTAATGGCCTACCTCTCTTGGCCCCTGCCCCGAACCCTCCTCCATTGTCAAAAGCTTAGGCATTAAAGTAATGTCTGCAGGCTACAGAGCAGCTCAAATCTCGACAGTCTGTCAAACAGCAAAACTTAAAGTACTGAAAAAGGTTCTTACTTTCCTCCCGACAGACTCCAGATCAAAAATTGTTACAGCCTCCATTATGGGTTCAATTGATTACTGTAATGGCATCTATCTTGGCAACAAGAAGCTCTGCTCCAAAGCATACAGATTCTTCAAAACTCAGCGGCCCGCCTTCCACTGAATGCCCCCAGAATGGCTCACTCTCAGGACCTTCCTCGCCATTTTCATTGGTTCCCTGTGATGAGCCGAATTAAATTTAAAGCTCTCTGCCTCGTTCATCGAGCCACCCACAATGTTGGGGCTGAGTTCCTTTAATCCAGACTTACACCTTACAAACAAAGCAGATTCCTCTGCTCGGCCAACCAATCTCTGATTAGTATTCCTCGATTCCAATGGGCTCGAGCTGGAGGAAGCTCCTTCTCTGTGCTCGGTCCTAGGCTATGAAAGGCCTCCCCTCTGAGTTTGTAATATTCTTGACTTTCCCTCCTTCCGTAAACATATCAAAACTCTCTTGTTTTAACTTCTCAGGTCTGCTGCTTCCCTTATCTCCTGCTAGCACTTTGATGCCTTCTAGTCTAGTTTGCGCTCTATAAGTTTCAGTACAATACAATACAATACAAGGCAAATAGTGCTAAAGGAAGGCAGTGTGGTCAACTCTTTTTAAGAGTGTCCTGTATTTTGGCAATCCTTTCTTTTAAGAAGTGGTTTAAGTGTTCACAAATGTTGTTTGCTTCTGGATGATAGACAATGAGCATTTGTGCTTTATCCCCAAAAGGATAGTGATGTGCTCAAACACTACAAAGTGTGGTCCATTGACAGGTTGTAGATACTTGCACACTCCCCACCTTGAAAAATTCTCCAGTACAAGGGATTTTGCAGTTGACATGGCATCTGGGTGGGTGCATGGCCCAGCTTCGATACAGTGGGAAAAAGGGCATACGACTACAATCATATACTTATAGCCATTGCAAATTTGGAGTATATCCACACAGTCAATATGCAAATGCTGAAATGGTCCAGTAGGATGGCGTATTGCTCCTCCCACCATTCTCAAAGTGTGACCAGCAGTAAGCCCTTGACATACAAGACAATTTATAATGAAAATTGTGATGTGTTCATTTAAGTTAGGGACAAACCCCTCCTCCGAAATCAGTACTGAAAGACATTCCTTCATTATGTGTGTTGGGTAGTGCAACTGCTCGAGTGTTACTGTAAAGCAGTCCTAAGGGCATGACAAGTTTCCCGGTTCTGTCCTGCCACCACATTGCTTCTGTGGGGGACAATTAACACCCCCTCCTCTTCCACAATTCCTGTTTTTCTGGTGGTGCCTGCCCCTGCAATTCTATAATTTGCTCCATGGGTAGTGTATTAAAACTCTCCTTCATCACTGTGTGCACTTTGTATTTGTTTGGGGCATTTGCAATGTCAGATACTTCTGGGAAATATGCTTTCCTTTTTGTGTCATGGTCAGCTGCCTCATTACCGTGGGAAATCAGATCTGTAACTCTAGTGTGCACGGCTCACTACAGTGATAGTGCGTCTATGAGTGTTTTTAACAATGGCGCATGATGTATTGGTATGCCATCTACATCCAGGAAGTCCCTCCTTTTCCAACGTGACAGTCCTGCAACTACTGTAGACGTCACGTAGGTGGAGTTGGAATACACTGTCACCTTCTCATCCTCATGCACTTCAAGCAGCAAAATCAAATCTACCAACTCTGCTGCTTGTGCTGAAAAATGTGCTTGCAATCTTGTGCTGGTTACTATTTCAAAGCTGCCATTCTCCCCTGCCTTCACCTCTGCTGTTCCACTGTGTCTTTCACCAGAGCTCAGATCTATCGTTGATGACTGTATTGCTCTCTCCAAAAGTGCACGGAACAACCATAAATCATCAATGCAATTATAGAGCAAATACTTTGAACATAGACAGACACAATAACTCACAGCCATGCACTCTTAGAAGATAATCAGCTCTTATACGGCTATTTATTCAAATCTTAGAAGTACATAGAGATAACTCACAAAAATAATATGGACATAGATCACAGAAGAAGTAAAGAAGTCAAAAGGAAATACATCACCGTGAGCGTAACAGGATTCCTCATCTCGTCCAGAAGCGGCTGGAAGACCCCAGGAACAGCCAGGCCGAGAGTACCACAGCTCTCAGGAGGGCCGGACGTAAGCGTCCTTCTCCAGCTGAAGTCTCACTTGACCACCTCCGGGCTTCCGCATGTATACACACTCCACAAAGGGGAGTCAATTCTCGAACCTTCTGGAAATTGCACTTGTGCAGTTGAGGAACTGCCGTTGGTTGCCAGCTGGGTCAATCGAGAGCTCCCCTCAAGAAGCGCAGTGCCTCCCTTCTCTAAAAACACGCTCCACGGAGAACAGTAGCAAGCCATAACAAAGTTAGCTTTCCCAGCAGAAATGTCCTTGACCGCATACCAGGTTTGGAAAGCATGTTTTTCTCAGCACTGTGAATCTAACACTCAGCAAAATGTGTGCAGCTTTTCACTGCGGCATGAAGTAAATATCCATCATGGCTCTGAGCGCTCCCAGAATGCATTGCGCACCAGATCAAGCATAACAATGACCCATCAACAAAGAGAATTGCCCCCCAAGGCATTTTCTTTAACATGAGGTACATCAGCATAGTAATCAGTGTAGATAGTACAATCATGCACATGCTCTCCCTCCTTTACTCGCCCTCCTTCACTGTTTCCGGTATGAATCTGGCTGGGTTCACTACTTGACACCTGACAATTTTGATTGATGAATTTGATATAATGACTTCATAGCCAGATGCTCTCTGTTTCTTCAATGTACTTTTGGGCTTTCTAAGGATGGCAAAAAGAGCATGTTCTACATATGATATGACTAAAAAGCCCATAGTTATGCTGGCTGATTTCTCAATTGCAAATGCTGCTGTAGCCAATGCTTGCTCACACGGGTAATGGCCTCTCATTACGGGATCCAAGATCCCATTGTAGAATGCTAATGGCTTGTATCCCATAGAACCTTTCTGTGCGAGGACATCCATCATCACAATTCCATTTGAATGAGAAAAAAGGAAAACGTCTTCTATGTAGTCAGGAATGACTAACACTGGAGCTGTGCTAATTGCTAGTTTCAACTCACCAAATACATCTATCATCTCGCCTGCCCAGGCTATGTCATGTTTGTCCTTTGGTGCTTCTTTTAGTCCTTTTAAGAGTGGCCTGAAATATGTGCCGTACAATAATTGCAAAGGCCCAGAAATTGCTGTAATTCTTTCCCTGTCTCTGGCCTGTGTGTTTTCATAATTGCTTCTGCTCTTTCAGGTGTCACTTTCCTCCCTTCCTTTGATATTAGACGGCCTATGTGTTGGACCTCTTCTTGACAATATTGTAGTTGCTCTTTGCCAACTTTGTACCCTTTTTCTGCCAGAACTGTCAACACTTTTACTGAGTCTTTCCTGAACTCTTCCTCCGTGGTGCTGCAGACTAAGATTGGTTATTATTAATTATTATTATTAATTGATATTTTACAGTTGGCACCACCTGATGGGACTTCATTGCAGAAAGATGCAGTTGGACTAAGCTGCCATGGTCAGATAGCAGGCACAGGCAGGAGTCGGGGGTGGAGTGCACTGCTGTTATCAGGGCAAGAAGTTTTCCTAGCAGCCACACTTTCTTTTACCAGCTGACCTGCAACTGAAGATCCCCTGTCTGTGTGAAAAGAGGATTTACATTCCTGGTGAAGCACTGTAACAGAAGACTGCAGAAAAAGGGGTGAGACCATTCCACAATGATACTGTATGATCTGATATTTTAAGAATGAAATGTATTCCCTATAGGGAGCATACTGTTGAATGGCCTATAGAGAAATACACTTAGATATGTAGTGATGTGTTCCCTGTGAAATCATACTGTTAATGAACCACAGGGAAGGACACTTGGACATATAGTGCTGTGTACCATGTGAGAGCACATTGTTAATGGAAAACACATTTGAATATGTAATGCAATGTTTCTATAGGAAGCATATTGGTAATGAACATACACTTGGGTGTATATAAAATTAGAAACCATAGCATGGATGAACTATGAAATGAGCTTGTAGATTGCATTGATTGTGGACACACTGGGCTTCCCTTACCGCCCTATTCCGAGGTCCCTTTGCGGGTCCTTCCTTAATGGCTGGTAAAACAAGCCTTTAAGGACGGGACCCGCAAAGGGACTTTAGAGGTAATAACGGTACCGCAATATTCAGGGAATTACTAGCCTCTAAGGATGATCAGGTCACCCCTGCAATGGAAAATATACAAGCAATGGGAAGATTTTTCAAGACAAAAAACCATGAGAGAAGCACAGATTAAGAAATGTAAGCCACAAAGTGAAAAAGAGAACGCGCGCGCATATGTTCAGAAAGAGATGAAAAAAGATTGGGATGAGGGAGATCGTGAAGATACAATGAGGATAAAGGGTGTGTATGTAGTCAAGGCTTACCCCTCAGCCCCGGTACCCAAATCAAAAATGACTTTAGAAGATGACAGATCCATTGTTAGAAAGTTTAATGATTAAAATACCTCCCCCAGCCCCCCCATCAAGTACCTAGTGAGAAGGTGGTCTGTTCTCTAACTCGTGCTCGCAGGATTACAACCCACGACATGGAAACTGAGGCAAAGGTAGTAGGCTCATGGATTAAAAAAGAGTAAAAGGAGTGAAGCAAGCTAAAGTATATATGCTCCAGGAATGAGCTACGCTTGCATTTGCAATAGTACAGAGGCTGTGCAAACAAATGTGGGAATTTCATAAAAAGATAAACGCTAGGGATGAAGTATATCCCCTGCCAGATGATTTTCAGGAAAGAGACCGAGCAGTCAAGGAGTATAAACTTGATGCAAAGTTCTGTCCTGCAATAGTGTCAACATGTTTATTGTGGATCATACATGCCCCATCAAAGTCTATGGTAACTCAAGTGTTCTCAATGAGATAAATGCCTGGGTTTGACACTGATAATCCGACACACCAGGTGCATGTCCCGTGGAACCGTATGCAATTACTGTCCTTTACTAAAGATAGTCCAGATATTAGACAAAATCCAGAACAGTGGTAGACCCAGACAGATCGGGTGCTTCAAACAGGTCAGCTCACATTGGGAGATATAGATCAATTGTTTTCATGCATTCTACCAGCAGATATATGGCGCCAATGCAGAATGCAGGACAGTTTAGATCCTGTCATAAAGTGGGAAAAGGTGATGGAGGCAGTAGGAAAAAGGGAGAAGACTGGGGAATTGGCAAAAGAAATAATAGCTATCCCAGCACTACTGATAACACTTATCCAGCAAGTGGTGCCCCGCAAGCAAATTAATTGGTATAAACGGACTGCATGCAGACAGGAAGAAGGGGAGTCAGTTGAAAAATTATTTTGCATGGAAAGATGAAGTTTTTACCTCATTTAGCGGAATGGACATGGCTGTGGTAGAGGGACAGAAAGCCTTTTGTTCCCATTTTGTAGAAGGATTGTCGCCTTATTTAAAACAAGATATACAAACCTATGAGTCTACATGGCCAACTCAAACTGCTCGCCAGATTTTGACTATGGCTAGAAATTATGCAATTCGCCATGCTAAAGATAAAGGAGAGAAAGACAAGAAAATGAAGGATTTAAAAGCAAGGGCGCTAATGCAACAGACTTTTACAGAAAGAGGCAGAGGTAATATGCACATAGCAAGGGGAAAAATAATGTATAGCGGAGGAGGAAGTGGCATTGCCCTTCCAAATAAGGGAGCAGGTATGATAGACACTGGGTGTCATTTTTGTAAGGCAGAAGATCACTGGATAAGGGAGTGTCCTTTGCGCCGGAGGGGGCGCGGACGTTCTTATGGCCAAGGAATGACAAGGGGAATGTTTTTAAGAACTCAGGCTGGGAACAGCATAGTAGCCAGGACTGGGACATTAGAAGAGAATAATGAGCAGCAGCATATTTATTTTTTTCCCTAGGCAAGGTCAGCAATATTCAGCTAGGGATTATTATGAGGATGAATACAGTACCATGAATTACACAGCATTGAGCTGCCCTGGAGAGGGAAGAGAGCGCATAAGTATTCCTGTAAATTTGTAAAAGCTACAGTGCAAGGCAAACAGGCAACATTCCTTCTTGATACAGGTCGTCTAATACATCGATTTCCCACAAATGAGTGCCCCATATTACCCTCTCCGGGAAAGTAAACGCATCAGTGGGATTCTCTTATAATCCGGTCCAAAGTCCAATATCTGACCCTGTAGAGTTTAGCATAGGCCCTATATCTTGCATGGCACAGCTTGTTGTTACTGATAAATGTGCTTTAAATCTTTTGGGAATGGATTTGTTAAAGCATTTGCATGCTAACATTTATTGTTCGCCTGATGGGGTATCCATAACATGTAATGCAGAGTCTTTTTCAAAATGTTTTGTCACCGTTACTAATGAACTGCTACCTGAACTTAAGGGAATTGACCCTGTGATATGGGTTACTGGATCTAATGACGTAGGATGTATGGTAGTTTATTCAAGTGAAAATAAGAGTCAAGCCCGGTGCCATATTACAGCGCATTCCGCAGTATAAAAAACCCAAGGAGGGACTGGAAGGAATTAAGTCTGTAATACAGGATTTTCTAGTTAAAGGGATTTTAAAAGAAATTGTGGGTAGTCCATATAACAGCCCAATTCTTCCTGTACAAAAACGAATTGAAGGGAAGCCCAGTGTTCCAGCACAATGGAGACAAATAATTGATCTACGAGCAATGAATACAATTGTAGAAGCACAGTATCCAGTGGTACCAGAAATGACTTCCTTCTTTACCATGATACCACCTTCAGCTCAGTATTTCACGGTAATAGAACTTAAAAATGCTTTCTTTAGCATTCCGATCCATGAAGACAGTCAGTATTTATTTGCCATCAATGTGGAGAAGTGGTTCTACACCTCCCGTAGGCCCCCCCCAAGATTACACTGAAAGCCTAAGGGCCTCATTACGAGTTTGTAGGCATGGCTGCCTCCAAACCGGGCTCCATTACCGGGTTCCTGCAATGGGGACTTACCGGGTCATTCCGACATAGTAGGAGCCGGTAAATCCTCCTTGCAGGAACCATTCCCTTTCCTATTTGAACCCCAAAAGGGCTCAATGGGAATGGGGAGGGAGGTAACAAAGAGCACATTACAAGTGTCCCGTTGTTACCTCCTCTTCCCCTCGCGGGACCGGGAAAAGACGTCTGGTTTTACCAGACGTCTGATCCGGGTCCCGCAAAGGGAACCTCGTAATTGTTGCTCCCATAATGAAGGGTGCCAGACCCATACAGGCACCCTTCATTACATGAGCGCCAGGGCCGTAATGAGGCCCAAAGTGTCTTTAAAGAAATTGCAGTTTTGCAAAACTCTGATCACCTATTTAGGACATTTGTTGTCAAAAGGAGAGAGTAGATTACAGTGCATAGAGGCTATAATGAAAATACCTGTCCCTATCACAAAGAAATATGTTAGAAGTTATTTGTGGAAGATTTCATTTTGAAGGCAGTGGATCCCCAATTTTTCACTTTTAGCAAAACCACTGTTGGAACTAACACTAAGCAGCACCCTGGAGCCCCCTTGCCATGGACTGCTGCTCAGCAAGATAGTTTTAATGTTCTAAAATCTGCATTGTGTAACTCACCTGTGTTGGCCACCCCTGATTATACTAAAACCTTTATGTTGTTTGTGCATAAAAAACAAAGTTGCGCGTCATCTGTACTAACTCAACAACAAGGGGGAAAAACAGACCATGTGCATATTTTTCTTCCACATTGGACCCATTGGCAAAAGCATTTCCAAACTATGTAAGGGGTGTGGCAGCCATTTCTATGAAACAAGCCAATGCCATAATATTGGGACACCAAGTTAAATTGTCTGTGCCACATGTAACTAATATTTTATTGAATAGAACTAAAACACAGCACCTGACAAATGCCAGGTTGACTAGATATGAGCTGATCTTATTGGCCCCAAATATTGTCCTACAACAATGTTACACTTTAAATCCTGCCACATTGCTACCCCTCCCATCAAATGAATCAAATATAATGCATGATTGTATATTAATAACAGATGAGGAGACTTGATGGATACTCCAATTGATAAACCTGATGGTACTTTTTTGTAGGTGGGTTGTGTTATAAATTACCAATTGTTACTACCACGGCAGCATATGCCATTACAACATTGAAAACCATTGTTGAGGCTTGTAGAATACCTCAGCATTCTGCCCCGGCGGCCGAAATTATTGCCCTTACTAGGGCTTGCGAGTTAAGCACAGGTCTTGTAGTCAACATCTTTACTGATAGTCAGTATGCATTTGGAGTATCTGACAACTTTGGACAGTAATGGGCAGAGAGAGGATTTGTTTGACTTAAAATTGGACAAGGACACAGCATGGTACCTTAATTCAAATGTATTGTATGCACTGACTCTGCCAAATAAATTGGCTGTCATTAGATGTAATGCAATTAAGGCCATTATAAATGATATAGGAAGAGCTATTGCTTTTGCTGACCAAATTGCAAAGGCAACTGCACAGTCCCCTGTATCACCTCTGTATATTACACACATGATTCAGACAGAGAACATTGTATTTGATAATACCCTTGAGACAGTGCAAAATATTCAGGCTGAGGCCACTGGACAAGAGTTGCAGGATACGAAACTGCATGGGACATGTATTCGATGGGTGTTGGGTGGATTCACAGAATGAACATAGATTGAAGTTACAGAATAAATATATACCCCTAACGTTGTCTCATGCCCATGGTCCATCTCTTGTAGGGGCAGATGGCATGTTCAGTCTGCTGACCACAGTATGGAGTAACACTAAATTAAGGCAAGCAGCAATTGCGAATTGTAGAAACTGTCATGTTTATGCTGTTCACAATATTAGTAAGGGGGAAGGTGTACAAAATTGACATTTTAGACCTCCAGAGTTCCCATTTGAAGCCCTGCAAATGGACATTATTGAATTGTCTCTATATTAAGCAATGAAATATGCATTAGTAGTAGTATATATGTACAGCAAATGGGTAGAAGCATTCCCATTAAAAGATAATACTGCTTTGAGCACTGCAAAGTTGTTAGTTAAGGAATATTTACCCAGAATGGGATTGCCACACACAATTTGAAGTGACAACGGTGTTCATTTTGTTAAATACCACTATGGATTTGGTAAGTAAGGCATTAGGCATAAGGCAAAAGTCTGTGCCATCACCCTGGGATGGGTAGATGCACTTCCGCTAGCATATTTCTCAATGAGAAATGTTGTGCATTCAGGTGTTGGATTAACTCCTTACAAAGTAGTCATGAACCGGCCAGCTAATGTGTTGGGTGTACCAAATCCAAACCGTTTAAGTAATGTACTTTACCCTTTGTTGATAGATTACTGCGAGGAGTTAACTAAAACATTGGGCCTCATTACGACCCAGGCACCATGGTCCATGCCGGTGTCCGCCATGGCGGAATGGGGAATTACCACCCCATTCCAAGGTTGGCGGGGCGGTAATTCCCCATGCCACCATGGCCCTTCCCCGTTCGCATTTTTGCCCCATGGGGCTCAATGGGAATGGGGAAGGCGCTAAGTACGGTGCCGCAAATTGCGGCATAGTACTTAGCACCAAGGTCCCTTTGCGGGTCCCTACTTCAACGGCTGGTAAAACCAGCCATTAAGGTCGGGTCCCGCAAAGGGACCTCGTAATTAGGCGCTAATAGGTTAACGGCGCCGCAGCCTTTTACAGTGCTGTTAACCCATTAGCGCCTGGGTCGTAATGAGGCCCATTGTCTGTTCTTCGCAAACAGGTCACTGACAAATTGCCAAAACCACTTTAGGGCCAGCCACAGTATTCAACCAGGTGGCTGGGTTTTCGGGAAGAATTTCCAGCGAACATCTGGACTGCAACCCAGATGGAAGGGCCTGGCGCAGGTGCTACTGACCACTCAGACTGCTGTGAAGTGCAGTGGCCATAAAATCTGGATCCACACCAGTCAAGTGAAGCATGCACCCTGCACTTTGATACCTGCCCTTCTGGATATTACATTGCAAAGTAAGGAAACCCAAAAGCCTCCTCTCGGTTTTGAGACTAGTGACCATTATTATAAAAACAGTGGGCCTCTTTACGAGTTTGGAGGTAGCTATGCCGCAACTGCCTCCAAACCCGGGTCCGGGTTCCTTGATTGAGGAATTACCGGGCCATTACCAGGCCATTCCAACCTTGGAGGACCCGGTAATTCCTCATTCAATTTACCCATCCCCATTCCCACTTGAGCCACCAGACGTCCAGAGCGGGTCCCGCGAGGGAACCTCGTAATAGGGCGGAATGGGTTTAACGGCACCGGCACCATTACCGGCGCCGTTAAACCCATTCCGCCAGTGTCCTAATGAGGCCGATTCTGTGGCTTCCATTTTTAAGAAGATAGTTGTTTTATACTACACTCTTGTTTCTATGTTAGCGAGCTGTATTTGCATATAATTCATGTTGTATTCACCTTATGCATTGGTCATGTTAGTGTTCTTCATGTCTGTGGATGATATATTAATTTTCTTCATGTCTAAATGCATATATTATCCTTTCTTCATGTTCTTCATGTGGAATGCATATTTGCCTCATGTCTAGTGCATGCTTTTCTACTGCTACGTTAGTTCGAATGCTTTTGCCATCTTCAGTACACATTGTCCCCAAACCCTGCTGTACCTGTGGGGCAGAAGGGCGGAATGGCTGTTTCAGTGAGTAACGCCTCTCACATTTACGATATTGGTGCGGGGGTAGGGGCAGACACCATGGGTGACAAATTCATCTGCCTCCCAACAATTGTTTTAATTTTATTACTGAAAGGTGATCTTTTCCGCTAATTAAAAAATACATTTTTGTGTTTGACAAAAGACTTCCCTTTTAGGATTTTGCATTGTCCACTTCTCAGGACCAGTCCCATAATGTACATTCCTTTTACAAGGCTTCTGTGGCTGCATTAGGACTGGAACCTGCAGAATCCCCATCCTTCATTACATATCGCTGGGTGTGGGGTTTGGCGTGCCTGTCCCTCAGATAAATCCTTACATCAGACTCGCACAGCCTTATGGCTACTAATGTGCAGGCCAACCAAACCTATCTTGCCCCGCATAACCTCCCTAAACATGGCTCTGGTTATCACATCACTGCCACAGTAATGGCTGTGGTTTTGCACTGTCCAAGGCTCTTGTACAATTTCGGTCCAAAATAAAAAGCTGCCGGCCTTGACATTCAGGGCCTCATTAGGATCCTGGCGGTAGCCGTGCCCTTATTAAGGGCACGGCTGCCACCGGTAATGATTTTTTTCCGGGGCCCAGAAAAGGGCAATAACCGGGTCATGCCGACCTTGGCAGACCCGGTTATTGCCCTTTTATGGACTCTGGGAAAAACCATTCCCCATTCCCATTTGAGCCCCATAGGGCTTAAATGGGAATGGGGAGGGTGCTAACAACGTTGTTAGCATCCTCGACTGCTAGCGGGTCCCGCAAAGGACGCCTGGTCTGACCAGGCGTTCCTTAGCAGGTCCCGCAGCAGTCCTCGTAATAGGGCAGCCCGTAATGAACGGCACCGTTCATTATGGGACCGCCAGGGTCCTAATGAGGCCCTCAGTCTTTCCTCCCTACTCACCACCATTCTTTTCCTTACATATAGTCACAACCTCATGCTATCTTAATACACTATTGGTCTCATTATGTGTTTGCCGGTCTGAAATAAATGCTGGTAATTGTGGCACAAGCATTTATTCTGGACCGGCAAAACACAAGTATGCCAGTGGGACTCCATGGGAATGGGAACTTACCATCACTCCTGTAATATGTAGCCTGTAATATCCTGGTAATACCGTGATATCGGGTGGTGGAGACGGTAGGCTAGGGTTGCTTATATCCCGCTGGAATTACCAGTGGGATACCAGCCACTCTATAATGAGGGTCAATGAAGCTGTCTGTGACATTGTAAAGACATACTTAAAACAATAAAAGTGAGATCATATAAGAGAAATACAAACACACAACTTAGTTGGCAGGTTGGTGGGCAAAAAGGAGATTTGTTATTCCTCTTGATTGGTGGGATAAAATATATTGATTTATGCAAGAAGAAGATTAAAAAGCAGTTTTAAAAAGTGAGTTTCTTTATAGGTTCTAGTGAAGATATTGCCTCATCAGGGGTTTGGCGGAGCAGTAAAAATGCAGCTGTAATGCTATTACCGCTGAGCTGGAGGTAAATCTTGCCACTTTCTGCCCATTTGTGGTGCTATTACCGCAGCGCTATAAGCGCCAGCAGTAATAGTGCCCAACATGCCCCATTGTGTCCCATGAACTCTTAAAAAATGAGGATTTACAGCCTTACCGCAACTCGTGATTCGGTGCGTATAGCGCCTGACCGAGTTGCGGTAACACTATTTTCGTTGGTCAGTATCATGGCGGATTTACCACAGGGATACCGGCCAACTTGTGATGAGGCCCAATGGTCAAGCAAAAATGCAACAGGTGACCTGCAGAAAAAAGGGCACTCTTGTTGCTCATGACTTTTTCTTCCCAGAATGACTACAAATGTCTATCTAATTGGGAGTTTTACAAAGCATATTATTGTGGCATTTAAGGTTGCACATGGAATATGATTCCATCCATTGCGGATGTGGGTTATACGTTAATAAATCGTGATCATGACGGGCATGTCGAAGGCTCGCGCTCACTGGCCTACAGGGAAATAGGGCAATTCCTGAACCAAAACGCAAAATGCTAGTGTGACCCAGATTTTGCGGTCAAAGTGGACCACCTTTTTGGCCAAAGTGAGCCAGTTTGATGAGTTAC
Source organism: Ambystoma mexicanum (assembly GCF_040938575.1). NCBI lineage: Eukaryota > Metazoa > Chordata > Amphibia > Caudata > Ambystomatidae > Ambystoma > Ambystoma mexicanum. The sequence continues at coordinate 142,783,938 of NC_090936.1, read as the reverse complement.
TTCACCATGCGGTTAGTAGTTATGACCAGTGCTACTGAATAAATGTTCTTTAAAATGCACAATTTGCATCTCATTTTATCAAAAAACTCCCCTGTTGGCACTACTCAAATGCTTGTCACAAAAAGAATGAATTGCCATTTACAACTGTGGGACACATTTTCATTGGTGCCTGAGACAATGTTATGATCCAGTGTAACCCTGGGGCATTGTGGGGGGTATTATAGAGCCATTTGAGGTATGTTTGACAAACGGCAGCCAAAACATTTGGGATTCTGGATCGTTACTTTGTCCTGCTGTGCTGGGGAGCAGTTTAAATCTAGAACTCCCACTCTAAATTGAATTCTTTTTTCTGTTGGGCAACTACTTCTGTGCATCTGCTGCATCTGCTGCATCACAGCCTGTTTCCTGGGGTGTAGGTTCCTGTTTCCTACCTCTTCCTACCCTTCCTGCGACCCCTGATTGGGCAAGCAGCCCCTCTTAGGTGAATCCAGTAGGGTAGTCCCACTGACCGTTGCAGGCCCCTGTGGCCCCGTGCCATAAAGGACCCCGAGGCAAAGGGCAGCTCCCACAGAAGCAGCTCCTGATGGTGTCTGCCGGGGTCAGCTGGAGAAGCAAGAAGCCTGCAGCCGTCAACCTACTGTGACCAGCCAGGTAGGTACGGTGGGGTCATGGTGGGCAGCAATCACTGCATCCCAGTAAACTGACTCACCCCTCTAATTACTCCTACTTCACTTACCGCACCATCCATAAGCATCTCAGTTAATTATATTGTTTAAGCCGTCCCTCACAAGTTGTATTTTTTTGCATTGCTGCTGTATTACAACCAGGCCCTATTCCCTCTTTTTACGAAAGTTGACTCTAGGTGTTTTTACATTGCTGCTGTGTTAAAACGAGGCTGTTTTCCCCTCTTCTGGGGGGGTGGATCTGGGTGTTTTCACACTGCATTTGTCCCCTCTCCCCCAAGGTCATCCATCCTCACTGGTCCTGTATTCCCCTATGATGTATTACCTGCTTGGGCCTCCTGCGCGTACCCTTCTCTGTGAACCCCTCCATCTGGTGCTTCCTGTGGTGCAAGGCTCTGGGCTGTGCTTCTTCTCCACCCTCACTCTTCCCTCTTGCCTACTCACGCCCTCTATGGTGTTTTCAATCTCTCCCATCTTCTAAAGCTGCTACTCTATCTCCTACTCTATCCCTCTCACTAAGTCTCCAACCCAGGCCGTCATATGACTGATACCTGCACCAGCGCTTCCTCCAGATAGACTCTCACAACATTCTCTTTGTCATTCCCTTTACAGACCGATGGACCACTCATATGGTCTATGTGCTTTCACTCCTTTCTCCCCTTTTCCCATTAGTGTTAGCACCCAGTGAGAGGCCCTCTTGGCCTACTTCCAGTCCTCTAAGACCATCATCAATGTCTATCTATAGGGTACTGTCATGGTCCAGGGCCATCAGCCCAATCTCCTCCTTCTTGATAGGCATCTCCTGCGCCTTATGAACTTCCTCCCTTCTCCTGTTACTCCTTCTACCACCTCTCTGCCTCTGCTCTGGCACTCCCTCTCTGGCCCCTATACCACCTCCGTCTACAGCCTCTGCCCACCCTCTGGCCCCTCTGCTGCTTCTGTTGGGTGTGCCTCACTCCTGTTCCCCACCCCAGAAATCTTTCAAAAGTGGCAACCAACTCCATGTTGCTACCCTCAACTCTCGCTCTGCTGTCAAACACTCCTCTGACATCTGCCACATCCTCGAAGAACCTTGACCTGGATGTCCTCGCACTCACTGAAACTTGGCTCATGGCCAGCTCTGTCACGAGTTTTGACATTCTCCTCCCTGAGGGCTACAAGATCCTCTCTGAGCCCAGAACCCACCGGCCAGAAGGTGGACTGGACCTGATCTTTCCTGAGTGGGTCCCTGCTTCTGTCATTCCTATGCAGGCCTATTCCTCCTTTGAATGCCTGGTCTGTAGGCTCTCTATCTCCCCTGGCCTCTGACTGTGGCCACCATCTACAGGCCACCTGGTCAGATCATCCTCTTCCTCTCAGAATAACGTGACCACTCCTCGTCTCTCCTTGCCTTTACCTCTCAATTACTCATCCTTGTAGAGCTCAACATCCACCTGGATGATTCTAATCCCTCCTCCGGGCTCTAAGCCACCTTTACGGCTCTCTCTCCCTCTCCATTCTACCCTCTGGTCCAACACACTCTGCCGGACACACCTTGGATGTTCTCATCTTCTCAGACATCCCCCCTCTCTAACCCTCTTACCTCTCCTCTCTCTTGGACTGACCACTTTCTACTCTCCTCCCACCTGAAAGTTCTTGTCCCCAGGCAAGGCCCTACCCAGCACTGCCACCCTCCTTCTCAGCCATTTGGCCCATGAAGCGAATGTCAGTGGCCGCCTTTGCCTCCACTTTCTCTGCTCCTCCTACTCCTGAGGCTGATTCCAACCTTGACACAGCCCTCTCCAATCTGCATCTCTCCACCTCCAACACCTTTGACATCTTTGCCCCTGTCATGAGAATCCTTCTGAAGCCTACCTCCAAGTGCAACTCTTGGTATGACTCCGACCTCGCCACCCTGAAATGCAAGTTCAGGGTGGCTGAGAGGAAGGGTAGGGCTTTGGGCGCATCCTCTGATAAACTGGCTTGCCGCCTGCTCCAAATGCAATAGAAACAAGGAAAAATGACAGATTGACTACCCCTCTCTCTTAGGTCTTTCGACAACATAGGTATAGGTGCTAAAGTGCTATCGCATCAATATGTAGTGAATACTTTTTGCAAAAACGACATCACGACGTCAAGAATCTCCCTGTTTACAGACTAGACCCCCCGATAACAAAAAAATTTGGGAGTACCCATTGATATATCTCTCCCCCCAAATGCAATAGAGACTTTGTCTTCTCCAAGAAGAGGGTCCATATTCAAACCCGCGTCTCTGCGGCGTCTAACAACACGGCTAAAATTCTTTAAAATCTGCAAGGGGCTGGCCAATCTTACTACAGTAACCACCTCTTTTGTTCCCTCCCAGGCCCTCTGAACGTCCCTGGCCTCTCATTTCACCACTAAAACTCAGGACATCCTGTCCTAACTTTCCTCCTGCTCTCTCTCCTTCTCCTCTCCCAGGCCCCCTTTGGCTGCCTCTCCTCTCCTCTTCCTTTCTCCCCCTTCTCTCTGACAAAACTTGACGATGTTTCCAGACCAGTCCGATCTATGAAAGTGTCATCCAAACAGGTGCTCCCCTGCTCCTCCAGAACTATTAACGACCACGTTTCCACCCTCACACCAGCCTTGGCCAATTTCCGTGAGCAGCCAGAGATCTCCACCTTCTCTTCTAACTTTCAGCATTATGAGGATGACAATCAGTTTTTTTTCAGGCTTCCCTTAGCCTCCTCTCCTTCCTTGCTCATTCCTGATTGTCTATCCACGATTCCGGATTGGTGCGCCTACAACGATCTTTGCATTAATGCCAGTAAGACTGAGATCCTTTTCATTGGGACCCCGGTTCCTGCTTTACCCCTCTCACTCTGGTTGCCCTCCCTGGTCCCTCTTCCCTCGCCTTCCTGTGAGGCAAAAAGCCTTGGTGTCATCTTCCACTCCACTCTCTCCTTCTCTCCTCACACCACAGACCTTGCCAAGAAGGCACACACCAGCTGCACCTCCTCAGAGGCATTCTACCTTTTCTCACCTTCTCCCAGGAGCTCACTGTCTCCAGATCCCTGGTTTTCTCCAGGCTTGACTACTGCAGCAGTCTGTTTCTCAATCTTCCTAACTCTACTCTAAGTCCCCTGTAACAAATCCAGAACAAGACTGCAAGACGTATCCTTGGCTTCAAGCCAAGGGACTGCATCTCTCCTGCCCTGAAATCCTTCCACTGGCTCCCGGTGGCCAATAATGTATTTACTTTTGATTTAACGATGTGAAAGATCCCTGCATTGGGCTGTGGTTAGCTGTTTCTGTCAATCACTAACACAGAAATGTGTGATTTACACAATGCGTAATTTACTCATGTAGCTCAGTCAGGTTAGGTGGATCATCATTCTTAGCCTTGGCCCCCACTCTGTGGAACGCACTCCCACCCCACATCCGGCTCACCGAGGACCTCATGTCTTTCCGCAAATTACTGAAAACATGGCTCTTCCCCTAAAACCGACCCATAACTCAAACTGGATAACAGCAACTCAATGAAATTAGCCCAAAATGCTAGATCATAAATAACAATGCAGCATCATGATCCGAGCAAGAAATCGAAAACTAATAACCTCTAAGGTAAACTAAAATGGACAAACAAAATAGAATGAGTAAAAAGGATCAAAGCAGTGAAGTGGATAAAAGAATAAGTTGTATGAGAGCAGTAATGTGGTTGAAATTAACGAAATGGATGAAATAAATGCAATCAACAAGAGGATCATAGTGGACGAGAAAAATAAAGTGGATAACAGCAATTCAACTAGCCCAAACTACTAGATCATAAATAACAATAGCATAAAAAACAATCCAACATCAAGATCCAAGCGAGAAATCGAAAACTAATAACCTCTAATGTAAACTAAAAAGGACAAATGCTAGATCATAAATAACAATCCAGCATCATGATCCGAGCAAGAAATCGAAAACTAATAACCTCTAAGGTAAACTAAAATGGACAAACAAAATAGAATGAGTAAAGTGGATCAAAGCAGTGAAGTGGATAAAAAGAATAAATTGTATGAATGCAATAAAGTGGTTGAAATTAATGAAATGGATGAAACAGATGTAATGGATGAGAGGAACAAAATGGAGGAGAGGAATAAAGTGGAGAGGATGGAAAGATGAATACATGATACGGATGAGTGCACAGAGTACACAGAACTGGTAGAGTGCATGAAACAGATAGATGGCATGGAATGTAAGAGTGCATGGTATAAATGGAACTAATAGAATAGACGATTCAAGTGCATGAGGTGAGTGTAGTGCATGGGACAGTTGGAGAACATAGGACGTATCGAGTGCGTGCGACAAGAGACATGAGTTGAACGGATAATGAATGATGAATGGATGAAGTGAGTCGAGCAGATGTAGTCGGTGGAGTAGTTGAAGTCGGTGGATAAATGTCGGTGGAGAGGATGAAGTGCATAGAGCGGTTTAGAGCAGATTAGAGCGGATTTGTAGCGGATGAGAGCGTAGAGCGGATCAGAGCGTAGAGCGGATCAGAGCGCAGAATGAATGAGCGTGGAGCAGATGAGAGCGTGGAGCAGTTGTAGGGGTAGTTGCAGTTGTAGGGTGTGGAGTGGATGATAGCGTGGAGAGGATGTAGGGTGTTGCACAGATTTAGAGTGTTGAGCGGATGTAGGGTAGGAAGGGGTGAAGTATGTGGATGGAACGGGTGAAGTATGTGGATGGAACGGATGAAGTATGTGGATGGAACGGGTGAAGTATGTAGATGGATGGAACGGATGAAGTATATGGAAGGAACAGGTGAAATATGTGAAAGAAACGGAGAAAATGGGTGAATAGAACAGGGAAGTTTGTAGAAGGAACGGTTGAAGTAGGTAGATGGAACCGAGAAAGTGGGTGTATGGAACGGGTGAAGTAGGTAGATGGAACGGAGAAAGTGGGTATATGGACCGGGTGAAGTATGTGGATGGAATGGGTGAATTATGTGGATGGAATGGGTGAAGTATGTGGGTGGAATGGGTGAAGTATGTGGATGGAACGGGAGAAGTATGCGGATGAAACGTGTGAAGTATGTGGATGGAACGGGTGAAGTATATAGATGGATGGAACGGATGAAGTATATGGAAGGAACAGGTGCAATATGTGGAAGGAATGGAGAAAATGGGTGAATGGAACAGGGAAGTTTGTAGAAGGAACTGTCGAAGTAGGTAGAATGAACTGAGAAAGTGGGTGTATTGAACGGGTGAAGTATGTGGAAGGAACGGGTGAAGTAGGTAGATGGAATGGAGAAAGTGGGTGTATGGAATGGGTGAAGTATGTGGATGGAACGGGTGAAGTATGCGGATGGAACGGGTGAAGTATGCAGATGGAACGGGTGTAGTATGCGGAAGGAACGGGTGAAGTATGCGGAAGGAACGGGTGAAGTATGTGGATGGAACGGGTGAAGTATTTAGATGGAACGGGAGAAGCATGTGGATGGAACGGATGAAGTATGGGGTCGGAACCGGGATATGTGGATGAAACGGATGAACTGGGTGGAACGGGTGGAGAGGGTTGAAGAGGTAGAGGGGGTGGAACAGGTGGAGTTGGTGGAACAGGTGAAGTGGATGAAACAAATGAAGTGTGTGGACGAAACAAGTGAAGTGGGTAGAACGGATGAAGTAGGTGGATGAACGTTGAAGTGGGTGAAACGGGTGAAGTGGGTGGATGAAACGAGTGAAGTAGGTGGAACGGATGAAATAGGTGGATGAACGGATGATGTATGTGGATGAACGGATGACGTATGTGGATGGAACGGGTGAAACAGGGTGTATGGAACGGGTGAAGTATGTGGATGGATGACACATGTAGAATGACCAATAACCTGGAAATGAGCAGAACAGATGATGAAGGGATATAGATCAGATGAAGTGTATTGATCAGAAGGAATACATAGAACTGATCGAACTGATAGTGTGTATAGAACTGCGCGTGTACATGCAACGGATGGAATATACGGAACAGACAGAGGACACAAAATGGACACTTACAAAAATAATTTGAGTGCATGGAACGATCAAAGTGCATGGAATAGTTGGAGCGCATGGAATGGATGGAGTGCATGGAACGGTTTGGAGTGCATGGAACTATTGGAGTGTGCTCGACCTCAAGCACCTAAGGTAAACCACCATATCACATCTCCACGCTTACTCTCTTCCTTACACCACCACTCAACTAGAACACAGCGATACTATGACACCATTCGGTATAGCTGTTCTCATACCAACACTTGCCTCAAACTGCCCATCATCCTAACTAAACACAGCTGGTTACGCACCTTCCAGCCAAGGCGTTCTCCTCAGGCCTAATGCAGCCAGAATCGGTCTGGAGAACAACCTGCCAGAACAAACGCATACTCTTGATCTCCCAACCACCACACCTAGCGCTAATAAGCAGCTATCACAATTATGACACACCTGCTGCACACATATCCGATGCTCACACGCACCTTATGACTCTCTCTCTCTCTACTGACTTGAACTTCGGTTCCGAGGGCGTTCAACCTACCAGCGCCTTGAGATCATACCAATGGTACATAAGGCGCTATATAAATGCAAAATAACATAACATAACATTAGCCAAATGAGCATATGAGCACGAAACTAGTGTAGGTTTAGCATGGAGTTAGACGCGCATATTTCCCTGACCCTTTTACGCTGGGATCTCTGCACTTATTAAACGTGGGTGTGCCACATTAAGAGACGGGAACGGCTTTCCTTGAGGATTCGAGGGAAGGGAATAGCCAAGCATTCGTTAAATCACAGGAAGCGGAAACATGCTGTTCGACAACATTTGCAAAGAGGACAAGTCGATGTTTGAGTGGGGAGCAGGGTGGAAGGTTGGAGCTGAAATGTTGATTTACAATAAGGATCTGCGGCTATGCCAAGCAAAGAAATCATTAGTCAATTAGACAGCCCTGCGGTGTGCATGTTAATAAATTAAACATTCGTTTTAGAATGGCATCCTATTTCGCTTGCCTGCAACCAGAGAGAATGGTTCTTTACGATCTATATATGTTACAAATAACCACAGCGGACAATGCAGTAAATATCACCTTTTTCTGCTTATGTGCCGCGAAAGTATTTCCTTGGAAGGTAATGATACTCCTGCATGGTAAATATGCTCTTTAAACACAGCTGCGCAGAGTTTCATCTGTGACTTTCCTAGGGATTTTGGGAGCTTTCATTTGATTGCGCACCTTGGAGATGGACTGTAGAATAAAACGTTGCTTGGCAAGGCTTTTGGAGTAGCTGTGTTCCCCTGGGTTAACTAATAGCGTCTAAAAGGTTTCATTAGCCGCATTTCACCGATAACTACAGCGTTCCAGAAATAGCCATTACTGCCGCAGAGAAAAGCATAACGCTATTGACAAGTTGTGCATTTGAAATGAAAGCCATTTTGGGAATACGAGATGAATGGGTGTGTTCTTTACTCGGAAAGTTCCTGTCAGTTTTCATTACATGCCGCCATTTTATGTTTAGCTCCTACTGCTCCCAGTGCACGGGCTTTACCTTTAACTGCGTTAATGCTCTATGTCTACGTAGTGAGTTCACGGATAAGTGCGCGACGCTCCAATGTGCTCCAGGGCCTCATTATGGCCCTGGAAGTGGTAGCAGTAAAACGAGGTAGTATTTCAGATACTGCCTGCCTTTACCCTGCGCCTGATTACGGGTCAGAAGGTATTTACCAGGTGCAGTATTTTTTTATTTTTTTATCAAACATTTGCATTGGTTTTTTAAAAAGAAAAAAGAAAAATAGATAATACATGAACACCTTTATCCATACATAGCAAAACAACCATATACACTTATTGGTCTAATGTTACCCCCACCTACACCATACGTTGTTGCCTTTTCCAGTACATTGTTTCCAAAGACCTATCCTAGCTTGCGTCCTCCCATTTCTGTCAGATCTTCTTTGCTTTCCCTGGGCAACCTCTGGCCGTATATATACGCTGTCCCGTCATCATGCATACCTCCACATCCGCTACCCATTGCTCAAAACGTGGTGCCACATCGGATCCCCACTGCTTAGCTATATTGCGTTTAATCAGCCCTGTAGCCCTGGAGAGAAATTGTTTCTCAAACCGTCTACTGTTGCCCTTCTCCTCAATACCCAACCGCATCATCTTAGGGTCCAATGGTATGACCCGCCCCAAGACCTCATTCAGTTTATTACAACACTGTTGCCAATATTCTTGAATCCCCCTCAAAATATGAAAGAACGTGCCCTCCTCTTGCAAACACCGTAAACAATTGGGGCTAGTGGCCCGGTTCCATCGATACAGTACAGTACGGGGGTAGTATACCCTATGCAGGATTTTGAGCTGTATTGACCTGATTCTCAAGGAGACTGCAGTTTCTCGTGGGTACATCAGTGCCATGAGTCAGTCTTCTGATTGTATCGATCCAAGATCCCCTTCCCATTTCAGTTTCATGTTACAAAGTTCAGGAGTGGCTAAAGAAGTCATAGCATTGTACATTATGGAGATTATTTTGGTAGGTTTGCGTTCAAGTACTATATTTCTCCCCAGTGTCGTACATTCTGGCATATCCGAAAGTATAAGGAGAGGGGTGTGTATCGCATGAGCTAGCTGAAGGTATCGATAGTATTCTGTGTCAGGGAGACGGAACCTGTCAGTCAGGTCCTTGAAGGAGGTTAGTGTGCCATTGATAATTACGTCCCCAATCTTTATAATCCCGGCTGATATCCATCCCGGCCATATCAGTAATTTATCTAGCTCAGGTAGACCACTGTTTTTCCATAGTGTCTGTGCCGGGGTCACTTTCTTATCCCAACCAATATACTTGTGGGTTTCCCGCCATTTTAATGGAATGTTTGTTGTCATTGTGTGGTGAGTTTTTTTTTCTCCTGCTTCTGGTAGAGGCTCATGAGTGGGAATATGCCTTGCATTGTGTTAATCTCTGCACAAATGTGAGGTAGCTCCTTGTCCTCGTGCAGGATTGTGTTAACCACATTCATCTGACTTGCCAATAATAGGATTGCAAGCATGGTAGCCCAATTCCACCCTCTCAGACAGACCGGTGTAGTGTTTTCAACGCAATCCGTGGGTGCCCTCCCCCCATATCAAAGTTCTGAGAGTGCTTTCAATCTTATGGAATCCCAAGTCTGGTACTTAGAGTGGGGTATTCTGTAGGATATGCAAAAAGCACGGTAACGCTAGCATTTTGAAGAGGGCCGCTCTTCCAAGCAGGGTGTCATGACCACTGCTTCCAAGGAGTCAGGAGAAGCCCAACGCCCTTGGAAGCAGGCTCATAATATTCATTGCAGACGCCAGCAAGTCCCTTTAGGGACCTTTTGGGCCTTGTCCTGGCACCGGTGGTGCCAGGCTCATTGTGGAGACTGGTCCCGGCACAAGAAGCGCCGGGCTCATAGCAAATTCAGAAGTGCTTGGGTGGACCTACCTGCAGCAGACCATGCTGCTTCCTTACCAACAGGATGAGGTCTTCATCCTCCTCTGGCAGGAACTACTTTTCTTCTGGGTGGGGCTGGAACCACTCCCTAGGACTGGAACTCTTCTGGAAACTGGAACTCTTTTTCTTACCTGGGCGAGGCTGTGGAAGAAGACGCCCAAGCACTCCTGTGCACTATTTAAACCACACCCGATTGGTGCCACGTGCTTCGTGTTATTCTGCATCAGCAGCAGGACGCTCACCGTGTCAGCTCCAGGGAATCTTCCATTCCAGCTCCTGTGAACGCGAAATCTCCGGATTTACCTGATGAGGATCCATTCTTCAGTCTTCAGCAGCATCTGCACAACAACAAAAACACAGATTAGAAGAGTCAAGGTCAGTGCTTCAACTTACCCGATCCACCGGAGCGTTTAAGGTATTCGCCGCACCCTTTCTCCGCCATCGAGCCCTGCAAAGACAAAAGAACATTGGTTAGTAACGTTTTGTTTCTGAACGGCTTACCTTTACGACGTACGCTCCAAAGTCAGCTCGCATCGCACTCCGCTACCTGCAAGGCAAAGAGAGACATTAAGGTGCGTTTAAAGGCCTTGAACAGACTTTCTACTTACGTGCCTTCATATTCTCCATCATCTTGTTCGCGCCTCGGTACGAACCTGGGCATCATCACCGGCGCCTTCATCATTCTCCATCTGAAAGCAAGAGAGAGACATTAAGGTGCGTTGAAAGGCCCTGCACAGACTTTCTACTTACGTGCCTCCACGAACTTTGGCATTCTTTCGCCATCATTTCTTCTCAGCCAACCCTGCAAGAAAGGGACGCTGAAAGAGGACATTAAGGACTTGATATATGCAAAATCCGCTTGTGCAATTAACGGTGGCATCGCTCTCTACTTACCCTCTGCAATCAAGAGGCTGATCCCAAAACCAGTGAAGTAACTGGACCCAGAGCCCCTGCACAAGACGCAGGATGGAGAGCCCGGCATTCACCTATTTAAGGTGAGCACAGTTAGCAACCAAGTACCACGGGAGGAGAGAGTGTGGGGGTAGAGACTTCATCTAACCTTCCAGCTACTAACACCCCCTGATCTTTTCCACTTGTAGACATCTCACCCTCCAAGTCAAGCTTTCGGTGAGAAGGGGACCAAACCAGGGAGCCAAACGGACCCTTCGCCTAACTTTGAAGACGGTTTTACCGCCCAGCCAAGACCCGCGCCTCCGAGGGAACCAGGTGAGCGTTACACAGGGTCAGTTGGAGCATTATCCAGTGTTGGATATCTGACATAAATTTCTCTGGGGCCGGGTGTAAATTCCGGGTAACATAGTCCGATAGGTCTGTCGTGATTTGGATCCCCAGATATAGGAAGTGTTCTAATTCAATGCGGTATGGACAATGTGGGGGGATTGCTTGGGTCACCGCTTTAAGTGGAAAGAAGATGGACTTATTCTAGTTTACCTTTAGCCTGCTAAACGTTTCGTAGCTTTCAAGTATTTCCGTGACTATCAGACATGAGTGGATTGGGCCACCCAAATATATCAATAAGTTATCTGTGTATAGTGAAACCCTATCCTCCACTCCCTCCGGCCAGTGAAATCCTTCCTACGCATTTGACTGATGTAACAGTATGGCTAGGGGTTCAATATTCAGTGCAAAGAACAGTGGAGATAAGGGTCACCCCTGTCGTGTCCCTTTTCCCAGTTGGAAGAGTCTAGAGGGCCATCCGTTAACTCTCACCTTTGCTACCGCAGATTCATACAGGAGGTTGACCCAGCTTATAAAGAATTCCCCAAAACCCATTTATCGCATGATCTCCCAGAGGCCCTCCCAGTAAATAGAGTGAAATGCCTACTTGAAATCAACAGCCAACAGTGCCAGAGGCTCCTGGAGGATTGAATTTCTTTCCAGCATTAAATGTAATCTGCGGATGTTCATGCGTGTGGATCTTTGCGGCATAAATCCACACTGGTCCGGATGGACCAGTGAGGATATCATCCCTTGTAGCCTGTTCGCAAGTACCTTTGCCAAAATCTTGGTTTTGCGGTTGATATCAGCCTGTATGAGCTGCACAGCTCTGGGGGTTTATCTGGCTCTGTTATGACAATTATAATGGCTTTGCGTAGATACGGGGGTAAGATCCCCTGTTCTCGACATTGGAGGAACATTTTGAGCAGATGGGGGGCCAACTCATTCCCACCCTGTTTTTTCCATTTTTCGATTCGGAATCCGTTGGGTCCCGGTGTTTTCCCTTACTGCAGTTGAGATATGACCATCACAATTTCGTCCTCTGTAATATCAGTTTCCAGGTATGCTTTCTGTGTGTTAGCCAAACAGGGGAGTGTGATGTTATCCAGCACAGTGGTGCTAATGGGTTCGTGTGGGGTTTCATATAGGTTTGCTTAATAGTCCACAAAGCCTTAGGCTATGTCCCGATCTGATTGTAGTAGTTGGTGTTGTGCTATTATAATGTCCCTGACTTGTCGGCGACATGCATCCCTTCGTTCCAGCCAGGCTAAGATTTTCCCCCCTTTGTCCCCGGTTTCTTACAGACGCATGCGCATCTCCGAATGTGCCTGCTTCGCATTGTCTAGAGCAACATTACAAAGATGTTCTTTGGCCACTAGGAGGCACCGCTTTGTATTAGGCGATCCCTTAGCTATGTGTTCTGCCTCTTTCTGCATCACTTCTTGCTCTGCTGCTATCACTGTTTGTTGACAGGATTTTTTATGCGCCGATGTCCAGGAGAAGATCTCTCCCCGGAGGACTGGTTTGTATGCTTCCCACAATCTTATCGGGCTGCTCACTGTTCTGGTGTTAGTCTCAGAATATGTGGTTGTTGTCTCCCTAGTACGATCAGTGAGCTCCAGGAGGCCAAGATAATAACTATTTAGGCGCCATGATGGAGGGGGGAGTGGTTTGCTGGTTTTCAACTCCATCAGCAGGGGTGAGTGGTCGGAAATACCTCAGGGAAGCAAGGTTGCTGTGATCGCCCTATGTGCATCCATCGTTGGGAGGCAGAAGTAATCCAGCCTTGAGAGTGAGGCATGGGCTCGCGAAATTATGGGCGTATACTCGTTCAGTAGGATGCAGATCACGCCATACGTCACTCAGTCCAAGTGCTGCGGTGAATGCAGCGATTTTGGTGCTCACTCCGGGGTTCCAAAAAACATATCAAACACTCTGCGAATCTTAATAGAACAGGTAAGTTCAGCAGAGTTATGGTTACTTTTCAGGGGGTGTGCACCAGGCCCCACAGCACTAACTTCATATACGGCGAGTAGTGTTGCTTCCACATTTCAGGTGCGGGAATCTGCCCCTTTGTAAGCACTGATCCGGGCGTTGGTACTATTTACTCAGTTAACACCTTGTCGCTCCTTAAGCATAGTCAATGGACGGTGGTAGGACCGGTTCTCACTCTTGTGGTGATTGGTCTGGTGGAATACTTTCCTGTTGGCCTTCAGGTCTGTTATTCTTTCTTGTTTGGTCTCCAGTCCCCTTCGATTTGCTCCTCTGCCCATGTCCACGTGCCCCAGGGTTCCGTGAAGTGCACTGTTGTGCACTTGTGGTATGTTTTAAGTTGCACCAGGAACAGGAGACCGTATTTGACATTGATGGCTTGTTGATGCTTTTTGAGGTGATCAAAGGATTGTCTGGCCCGTTGCACCTCACTGGTGTAGTCCCGGAAGAAGGCTATCTCTGACCCATTGAGCCTTATTATTAGTCCGGCGGTAGCCATGCTGGTAAATACCAGCACTGCTGCTGCCGGAGTCATGAAATTACCAGCACCCGGCAATGGGGATCTACCGGGGATTTCCAGCCCCGGCAGACCTGGTAAATCCCCATTGCCAGGTGCCAGTATTATTACTCCCCATTCCCATTTGAGTCCCATTGGACTCAATGGGAATGGGGAGGCCGGATGCACCCCCACCATTCATGCTGGACCGGCAAACTTGTAATGAGGCCCACTGTATGTTATTGTCCCTTTACCGTGAGCCGTCTCCATCTGGAGCAGCTCGTCATGGTCTCTTTAATTCAGCAATTTAGCAATTACTGTGCGCTGCGGTGCACCAGGAGTGGGCCGACTAGTTGGCATACGATGGGCTCGCTCGACAGAGACGAAAATAGAGAATGGCTTAGGTGCAACTATGTCTGCCAGCCATTGTTGCAGAAACGGTGTTACGCTCACCTGGTCTCTGCGCAGGCGTTGGGGCATGGTTGCAGCCCTCGCCGAACTTGAATCACCCCCTTCAGGCCCTTCCCTCAGTAGAAAAGCTGTGAGCGGTGGTATGTGGTGATACTGCTTCTGCGTGGAGTTAAGAGTGTGTGATTTCACCAATCTGTGATTGCTGTACCTCTCGAACCCTTCACCCCAAAGCACGGTTTCTGTGAGAATATGCTAGCCCATAAAGCTCACCTGTGAACTATGGAAGATAAGCTCTCCTTCCTGCTACTTCTGGCAGGGGCGCGTCAAATGGGATCTAGTTCCTTCACTGATCCCTGATAAGGATTAGTCTAGGCCAGCTGCGAGGCCAGGTGCGACTATGCTTCTCCTTATGATTGGTAAGTCTTTCTTGAGCTCTGTTTTATATCTTTATATATTGTTCCTATTTATGCCCACAATAATGTCTCTCTTCTGTTTTCTTCCCTTAGATGGAATTGCGGCCTCAATGCAGCTGTGAGATGCGAGACGCGGCCGGATGGAAGATGGAAGCTACTGCAATGTTCGATAGCAGGTAAGTGATGGTTTAAGGAAAAGCATGAAGTATGGCGAAGCGCAACCTTAAACTGACTGTTTTTTTGATGTCTAACCTTGTCTTCTGTTTTTCCTTGCAGGCGCTGCTGTCGATGATGGAGCGTGTCATGCTGCGGTGCCAAGATGAAGATTTTGGCATTCCGGAAAGTATAAAGATGAATACTTGGTTCACCGAAGGGATGTACAGGTAAGAACAGCTTCCCCCAGTTGATAAGTATGCTGGCAGGAAGCAGGATGTCCAGGAAGCAGGATCTTCAAAGGTTAGTCTGGCCTCAGGCGACGCGAAGAATAACGCGAAGCGTCTGTCTTGAGGATCGGGGCAGCTTATATAGCTGAGATCGTGGGCACGCCCATTAGGACCGGCTTACCAGCCACACCCTTCCACTCCTAGAGAGTGAGCACATGCAAAGGCAATCCATCAGCAGCCACACCCAAGAATACACTTGGGGCTGTTTAATGGATGGAATGTTCAAGGTTAATGCATCCTGCTTAATGGATGGAATGTTCAAGGTTAATGCATCTGAAGTGCTATGTCCATAAAAAAAGCTTTTTGGTGTTAAATGGATCTTCTTGTTTACTTTTGTTCATGAGTCTAGTGCCAAAGGTACCAGGTCAGTGTCTACCCAGGTCACCTGTGCATGCGACCCTTGCATGCCTGTGCCCCTGACTTCATGACCATGACAGCACTCCCCCTCAAGGCCTATCTCAAGGTTGGTTCTCCTCCCGGTCCTGGTTTGGTGGGATTATTGCGATGGTACTGTCTGATTAAACACGGAGCATGGACGTGTTCACTGGGTTCCCAAGTTCGGTCTTGAGATCCGTAACATTTCCAGTCCATTAGGTAATACAATTTTGATCGAACCACCTTGGAGTCCAGGATGGATTTGACTTCATATTCTGGTTCTCCATCTATTACTTCGGGCTCTGGCAGAGAACTAAGCCATGTATTGGATTTCTTTGGTTTGAGGAGAGAGACATGAAATACGGGGTACATTTTCATGTGAGATGGTAACTCCAATTTCATGGCGACATGATTGATTATGGACTTTATATTATAGGGGCCCAGGTATCTTGGGCGGAAAGCTCTTGGCTCCTTCAGGGGAATCTATTTGGATGCTAACCACACCTTTTCTCCAATCTGGTAGGCGGGAGCTTCCTTCTGATGTCGATCAGCAAACAGTTTTTGTCTTTCCATAGCCTTGGTCAGATGCTCTGTCACCTCCTTAAGAACCTGAGTGATGGTTTTATGCAAGTTTTTTAATGGCTGGCATTTCCAGGATGTCTTCCGTGCACAGTGTAAAATGGAGTTTGCCCTGTGCTTGTGTGGACTGAGTTGTTGTATGCATACTCAGCTATCCAGAGTATATTTTTCCAAGAATCCTCGGACTGTTGCAACATACCCCTGAAATATTGCTCTAAAGTTTGGTTGTTTTGTTCAGTTTGCCCATCAGTTTGAGGGTGATGGCTTGTGGACAACCGGAGATCGATTTTGGCAATCGTAAAACACTTTCTCCAAAAGGCAGAAACAAATTGAGTTCTGCGATCAGATACTAATATTGATGGAAATCCACGCAATCGAACAATGTGCTTTAGGAACACAGAAGCAAGAGTTGACACAGTTGGGGGTCCCTTCAAAGGGATGAAATGGGCCATTTTGGAGAATAAATCCACAACAACTAATATGGTGTTGTATCCATTGCAGGGAAGAAGATCCGTGATGAAGTCCATCAACAGGGTATGCCAAGGTGCTGGCGGTACTGTTAGGGGATGTAGTAAGCCAGCAGATTTCTGTTTCTGAGACTTGTGTTGTGCACAGACACCGCAGGTTTCAATAAATTGGGCAACGTCTTTTCGCTAGGTTGGCCACGAGTAGTTTTGTTTTACCTTAGCCTGAGTTTTGGCTATTCCTGGGTGTCCTTCCACTAATGAATCATGGTAATTTGTGATGATTTGCTTTTGCAGTTCTTGGTCTTGGACATATAATCGTCCTTAGAAATACGGTGGATTGTCTTCGATGGTGTGCCTGGTCACCTTTTAACAGCCATTCCTGTTGTGTTGATTGATCGATCGGGATTGCAAACTGGTTCTTTGGTCATCCACACACGTGGTGGCAGCTATTCTGGTTTGAATCCTTTCCTCAGGAATTATGGCCATGGGCTTGGATGCTGTAAAAGCCTCTTTTTCTTCACTCATGCATGATAGAGTGTCTGCTTTCCCATTGCGTACTCCAGGTCTCTAAGTGATAATAAAATCGTATTGCGCAAAAAAGAGAGCGCAACAAAGTTGACGCGAGGATTGTGCTTTGGCGGTTTTCAAGTATTGCAAGTTACAGTGGTTTGTGATGACAGTGACTGTATGTCTCGCCCCAAGATGGTAATGTCTCCAAACCGTGAATGCTGCTTTAATCACCTGTAATTCAACTCGGGGGCTGAAAATATGCAGGACCAGAACGCGACGGGGTGTACTTATCCTGTTACAACACTGCTCCCATGTCTATTTTTGAATCATCTGTCTCAACTATGTAAGGTAGGTCTGGTCGTGGGTGTTGAAGGACTGTTTCTGTAGTGAATGCTAGTTTCAACTTCTGGAAGGCTTCTTCAGCTTCTGTTGACCAATGGAACTTTTGATTTTTCTTTAACAAGGAGGTAATTGGATGTACAATTTGTGAAAACCCAGGTATAAACCGACGGTAAATGTTGGCGAATCTGAGCACGCTTTGCACTCCTTTCGTGGATGTTGGCGAGGGCTATTGGAGGGTTGCATCCACCTTTCGTGTATCCATATGTACGCCTTGTGGTGTGAGCATGAAAACGAGAAACTCAACCTTGGTTACATGGAAAAAACATTTTTCCAAATTGGCATACAATTGGTGTTGTCGAAGCTTCTCTAAGACTGCCCGGATATGGCCTACATGTTCTTCCATGGAATTTGAGTAGATAAGAATGTTGTCAATGTAAACAAGAGCACTAATGTCCAGTAGTTCATGGAGAACATCATTCATAAAGAAATGGAATGCCGCGGGGGCATTGCATAGCCCGAAGGGCATGACCTAGTATTCAAAGAGGCTGTACTTCATGCAGAAGGCCGTTTTCCACTCATCTCCCTCTTTTACTCTTCAAAGATGGTATGCTCCTCTTAAATCCAGTTTTGTGTAGATTTGAGCATGTTTCACTTGGTCTTGGAGCTCTGGTATAAGTGGAAAATGATATTGATTTTTTTACTGTGATCTGATTGATGGCTCTATGGTCGATGCAAGTTCTTAAGTCCCCCTCCTTTTTAGGCACAAAGAATAAGGGTGAGGTGGCAGGTGACTTGGAAACCGTTTTCCAGGTACTGATCCAGGTAAGTTCTAAGATGCAGATTTTCCTGTTCTGTCAGAGCGTAAATTCGGCTGCAAGGGACCTGGGCAAGATCTATTTGACAATCGTAGGGTCTGTGCGTGGGCAGAACGTTGGCTTGCTCTTTTTTGAAGACATCCTGGTAATCTTGGTATTCAAGCGGTAAGGAGCTGATGAGGCCCAACATGATTCCTTTCTTCGGTTTCAGATTGGTGTCATCTTTTTGTAGCTTGTGTCGGCACAATCATGAGGAAATGTCAGAACTCGTTTTCGCCAGTCGATCCTAGGATTGTGGGTCTCCAGCCAGGGCATTCCAAAAATCATCCGGAACTGAGGAGCAGCAATGAGATTGAAAGTAATGACCTCTTGATTGCCGTCCTGACACAGAAGCTTGAATTTCTCTGTGTATTGTGTCACCGGGCAGAATGATAGCTGCAAACCATCCACAGCAGTGACATTTTCCAATTTCTGCTTCTGTCGGAGAGGAAGGTCTATTCGGAGAGCCAAATCTTGGTCAATGTATTTACCCACAGCTCCACAATCAATATATGCCTCCAAAGCATGTATTTATGATGGTTGCTTGTGATTCATCAAAAGCACTGGAAGGATTAGATGTGAGGTCTGTACGGATTCCTTTTTCATGCTCGACAAGCGGACCCCTACACTTGCCGGGCATTGGCGTCTCATGAGTTTTGTTCTTCTTCTTCATCAGTTTTGTCTGTTGCCCCAACTGTTTGCCTGGGTGGTTTTACCAGGCAGTCACGGAGGAAGTGACCTCAATATAAGCAAAGCTGTTGTTGTCTTCTTTTTTCCCTTTCTGCTTGGTAAGGGGACTTTGTAATCCACCAATTTGCATTGGCTCAGACTGTTCATGTGATTTAGTCTGATTCTCACAAGGTCGTACGTAAACTGACCGTCCCTCTGATCTAGCTTGATCCATTTTCCGATTCTGCAACCTATGATCGAGTTACACCATCAAGTCTATGTAGTCCCCACACCTCTCAGGGAGATTCACCACTTGCGCTAACACATCCTTAAGTTCTCCACATAACCCTCGGTAAAAGAGTGTAGTCCTCTTCTCTTCTGGCCAGTTGGTCTGGGCTATGAGATGATTGAAGGTTGCAATATAGGTTAATAGATCTTGACTCCCTTGTCTGAGTGACAATAACTCGTTGTCCAGAGCTTGTCCTTGAGTATGACGGGCAAACAATTTCTCCATCTCATATTGGAAATTCCCAAAGTTCCAGAGTAAAGGGTCATCTTGATTTACTAAAGGTATAGACCAGTCCGCCGCACTACCTCCTAAATACGAGAGTACAAACGCCACTTTGGCTTGGTCATTAGGAAAGGTTCCTGTCTGCACAAGAAATGAAGGCGACATTGGTTCATAAATACAGCAAACTTGTTTGGGTCACTGATGAAGTGTTTGGGAGGGGCTAGAGGCACTGCTCCTGGAAGAACCACCTGAACCAGTGTTGATTGTTGTGGTTTGGAAGAATGAGAAGAATGGGTCACTCCAGGCAGTGGAACCTGTCCTGCTTGTGCTTGTAGCATTTGTCTTGCCAATTCGTCAGTTCTTTCTCGAGTTACAATAAGATCCCTTCGTAATGCATTGGATTCCTGTCTTGAAGCATGTACTTCAGCCCGTAATTCCCCTAGTAAGAGGGCTAACTGATCTGTTTCAGAAGTTTCCATAACACCCAGGCAGAGAGTATTAGAGGCTTCGCGTTCTGTTATGCTCACCTGGTCTCTGCAGAGGCGTTGGGGCACGGTTGCAGCCCTCCCTGAACTTGAATCACCCCCTTCAGGCCTCTCCCTTAGTAGAAAAGCTGTGAGCAGTGGTACGTGGTGATACTGCTCCTGCGTGGAGATAAGAGTGTGTGAGTGTGCCAATCTGTGATTGTTGTACCTTTCAAACCCTTCACCCCAAAGTGGTTTCTGTGAGCATACGCCGGCCCATAAAGCTCAACTGTGAATTATGGAAGATAAGCTCTCCGTCTTGCTACTTCTGGCAGGGGCATGTCGAATGGGATCCATGTCCTTCACTGATCCCTGATGAGGATTATTCCAGTTGCGACTATGCTTCTCCTTATGATTTGTAAGTCTTTCTTGAGCTCTTGTGATGCTGTTCGTTCTGTTTAATGTCTTTATATGTTGCTCCTATTTATGCCCACCATAATTTCTCTCTTCTGTTTTCTTCCCTTAGATGGAAATGCAACCTCAATGCAGCTGTGAGACGCGAGATGCGGCCAGATGGAAGATAGTAGCTACCGCAATGTTCAACAGCAGATAAGTGATGGTTTAAGGAAAAGCGCGAAGTATGGCGAAGCGCAACCTTAAACTGACTGTTTTTTCAATTTCTACCCTTGGGGGTCATTACGAGTCGGGCGGTGAGGGATACCGGGCACTGGTAAGGAGGCAGTTGCCGGTAATCCCTTACTGCCCGATTCCGAGGTCCCTTGGAGACCACACGTCCCTAAGGGACCAGGGCATTAATAACGGGCTTGCTAGTCGCAAGCCCATTATTAGCGCCCTCCCCATTCCCATTTGAGCCCTATAGGGGCTCAAATGGGAATGGGGAATGGTTTGTTCAATGGGGAATTACCGGTCCCGCCAGGGTCGGACTACACCGGTAAGTCCCCATTGAACAAGACTGGTGCCGGACCCGTTATTGGAGGCAGTCATGGTGCAAAGAGCGCCATGACTACCTCCAATCTCGGAATGAGGCCCCTTGTCTTCTGTTTTTCCTTGCAGCTGCTGTCCACGATGGAGCATGCTTGCTGCGGTGCCAAGATGAATATTTTGACCTTCCTGAAAGTGTAAAGATGAATACTTGGTTCACCGAAGAGATGTATAGGTAAGAACAGCTTCCCCGAGTTGCTTAGTATTCTGGCAGGAAGCAGGATGTCCAGGAAGCAGGAACCTACAAAGGTAAGTCTGACCTCAGACGACAGTGAGAGTTACGCTGCTTGCAAGTGCAGAATAATGCGAAGCATCTGTCTTGAGGATCGGGCTAGCTTATACAGCTGAGATCGTGGGCACGCCCATTAGGGCCGGCTTACCAGCCACACCCTGCCACTCCTAGAGAGTGAGCACGTGTGAAGGCAATCCATTAGCAGCCACACCCAAGAATACACTTGGGGCTGCTTAACGGATGGAATGTTCAAGGTTAATGCATCCTGCTCGATGGATGGAATTTTCAAGGTTAATGCATCTGAAATGCCATATCCATAATAAAAGCTTTTTGGTGTTAAATGGATACTCTTGTTTACTTTGGTTCATGAGCCTGGCGCCAAAGGCGCCGGGGCAGTGTCCACCCAGGTCTCCTGTACATGCGACCCCTGAATGCCTGTGCCCCTGACTTCATGACCATGACAAATAGTTCCATATTGCTCCCTCTGATTGCTCTGGTCGGCCAAGGATGCAGACCTTGTTGCGTCACGATCTACCTTCCACCTCATCCACTCTTTCTTCCATCGTTTTCAGGCGTGCCATTACTCTGGACATTTGCTGTTCCATATTGCGAAGCCCATCTTCTGTTCCGTATATGCAGCGTTCAGCTTCCCCTGTTCGGGATGTCAACTTTTGCAGGTTGTGTCGGAGGAGAGACAGACCCGCACTTATGCTATCCATCTTCATTTCCATGAAGGCTTGTGAATTAGCGATGGCATTCATTACGTCTTTCAGAGAGATGTCGCCGTCCATTTCTGTTGTGTTAGTTGGTTGGTCTTGTCCAGCGGTGGTGGCTACGACAGGTGTCGCATATTGCTCCATTTTGCTTTGCGTGGACACTTTTTTACACTTATGCTTAACCATGATGCAGCATTTGAAGGTTGGGCGACTTCTGGTGCTTGTCTGCATGACAGAGTGTGGATATTGCAGGCGCTGTCCGGTTCCGATGGCGGATGGTGTGCGGAGTGCAGAAGCATCAGTTGTTGCACACAACCATTGGGCTAGCTATTTCTGTTGCAGATCTCCACTCACTTAGCAGTCTAGTACTTTTCACCAGGGCGACCAGGGAATTGGGCAAAGGTGATCAAGTCAAGGCCAGTGCTGCCGGTCTCTTACAGCTGCAGGTGCATTGCTCTAAGTGGGTGCCACCGGTTTTTTGCTCACTGCCATTCGCCACCAGCGGAGGGTAACAGTTGTACAGGATCTGTAATTTGCCGGGTCCGGTAGTATCCGGGCAAAAGGTTAAAGGTTTTGGGTCAAGTTGTCCCAGTTCCTTCAGCCCCTATGGCTCGTTCCACTTTAGTCTTAGCAGGAGACACCTTGTTTGCTGAGCCAAAGTCTTATTGCAGGTGGTCTAGTTAAATTCTCACACTTCACCACTTGCTGTCGTTCCTATCTTCGCCTCTCCCTGTACATCCATGTTGTGTTGGCTCTTTATCTCTCATGGGGGAAACAGCACTATATTGGGTGCCCAATGTTGTTCAGTCGGTAAAACACATGCTTTATGGAGCCCCCTTATCTAGTGGCGCTTGGTTTGTATTAGGGTTATCAGTGTACTTACTTATACAATAATGTACTGCGTGGGCTGCGCCCGTGGGGTAGTCCATGCTTTCCCTAAGAAATTATTCTGCAGTTGCTTCACTCGGCTCCCAATGCAGAGTACTAGGGGCGCTGGACCATGCGGGGGAGGAGTGCTTATGCTTCAGTCTGCCCCAGTGAGGGGGCTTTCCCCTCCCAAACCCTCTCAATTGCCCTCACCGTGAGCATCACTGCTACCGTGGCAATGGGAGGGTCAGACACCTCAGAGCTGGATTTACCTGTTTCTTGCCTTTGTATGGTGGTACATTTGCAGAAGAGCCGCTGGTTCTGCAGGCTTACAGCCTCACAGCAACTTTGATTTGTGGTTTCCAGTTAGCCTGAGATGACTGATTCTGTGGATGGGAGCAGTGCATAGCATACTAAGGTCCGGGGTTTATGTGTTCTCATAGCCTTGTGTGACATCGAGTGTGTCGGTGAGCAGCAGATCCCACCTCTCGGATCTTAGCTGTTGTTATCTTGCAAGGTCCCAGCCTGCGGGCCTCTACAACGCTCCAGTTCCCCCGTCGTGTGCGTGCACTCTGCGCACCCACTGTATTTGTCTCGTGGGTGCCGCAGGTCAGGTGCCACCACTGCCACCGGCCACTCTTCACCACTTGTCCCCTCAGCCGCGGTCTCCGATGCGGTACAGGGCCGTTTCCCTTCACTGCTGATAAGAGCTCCTCAGGGTGGGGTGGGGGAGATTTTGGGAATCAGGGAGAGCGTTGAGGGGTATTTTCCATTTCTAGTTCACAGTGTGTGCGCATTCAGCAGCTTAGACTGTGGGTTATTCTTCCCTTGCGCTCCTTGACGAGTGTAGGGTTATCTGCTTCACCTCTGTCCGCCCAATCCACAGGTCGATCACGCCTGCAGCTGTCCTCTTCTGTCTCAGCAGTCGTGGCGTTGCTTTCCGTGGGCATCTCTGGCTCCTCTCTCACTGCGCACGACAGCGCATCTCCGGCCAGCAGTGTTCATTTTAGATAGGCAGGATACGCCACCAGTGATCCGATTATAGGTTTATGCGAGTTGCGTTGTCCTTGCCCTTCATACACCAGTTAGTGGGTTTCAGGGCTGCGAGCTCGGCTTCGGTCAATGGCAATCAGCGGCCGCCATCTTGAAGTGGCACTTCGCGCCTAGGAGGTGGGACTTTTGGTTCCAAATATCTCCGGAAAGACTACGTTTCTGCAGCTCAAATTTCACACAGCTGTCCAGTGCGTACTCAACCTTCAGTGGGTGTAGGAATTTAGTCTCGCCAACAGGATGTTACTCCAGGATGATGCCAGTGGCCACAAGAGCTCTCAAGGACTCACGTCCTTATCACTCGCATGCTGGCCACGCCCCCTACCATGTTCCGTATTAAAGGGTATATAGAGTATCCATGTAGTAAATACCATTTGATTAGGAGAATTAATTTGGCGTTGTGATTCCTTAAATTGTCCCCACCTCTGGAGAACAACTTGAATGTTCTTATCTATGGTAGGGTGTTATAGTTCTCTTCCTGAGGAGACCCACATATTTCTGCATGCAGCAATATTGATTTTAGCATGCTGCGATGCAAGGATAATCCACACAGGACGCCTAATGAGGCCCATTTAAGACGGCACTCGTTTGTAACCCCTACACATCTCAACCCTCAGTTCCAAATGAAATGTGCTGTCTCCTATTTTTTTCAGAGACTGCGTCATACCCTCCACTCCTCCCGTCATTCAGCATCTTTTGCCAGATGCTGTCACAGAGACCTTGCTTAAAGGTATGTGGCTCCTGCAGCAAGTCAGATTGACGTTGACATTTGATGTCACTTGTTTACAATCCTTAAATTGCGTGCATTGGTTCTCTGACTGTTGCGTTTGTTCTCACATCTCTTCTTCTGGTACACAAGGGATGCCTTCCACTATCCACCTGACTCCGTAGACTTCACCTGTTGTTGCAAAGGTACAGATATCTGCTGCTGCACTTTGGAACAAGTTCAGCACTTACCTCTAGCATCAACAAGAAAATTCATATTCCATTTGTTGTCTAGCTGTTCTTCAGGTATGGGTAACATACTGCTCACCAAAGGGATGTGCATAGCCCTGAAGTCACAAGGCACCATCTCAACATTCTATGAGGGAATCTCAGGCTCCCAAGGGTGGCCATTTTGAAGTCCCTAAGGCACCTGAAAATATCATGGCAACTACGCAAGTCCACAACCTCCCATGAAGACGTAAACATGGCAGGCATATGTGTAATGAAGCGCCACCTGACTCCGCGCCATGTCATGATGTGAATTCACCTGGCATGATGACGTGACACGTAGCACTGGGCATGGACGGGGCGGCTGTAAAGAAAACGGAGCACACAGCGGGTGTGAGTGATTAGCCCTCCTGCAGTTCTTAATATATATTTATCTAATCCTGTGTACTGGGTGTTGCTACATATATACTTGCATGAGATAAAGCCTTGTGATATCACTACCAAAGGCTCGTCTACATTTTTAACCAGCAGAACACATACAACGGTGACCAATGTGGCATCAGTCCGTATATGAGTCCCTCACTGCAGCACCAACACCCGAAGACAAAGTCTACAACAATTTTATAGACATCAGAAGCATGCAGGAGTCACTCTACCAACCATCATCCTTCAAACACCAGGTGAACAACCCATTTCCTGGGGCCAGTGAAAGTCCCAATTCCACACATACATAGATGCCATTGACAGAACTGAACTTGCCCCAGAAAGAAAGTCTGCGCTACTTAGAAATACTTTAGGAACCAACAGTCAACGACTATTTGCACTAGCTGATGTCTTGAAGAAGCCAGATGAATCAGAGCACAAAGACGCTCTGTATACCAAGTGAGCACATTAAATCAAGACTACTGTGTTGTTACAGTAAGGGTGAATTTCTGTATGCCGATTTAGCACAGTTAGACAAGACTGAATCGATCCAGATAGCATAATAAGGCCAGGTTCCAGTTTGGCCAATTCGCAGAATATTGGTAGATTCCATTGTGTCCAACTATCAGACTATCGGCATACTCCAGTTTGTCAAATTGAAATAGTAAAACCAGATTATATATTCCCAGTAAGCACAGTAAGGACAGATTCCATGATTCCCAGTTAGCACTGAAATGGCAGATTCCAGTATGCCAAGTCTGCACAGTGAATCCAAATTCTATAGGCCCAGCTAGCACAATAAACCCAGATTATGTACCTCCAATTAGCCTATTGAGGTGAGATTACATTTTGCCCCAAAAATAAGGTTCTGCCAAGGGATCTGACTGCCAGAGCAGGGTTTTCATTATCAATATGTTCTCCAACATCTCTAAATACTACAAAACACTGCAGCATGCATAGTCATTCACAACCCCAGTCACACACACACATATCTAAATCCTGAGAAAAATACAATGGCGGCCCGATTGACTCTAGGATTATTTTTAATCTTATTTCCTTTACTAACAAAGCCTAATATGACAAATATCCTTCAAAGAGTAAAGCCCGGATTAAATCGAATACTACCACCAGTCCACAAAGTGCCAGGACATGAAATACCGCCCAGATTCCTCTCTTCAAATTAACTTATGGCTTTGGCTACTGCTGTACGGTCCTAGCTGCTAAATATTACAATGCCTTACCAGAAAATATTTGTTGAATCAAAGTGCTTCTTCTCAAATCAAAACTATTTTATTCCAGTTTTGATCTTTTAGGTGGAAGAGTATTTTGTTGTGGTATGTATTACAGTTTTCATGCGCATTGCTCGTGAGTGGATTTAGAATGTAGAACAAGGAACATAGGATGGTTGGCAGAGGCTAGGGGGAAAGTTTGTAGTGGAGACAGCTTGGCTGGCCCGCTGGCGGATAAAGATACTCTGACTGCACATCTTACCATCTCTCTGTGCTGCAAGTCACTTCATAGTTTTGCCATTGCACAACAACAAACTTGGTAAGACTCTTGCTGCCCGTATTTTTGCACATGTACCTACCTAGTCGGCCTAGCTGAACCATTGCCTTTGAGTCATTGATTTCCATTTTGCACATGCACCTATCTAGTCGTTCTAGCTGAACCATTGCCTTTGAGTCTTTGATTGCCTTTTTGCACATGTACCTATCTAGTCGGCCTAGCTGAACCATTGCCTTCGAGTCATTCATTGCCTTTTTGCACATGTACCTACCTAGTCGGCCTAGCTGAACCATTGCCTTTGAGTCATTGATTGCCTTTTTGCACATGTACCTACCGAGTCGGCCTAGCTGAACCATTGCCTTTGAGTCATTGATTGCCTTTTTGCATATGTACCTACCTAGTCGGCCTAGCTGCACCATTGCCTTTGAGTCATTGATTGCCTTTTTGCACATGTACCTACCTAGTTGGCCAAGCTGAACCATTGCCTTTGAGTCATTGATTGCACTCTTGCAAATGTACCTACCTAGTAAGCTGCAGCACCTGGCCAACTCCACCTCTGCCCAGAGTGCAACTTCTCCTCGTACCCTGCAGTGCACTCACACCTCTCCCCACAGATGATTAGGACATTGGGATCACGACATGCGGTCACTGCCAACTGTTAGCTACCTTATTTGCGCTATCATAGTAGGACTCACCATCACCACATCCTTCTGCTCCCCTACTTCTAGCATTGCTAAGCCCTATCCCCTTCACTCCGCCTCACACTATCCCACAATGCTCATCAGCAACCCATATCTCAATGACCCGCCTTATGGCTCCAATACTTCGCCACCAAACCTACACCTAATCAACCTTGCACACTCAAAGATAGGAATCTCTGACTTGGCTCTAGACTGCCTCGTGCCCTTCCTGCCCGCAGCATTCAGCGTTCCTACACTACTACTACCCTTCCCACCACGCAGAAGTCACCACCCTCCCAGAGCATCATCTCCACTAAAGAACTCAAGGGCACCCTCATTAATGCCAGATCTATCACGGCCCACGCGCTGTATATCTCTGACCTCATCACTGCTCAAAACCTCGATTTTGCGGCCATTACTGAAACCTGGTTACACGCAGCCTCTGGCCCACTTCTTGCCCTCGCCATCCCCAACGGATACTCGATTATTGGAGCTGACCGACAATCAACCTCCAAAGGAGGTGGAATCGCATTCATACATAGAAATAACATCACACTTAGAACCATATCTAATACTGAGCTTAGCTCGGCAGAATCCCTCTGTGTGAAACTCACCCTCTCCCCAACCAACACTGCTACTCTCCACCTCATCTATAGACCTCCAGGACCTCTTGGCTCCTTCACAGATGAGATCACTGCCATCCTGACCGTCAATACCAAACCCAACTCTCAGGTACTGCTTCTAGGTGACCTTAACCTTGGCCTATCTGACACTAAGGACCACCTGGCCTCTGAGGTCGCCACTACACTTGCTAACTTAGGCTTCCAGCAACGCATAGACAAACCCACCCATATCAAGGGCAGAACGCTTGACTGGATCACCGATCTTAATTGTAACACCACCATAAGCGCCAATTATGCCTGCGCCTTGTCTGACTATCACACTATGATCTTCCACATACCAGCGACCAACCCGCACGCCATTCCTACGATAGCTCCTGCTGTCCCCACAAGGAACAAAAAAGACATCACCAGGGATAAACTACTCACACTCATCCTTCCCATCTTGAATGACTGCGCGTCCCATTACAATGACCCCACTGTCCTAGTAGATATCTTCAATCAAACACTGCTTAATGCCATTGACAATATAGCACCGCTCAAATTACGGAAAGCTAAACAACAAGCCCACCTGAACTCCTGGTTCACCCCGCAGTTACTAACCTTACATAAAGAAAAACGTAACGCTGAATCACTTTGGAAGAGCCACCCATGTGACTCGAACAAAGAGCGCCTCATTATCACCACCCACAACTACAAGGATGCAATCCTTCAAGCCAAAAAGGAGACTTACAATTTACGTATCTGCCAAGCGGAATCCAACACCAAGGAGCTATTTAAAATCCTTAAAGAGTTGGAATCCCCTTCCCCTGCTCCGGATACTTGCATTAAAAATAGCAATTGGTTCAACAACATCCAAAACGCTCTCCTCAACAAAATCACCACCTTGCAATCAAAAATCAACGTCAAACAAACCACCTTACTCACTAACCCCCTACCAAACCTTCCACAACCCCCACAACTTCTTTCTCTCACACCCCCTTTAGCTTCACCCCGCTCACCATCTTCGAGGTCGAAAACATCATTCGCAACTTAAAACCACCTAACTGCCAAGGTGACTCCTGCCCAGCACCTATTATTAAGGAAGCGGCACATGACCTCGCTCCTTTTATAATCACCTTCATCAACTCCTCTTTCTTAACTGGTACGGTACCCAATAACTTAAAGGACGCATGGGTTATCCCTCTCCTGAAAAAACCGACTCTAGACCCTGAAACTCCAACCAACTACAGACCTATCACTACTGTACCGTTCTTTCTCAAGATACTTGACAGAGCAGCTTACCTGCAGATTCCGAACTATTTGGAAACTAACAACCTTCTTGGCTCAAGACAATCGGGCTTCAGACCTAATCACGAGACTGAAACGGCTCTAATAGACCTCAAAACCCAAATTGAGGACATCAAAGACAACGGTAAACTGGCCCTTCTACTTCTACTGGACCTTTCCGCCGCCCACTTCTCCTATAATGCATCCAACTGGATCAGGTCATTCCTTGACAATAGGCACATGAGAGTTTTCTCTCTGTCCTCATTGGCTGATCCCACACCAGTCCCTTGTGGAGTGCCTCAAGGGTCTTGTGTCTCCCCAACTCTCTACAATGTCTTCACCAAACCACTATTTGATGTGCTTGACTATCTGGGCGTCACCTACACGAATTACGCCGATGACACCCAGATACTCATACCCATTACTGGTGACTACATTGCCGACTCCAAAGCCCTCAATGACATCTATCTTGTCATCCAAGCATGGATGGCCCAACACGAATTGTGCCTCAACGATGACAAGACTGAGCTTCTCATCTTAGGTACGCAACAGAGACTCAACAAACTGAGCTCTCTGTTCGGTTCCTTTAACATTGACAGTAACCTAATTAAAGTTTCCAAAGATACTAAAACTTTGGGTATTTATCTGGACTCCTCCTTGACTCTCACTAGGCAAACCAATCCAGTAGCTTCCGCATTTGCTTACACCTGCAAATTGATCTCAGCTTGTCGCCCATTCCTTACCACTCAGAACTGCATCACCCTGGCCAGGACCTTGGTTATGTCCAAACTGGACTACTGCAATGCTCTGTACCAAGGCACTAACCAGGGTAATCTTAATAAACTACAGATTACCCAAAATAATGCCATCAGAGCGGCCCTCAATATCCCTCGTTCTGCTCACATCTCAGAAACCAGGAAGAACCTCAATTGGCTTTCAGTCACCCAAAGAATCTCACTTAAAGCACTAGCCCTCACATACAAATGCGTAAACCATCAGGCCCCAACGTACCTTGCCTCACGATTCACACAGCATATTCCATCGCGAGTACTCAGATCTGCACAATCCCAAGGTCTTGCGATCCCTAGATTCAAGCTCCAATCTGCTGGGGGCGCCAGCTTCCCAGTCCTGGCGGCCAAGCTTTGGAACACCGTTCCTCTCTCTATCAGAACCCTACCCTCATTCAACCTATTTAAACACAAAGCAAAGCTCTTGTTAGCCACATCTCACTAACAACCGTTCTTCTGATCATGACTGGCCCACTGGGTCCCTGTTCTGCTCTGCTCCTTCACTACTGCTCTGTTTGCTACCTTGAATTGTAACGTCATTTGTATTTTGTTCACAATTTATTGTAACCACTACTATATGTCATGCCTGTAATGTTCTTCTAAGATATGCGCCTGGTTGCCCTTGGGCCTGGTCTGCGATATATAAATAAAACAAATACAAATACAAATAGTTTCCTGATCTCCCGCTTCTTTCCTCTGGATATTGCATTGCTTAAGTTAAGTGTTGAGATGCCCGTGGGTTGGTAGTACCCAACCACAACAACAATAACAACAGTAAGCTTGCTCTGCTATTTGACTTCAATAACATTCTCTATTTTACAGGAGCAGCAAATAGGACTAAAACTTCAAGTGCCTCCTGCCCCTCCTGCTAAACTCAGTCAGCTAGGGCCATGCCTTCTGTTCCCAGATCTGAGTTTGACAGGCAACACCGGGCTGGAGGAATGGCTTTGTCTGACAGGTGAAGGGGATGGAACTGAGTCCTCCCTGCACCGTTCGCCACTCCTTTCAAACCAAGGGAGCTTTGACCATGTCCCATAGGGCATCTTTATAAAAGAACGGAAAGAAAAAAAATGGTAGAATTGATCAAATTTCGGCTATACCAAAATTTCGTATAGCTGAAAATTTCGAACAATTCTACCATGCATGACCGTTGTAGCGAACAAGGGACGCAGTGGTTGTGTGGGTTTCTTCCGCACCCTTGTTCACTATAAAGCATCAGGGGCGGCCCTGCTTGCAAAACAACAAGGTTTCGCAAAACAAAAGGGATCCTGTGACACTGGTTCCGATGCACATAAGTAAAGGGAATTGGCGGCACACCGAGAATTGTGCCGCCAAAAGGTAAATAAGGGGATGGTGGGGTGCAGATTTCCGGAAATATCCAGAGGAGTGAAAATCAAAGGTCATTTTCATTCAAATGACTTTCGTTTTTTTCTCCCTCAGAGATTTTGGATTCGATTAAATCATGGACATCCGCACAAATAGCATGTAGTTGACACAAGGGATATGGTTTTTGCTCTTTTTAACTAGAAGAGAGGGTTGAGATAGTAGTTGATCGTAAAGAACAGTCATATCAGTTCTGCTTGTTTCATTAAAAAGACTTTGACCTTCCAAATGGAACAGTTTGCATGGCAACTCACACATTTCACCACGTGCCAGACCAAAAACGGGATTCTTGCTGTATCCTGTCCCTGCGACCTGTGGTATGTAGGGATTACCACACGCACAATGGCAACTAGGATAATGGAACACTTCTAAAATCAGGGCTCTCACCATCGAAGCTCCTCTGGTGAGACACTTCATGGAGAACAATCACAGTGCTGATGATATTCATGGACTGATTATTATTTGTTGCTCCCAGATCCAAATAACTTTACCTTAACCAACAGGTGCTTAAAATTGGAGCAACAAAGGATCTTGACACATCACACACACAATTATGGCCTGAATGATCAAATACAATGTCCCGTCCTTCCCTAAACCATTTGGATTTAGATTAACATATAAAAGACTGGTTATAACTTTGACTTTCAGAAAAGTTACATTCTTCTCCCTAGTTTCCCGAACTTAATCCATTTCCTAATAAAGCACATTTCTAAAGCAAAAATGTCTTCAACAAAAACAGCAGATTGTAGATTGTATCTACATATACAAGAGCTGCTGTTTCTCCTTTCATTTGTTTACATATACACAGGTGTATGGCTAACAACTGTAATATGGTGGATTTAGTATGCCATTAGAGTCTGTTTAAGATGTCTAGCATCATCAACCGTACGTGCATAGAAAAATAGAAAAAGGATGGCTCTTTCTTTTTCAGTCAGAAACGCTGACATGCCAACACGTTTTCGATACAGCTCCCCCATTGAAACCGGTCTTCTTGCCTGGTTCTGGTCACCAAATCATCTAGGATACACCGGCCTGGTCCCTTATTACCTTCAGGTAAGTGCAGTCCTGCCCGTCCCATGTTGCAGACGATCGGATTTCCTAAACATGTGTTGATCTTACCTGGTGCCCCATTGTAATCTCTTACTGACAGGGGAGTTGCTAGGTCTGGAAAAGACCCGGGGCTAAGCTGATGTCAGAACTGTTGGGACTGGGGGCTAGCTAGTCTTTTGGCTGTAGCTCCTGAGATTCTATCCGGGGCTACAACCAAAAGATCAGGGGCTATAGCCCCCTTAGCCCCCCCCTAGCAACGCCCCTGCTTACTGATACCATGGCACGCTTTGCCGTACACGTGTACACCCCAGATGCTGCCTCACTATTTACCCTACTGCCGCGCCCTCCAGTAAAATAACCGTACACCTTTTGTTATGCATCCCACTCAAACAAGACTACACATTGAAGCTGTCATGTCTAACAAGTTTCACTACACTCTTCTTGCTTGGCACCCCGCATTTGGACACACTGGGCTCATTACAAGTTTGCCGTTCCGGTAGTAACAGCGCTAGTAAGCAACCAGCGCCGTTACTACCGGACCGGCAAACTACGAGTTCTGCTTGCGGGTGCCTTTTCGCCCGCCAGGTTTGACCTGGCGGGCGTACCGGCACCCGCAAGCAGAGCATGTCGGATGCACCGGCACCATTCACGAATGGTGCCGGTGCATCCGACCTCCTCTTTCCCATTGAGCCCTATTGGGCTCAATGGGAATGAGGAGTCATTATTACCGGCACCCAGCAATGGGGATGGTCCAGCTCCGCATCCCCATTGCCGGGTGCCGGTAAAAAAATGACTTCGGCGGCAGCCGTGCTGGTAATTACCGGCCCTCTCGTCTGGTTCTGTTCACCAAATCAGCTAGGATGCACCGGCCTGGTCCCTTATTATCTTCAGGTAAGTGCAGTCCTGCTCATCCCATGTTGCAGACGATCGGATTTCCTAAACATGTGTTGATCTTACCTGGTGCCCCATTGTAATCTCTTACGGATACCATGACACGCTTTGCCTTACACGTGTACACCCCAGATGCTGCCTCACTTTTTACCCTACAGCCGCGCCCTCCAGTAAAATAATTGTACACCTATTGTATACATCCCACTCTAACGAGACTACACATTGAAGCTGTCACGTCTACCAAGTTTCACTACACTCTTCTTGCTTGGCACCCCACATTTGGACACACTGGGCTCATTACAAGTTTGCTGGTCCGGTAGAAATGGCGCCATAAGCTACCGGCGCCGTTACTACTGGACCAGAAAACTACGAGTTCTGGTTGTGGGTGCCTTTTTGGCCCCTAGGTCTTCAATGAGGCCCATTGTCTACATTGATGAATTGCTGAGGTGTATCCATCTGGAATAAAAACTTCTGGACATTAAGAATTTCCTTTCCCCTGTACACAATATTTGCTGTTACACATGTTTACAACTTATTATCTGACAAAAATATTTTAAAAATATGTTTTCCTCATAACTAAAAACCTCTTAAAACAATCCTTTCAATTCTCTCTTTTTATGTCAAAGGAACCATTCAGGAGCTCACAGGATACTATAGCATCCTATATCAATGCCTTTGTAGGTGCTGAAACTTAAGATCTTAAGTAGATGTAATATTCCAAACAACAAGCAGCACTCATATTACTGTTAATTGTGTATGATCAACTACTCAGTTGTACAAAATGTACAGATTGTGACTGCCTGCATCTGTTGTCTTTGGCCAGGGTTTGTTTTTGTCACTGATACCTCGTCCTAAAATGTCATGTAACCAGACAGATTGCTTAATCCATGTTTTTTATGTGCTCTTGTATAGATATTTTTTGTGTTTCTTAGCATAAATTGTATATCTTTTCCACAGATCACTGTTTGTTCTTAAACAAATATTTCTTGTAAATGGTTTTACATTTTCACAAAAATCATAATTGTAACATAAATTCTTGTTGATTGACTCCTAGCTTTCATAAGCAGATAGATCAAACATAGGGGTTTATTATGAATCTGGCGGTCGCCGTGCCGGTAAATACGGGCACGGCTGCCGCCGGATCATGAATTTTCCGGCCCCGGGAATGGGCATACCGGGGCACTATCACATGCAACTTGTGGAGCCCTTTCCTTTGTTTGTTTCTTTTTCTCTCGGAACCCCACAGTACACCTAAAAATATTGTTAGAAAGCTGTCAATACTTGATTTGATGCAGGAGGAGGGCACTGCTGTTTCGCATCCACCAAAGTCATTGGTGGATAATCCCTTAACCAATTGGATGTTGGAGGGGAGATAGCGATAACAAATGAAGAGGATGCAGCAGAGGTGTTTTGGCTACCTGGAACCAGACGAATAGACAGCGCAAGTAGTGATTCAGGGGGACAGGGAAGAGAAAGGACACAGGTAGTCCCCCAGAGGTTGTCTGAGGAGAAACAGAAGGAGGGGGAGACTAGGGCCTCTGCAACTGTGAAAGCTTTGTAGATAGGACAAGTCAGAAAAGAGAGTCCTTTGTCAATTGTCAGTCAATAGAGGGGGCACCCCAACCATGGGCCAGGACAGTGCCCACCTTGACATGGGCCATGGGAGAACTTTAGGTTGTTGGATGGAAAGACAGTCAGAGGGCAGGAAGGCACTTTAATATGCAACCTATGCAACACACCAGTGAACACCAAAGAAGGAATGCTCATATGGTACCACCACAATGACTAAGCACATGGATGAGAAGCATGACCTGGCTAATCCTATTGCACACAGGTCATCTTCCAAGGGTCCCTCTTCGGAAACGACAATGAGTGAGTGTCCTCAGAGAGCACATGCCCAGCCTGGACACACTGGCAAATGCAGCCCTCAGCCCTCCTACCCTCTCAGACTGCCCAAGCACATCTTCCCTGCCTGCATACTGAAGCCATAACATCATCCTCCAGCAGGACCTTTTTTTTTTTTGTATCACTCTCAGCACTTCCGCATTCACCTCAGCTTGTTGTTGTAACCCGTGCGGGTGTGCCACTCTTTGGGCATGTGTTCACAGGGCACATGCTCTGACACCACCGGACCTTCTTGTAGATGACTGACTTTGCATTGGACAAGAGGGTTGGAAAGGGCAGGTGGAATGTCGGCCCTCCCAGATGGATTGATAGTCCCCAAATAATCCTGAAGTGCCTCTCCATCTGTGGGAGATGGTCACAATAAGTTTCAGAAGCCGGGTAGTTTCACCGCTGTCTGAGGACTTGAGTAGGGGTGAAGAAGTTGAGGAAGAATTTAATCAGCATGAAACTATACAGTTCAAAGTGTTATGAAATGAATGGGCAAAATGTTGGGCAACATGATTTAAATTTGCAAACTTAAGTTGCTGGGACATTGCCATAAAATCTTCCGATGGTATAAATCGAATTAATAATGTTCAACATGTTCATGCGGTACACATTTGCATTTTTCATTTGTAACATGTAAAACACTGCCAGATAGTAAGCGGCCCCTTGTAGTATTCAATCTTCTGTCATGGATGGAAGAAGGACAATGGCATGGTGGAAATGTATGGCAGTGCAAGAATACACATATTTGGAAAGGATGTGAGGTAAAATTACGCAACCGACTAGGCTCATTTTTCAATATTCTTCTATGTTAGTGCTGCAATTTTG
Organism: Ambystoma mexicanum; assembly: GCF_040938575.1. Lineage (NCBI taxonomy): Eukaryota > Metazoa > Chordata > Amphibia > Caudata > Ambystomatidae > Ambystoma > Ambystoma mexicanum. The sequence continues at coordinate 142,747,919 of NC_090936.1, read as the reverse complement.
CCATCATGTTTTCATGGGGCTCATGATGTGTGTTTTTGGTACCTTTTTAGATGTTTGCTATTTTGAAAAACCATAAGGAGGTAGTAGGTAAAGCCGGTAGTAGAACATGAAAATGCACCACAGCCACTTATTGGTTTGAAACCTAAGTCACAGGTTTCCATTTGTTGTCCTCTCATTACTAACAGAAAGTTGATTAGGCAAACACATGTTCCTTCTTGAAGCTTTCGTTTCACGTGTAAAAGAGAAAGAAATGCCAGAGGCACTACTGTGTATCCTAAAAGGCAGTTCTCTGTGCATTACTGTGGTTGTCAAATAGCTAAAGCAGGACTCAAGAACATGACAGTAGTAGCACAAATGCTAATGGTACCTAGAACTTGTCAGTTGGTCACACTACAGTCAGTCAGTCAGTCAATAAAGCCATGACACTATGGCAGAAACATTTTCTGTAGCGACTGTGTGGACTGAGGGTGGCATTGCGACTAGCTACTTGTGCTAAGGGGTCAGAGTTTATACCAGTCCTGTGCATGATGTTGTGGCAAACAACACCACAAATATGTTGTACTAAACTTGGTCAAAGCCTTTACCAGGCATGCACATTTGGTGCACAGAATGCAGGAGTCAAGAAGCTGTAATTCTTTGACCTGTTGCCGGAAGAACCTCCACACTTTGGACTTCCTTGTTGGACGAAGATGTGTGGTATGTGCTCCTCAGGCCTCGAAGATGGTGGTGGTGGAGATGATACAATGGCTTCTACACTCAGTTACGTTCACTTAATATACCCTTCTTCTGCCTACCAAGGAGTATGATACCTTTTCTCTGAAACTAGTATTTCATATGGTCACTCAAAGACAACACAGTCAGCTAAAGACACCGAAACTAATGTCCTCCTGCCCACCAAGGAATAAAATCGTTTTTCTTTGCAATTAGTATTTGGTATGGTAACTAAAATATGGCACACTCAGTAACAGTGCTTTTGCACACCCTTGCCCCAAATGTGTTATTGGAAACTTTGCAAGCAACATATCTTTGGTCTGGTCACTAAAAGATTTTGGGCCTCATTATAACTGTGGCGGTAAGGAAACAGCTACGCCGGTAGTGCTACCGGCACCGTTGTTACCTTGCTGCCACATTACGAGTTCTGCTTGTGGGGGCTGCTCTGCACGCCTGGCAGAGCGGCACCCGCGAGCAGAACAGGATGGTAGCAACGGTACCGTTATGAACAGTACCGCTGCTACCATCCTCTCCATTCCCATTGAGCCCTATGGGGGCTCAAATGGGAATGGGGAAGTACCGGCTCCGGGTGCTGCGAAAGGGAAATTACAGGGCCCGCAAAGGTCAGAATGGCCCGGTAATTCCCCTTTCGCGGGACCCAGTGCCAGACCCAAGTTTGGGGGTAGGCATGCCCTTATTAAGGGCATGGCTACCTCCAAACTCGTAATGAGTCCCATTGCATTCAATTACAACCGTTAAATATATTATCCACAGGAATACCAAGACATATGAGACCCTTTCTTTACAACGAGAATTGTATATGGCCAGTAAAAGGTAACAAACTCAGTTGCAAGCACTTAATATTATTTCCTTCTGCCTTGAAGAAAGGTAATACACACAGTGGGCCTCATTCCAAATTTGGTGGTGCGAGTAAAAGGTTGAGGTAATTCCATTGCCGCCACTTTTTATGGTTGGTAACGAAATGAGTGCCATTTTGCCTGCACCACCAAGTTATGATTTTTTGAGGAAAAGTGGCAGATTTCTCTCCAGATCTTTGCTGGAGTTAAAACCTCACTTTACCTCCAGAAATCGACAGATTTACCAAATCCTCACTTTACCTCCAGAAATCGACAGATTTACCATGCTGTAATTCATCCAGTGGTAAATCTGGCAAAAATCCCAATACTCCATAAATAGGGAATTAAATCGCCCTACCACCACTTGTAATCCTGTGATAAACGCACAGGACCAAGTGGCAGTAACGGTAATCGGGCTTGGTGGTAATTCAGCAAATTTGCCTAAGAATTGCAGCCAAACTTCTAATGATGCCCATTAGCTCCAACTGGTACATTTACAGTTACAGAAACTGAATATCATTTTGTCATGCCTACCAAGACATTTTAAAGGTTTTCAGCCGCTCACTGTAATCAAATCTGCATCCATACAAATCGGTAGTGTTGTTCTGACATGACATGCCATATGTGTTTATGCCATGCTAGGCGGTAACTGTTAGTAGAAAAAGCCAAAAATATGCCCTATGCCATGTGCATTTTCTACCTGTATTTCAACTAAATCCTTTTTTAATTTTGTACCTGTCGCCAACTAATTCTATTTTAATTTTATACCTCACTCAGCTGAATCGTATTGATTTTATACCTCACTCTAAAGACTATACACAATGAGAAGCTCATCAAATTTTGAGTAGCCAACAAATACATTTTGTAAATTTTTGATTGTTAATCAAGCGTTATGTAAACCACAGGTGTGCAGATTTCTAGGTATATCGTGCAAATAATTTGTCGTTATTAGACAATACATTTAATTTACATTTCATGTGTGTTTTAGCCATGTATGTTTTAGCCGCATTTCTAGCGAGTAGATTACATATATACCTCTGATCTATATGATAATTGGGAAAATAATTGCCCTGTTCAAAATAATGTTTTGAGTTAGTTAATGCATTTGCCCATTCCTATAACAACATTACTGTTATCTCCTATTTATGGATAGGATTATTAAAATCAGTTTCTTCGATGTCTATCCTCCTCATAACGATCCCTCATTAGTGCATAACATATATCAAGCTTCTTTTGAATGTCATACTTCCACCTTTTTTAATATCTCATTTTGGAAATTGGCAGCTCGGTTGATAAGCAATTGTTTTAAAATCTGCTTTATGCCACTTATGGAGATGAATACTCTCTATTTTCTTTGTTTTTTTTATTGATACAGTGGTTCCTTTTAGAAATTACACCTTATGCTGAGGATTCATGAAATGTTTGTATATCATTTTTAATTTTAATATATGTTATGTAACTATTGTATATTGGTTTTTCTCCATGTATAAAAAGCCTTAATTGGCTGAATTATACTTAAATAAATTAATATCGTATAACATGTGTTTTCATCGGCATCTTTAAATGTAGCACAGAGTCAGAGCTTTCTAATCAAGGCACTTGAATATACTAATTCCAATTTGGAGAGCCAATCTACATCTATTTTCTGCTCAATTTCAATCCAATACCCAATGATAGGTCTGCGTTTCTTAACTTTGCAGTCCACTAATGATTTAATTCATTATTTTTTAACAGTTTTGAAATCAAAATATGTGTATTCATGAACTTCCTCCAATGTCACATTACGAATGTGCTTAACTTTGTATTTTGCATCTTTTGTTAGGCAGCTCTCATTCATTTAGTTTTTCTAAATGTATTGAGTTATTTATTTCTGAGTATTTCCAAACAGCCTCCGAGCTTCACTGTAAGCCAATCAGTCCTGGTCAAGCAAAATAATGTCGCACACATTTGCAAGATATGGGATAGGAGTCATGCCAATCATGTGGGGAATATTTCTAATTTGATAAGAGAACATCACTAGTTCAACCACATATTAGTTAAACAATAAAAGGGCCAGAATAAAAAAAAAACTTCTTTCAATGAGCCTTCTTGATAATTCCCCTTCTGCATTCAATCTAATCTATACCCGTGTGTTATTCTGAAATAGCATTAGCATTTTTTTCAACAAGCCCTCTATGATGCCATATCCCATTAGCTTCCTTCACATTCTATTACGATCTGCCAGATCATATGCAGAGAAGGAAAAACAAAAAACAATAATCAATCTAGTCTCTGGGCTACCCATGAAATCATACCGTAAATATTTGAATGTGAATCCAATAATAATCATGCCCATTCTTTTGTGAAACCCCTCTTGAGTAGGAGATTGAATCGAGTTATTTTAAACCCAATTCATCAGTACTTTGGGAATTAGTGAGGCAAACTCTCCCATATTATTATCTAACAAGTTAATCGGCCTATGATTAATTGGCAATTTTCCAGTGCCTTTTTTAAAGGCAGGAAAATATAAGCGTTTAACCAAGAAGAAGGTATAACAGACAATTTTACAATGTTGTTAAAAAAGCCATAAGCACAAAAGTACAACTTTCTGTGTTAATTTTTAAAACCATCTGGCACAGGCACCGCAGAAATATTTAGTTTTCTTATGCATTTCTCAATCGCCAGCAGAGAAAAAGTAATAACCCAGGTATTTCGATTTCTGTCATCCTCAATTTTCCTCTCGCTTACTAAACTTGTTTTCCATGTAGATGATCCATTGTTCCCCTGGAATCGGCATCTGGTGGACCTCATGATATTATATGATATGGCATTTATAATGCGCCTATACACCAGTGTTTCAAGGTGCGAAGAGGCAAGGAAGGGGAACAGAGGGTAGACATAGACAGCGATCTTACTAGGCCAGGTGACATTGAGATCGTGCAAGGGCAGGGGAAGGGGGAAGAGCAGTACAAGGGAACGACAATAAAATAGAGTAAATAAAGCAATAAGTAAAAGTGCGATCAGCTGGTGGCAAGTGCAAGGATAAGTGCAGACATCAGTTGTCAAATGCTGGTATGGGGCTGTAGGGATACAGAAAACAGTCCCTAAGTGCGGGGGATGCCAGGGACGCAGCGCAGGGGTGCAATTGGCAGGAGAGGGGTCCTGGTCCCGAGATCAGAGGGTAGCCAGGTGACCAGTGCAGTTTCAGATTCAGACAGGAGTTCAGCAGGGGAGAGGAGGAGAGAAAGCCGAAGCAAAGAGGAAGGTTTTGAGGTGCTTCCGAAACTGTAGATGGTTCTCCTCAAGTTTCAAGGAGGCAGGGAGGCTGTTCCAGAGGGAGGCCCCGGCCGAAGAAAGAGATCTGCCACCAACTTGTTGCTTAAAAAAGCAAGTGTCCATGAGGGTGTTGGAGGCATAAGAGTGAAGAGCGCGAGAAGGAAGATACTTTGGAACAGAGAATTGAAGGTATTGAGGCTCCAGGCCCCTGAAGGCCTTGTGGATATCTTCGCAGACACTGGGAGCCAGTGCAGAAACTTTAGTCCTGGAGAGATACGATGCCCGGGCTTGAGGCCGAGAACAAGTCTTGCAGTCCTGTTTTGGATGAGTTGCAGAGGGTGGAGGGTTAAAGCAGACCGATTTAGAAAGAGGCTGTTGCAGTAGTCCAGCCTAGAGAGAACCAGTGCTCTTGAGACAGTGAGCTTCTGGGGGAAGGAGAGAAAAGGAAGAATACCTCTGAGGTGGTGCAGCTGTTAGCATGCAGCTGTTAGTGTGACTTCTTAGAGACGTCAGAGACATCAGAGATATGAGGAGAGAAGGAGAGCGTGGAGTCGAAGATGAGCCTCACAGGTGGGAGCAGGAAGAGGGCCAAGAGAGGCCGGCCAGAGAGTGACAGGAAAGGAGGGAGCAGGTAGAAATCATTGGCGGCACACCACTCCTGGATAGCAAACAGGCAGTCAGAGATGAGGGAAGGAGAAGAAGAAGTGGTGGAGGGTAGCCTGAAAATGAGTTGTGTCATCCACGAAGCACTGAAAGTTGGGACAGAGAGCAGCAATACAGTGGGCAAGAAGTGTGAGGTATTGGTTGAATAGCCAGGGAGAGAGGTTGGATCCCTGGGAGGGTCGATCGGAGAGAAAAGAAGAGGGTGCACAAGGGAGTGCTTCAGGGGGAAAGGGAAGACTCCAGGGGTGAAGGAGAGGTTGCAGAATTCAGCCATAGCAGGGGTCAAGGTGTCAATGTGGTCCTTGATGGTTTTGGAGGAACAGGGTTGAACATGTTTTGACAAGACTTTCATAGATCAGACTTTTCTAGAAACCTTGTCTGGGGAGAACAGGGGAAAGGCAGACAAGGAGGGAGGAGAGGAGCGAAGAAGGGCCAGAGGAAGAGCAGGGAGTAGGTGGAGAAGAAGTAGAGAGGACAGGATGTCCTGAGTTTTAGAGATGAAATGAGGAGCCAGGGCCATGCAGAGGGCCTGGGAGGGGACAGGAGAGTTAGAGACTGCAGCAGGATTGGCCAGCTCCTTGCAGATTTTAACAAGTTTGGCTGAGTTGTTAGATGACGCAGAGATGCGTACTTGGATGTTAGCTCTCTTCTTGGTGCGGACAGACAGCCGGCATTGCCTTTGGAGCAGGCGGCAGGCCAGTTTGTCAGAGGATGTACATGAAGCACGCCATTTCCTCTCAGCCAGACTGCACTTGTGTTTAATGGTGGCGAGGTCTGAATCGTATCAGGAGTTGCACTTGGCTTTGGGCTTCAAGCGGATCCTCATGACAGGGGTAAGAACATCAAGAGTGTCAGATATAGCAGAGTGGAGTATGGAGAGGGCTGTGTCAGGGTGTGAGTCAGCCAAAGGGGGAGAAGGGGGTAAGATAGTGGTGGTGAAAGCCTCGACTGACACACGCTTCATGGCTCAGATGACCGAGAAGATAGGTGGCAATGCTGGAGTTGGCTTGGCCTGAGGGGTGGAGAGAGTGAGCTCGGAGGAAAAGAGAAAGTGATCACTGCAGGAGAGAGGGGTGGTGAGAGAGATATAGAGGGGAAGGTCTGTAGAGATCAGAACATCCAGAGTGTGCCCTGCAGAGTGAGTCGGGCCAGAGGGGAGGATGGAAAGTTAGAGAGACTCACAGCCACTTATTGGTTTGAAACCTAAGTCACAGGTTTCCATTTGTTGTCCTCTCATTACTAACAGAAAGTTGATTAGGCAAACACATGTTCCTTCTTGAAGCTTTCGTTTCACGTGTAAAAGAGAAAGAAATGCCAGAGGCACTACTGTGTATCCTAAAAGGCAGTTCTCTGTGCATTACTGTGGTTGTCAAATAGCTAAAGCAGGACTCGAGAACATGACAGTAGTAGCACAAATGCTAATGGTACCTAGAACTTGTCAGTTGGTTACACTACAGTCAGTCAGTCAATAAAGCCATGACACTATGGCAGAAACATTTTCTGTAGCGACTGTGTGGACTGAGGGTGGCATTGCGACTAGCTACTTGTGCTAAGGGGTCAGAGTTTATACCAGTCCTGTGCATGATGTTGTGGCAAACAACACCACAAATATGTTGTACTAAACTTGGTCAAAGCCTTTACCAGACATGCACATTTGTTGCACAGAATGAAGGAGTCAAGATGCTGTAATTCTTTGACCTGTTGCCGGAAGAACCTCCACACTTTGGACTTCCTTGTTGGACGAAGATGTGTGGTCCTGTGCTCTTCAGGCCTCGAAGATGGTGGTGGTGGAGATGATACAATGGCTTCTACACTCAGTTACGTTCACTTAATATACCCTTCTTCTGCCTACCAAGGAGTATGATATCTTTTCTCTGAAACCAGTATTTCATATGGTCACTCAAAGGCAACACACTCAGCTAAAGACACCGAAACTAATGTCCTCCTGCCCACCAAGGAATAAAATCGTTTTTCTTTGCAATTAGTATTTGGTATGGTAACTAAAATATGGCACACTCAGTAACAGTGCTTTTGCACACCCTTGCCCCAAATTTGTTATTGGAAACTTTGCAAGCAACTTTGGTCTGGTCACTAAAAGATTTTGGGCCTCATTATAACTGTGGCGGTAAGGCAACAGCGGCGCCGGTAGTGCTACCGGTGCCGCTGTTACCTTGCCGCCACATTACGAGTTCTGCTTGTGGGGGCCGCTCTGCACGCCTGGCAGAGCGGCACCCACGAGCAGAACAGGATGGTAGCAACAGTACCGTTATGAACGGTACCGCTGCTACCATCCTCTCCATTCCCATTGAGCCCTATGGGGGCTCAAATGGGAATGGGGAAGTACCGGCTCCGGGTGCTGCGAAAGGGAAATTACAGGACCCGCAAAGGTCAGAATGGCCCGGTAATTCCCCTTTTGCGGGACGCGGTTCCAGACCCAAGTTTGGGGGTAGCCATGCCCTTATTAAGGGCATGGCTACCTCCAAACTCGTAATGAGGCCCATTGCATTCAATTACAACCGTTAAATATATTATCCACAGGAATACCAAGACATATGAGACCCTTTCTTTACAACGAGAATTGTATATGGCCAGTAAAAGGTAACCAACTCAGTTGCAAGCACTTAATATTATTTCCTTCTGCCTTGAAGAAAGGTAATACACAAAGTGGGCCTCATTCCAAATTTGGTGGTGCGAGTAAAAAGTTGAGGTAATTCCATTGCCGCCACTTTTTATGGTTGGTAACGAAATGAGTGCCATTTTGCCTGCAACACCAAGTTATGATTTTTTGAGGAAAAGTGGCAGATTTCTCTCCAGATCTTTGCTGGAGGTAAATCCTCACTTTACCCCCAGAAATCGACAGATTTACCATGCTGTAATTCATCCAGTGGTAAATCTGGCAAAAATCCCAATACTCCATAAATAGGGAATTAAATCGCCCTACCACCACTTGTAATCCTGTGATAAACGCACAGGACCAAGTGGCAGTAACGGTAATCGGGCTTGGTGGTAATTCAGCAAATTTGCCTAAGAATTGCAGCCAAACTTCTAATGATGCCCATTAGCTCCAACTGGTACATTTACAGTTACAGAAACTGAATATCATTTTGTCATGCCTACCAAGACATTTTAAAGGTTTTCAGCCGCTCACTGTAATCAAATCTGCATCCATACAAATCGGTAGTGTTGTTCTGACATGACATGCCACATGTGTTTATGCCATGATAGGCGGTTACTGTTAGTAGAAAAAGCCAAAAACATGCCCTATGCCATGTGCATTTTATACCTGTATTTCAACTAAATTCTTTTTTAATTTTATACCTGTCGGCAACTAATTCTATTTTAATTTTATACCTCACTCAGCTGAATCGTATTGATTTTATACCTCACTCTAAAGACTATACACAATGAGAAGCTCATCCAATTTTGAGTAGCCAATAAAAACATTTAAAAATAAAAATTTAATTTTATACCTCACTCAGCTGAATCGTATTGATTTTATACCTCACTCTAAACACTATACACAATGAGAAGCTCATCCAATTTTGAGTAGCCAACAAATACATTTTGTAAATTTTTGATTGTTAATTGAGCGTTATATAAACCACAGGTGTGCAGATTTCTAGGTATATCGTGGAAATAATTTGTCGTTATTAGACATTCGCCCATTCCTATAACAACATTACTGTTATCTCCTATTTATGGATAGGATTATTAAAATCAGTTTCTTCGATGTCTATCCTCCTCATAACTATCCCTCATTAGTGCATAACATATATCAGGCTTCTTTTGAATGTCATACTTCCACCTTTTTTAATATCTTATTTTGGAAATTGGCAGCTTGGTTGATAAGCAATTGTTTTAAAATCTGCTTTATGCCACTTATGGAGATGAATACTCTCTATTTTCTTTGTTTTTTTTATTGATACAGTGGTTCCTTTTAGAAATTACACCTTATGCTGAGGATTCATGAAATGTTTGTATATCATTTTTAATTTTAATATATGTTGTGTAACTATTGTATATTGGTTTTTCTCATGTATAAAAAGCCTTAATTGGCTGAATTATACTTAAATAAATTAAAATCGTATAACATGTGTTTTCATCGGCATCTTTAAATGTAGCACAGAGTCAGAGCTTTCTAATCAAGGCACTTGAATATACTAATTCCAATTTTGAGAGCAACTCTACATCTAATTTCTGCTCAATTTCAATCCAATACCCAATGATAGGAATTATTTTCCTCTCGTAAGCCAAAATTGGCAGTTTCCATTAGTAAGCCCCATATTCAAGTTCAATTTCTTTTAAATCTTATGACGACAGGTCTGCGTTTCTTAACTTTGCAGACCACAAATGATTTAATTCATTATTTTTTAACAGTTTTGAAATCAAAATATGTGTATTCATGAACTTCCTCCAATGTCACATTACGAATGTGCTTAACTTTATATTTTGCATCTTTTGTTAGGCAGCTCTCATTAATTTAGTTTTTCTAAATGTATTGAGTTATTTATTTCTGAGTATTTCCAAACATCCTCCGAGCTTCACTGTAAGCCAATCAGTCCTGGTCAAGCAAAATAATGTCGCACACATTTGCAAGATATGGGATAGGAGTCATGCCAATCATGTGGGGAACATTTCTAATTTGATGAGAGAACATCACTAGTTCAACCACATATTAGTTAAACAATAAAAGGGCCAGAATAAAAAAAAAACTTCTTGCAATGATCCTTCTTGATAATTCCCCTTCTGCATTCAATCTAATCTATACCCGTGTGTTATACTGTAATAGCATTAGCATTTTTTTTCAAAAAGCCCTCTATGATGCCATATCCTATTAGCTTCCTTCACAGTCTATTACGATCTGCCAAATCATATGCGGAGAAGTAAAAACAAAAAAACAATAATCAATGTAGTCTCTAGACTACCCATGAAATAATACCGTAAATATTTGAATTTGAATCCAATAATAATCATGCCCATTCTTTTGTGAAACCCCTCTTGAGTAGGAGATTGAATCGAGTTATTTTAAACCCAATTCATCAGTTCTTTGGGAATTAGTGAGGCAAACTCTCCCATATTATTATCTAACAAGTTAATCGGCCTATGATTAATTGGCTATTTTCCAGTGCCTTTTTTAAAGACGGGAAAATATAAGCGTTTAACCAAGAAGAAGGTATAACAGACAATTTTACAATGTTGTTAAAAAAAGCCATAAGCACAGAAGTACAACTTTCTGTGTTAATTTTTAAAACCATCTGGCACAGGCACCGTAGAAATATTTAGTTTTCTTATGCATTGCTCAATCGCCAGCAGAGAAAAAGTAATAACCCAGGTATTTCGATTTCTGTCATCCTCAATTTTCCTCTCGCTTACTAAACTTGTTTTCCATGTAGATGATCCATTGTTCCCCTGGAATCGGCATCTGACGGACCTCATGATATGATATGATATGGCATTTATAATGCGCCTATACACCAGTGTTTCAAAGTGCGATGAGGCAAGGGAGGGGAACAGAGGGTAGACATAGACAGCGATCTTACTAGGCCAGGTAACATTGAGATCGCGCAAGGGCAGGGGAAGGGGGAAGAGCATTACAAGGGAACGACAATAAAAATAGAGTAAATAAAGCAATAAGTAAAAGTGCGACCAGCTGGTGGCAAATGCAAGGATAAGTGCAGACATCAGGTGTCAAATGCTGGTATGGGGCTGTAGGGATACAGAAAACAGTCCCTAAGTGCGGGGATTCCAGGGACGCAGCGCAGGGGTGCAATTGGCAGGAGAGGGGTCCTGGTCCCGAGATCAGAGGGTGGCCAGGTGACCAGTGTAGTTTCAGATTCAGCCAGGAGTTCAGCAGGGGAGAGGAGGAGAGAAAGCCGAAGCAAAGAGGAGGGTTTTGAGGTGCTTCCGAAACCGTAGATGGTTCTCCTCAAGTTTCAGGGAGGCAGGGAGGCTGTTCCAGAGGGAGGCCCCGGCCGATGAAAGAGATCTGCCACCAACTTGTTGCTTAAAAAAGCGACTGTCCATGAGGGGGTTGGAGGCATAAGAGTGAAGAGCGCGAGAAGGAAGATACTTAGATACTTTGGAACAGAGAATTGAAGGTATTGAGGCTCCAGGCCCCTGAAGGCCTTGTGGATAATGAAGAAAGATTTGAACTTAATCTTCGCAGACACTGGGAGTCAGTGCAGAAACTTTAGTCCTGGAGAGATACGATCCCTGGGCTTGAGGCTAAGGACAAGTCTTGCAGTCCTGTTTTGGATGAGTTGCAGAGGGTGGAGGGTGGAAGCAGACCGATTTAGAAAGAGGCTGTTGCAGTAGTCCAGCCTAGAGAGAACCAGTGCTCTTGAGACAGTGAGCTTCTGGGGGAAGGAGAGAAAAGGAAGAATACCTCTGAGGTGGTGCAGCTGTTAGCATGCAGCTGTTAGTGTGACTTCTTAATGAGTCAGAGACATCAGAGATATGAGGTCAGAGATATGAGGAGAGAAGAAGAGCGTGAAGTCGAAAATGAGCCTCACAGGTGGGAGCAGGAAGAGGGCCAAGAGAGGCCGGCCAGAGAGTGACAGGAAAGGAGGGAGCAGGTAGAGATCATTGGCTGCACACCACTCCTGGATAGCAGACAGGCAGTCAGAGATGAGGGAAGGAGAAGAAGAAGTGGCGGAGGGTAGCCTGAAAATGAGTTGTGTCATCCACAAAACACTGAAAGTTGGGGCAGAGAGCAGCAATACAGTGGGCAAGAAGTGCGAGGTATTGGTTGAATAGCCAGGGAGAGAGGTTAGATCCCTGGGAGGGTCGATCAGGGAGGAAAGAAGAGGGTGCGCAAGGGAGTGCTTCAGGGGGAAAGGGAAGACTCCAGTGACGAAGGAGAGGTTGAAGAAGTCAGCCATAGCAGGGGTCAAGGTGTCAATGTGGTCCTTGATAGTTTTGGAGGAACAGGGTTGAACATGTTTTGACAAGACTTTCATAGATCAGACTTTTCTAGAAACCTTGTCTGGGGAGAACAGGGGAAAGGCAGACAAGGAGGGAGGAGAGGAGCCGAAGAAGGGCCAGAGGAAGAGCAGGGAGTAGGTGGAGAAGAAGTAGAGAGGACAGGATGTCCTGAGTTTTAGAGATGAAATGAGGAGCCAGGGCCATGCAGAGGGCTTGGGAGGGGACATGAGAGTTAGAGACTGCAGCAGGATTGGCCAGCTCCTTGCAGATTGTAACACGTTTGGCTGAGTTGTTAGATGACGCAGAGATGCGTACTTGGATGTCAGCTCTCTTCTTGGTGCGGACAGACAGCCGCCATTGCCTTTGGAGCAGGCGGCAGGCTAGTTTGTCAGAGGATGTACATGAAGCACACCATTTCCTCTCAGCCACACTGCACTTGTGTTTAATGGTGGCGAGGTCTGAATCGTACCAGGAGTTGCACTTGGCTTTGGGCTTCAAGCGGATCCTCATGAAAGGGGTAAGAACATCAAGAGTGTCAGATATAGCAGAGTGGAGCATGGAGAGGGCTGTGTCAGGGTGCGAGTCAGCCAAAGGGGGAGGAGGGGGTAAGATAGTGGTGGTGAAAGCCTCGACCGACACACGCTTCATGGCTCAGAGGACCGAGAAGATAGGTGGCAATGCTGGAGTTGGCTTGGCCTGAGGGGTGGAGAGAGTGAGCTGGGAGGAAAAGAGAAAGTGATCACTGCAGGAGAGAGGTGTGGTGAGAGAGATAGAGAGGGGAAGGTCTGTAGAGGTCAGAACATCAAGAGTGTGCCCTGCAGAGTGAGTCAGGCCAGAGGGGAGGATAGAAAGTGAGAGAGAGTCGCAGAGGTCGCGAAAGAGTCCAGTAGAAGGACAGGAAACATCCAGGTGGATGTTAAAGTCTCCAAGAACGAGGAGTTGGGTGGTCGAGACCAGGAGGGAAGAGGAGAGGTCCATCCACTCAGAGGGGAAGGAGAAGATCTGACCAGTTGGCCGATAGATGGTAGCCACATTAAGGGAGTGGCTAGGAGAGATTGAGAGGCAGGCATCCACTCGGGGAAGATCAGGGCTACACCTCCTCCCGAACGGTTGGACCTGGGCGCGGAGAGGATCTTGTAGCCGTCAGGGAGTAGAGTGTCAAAGCTTGTGACAGAGTTGGCTAAGAACCATGTCTCTGTGAGACCGAGGACATCGAGGTCAAGTTCTTCTAAGAGGCGGCAGATATCAGAGGAGGTTTTGACAACTGAGCGAGAGCTAAGAGTGGCAATACGGAGAAGTTTTCCATCCGTGAAAGAATTCTGGGAGGGGCACAAATCATAAGTACTGCAGAGGTGTAGAAGAGGCCTGAGGGGGGCAGAGGAGGAAGGAGGAGAGGGCAAGGTAGCCAAAGAGGATACCGCAGTGGGAGGCAAGGAAGCCATGGAGGGAAGAGAGGGGACAGTAGGAGAAGGAAGAAAATTGATGAGGTGCGGGAAGTGTCTATCAAAGAGGAGAAGACTGGCATGAGGGCCTTGCACCAAGACAGTACCATTCAGGTAAACATTCAGGATTACCTTAGAGGCGTCAATGGAGGTCAGAGGGCCTCCCACCGGGTGCCACCATTGATGTGAGAAGAAGAGAGAGGGGAAAGCACAGAGACCATATGAAGAGTCCATAGGTCTGGCGAGGGAACGACAAAGAGGATGTTGGTGAGGGTTTGCTTACAGGAGGCACTGGTATAGGTGTCAGCGATAGGAAGGCCTGGGTTGGAGAGCAGGATGTCCTTTTTAAACTTCTTCCTACCAGATTTAGTGAAGAGAGCAGGATAGTCGATAGAGAAGCAGTTAGAAAAGATAGGCAAGACAGAGAGCACCATGGCCTAGGTGGGGAGAGAAAAGAAGAGGAAGGGGGGATGCAGGGGAGGGAGAACATTAGGGAAGGACGCAGGGAGGAGGGCAAGCAGACGAGACAGAGAGAGAGAGAGATGAGACAATTGGACAGAGCGACAGGCAATCAGAACATGGTAGAAGGTTTGCTAGAGGAAAGCTTTGTTAAGCAGTCAAAACCACAGAATGGCTCTATTTTCACAATGCAATTTTAAATACTTTCACAATGCTTTTTTCAAATACCGGAGAAAACACATCTAAGTCTGAGAGTCCTGTATAAGGGGAGAAAGGCCTAGGTTTTACAATGCAATTTTAAATACTTTCACAATGCAATTCTAAATATTTCCACAATACAATTTTTCAAATACCGGAGACAACACACCTGAGTCTGAGAGTATGCTAAGTGGGAGGGTTATCAGGGTACAGTGAAGGCTCTTTCCAAACCTGGGCCACCCCTACCTTACGTAGTAGCTGCTGGTTGATGGCTGAACACTAGCTTCCCCTGCTGACACCTACAGACACGATAGGGAGCTGCCCTCTGCAGGAGCTGCCCTTTGCCTTGGGGGCCCTTAGCCGCAAGGGGCTGCTGGGCAAAGAGCTGTCCTAGGAGGGTCCGTTAAGAGTAGAAAGCTTGCCAATCATTCTCCTTTATTGATAAGGTACCAGAATGTTGACGAGTCCCGAGAGGTTATTGAGCACAACATAACTTGACTCTTACATAAATTGGTCAACCTCTTTTGCATGATAATCTCGTATTTGATGGTTTGTTTAGCTGTATAGCTATTCTCCATTTAGGGCTCTTCTCCCATTAAAATATTTAATTTCTTATGTTAACAATCTCTTCCTCTGCTGTAGCTGCATATAATGCCTGGCTTGTTGGCCTTGACTGACGTGTTTTTTTTCTGGGTCCTCAACTGCGGAGTCTACATGATGATCATCGTTGAAAATTGATAAGGGGAAGTTAAAGCTATTTCATGTTGACCTTTATCTCAAAGGTACCTAGCGCCTTGTAGTATATATCCTTCAATTTTCTGTATATTTCTCTTGTTTCATATGAATCTATTCCTCCCTTTGTTAACTATCATAGTTCCATGTGGAAATCTAGGCACTGGAGCTACAAGTTGTTTGGGAATTAATGAGCCTATAAGGGCATAATGATCACTAGCCCCTAGGTCTTGTATTCTCAAGCCTTTCAGATTTTAAATAATTGTAAGGACGTGAAGACATAATCCGGCATGTAACAAGACTTAACCTGGCACATTTTCAGGAGCCCAGGATGTCCCCTTCAATCTATCCATTCAATATTACTAGTTCAGAATTTGTCAGCAACTCTGCCCACTTGCATCCACATTTATTTGGTTGTTGAAAAAAGAACTAGCTGGGAAAGCATAACTTAATTTAAAGCAGAGTGGTCCTCCCTAAACACAAAGTTAATGAAGGTGGGACTTTGCCTATTAAGGTTTCCCACCAACACGTTGACAGAGATGTTTGGTGCCATGTCTCTAGATGCTTATCCATCCCATCTCTCGGTCCTATTGCCCTCTCTATGTCAAGAACACTATAAACATTCACCATCCAATATTTTCCAAACAATGCTAATTTCCATTTCAACATGAGCGTTAGGACGTCTGGGCTATTTACATGTAGCTCTTTAGCTTCAAAAGGGAGGACATTTTTATAGGTGATTAACAGCCCTCTCATTTGATGCCCTTTTAAACCTGTTTTTAGCCTTCTTTGATAGCCAACTGTAACCATTAATTATTGTCAGCTCTTCCAACCATAATTCTTGCAAGCATAGTATGTCAAATGTTCTCAAGAACGATAATGATTGTCTGTGGTGTAAAAATTGTTGAAGGCTCTAGGATTCCAGAATAAAAAGTAATTGAGATGTAAGGTTCATTAGGGTCTTTTTATACGAATTATTTGGAGGAACGAAGGCGACCTGGACCAATCACCTTGATCCCAATTCACCCTTAATAATCTTCAATTTAGCAGTGTACTTTTGAGTTTTTGCCATACCTTGAAAACAGGCAACTGTAAGGTTTGTGAGTGCATTTCTTTGTTATATGACTTTTATTTGGCCCAAACTGTCTCCTTTCAACATCTCTGATTACATCACCCACTCCCTTCTTATGAGGACCTAACCGTTTATATTCTCCAAATCATAGCTCATCATTTTAAAGCTTCCATCTCTGATAGTATTAATTCAATAACTGCAACATTCCTCACTTAAATATTTCATGGAGCATCTCTAAAATGTTACTATGATTGATGGGGATATCACTTGATTCCTTAAAAACAGGTTCAGTATGCAGCAGTAATGTGACCTCATCCCTCTCCGCAAATACCTGACAATCTCTCTAGGCCCTATGGATTAGCAACCTCAACCATGCCTCACTCGCTACACATTATAGAAACTACTCAGCTTGTGAATGGATCTCATCCATACCTTTGACAGAAGAAACAAAATCAACTTGTATTTTGAAATGGTGCCTAATCAGATGTTGGGTTCTTGCTCAGCAAATAGAAATGGGTCTTCTTGGGGCTGATTTGTTACCACATTACAGCCATCCCTTATGTCTTTTTGGAGCATCACTTTACTTGTAGATTAATAATGACTAATATCTGAGGCCACCCTGTCACCTTCGAAACCGCTTTCCAAGTTCTTATACAAGCTCTTTTTCTTCTTCTTTCCCACCAAACCATCTTGGTTAGTAGCCAAGAACATAATTTTCCTATCAGGTGGTGAATAAAATGACTTCTTCTTTTGAAGCATCTACCACCACACATTCTTTTCCTGTGTGGGCAACCCTTCCTGCAAACTCGTCTTATTTTATTACAAGCACATTTGGAAATCTTCCCATTTTTTATGCCACATCTTGTTTGGTTTAACTACATGAATCTGGTTATTCTGACACTCTGAGACACCTTGGTTGATGGGCTTTTCAACCTAAAATGGTCTTCACATTGTTTTCGACCCCCCGTGATTCCTCATCAGAGAGATCCAAAAGCCTGGGGGAGATACTTGGTGGGCGTTGATTAATAAATGTGCCCTTTAGTTGCCATATGACCGAAGATGAAATTACAGGCCTCTTCAGGTCACCCCCACTGATTTCATACTCATGCTATTTGCTCAGTGCTCAGTCTATAATTGCACATGGTTGGAATAGGTTCTTCAAAAGCTCTGCTTGAGATGTAATTTCCTGCTACAGTGCATCATAGAGTTTTACCAAGGAGAGTAAAACAAGATGCATAGCCCCAGGGAGATGGGGCAGGAGTCACACATTAGAGGGTGATTTAAGGAAGGGACTCTAAATAAAAATGAATAAGTTGTGAAGCACATTAGTAGGGGTTAGATTGAGGATTTGAACAACAATGTCTATGTCCCCCTGAGTACTACGTATGGCAGTTCTCCACCCAAGCCCCAGTGATAGGATATTTCAAATATTAGGTTTGATCAATATCCTCTTTCTCATTGTCTTTTTTCTGATTCCAAACTCCAACTTGGCTGCAAAAAAGAGTTATCCTCAGCACCTGAGTGTAACTCGAGAGCCGGTGTCCAGCATTTCAGCGGAGACATACGCAGGCACACATACACACTAGAGCATTGGAAATTACTTGGCATTTGTGCAGATTCCAGCTTCTGATAATTTTGTCCCTGTCCTCCTCCGCCTCCTCCTCCATAAAATTCAAGGATCACTTCTCACTCACCAATGTGGGCTCAGTTGATTGAGCAGAACATTGTTCCATTAAACAGGGAACCTGTGTACTCCCTCCAGCTTTACTCTCCAGATTGTAGCTTTCAATTTCCATGAGGCCATTGGTAAGTGTACACAGGTCACCCAGCAAATATCAAGCAACAAACCTGTGCAAGGCAGGCACCTACCATCCTCCTTTCTGCAGACCTGTACCGACTGCAGGCCAGTTAATGGTCACTTCAAGTGGCACTTTCATACACAGGTGGGTCTGTCCTTTCATCATGCTTCCTCGTCTCTCCCACTCCCTACTAAAGTGAAGCGAGAACACAAAACGACCTGGACAGCTCCGAAGGTCAGTTGTGAATACGCAAGCTCTGCTGTTACTTGTGAATTTACTTGTGATCTGAGTATTCCATTTTGTGTTCTGTCTGGTACAAACACTTTCAACTCACTCGTGAGTTAATGACAATGTAACATCTCAGGTCCTGACACATCCTGAAGACAGATATCACCCTGCTAAAGTATCATTCGCCCCAATCTGCATTGCCCTACAATGTTTGCTTTCTTAATTTTTGAGAAGAGTATGCTGCTGTTTTAAAGATGATTAGAAGAATGTACAGGATATTGAATACTTTGTGTGAGTCATTATCAGACAGTACATATGGATTAACAGAAGTAGTGGTTCTACTACCAGTGTGCACCCAGTACTGAGGAGATTTTCCTTGGTCTAGGTTCAGATGGCATACATTCCCGTGGTGTACACATGGCTTACTGGTGTGCACCAAGTATTGGTTTAACACAAATTATACATTTAAACTTGCTTTGTTGGTGCCCACTTCCATACCTCAATAAAAAGTACAGCCTCATAATTTTTTGCACCAAAACATAAAACCCTGAAGGAGTTTTTTCCTTTCGGATCTGAGGATTTCATGAAGGTTGACAATGTTTTTACTTTTTTCATCAATAAAATGATGAGCCAACTTGATGGAATTCCTTATGTGTTAGAGATAATGCCTTAATCTTTATGGGGCTCATTTGTGTTGTGGTGGAGCATAAAAAAACATGCCTACAACTTTTAAACATGCTTTTAGACGATCTTCAGCCAGTTAATAAGATAAATGCCCTTATTCAAGCCTGGATGACTCTCAATATGATGGCTCTTAATGAAGGAAAAACAGAGCTTCTTATTGTTGGTACTGGTCCTGGGATTCACAAACTCGATTCTCGTTATTCACAGTTCTCCATTGCTGGCTGTTCCATCCAAGTCGCCCCCTATGTAAAGACACTGGGCCTCATTACAAGATTTGCGGTAAGCCAAAAATGAAGGCAGAATGGTAATACCGGCATCGACTACGGGTCTGAGCCATTACAAGTCGGCAACCCAGGTTCTGAGCCATTACGAGCCTTCCAAACCAGCCTAACACCCCTCACCCATTTAGCTTCAGACAAATATCTATATTGGAGACAGAAAAAATCATACTATCTCTAAAGCCTTCCAACTGCAAGGAGACAATTGCCCTGCCCAAATTATAAAAGATGCAGCTAGAGACCCCGCCCCCTTCATCTCTAAACTCATCAATTCATCCTTTAAGTCTAACCTAGTGCCCATTAACCTCAAACAATCTTGGGTGCTCCCCTTGCTAAAAAAACAAACAATTGACCCCGCAATACCGACAAATTACAGACCTATCACCACTGTCCCATTTCTGCTTAAAATTATTGACAGAGTAGCGTACCTGCAAATTCAGGACTACTTAGAAACTAACAATCTACTAGGCTCACAGCAATCTGGCTTCCGTCCCCTTCATGGTACTGAAACAGCCCTGATTGACCTCAAGACCCAAATTGACGAGTTGAAGGACAATGGCAAATCAGCTATGCTACTCCTCCTTGACCTATCCGCGGCCTTCGACTTGGTAGATCACGCAGTCTTATGCAATCACCTCAGCTCCGCCGCTCATTTTTCAAGTGATGCCATAACCTGGGTACAATCCTTCTTTGCAAACCGGACAATGAGAGTCTTCTCCCCCCTAGCAGCCGCTGATCCCACACAAGTTTCACGCGGTGTCCCTCAAGGATCATGTGTATCTCCAACGATGTATAACATCTTTACTAAGCCCCTGTTTGACAAGTTGGACAGACTGGGTAACTGGGTATCATCTTCACTAATTACGCAGATGACACTCAGATCCTTATCCCCCTTTCGGGCAACTTCGTGGAAGACACGGCCTTAGTAAATAAGATATATCTCCTCATTCAGGCATGGATGGCATCTCACGGCTTCTGCCTGAATGACGACAAGACTGAGTTACTGATCCTCGGCTCAGAGCTGGCCATCAAAAAACTTGACCCAAACTATGCCTCATTCAACATTGACAATAATGTCATCAAAATGATGCCTGCAGTCAAAACCCTCGGGGTCTATCTCGACTCAGCGCTCACCTTCAAGAAACAAACTAACTCACTAGCATCTTCCACTGCATATACTTGCAAACTGATCCGAGCATGTAGACCATTTCTTACTGAGACTAGTTGCATTACATTAGCTAATGCACTCATCATATCCAAGTTGGATTACTGTAATGCTCTATATGCAGGATCTAACAAGTATATCCTTGATAAACTCCAAACTCTCCAAAACAACGCTATTAGAGTAGCTTTAAATATTCCTAATAGAGCTCATATCTCCACCTCTAGGAAAAATATCCACTGGCTAAAAATCAAAGACAGGATTGCCCTCAAAACACTCTCCCTCACCTCCAAATGTCTTAACAGTATAGCTCCCCCTTACCTGGTAAACCTGGTAAAGAGAACTTCAAACCATCCTACTAGAATGACTAACGCCTATACCTTAGTGGTGCCTAGATATAAAAAGAGTACAGCTGGCGGCTCCAGTTTTCCGGTCATAGCTGCGCAAACTTGGAACAAACTCCCTCTGGATCTCAGAATGGGCCAACCTTACCCTAGCTTCAGGCGGAAAGTCCTCACCTGGATACGTTCCAATGACACTTAGCTTGACCGTCCCATTGCCGCCTGCTCTAGAGACCCTAGATGACTGTAACTATATGAACTGATATCTGGTTAACCAGCTTGAACTGTAGTTTCGCATTTTCTTGTACATGCAACTTTGTTAGTAATATGAACTGTATAACTGTATTTTTCCTGTAACCAAGTTCTCAAGTATGTTTGTATTGTCTGTGCCCAGCTACCCCTTCGGGTTTGGTTTTGCGCTATACCAAATAAAGAAAGAAACAAACAAACAAACAAACAACCCGGCATTACCGCCAGCGCCTGAACCGTGCCCCTCCGTACCGGCATGCGCGCGTACACACGCCCTTCATGGTGGCAATACCAGGATGCTGCTAACAGGAGGACATCACAAGTCACACGGGCATGCACCTACCGGCATCCCGAAGGCGGTAAATAGGGTCACCACGATGCCAGTATTACAGGCTTCGCGGATAACCCATAAATAGCAATCTGCTGTGTTCCCAACTGCCACAGGTGCACACAATCACCACAGACGGAGGCAATGGAGTATGTCCCAGCACAAAAGGAGCACACCCACACACCACACACCCCTTCCCAGACCAAACTGATCCCACTTGCTGTCCCAATCTTGCGGCTGGAGGACATACCTGCATTGCTACACCAGCAACAACAACAACAGGCACTACAGAGGAGACACAGGAGGAGAAGGAGGGTGAGACAGGCCCAGCAAGTTCCACCAGTGCAGCTAGTGGTACCACGTAGGCATCCACCAATCCCTTGCATCAGAACCAGTCATTACAACCTAACCCCTGTGCAGATCCACACCCTGTACCGCCTAGACCCGGACACCATCACCAACATTGTGGACATGATACAAGACGACATTGTCAGCCTGATTGAAATCCGCACTGCCATCCCCCCTCTACTGAAGGTAGTGTCTGTGCTCCACTTCCTAGCAACAGGCACTTGCCAGCTCACAGTGGGGCAGCTGCATGGCATATCACAACCTTTCTTTTCATGCATGCTGAACCAAGTGCTGGATGCCCTCCTGAAGCACGCAAGCAACTACATATCCCTACCACGGACTGCCCAGGAGCTCTTTGACACTAACGTTGGCTTCCATGCACTGGCAGGCATGCCCAATTGCATCGGTGCCCTCGACAGCACCCATGTTGAATTGGTGGTCCCGCATGCCATGAAGGTGGTGTACCGCAATCGTAAGCTATACGACTCCATCAATGTGCAGATGGTATGTGACTCCAACAAGATGATAACACATTGTTGTGACCGATTTCCTGGATCTACTGATGATGCAATGGTGCTGCGGAACTCCTCGCTACCCCGCTACTTGGAGCGACATGCTGGACGCCGTGCCTGGCTGCTCGGTAAGTCGCCTGACAGGCCCATGGCAGTGTAATGGGGGGGGATGCATACTCCACCTGGGTGAGATTGGGGGGTTGGGGTGCATACTCCACCTGGGTGAGATTGGGGTGGTGACTGGACAATGCCCATACAGCAAAACACTGTGGCCCAAAACATCCCAACCTGAACATGACACATCAATGTCATACAAAATTTCAATGTTGCACACCAATGCCAATATGCCAGAATTTCAAGCAGGCCACATCCCTCAACGCACTGAGTGCACATCATCTGAGCGTACCCTCTGCAACACAATTCAGCAACATGCAGTGAGTATGCGTAACGAACATGACTGCAGCAAAGCATAACACAGGCCATGCACCCATGAGTACCCACAAATAAATCCCACCAAGGGAATACACTGATTGTCACTGGCCCTCCACCACAGTCGTGCTGCATGCCACCATGGAAATACCAACCGATGAATGACAAATCATGATGACACTTGTGCCAATGCTGCTAGTAGGAATACATACAAAGTACTATACATTACCTATATGAGTGCAAATACAGTGGTAGGCATCCACAGTACATCTGCAACAGCATGCAAGTGAACACCCTGCATCATCTGGATAATGCAATCCACACCCGCAGACCATAGTACAGTGCACATTGTGACAAATAAACATGTGTGCAGACATCCAGGGACATGTGCATGTCAACACCAAATAGCTTCAGGCATGAGAGTGATAAGTACAGATGTCATGTCAGAAATTGACTCACACATACCTCATTGTGCTCCCATGCAGGTGATGCTGGCTATCCCTTGAAGCCGTGGCTATTTCCCCCTGTTCGGAACCCTCAGAACAGGCATGAAGAGGACTAAAATCGGGCTCATACCCGTACCCGTGTTGTGATCGAGCAGACCTTTGGCCTGTTGAAGGCACGGTTCCGCTGCCTCAGTAGGTCTGGTGGAGCACTCCTTTATGGGCCTCACAAGGTGGGAAAGATCACCATGGTCTGTTCCATGCTGCACAACATGTGCATCCGGAATAATGTACCACTGCCACCTGACATTGACCTGCATGCACCGGGTGAGGATGAAGATGATGAGGGAGAAGCAGCACCCCTGCCAGGTCGCGATGCACAAGATGGCTGTGCTTTGCACCAATCAGTGATTGACGATTTCTTCTGAAACACTTGGGATGCTGATGATTCTGTGTTAGTACTACACTGGGCACTGGGATTGTGTGCATATGGATACAGGGTGTGTGGGGAGTTCGGCACTGTGCACTGTAATGAATTGAATAAACACACACTAAATGAACAATGTCCAATCATGATATGATTTTGCACACAATGGGTGTATTGAAAATTAAACCTATACCTCACAAACACTCTCCCCCTTCCCCAACACCCCCAATACCCCATTCCTCCTCCCCAACACCCCCAACACCCCATACCCCCTTCCCCCAACACCCATACCCCCTCACCCCAAAACCCCATATCCCTTCCCCCAAACACACCTAACACCCCATACCACCTCCCCCATTAACATCCCACACCTGATGTGCTATAAATGTTTTTTCATCAAACTGCAGTCAGCACATGCAGGGTGGTCCTGCTAGTGGCGGCCTCTCTTATGTTCTGGGGGCTGCATTTCAGTGTGGCGTGTGCTGCGCCTGGTCAACCGCACAGGGCTGGTTTGGGTCAAGCTGGCAGGTGTGCTGGATGAAGTGGACGTGCCTGCTTGTACATCTGTCAGTGCAGGACGCTGCTGCTGCAAGTGATCGGCAATCCTGCCCAGGACCTGGGCCACTGCTGCTATACTCTCATGTAACAGCATTGTGTTTTTGTTCATGGCCACAATGTGTGCAGCATTGGTCTCATGGATTTCGCGGCGGGTCAGTTCTCCCTCCGCGACATACTGCTTCACCAGCTCGATCATCTGATCCTGGCGGGCCTCCATCTTTGTCATGCGGGCCTCCATGTCACAGGTGGCTGTGGAGGTGGACGGGGCACTTGCAGGGGGGCCCAATGCAGGGCTGTCCTCTTATGGGACCAAAGATGTGGACACCCCAGTCCTCCGGACTGGTGTTGATGGGTGCTGACTGGGGTGCCCTGTGTGGTGTGCTGGGGGGTGGCCTGGGGGCTTGGCCTATGTGCACCATCCCCATGGAGGTTGCCTCCATGTCTGATTGGTCATCACCGTGGCCCTCTGCCTCTACATGGCTATGGGGGGCTGAGGCAGCTACCCCCCCAATTGAGCTGGTGGCAGCCGACTGTGTCCCATCCGCTTCTGCTTCCACCACAGTGGACAAGTCCAGTGTAGCTGTGTCATCAGGTGGTGACTCGGATGGCGTTTGCCTCTCCTGTGGCCTGCCCTATATTGGTGGTGCTGCTCTGTGTGGCAGTCTGGGCATTGATATTGCCCTAGAGGTTGATGGTCTGGTGCCTTCTTGGCTGGGTCTGGATTCCTTGGAGGGTGCGTGGCCTGTGCGGCAGCCTCATGGCTGTCACTGTCAGCATCCGTGCCTGTGGGGGACCAAGAGAGGCAGGGCATCAGTGATGGTGGTACCTGCATGATGCATACATTGGTGTTGTTCAGTTGTTCCCATTTGATGCATTGCATACTAGTAGGTGTGGCAGACATGGTGCTTGCAATGGGGGGGCCATATTGGCATACGTTGGGTACTCACATTTTTGCACTGGTGTGTGCTGTGTGGCCTACCGTTGTATTGCGGTTTGCGTGATGTGTGACATGTGCTGTTGTGCTGTGTGTTGAGTGTATATTGGTTATGCGATTGGCATGCAGCATGCATATCAATGTGCCAGTGGTTGGGCCACCATCTGGACATGGATATGTTAATGTGTGTATGATGGGCCATGCATTGCCATACTTCACTATCACATTAGTTGGGCTACGTCATGCTTTGGTTATCTGTGGTTTGTGGGGACACTCACCTCCATCTGCGGATGATGGCACTCCCAACTCCATGTCTCCAAATCCCTCGATTGACTCCATGCTAATGGTGCTGCTGCAAGTTTCCTCCCACCTTGTCAGTTGTGTGGGAGAGTGGTCCCTGCCGCCTGTTGCCAGGCCCTCCCTGCCTTTGGCGGACATGAGGTTTCGGACGCGGAGACATAGGTCGTCCCAACTTTTCTTCAGGTCCTTCACAGTGCGGGTGGTGGTGCCGACCGCAGTGACCTTCCTCGCCACCTCCTCCCAAATTTATTTTTTGCGCTTTTGAGCTGGGCGCCTTAGGTCTGTTGCGAAATCTTCATCAGCGTGGCCAACCAACGTGTCTGCCAACCTGTTTAGCTCGTCATCAGAAAAACTTTTCTTGCGCAGGCTGGGGGCTGATTTCCTGGTAGCTTTCGACATTCTCAGGTGATTCGGGCTGCTTTCGAGTCGGTACCAGTACTGTGTTCGGAGGATTGCGATGTATTGTGTTTTTTAAGATGGCCGCCGGCGAATTTCTGGTTCTGGCGCAATGACATTACTTCCGGGTCAGGTATTTTGGACCCGGTATTAACATGATGGTATTGCCAAGTCCGTTATTTAGGGGTTGCTCATGGGCGAAGCGGTATCAGCGGGTTTTGTGATGCCGCTATCGGAGGGTTTGGGGAGGTCTTTAACGGCATGGCGGTGCAGCCATTACTGGCATGGAGGTAAGTGCGTGCACGCGCTCTCATAATCAGCCGCTATTTGCGGCGTCGAGGGAACACGAACGTGCTAGTACCGCCATGCCGGTAATGACTGTGTTTTTACCGCGAATCCGGTAATGAGGCCCACTGGTTTTTTTTACTCCCAATTAACCTTTATTAACCATGTACATTCTGTCAGATCCTCAGGTATGTATATCAAGAGACTGTTCAGACAACTAAGACCTTATCCCACGTTGGAAAATAGAGTAGCACTAGCAACAGCCCTAATAAACTCAAGATTAGATTACTGCAACAGTCCGTTGGCTAGCACATTGAAAAGTAATGCGAAGAAACTAGGAATCCCCCAAAACAATGCTGTTAGAGCTGTTTATGGACTGAATCAAAGAGATCATGTCACCTCTTAGTGGCACCAACTTCACTGGATACCTGTACAGCACCAAATTGAAGCTATACTTCTTACACACAAATGTGCGGTAGACAAAGCCCCACAATATTTGAAAGATGGTATTCACAAAGAAATCTCTATGAGAATTTTACGATCAAGCCACAGTACTGTTCTTGATCAGCCCGCTTCAAATTGAGTACATTTGGAGGCATTTGTTTCAATGTTTGGTCACCCAATGCTTGGAACGGTCTGCCAACCGCTTTTCAGAATTTGTCCTGTCCATTGAGGTTTAAGAAAGACTTAAAAATGTTTCTCTTTGACAAAGTAACATGCTAAATTCGGTTCATTTTCTTTCTTTCTTCTTTTATTCTGGTCTGTCTCATAGCGCTCTGAGGCCTCTGGGTTAGTGGCGCTTTATAAAAATGTGTGTTAATAAATATAAACATCCTGTGCCTGCGACCGTGTGTAGATATAATCTTCAAGGAAGTTTAACTTCGCCACAATAGCAGGGCCGGACTGGGGCATAAAATTGTCCCAGGCACCAATTAGAAACTGTCCCGCAGTTGCAAATGGCAATTCATTCCTTTTGTGACAGACTGAATAGTACGCAGGGGATGTTTTTTTGACAAAATGTAATGCACATTTTGCAATGTCAATATTATTTATTCAGCTACAATGCTCAAAACCACTATTCGCATAGTGAGGTAACTCATCAAACTGGCCCCCATTGGCCAAAGAAGTGGCCCTCTATGACCCCAAAAACTGGCCCACACTAGCATTTTGAGTTTTTTTTTATTTGGGCATTTGCCTATTGCCCTATTGGCCAGTCCAAAGCTGCACAATAGTAGAAAGAGAATTCTCCTGAGCTTTAAAGTCCTCCTTAATTATTTCATTTAGTTTGACCAAGGTGGTGAGAGCAAAGTTCAAAGCGTATAAAGCTGCTGCAGACTCTTAGGGCCCATCTACCACACACGGGAGAGAATTCCAGGAAGGTCTCTTAGAAGAAAAGGGTTGATATGAAAAGGCGGACAGCTCGAAAGTCTTCAAGCCCTCCGAAGTGAGACAAACACGGTGGCACCGAGCCATTTCCCTGTGAAAAAATGGGAGCTGAAAGAGGGAACGACTGAGCAATTGTGCCCGCACCCAAGTCAGCTCTGCGCTTATGCTCCCCAGAAAGACCAGCATTTATTTTTCATTTTTATTATTTGGTGTACAGTTTATTACAAACTTTTACCTGAAATTTCCCACACAAATGAGAGGAGAAAAAAAAGGAGAAAAGAGAAGAGCAAAAGACAATGAAGACTACAGCATGATCCAAAAAGAAGAAAAAAGAGAAGAAATGTACTGCTTAGGGATCCAAACTAAAGGCACATTGTTCTCTCCTCTAATCCGTCTCCTCCAGTTCTTTCTGGGACCACTGGCGTAACAAGGGCCCCCGCAGCCCCCGCGGTGCGGGGGGGGCCCGCGGTGTGGGGGGCCCCACCAGCACATGGCTGGGAGGGGGCCCCAGTAAAAAAAAAAAAAAAAAAAAAAATTCTAAAAAAAAAAAAAGTTTCTTTTGAAATTCACTCTGCATTCATAAAGAACATTTCTGTAACAGAAATAATTTCTTTATGAAGGCAGAGTGACTACAAAAAGAAACTTTCTTTTTGAAGCCTGAGGGCCCCCGTAACCCATGACATGGAAGACGCTAGGCTGGAGGCCTCCATGTCATGGGGTGGGGGGGGGGGGTGGGGAGCCCTATGCCTTCAAAAAGAAATTGTTTGTTTTTGAAGCCACTCATCCATCATAAAGAAATTATTTTGATTATGGTTCGGTCCTTAACTGAAATAATTTCTTAATGAAGTTATAGTGACTTAAAAAAGAAACAATGCGGCTCATTCTGACCATGCCGGTCCGGAAACAACGGTGCTGGTAAGCTTACAGGCACTGTTGTTTCCGGACCGGCATATTACAGGTCTGCCTTGTGGGGCTGCCGTGCCCGACAGGTCTGACCCTGCCAGGCATAGCAGCCACGGTAGGCAGACCTGTCACGGAAGCACCGGCACCGTTAACAATGGTGCAGGTGCTTCTGTGTCCCCATTCCCGCGGAGTCTGGGGTTTAACGAAATTACCGGCACCTGATTTCCCAGCCGCCGGACTTGAAATAGCACGGTGGCACCGGGAAGTCAGGCCATAGTAATTTTTTATGGGTCTGGCGGCAACCCGCCGGTAGCACCGGCACGGTTACCGCTGGACCCGTAATGAGCCCCAATTTCTTTTTTAAGTAATATGGCCCCCCTCAACTCCATGAGGTGTGCGTTTATGAGTCTATGGTGAAAGGGTGCACACTCAAATGTATAGCCGTCTGCCTGTGTGTGTATGGTGTGTGTATGGTGAAAGGGTGCACACTTAAATGTATGGGTGGCTGTGGGGGTGTGCCTGCATGGTGAAAGGGTGCACACATAAATGTATAGGTGGCTACCTGTGTGAGTGTATGGTGAAAGGGTGCACACTTAAATGTGTGGATGACTGGGTGTGTATAAGGTGAATGGGGTGTGTGCTTGTGTACAGGGGCACAAGAAAACCTTCATTTTGGGGGGGCTAACCCTTCAAATGTTGGGAGAGGCGCTAACTTCACATGCGGTGGGCAGGGGGAAACTTATTTGTGTGGGCGCATCCAAATTATTTACGCATTTTAATGAGACTATTCTAGTGCAGATTCAATGTTGCAAGCAGTTAACTCTCTCCTATAAGTCTCCTGTTCCCTCTCTACCCTTCCATTCACTCCCCTGGCATGCAAGTACTAAACCCACATCACGATTTCAATCGCCTAAACAATGTGGAATTTGAATGCAGGTACTAACAGTGAAATGCTTTACGTTGGTAATTGCTGGGTTCTTGTTAACAGCAAAAACCAGGTGCCGTTTAAAATCTGTGTCCTGTTCGGTCTGGCAACTGCTCTAAATGTTAGCCAAGTTGAGTCAATATAGCCCAAAATGTCAGGGGGGGTAGTGCTGAAGCCCAGTCAACTCAATGGTGTTGCGCTACTACTTGTGTTTAATGCCTTGCTTACTCCTAGCCCTATTCTTCCTCATCCCAGTACTTATATATACGAGGCAGTACGTGTGTTTGAGGCACTCTGCCTCATACAAAAGTACTGGGAAGAGGTAGAGGTACATGGAGGTAATGCCTGATTTAGCTACCTGTAATCTTCATCACTCCTAGTCCCACTGTTCCTCATCCCAGTACTTACCTATGAGGCAAGGAGCCTCATACGAAAGCTCTGGGACAAGGAAGAGGGACGCAGAGGTAATTCTGGGCCAAGGAGCTGATTGTGGAGGTTGGGGTGGTGGGTGGGAGGGAGAGTGGATGTGTGGGTGGGCAGGATTGTGTGATAAATCATAATGGTTGTTCATGTCCAGGCTAAGCAGGCATGATATGTGGTATTAGTGGCTAGAGAGGCATTTTGATTTAGCCAGTCTAGTCATTCCTCAGTTTGGTATGACTTTCTTTTAACTGGACATTTCTGATAAAGTAGTCCTGCTAACTTTAATTACCTGGCTAGATTGGCATTTGGGTGCTGCCAGTCTAGCCATTTCTTACTGCGGCATTGTATATTTTTCTGGGCATCTGTGATAAAATGATATGATGTGATTCAAGTCATTTATAATGCGCCTGTACACAAGTGTACACAAGGGAGGGATGATAGAGGGAGGACAAGACAAACGATCTCACTAGGCCTTGTGTCATTGTGAGAACGAGAAGTGCAAGGGAAAAGGGAGCAGGGAAGTGCAAGTGAGAGGGGAGGGGAAAACAGGGCAGCAATGCTCTCAGTAAGTGCAGCCAGGGCAGAGCAGCTATTGGTTGTGCAAGGAGAACAATGGACTGCAGGGTTACAGTTACAGCCCCTAAGTGCATGGTAGGCCCGGAGGCAATGCAAGGGTGACCAATCAAGAAAGAGCCTGGACTCAGAGAGACTCTGAGGGTAGCCAAGCAGCCAGTCAGTACAGCAGACAGGTAGGTCAGGTAGGTCAGCAGGGAGGGGAGAGAGCGAAAGCAGCAGAGAAGAGGAAAGCTTTTAGCTGCTTCTGAAACTTCAGGTTGTCCGCCTCAAGTTTGAGAGGGGCAGGGAGGCCATTCCAGTTGGAGGCACCAGCAGAGGAGAGAGGTCTACTCCCACTCTCTGCCTGGAGAAATGTCTAAGCCTTAGAGAGTTGGAGGTAGCTGAGTGAAGGGTTAGAGAAAGAAGGTATTTTGGAAGAGAGCATTGGATTTAGTGTTGGCCCTGGCCCCAGAAAGCCTTGTGGGCAATGCAAAGGTTCTTGAACTTGATCCTTGCAGCCAGTGGAGAAATTTCAGGGCTGGAGAAATACAATCCCAGGGCTTGAGGCCAAGGCTAAGTCTTGCAGTCCTGTTCTGGATTATTTGCAGATGACTGAGACTAGAGGAAGACAGATTGAGAAAGTGGCTGTTGCAGTAGTCCAGCTTAGAGACAGTGAGCTTCTGGTGGAGAGTGAGAAAGGGAAGAGTCCCTTTGAGGAGGAGCAGCTGGTAGTGGGACTTCTTGGTGATGTCCGAGATGTTAGGAGAGAAAGAGAGTGTGGCTTTGAAGATGACACCAAGGTTTTTTGCCTCGCAGGAAGGCAAAGGAAGAGGGCCCAAGGTGGTCTGCTATAGTGAGAGAGGAAACACAGTGGCAAGGGTCCCAATGAGAAGGATCTCTGTCTTACTGGCATTAAGGCAGAGATTGTTGGAGGTGCACCAATCCTGAATCGTGGATAGACAGTCAGGAATGAGCAAGAGAGGAGAGGAGGATGAGGGGAGCCTGAAGGAAAGCTGAGTCATCCGCACAACATTGAAAGTTAGAGGATAAGGTAGAAATCAGGGAGGCCAAAGTGGCCAAGTAGAGGTTGAAAAACCAGCGTGAGAGGATAGAGCCCTGGGGAATGCCACAGGTAGATAGAGGTGGCGGAGAGAATGGGACCACGATCGACCTGGGAGCGGAGTGGCGGTCCAAGTGGAAGTAGGTCAGTCACTCTAGGGTCTGATCTGTGATGCCCAGGTTCTCACAGAGTCGATTGATCAGGATGGGGATGTTGACCCTGTCGAAAGCAGAGGAAAGATGAAGGATGAGATAGAAGGAATGCTGGAATCAAGGTTAGAGAGCAGCACAGGTGTTAAGGAGAGCAGTTTCCATGCCTCTGGCAGCTCTGAAGCCAGACTGATAGTCATGGAGACAACCAACAGATTCAGTGTGGAGAGTAAGCTGGGAGATGGCAAGCTTTTCCAAGAGTTTGCTCAGGAAAGGTGGAGATTGAGCGATAGTTTTCCAGCAGGTAGGATCAGCAGACTGCTTCTTGAGGAGTGGGTGCACAAGGGAGTGCTCAAAGGGAGAGGGGAACATTGCAGTGGCAAAAGAGTGATTACAGAAATCGGCCAAGGCTGGAGCGAGGGTGTCAATGTGGGCTTTGATGGTTCTGGAGGAGCAGCGGAGCACCTGTTTGGACGACACATTCATAGATCGGACTTGTCTAGAAACCTCATCAGGTGTTGTCAGAGAGAAAGAGGAAAAAGGAGGAGGAGAGAAGAGATGGCCAAAATGGGCCGAGAGAGGAAGAGGACATAGAGGACAGGATGTCCTGAGATTTAGCAGAGAAATGAGAGGCCAGAGCTGTACAGAGGGCATAAGAGGGAACAGAAGAGTTATAGACCACAACAGGATTGACCAGTTCCTTGCAGATTTTAAAGAGTTTGGCCGTGTTGTTCGAGGCCATGGAGACACATGCTTTATTGTGTGCTCTCTTCTTGATGAGTGTTATTGCTTTGACTGGCATTTTGCTGAAAACAGTCTAGGTATGTCTAAATGTGGCCTGGCATTCTGTACTATAATGTTATTACGTGTTTACACTGGTCTACATTGTGCAGCCAGTTGGAAGCATTAATGTTCCTGTGCTCTGTTGGTGACTTGCATGTATTGGATTGTGTTACCCTACAAAACAATTGCAAACACTTTGGCTTTATAGCCAATTTATCTCAGAAAGTGTGCTGTATATTGCATTAAAACACATATTTATATCTTTTTCCTAGTGCAGTGTGCGGCATACCCCTTCAGCAGCACGTTAATGCGTATTGTGCAAGCGTGACAGTCTAGGCCGGCCCAGAGTGTGGCGCAACCCGTGATTTGTTGCCGAGTTGGGGGGCCCCCTCAGCATGGCTCGCAGGGGGGCCCCCACATTTTGTGTTACGCCACTGTCTGGGACCCCCAGTCCAACCTGCTTAATGTTTCTGACTCCCTCCTTTTAATTAAAAATATTTCTAGTCTGTTAATGGGTCCTTAACAAATGCAAAAATGAGCTTAAAATAATTTCCACAATAGAATCGTTCCCACCACTCTTCCAAATCCACCAGTGGTGCGTTCATGATTAATTCCCCCGAGTGTATTGATCTTAATGATCTAATCGAGAGGCATTCCAGGAGTAGATGTTGGACACTTTCTGTATGGTCGTCGCAAAATCTACAAAGACAGTCCAAGGCCCCCTTTTGGCCCCTTACGAAAATAACTTCTTTGGTTTGTAGGATGTTCAACCTGAATCTGAGGAATACGTTTCTTGGAGCTGTACTTGGAAATTTTGTCAAGTATTTGGGCACTATGTTCAGGGTTCTACTCTGGTTTTTGTCCAGGGATCCCAGTTTGGTGGTTCCCATTGATCTTTCTGTGCAGTTCCAATCTGCACACCACAGTTTTTCCTTCACCTTTCCTGGGTTGTTCTTAAGCTTTTAATCACAAGAGTCAATGTCCTTTAAGATTGTCTGCAGTTTAAAGACCAGGATCTCATTACCTCTTCCTGGGTAAATCCTGGCTTTTCCTTGAGGATCTCAAATTGTGCCGGGCTGTCTTCCATAATTGTTTTCCTGTAAGGCCAAGGGAATTCCACATAACCCTCCCATACATGGAGACATGACCCAATTCCCATTTTATGGCAGCGATGGGAAGCAAATTGGGTAAACCTAACAACCTTTTCTAGAAGAGTCCTTCTAACAGGTCCCATATCTGCAGGATGTAGTGAGGGCTGTCCCTGCACCATAGGTCAGAACAGGAATAACCTTCTGTTTTTTTTTATTTTTTTAATTTTATTTTATTGGCAGAGTTTAGGCAGTAAGACACTTTGAGCACTTCAGCATAGTTGAAAACATGTATATTACGGTAGACACATGAACAGTTGTAGGCATCATCTTCACTAGGTGGGGGACATATATTTTCAGCAGGTAGGCAGGGAGGCAATATAGTCCTCTTCACATGTTTGTGTCCAAGTGAGGGCCGATAGCCACCTCTTAAAGGTGGGTGGGGAGGGACTTTTTCAACTCTGTAAAATGCATTTCTTAGCGACCATACTACCCACGTTCAGAAATGTTGCTATTTTCTTAATCCCTTCCCCCTTTAGATATCGAACAACATTGCCAACGTGTCCGGGTTGATTACAGTACTCGCAGTTTCAGAGAGTGCATCAAAAATATCTCCCCAAAACGGCTGCAGCGCAGGGCACGACCAAAACATATGCGTGTGATCTGCACCCTCAGTGCGGCATCTAGGGCAGACATTGACCTGGCAACCTTCTGCTTTCTGATTATAAAATAGTATAGTCGCTAATAGAGAGAATTTCCTGTATCTCCTATTGATTATTAGGGCTTGTGCCCTCAGGTTCTTTGATTTCCTCCGTAGTTCGATGGTCCAAGGATTATCATCTCTATTCGAGTTGATAAACATACCCAGATATTCCGTAACCCTCACTACACGCATAAACTCCTTTCCCAAGCACCAGCGGAAGAGTTTCTTTTTCTTTCCTCTAAGGTTTTGTAGCACTAAAATTTTAGATTGCCCTACATTGATTTTTAAGTTGTTTTGGTCTGTGTATTTCTGCGGGGCTTCCAAACTTCATTGTAGGCCAACTGGTGTTTGGACCAGAAGGTCTAAATCGTCTGCGTAGATCATCCAACGGAAGGGAACACCATTCTTTCTTGGAGGACAGGTTGTGTTTAAAGGATGTTTTTATTTCTTTTCTTTTTTTTTTTTTCATCAAACATTTTATTGGGTTTTTAAATCACACATAAATGGTACATTTGTTGATACGCAGAGTCCCGAACCCCTTAAACTTTAAACACTGAAAGGGTCTAAAAAGCAAAATTAGCAGCATTGTCATTCAACATTTCAAAAACATTATATGATATGATTCACATGATAACCACGATACACATGCCCCTCCGGAGGGCGACTGTTCAACACAGCATTAGTCCGGTCAATGGGAATCCTCCCATTTCTGCCAAATGTGTTGTGCTTTGGCTGGCCACGCCCTTGCGGTGTATACCCGATGTTCCATTGTGGCACAGACGTCTACATCTGTGAACCATTGATCATAATTGGGTGTTGTCTCTGATCCCCACAGCTGTGCAATGTTCCTCCTAAGTACTGCCGTGCCAGTTGACACAAACAGCTTTTCATATCTGGACAGGTCGCATTCGTCATCCACCCCTAGCAATAGATGTTTAGGTTCTCTTGATATCGTTTTACCCATGACCCTTATCATTCCATCGCAGCATGCCTGCCAATATTGTTGTATGTGATCGCACTCCCATAAAATGTGAAAGAATGTACTTTCTTTGCGTTTACATCGCAGGCATTGTGGATTCGAGACCCTGCCTCAACGATAGAGTGCCACTCGCGGGTAGTACGTACAATGAAGGATTTTAAATTGAACAAGCCTTAGTCTAGACGAAATGGCTACCTTGTGGGGATACATCAGCGCCGCGACCCAGTCTTCTGACTGTAGTGCCCCCCTATCCCGCTCCCATTTAGCTTTCAGCCTAGCTAATTCTGTCGTGGCGAAGGAGGTGATTGCATTGTACATGGTTGAGGTAACTTTTTGCTTTATCTGTTCTAAGACTATGTTGTGTTCCACTGGAGTGCATTCAGGCATGTTGGTCACATCTGGAAGGTAGGCTTGTAATGCGTGTTTCATTTGGGTGTAGTGATATTGCTATGTGGGTGGGAGAGAGAAACAGGTTTGAAGGGTCTCGAAGGGCACTATTTTCCCCTCTCCAATCTTTGTTATTCCATGTGCTGTCCATCTGTGCCATATGGGGAGCTTGTTTATTTCGGGGAGGCCTCTGTTATTCCACAGTGGTTGTATCAGTGTCAGTTTTGTGTCCCATCCCATGTATTTGTGTGTTTCTACCCAGATTCGTGACAGGTGCACTATCATGATGGGGGGGCTCTCTGGCCCGGGTCACGATACAGGAGTTCCACCAAGGGCATTTCACTGCTGGTGTTTATCACTATAATGTGTGGCAGTGTCGCGGTCCTGTGTAGCATGTCGTTCACAACCACCATTTGACCGCCCAGTAGTATGTTTGTAGTCTGGGCAGACCGATGCCCCCTCCTATATAGACCTTTGCAGTGTGGCAAGTGCTATTCGTGGGTGGCCTCCACACCATAACAGATTTGGGAGGGCGCGGTCGATTTGTTTAAATTCAGGTCCTGGGATATGTAGCGGGGCATTTTGTAGAATGTTCAGGAAGCGGGGGAGAGCAATCATTTTGAAAAGGGCTGCCCTGCCTAGCAGGGTTAGCGGCAGATTTACCCAATAGCGCACATCCTCTGAGAATCTTGCCGTGAGTGGGTGCAGATTCACAGGTATGTAGTCTGTGAGGGTTTTCGTGATCTGTATGCCCAGATACCTGAAGCGTCCTGTTTCAACACGGTAGGGGCAGTCTACTGGTATTGTGACGTCCTCCCTCCCTATCGGGAATAATATAGATTTGGACCAGTTAACATGTAACCCGCTAAAGGCTCTGTACCTCCTCAGTAACTGCGTGACTGCATGGCAGGAGTTGGCTGGGTCTTTTAGGTAGATCAACAAGTCATCAGCATACAGCGAGACTTTGTCTTCCCACGTGTCCGACCACTGAAAGCCCTCCCAAGACCTTGACTCTCACAGCAACATTGTAAGGGGTTCTATTGCAATTGCAAAGATCAAGGCTGACAGGGGGCATGCCTGCCTTTTGCCCTTCCCCAAGTCAAAGGAGTCTGACTTCCAGCCATTAACTCTGGTCCTCGCCCTCGGGTGGTTATAGAAGAGTTTCACCCAGTTCATGAACTGGTCACGGAAACCCATGCAATGTATTATTTCCCAGATAGCCTCCCAATACACCGAGTCGGAGGCCTTCTCGAAGTCAATGACAAGGTAAGCTAGGGGACTCTGAAGGGAGTCGGCACTTTCCAGGGCCGAATGTAGTCTGTATAGGTTCATACGGGTTGACCTCTGCAGCATGAAGCCGCATTGGTCCGGGTGAACCAGAGATGGGATGACCTGTTGCAGGCAGTCAGCCAACACCTTCGCAAGAATGTTTGTCTCACTATTGATGAGGGAGATCGGTCTGTACGAGCTGCAGCTCTCAGGTGGTTTGTCCACCTTAGGCAGCACTATTATAGTGGCCTATTTAAGGTCCGGGGATAGTGGGCCCTGGTTTTGTGCCCTCTGGTACATGCGTAGCAGGTGCGGGGCGATCTCGTTTGCCCCTATTTTCTGCCATAATTCGACCGGGAAGCCGTTTGGACCCGGGGATTTCCCGCACTGGAGTCCCGACATGGCCGCTATCACCTCCTCCTCTGTGATCTCTTTATCCAGTAGGCTTTGCTGTTCAGTGTTAAGAGTGGGCAGGGTGATTCCCTCCAGGACTGAATTGTCTATGGGGGAGCTGGGTGCCCTTTACAGGTCGGCGTAATAAGCGGCAAAGCCTGCCGTTATGTCATGATCTGACACCAGATGCTCCGAATCAGCTGTGCTTAGACGTCTGACATGGGTATGCCCTTCGTCTCTGCATTCCAGCCATGCCAACATCTTGCTGGCCTTGTCCCCCATTTCGTACACTCTAGCACATAGTGCTCTGTGCGCTTGTCTAGCATTGTCCAGGGCTATATTGTGAAGACGTTTTTGTGCTAACAATAGTGCTCGGTGTGTACCGGGGGTATCCTGAGTTAAATGGGCCTCTTTGGCTTGCTTCACCCGCCTTTCTGCCTCGCGGACTATGGAGAGGTGTTTCTTTTTATTTGCAGTGGTCCAGGAGATTGTTTCGCCTCTCAACACCGCCTTATAGGCTTCCCACAACACTCCCGGGTCAACTACAGTTCCTGTGCTTAATTCAACGTATGCTTTGGTTGCCTCCTGGAGTGGAGGAGGGGTCGGTCTAGAGGTGCTGAGTTCTAATACCAGGTGGAGTGGTCCGATATCCCTTTGGGGAGTAAGTATGCCTTGTGTGCCTTATGTAGGTCTGTTGCCGGAAGAAAGAAGTAATCTAACCTTGAGAGTGTAGCATGGGCACCAGAATGGTAGGAGTATTCTCTTCGCTCAGGGTGCAGGTCTCACAACGCATCCCGCAAACCTAGGGCGCCTGTGAATGTGGCCAGTTTCATGCTCATGGCAGGGTTCCTACTGCGTAGGTGAGATCGGCCTAGTTCTACACTCATGACTTCGTTGAAATCACCATCTACGATCATGACATCAGATGTGTCCCTGGTAATTAGAGGGGAGATATCAGTAAATAGTGAGGTTAGCAGGGTTGGTGATCCGTAAACTGCTATTAATGCAATAGCTTGTTCCCAAAGTGCCCCTGTTATGTAGGTGTATCTGCCACTTGTGTCCTGAATGACATTAGTTAAATGGAAAGGGAGTTTCTTGTGTATCAATATCAGTCCACCACGGGAACCCATAGTGAAGCCTGCATGTATTGCTGTTCGATAGTTTGTGCGTTTAAATGAAGTGCAATCCGTAACTGCCAGGTGTGTTTCGGTCAGGTTCTGAAGCTGCATGACTAGTTGACGTTTAATCCCGCACCCCAGGCCATTAACGTTCCAGGTCAGGACCCGGAGAGACCTACCAGTGTCATTACGTGCGGTCATGAACCTTGGAAGTGGGAGTATGGCGTATTGCAGTGTTTGTCCCAAAATGCTCCTGCATTGCATGCATTGCACCAGACAGCATCAGTGCATATAGGCAGTGGTTCCGGTAATGCAAGGTATTGCTTCTGGAGGAGTGATGTTTGTGTGTCGCAGCCTTCTTTTTGAGTTGTAGTATATGCCGTGCTTGAAAGACCCGGAAAGTAACATTCCCATGTAACCAAAGGGAGAAAACAACATAAGAACAACATGAGCTTCCCCTCCCCCCTACCCTATATTCCACCCCAACACGAAGTACCTGTTGCCCAAACATTAACGACACTCAGTGCTTGAGCGTCAGCCTAAACTTTCTTCCCCAACCAATGATACCCCAAAGTCGGTGCCTGTAGCAGAGCTCTATCAGGCAGGCGTACAAAAGCAGATGAGAACAGAGAAAATAGGGGGAGAACGGAGGGCAAGGTCAGAGAAGAAAAGGAGAGGGAAAGAAGCCCGCCCCAGAGCTCCACATCCTGCGCCGTCTGTATGAGATTTTTGTGTTGGTTTGGGATTATACAACAAAGAAGTGAGTCTGTGAACGATGTGCCACTTCGCTGCGACCATACACCGTATTCCATAGTGCAGGGTCATGTTAGGTTCAGTGTTCGTCCCGGTTTGCTGCTGGTTCTGGGGCGTCCCACCCTAGAGCTTCTGGATTCCTCGTGGGGGGGGCATGATTCGGTCTGGGCCAGGATCCTCCTCCCTGTCTCCCTGTCTCCCTCCCTGTCTTGATGGTCTGGTGGTCCAGTCTCCTTCGATGTGAGCCTCAGCCCATTTCCAGGCCTCCTGTGGGTCGGTAAAGTGTACTGTGATTCGCTTGTGGTAAACCCTGAGCTGTGCCGGGACCAACATGTTCATGTTCATGAGGGCTAACTGCCTTTTGAGTGGTTCAAAAGATTGCCTTGCTCTTTGTACCTCCCGGGTGTAATCAGGAAAAAATGCAATCCGGGATCCGTTGTGTGTAATTGTCCCTTTCGTGCGAGTCATCGGAAGGAGCGCATCTCTGTCCCGGTAATTGAGCAATTTGGCGATTACTGTTCTGGGTGGTGCGCCTGGAGTTGGTCTTCCCGAGGGCATCCTGGCATCCTGTGGGCTCCTTCCACTGAAAAGAATTTGGAGAAGGAGTGAGGCACAAAGATGTCTGTTAGCCATTTTTCTAAAAATAGCTCCATGCTGTGCCCTTCTTCCCCCTCCGGAAACCCAAGAATTTGCACATTGTTGCGGCACAATCTCCCCTCCCTCTCATCCACTTGGTTTTCTAGGGTTTTCAGGCGGTTAAGGGCTTGTGACAGTTGCTGGTTGATGCCTCTAATGTTGTCCTCCGCTCCAGAGATACGGTGTTCTGCCTCTCCTGTTTGAGAGGTAAGCTTTTGGAGATCATGACGTAGAAAGTAGACATCCGCCACTATGCAATCCATTTTGATCTCCATGGAGGAGGGAGTGCTGGCTATAGCGGCCATTACATACCGCAGCGAGAGGGATTCTTCTTCAATGGAGGATGTCGGTCGTGTTTTTTGGCTCATTGGTGCTGGACTACTGGCAACTGCATACTGATCCATGCTGCTCTGCGTTGACGTTTTCTTTGTTTATCCTTGCCCATTTTGCGGAATGTTTGGAGCCTGGGTTCTGCTGATGTGAAGCCGAGCTTTGCTACAGCTGGTTTTCTGTCTAGTGTTGGTTCAAACTTGTAAACCGCTAGTTGGACACTCCCAGGTGCTTTGTTATCTCTGGCTGTAGGTCACCACCACCTGCGCTCACTTTCAGCGCCTGCTCTATCACTCAGTGCCAGCTCTTCCTGTCTGTTTCAGCCCCACCTCTCTCTGAGGGCACCCAGGACTGGTGTAGCGTTGCCACAGATGCAATGCAGACCCTCCGCCAGCATTAAGAGTCATGTGCCAAAGATGGTGTGGCCCGAAAGCCCTTCTCAGGGAGTCTTATTGTGGTGCCCTTTGGGTATTGTCATTCCTTGTGTCAGGCTGGTGGCAGCGGAGCAACGGCCCACCGTTTGTATGTTTCTGGCCGTGGAGGGGTTGGGTGGCTCCTCCGGGTCCAATGTCCAGATGACCCACCAGTCCACTCAGGACTCTCGCTCAGCTGTCTTCCAGCAGGCTGGTGCCAGTAGAGGCCCTTCAGAAGGTCCTAGCATTGTTTCTGCCACATCTTATTCCTTGCATGGCGTTCTATTAATTCCCGGCACAACCAAAAGTCAACCCTCCCATTCATCTAACGGGTAAGGGGAGGGCGGCCACACCGCAAGTCTTTTGTCACTTTGCTTTAGGAGTATATGCCTCTATGAGGCTCTAGGAATCGGTATCAGGCTCTTGAATTGCTTCTGTGCAGTGCAGTGTTTATTTATTAGGGGAGTTTCAGCAATGGGGGGGCACTTACTTGTGGTGTGCCTTAAGGCGTCTGTATCAGCTCCAGCCTGACCAGTGGGCTCAGAACCCCGCTTCCCCTCACCACACGGGCGGCAGGTACACGGGGGCGGTCTCCTCTGTAGGCGTCCTCCCTTTGAGCAATGCTCTGACTCCGGGATGGATGTGCTGTTGGGCCGGGTCCGGTCGAGCATGTGCTCCCTGTGATGCGGCTGCTGGGGCCGGAGTTCGTTGGTCTTAAAAGTCCCTGGCGGGAGTGCAGGTCGTCCCTATGTTTGTAGCGTGTGTTCCGTTGACTGCGTAGTCGCAGGGCAGGTGGACCTCTCCGGGAGTTGTACCCTCAACCAACCGCCTGTTTTATATGCACCACCTTGGCCTCCCTCAGCCACACAGTGCTCTTCTTGGCTGGGTCGGGGCACCTCTGCTGCGCCGCCCGGGGCCCGTAAAGTGTATTAGCATGCGCAGTGGCAGGAGCAGCTCTCACCTGGTATCGGGTGTCACCATCCGCGTCTCGCGGGAAGGGGCCGTGGAGCCTGCGTGTTCCTCTCCAGCCGTTGCCTCAAATCCGCTGCTCGCGGTCCCGTATCGGAAGGCGTTGGAGTCTAAAGTTGCCACCTATACCTCCTTTTCCGACAGTCGCACCACAGGCCCCCGGTGGGTCGGCGTCTCCAGAGCTTGCCAGTGCCGGCAAAAGTGCTAACTATCATGGGATACGTTGGCATGCACTTCCGACGCTTGCACTGACCCGGACTCGGGCTGCGTTCCCTGGCTTCTGTCCTTTTAGGGTGAGTACATCAGCATCCGTCCGCACCGCCACATCAGGGCTCCGCAGCGTGGAGCCGGCGAGGTCACACCAAGCGGCTATCTGGTTGCCTTGTTCAGTTGCCGTCGGCCATTTTGGAGCGCACGCGTGTGGTGCACTGGCACTCAGTAATTGTCGCAGTTTCTTAGTCATCTAGCAGAGTAGTTGCAGCAAACTCGGTCTGCAGAAGCTCCATGCCCCGTGGGTTCGGTCAGTACCTTCCGTTGGGTTTTCCATCACGAAAATCAGGATATTGAAGCAAGATATAGTTGGCGCCTGCAGGAGCTCACAGGGCTCACGTCTTCATCGTTCGCAAGCAGGCCACGCCCTCAGGTTTGAAGTCAGAAATATAAAGACTGAACACCTTATGTGTTGCAATCTTCACAGAAAAGTGGCCGGCACTATCTAGCCTTATTTGAATCATTGGTCCATATGTAAAGCCACAATAGTGACAGAAGCTCCTCAGGACACTTCCAGTCTCTCTATTTACTCCATAAGATGTTCCAGTCAACACTATCAAGGCCTGTTTTAATTCAATAAAGGCTAGATATATGGCCTTCGTGATTTCAGTGCT
Source organism: Ambystoma mexicanum (assembly GCF_040938575.1). NCBI lineage: Eukaryota > Metazoa > Chordata > Amphibia > Caudata > Ambystomatidae > Ambystoma > Ambystoma mexicanum. The sequence goes on along the minus strand of NC_090936.1, from coordinate 142,705,799 downwards.
CTAATTTTCAAGGCATTAAGTAGTAACAGATTGAAGTTACATCCTACTCCTCTAACAAATCTGGTCTGTCTTTTATCGAAATTGCTGGATATTAGTGCCGAATTGTTCAGTTGTTTCAATAAGGTTGCCGCAAAATGTTTACCCAAAACGTACAGTAATGCGATTGGGCGATAATTAGTATGGTCTAATTGCTCCCCATTCTTAAAGATTGGGACCAAAATTGCACATTTCCAGGTGGAAGGGATCTTCGCCGCCTTCAGAACATGTTTAAATAGGGTGAGACAGAAAGCTGCCCAGTGTTCTGGGTCAGCTTTCAGTATGGAGTTTGAAAGGCCATCAGGACCAGATGCACTTGAGTCACTTGCATTTTTTAAAAAGCAGAGCAGTTCTTCTCTGTCAATTCATACGTTCCATGTCGTACCGCTTGCTGCTTTTTCTCTTGTGTTTTGGGTACTTGAAGAACTAAAAAGTTGAGTATAGTGGTCAACCCAGACTTCCTCTGTGATGGGGTTGGCTTGCAGTGCTTACTCCTGGGAACTTAGGTCATTTATAATTTCTCAGAAATGTCTAGAGTTCTTCCCTAGCACCAATTGCAGCATTAATTCTCCATTCTTCTGGATGAGTGTAGATTTATAAACTTTCAACCAGTTGCAGTATCTTTGTCTTCTTTTCCTCATCGATTCCATTTGTGTCCGTTTTGACAGATCTCTCATGGCTTTTTGATCTTTCCTGAGTTCTTTCCTTTGTGCCGCCATTTTGGGATTATATTTATGCATTTGTGTAAACTAAGGTTTGCCTGCAGTCAAACTCTTTTCCATGTAACCTTTGAGGAGCGGGGTGTAATCTACCCCTCTTGAGTCAGGTTTGATGAGGTTCATGAGGTTGTTACTCAATGTTATGACATCATTTTGTCTGATCCGCTATCTGTTTCTTCCAGGTTCCACTTCTATCCTTCTGTTATTCATTCCAGGTTTTATTTGTGCGGTTTGGCTCCAATTTATCTCTGCAATGTCATGGTTACTTTTCTCGGTCTAGGGTAGATGATTGTGTTCCGCATAGCCATGTCTCCCGGGATATTCCCATTCAACATGTGTAGGTCACGATCTGCCATTGCCTGCATTCAACCAGCTGTTCTATCCATCTTTGTTCAATGCGCTTTTCGCTGGTAGTTTGAGTCATTGGTCGCATATTTAAGGCAGTCTATATTCAGGTCTTCACAAATTATGATCTTCAAGTTGTTAAAAGATTGTTTTCACCCAGTCTATCAACTCTGTCGTCTGGTAGAACATCTTTGAAGTACCTAGGTCTGCCGGATTCCAGTAGATGTTTATTATTAGTCGCCATTTGCAGGGATCAGGTGTGCTGTTTCCCAATGTAATCAGCAGATGTTGGAGGTATGAACTGGGATCCGTGTTTTCGACTACCTTCCAGTCAAAGTTGTTTCTTATGATGGTTAATAGGCCTGATTTCGTTCCCCTTTGATTTCTTTTATAGCTGGATTGAGGAACACAGAGAACCCATCAGTCAATGTTTTTTCTTGGAGCCACGTCTCTTGCGGACAAATAATGTCCGCTCTTTCCCAGTCCCAGGCTGAGTTGTTGAAAAGGGGTTTAAATCCTCTTGAGTTCCAAGATGCTAATATGATGTTTCCTTTTTGGTTCTCCTCTGGATGCTACTTCTCAGACCTTGTGGCCAGACTTTTCGCTAGCCAATCCCAGGGGTACTCTTTGGATTTACTTCCATCATCTCTTTTTTTTGTTTCGCAGTAGGTAATTATCACTCGCTATGTTCACGTTGATTTTTAGGGCTTTCTTGGCTCAGCAGTAGTCATCTACTTCCCTCACTATCTCTGCCTCTGGACAATGTTGTCTGACCTGTTGAAGTGTGCTTTTTCTTTACGGGTTAAAGCCATTCGTTCACACTCAATGTAGAATAATCTGCTCCTCTCCTAGAAATAGTGGTCAACTTTTTTACTTCTCGAATTCCAAACCTAGATGCTCTTAAGTCTTGGGCGGCAGCTAGAATTTGATTACACACCATATTTGAAGGGATGTGTATGTTAACACAGTCCGGTTTCTCTTCGGTGTGGAATTCAACTACTGTGATGTGCCAAGAGGTGATAGACTTCAGTTTTCGAAGATGGTGGAAGAGTGAGAGGATGTTATTCCGGTTGAGTATTAATCCGTCTTCCATGCTTAGAATACCTTCTAACTCCTAGACGTTGCAGTAAGTTTTGTCAGCACTTCTTTTTTTGTGTTTCACTTGGGTATCAGCGTTTATGTAAGTGCCTCTTTGTGTAAGAATAGTTTGTTTACGTTGCGATGGTTCAGTGTTTGCTCCCAAAAAGACACGCATTGGAGTTAGCCTTTTTCAGGTTTGTCACAATACCACAATCTTTGTTCACAGGAAGAAATTGCCGTAATTTGTATGTCTTATACAAGAGTGGACCATACCCCAATGCGTGCTCAATGAACAGAATTACAGGCATAACAATTCCACACAGGATTGTCAGCAAAGACAATAGAACAGAAACATTTAGGGAGGCTTACTTTAATAACTACAAATGTATCAAATATATACTTTTAATTTATGACAAAAGGAACATGAATCTGTCCTGCCACCTAGTAAACCAGGAAGGACATTTATGCATCACAGAGGTGTGACCAACATTTAAAAAGACAAACAGCCTTATTCCGTGTTTGGCAGTCATTCGTCAGTAAATCTGCCAAATTGTAGCCGAAATCAGTTACCGTTACCGCCATTCGGTCCAGTAGACTTACTACGGGATTCCGAGTGGTGGTATGGTGGCGTTAGTCCCCATTTTTGGACTCCATAGGGCCCCATAGGGATTCTGCCAGATTTACAGTGAGCTGTAATTCTGCTTTGGTAAATCTGCTTCTATTTGGCGTTAAAGTGGAGGAATTACATCATCATCAGCATCATGCTGGAGGTAAATCCTCCACTTCAAGGCCAAACTCATAAGTGACTTAGAGGGCCTCATAGCAAGTTTGGCAGAATTACCGCCACATTTACTGCACTTATTTTTTTTTTTGTGGGATTTGAAGATTCACAGATTTCCTGCCACCGGTTTATATTTGGTATTCAGTATATATTTATTTATATTGCGCACCTAACCCCTAGAGGGGTAGCAAGGCGCAGAGGCAACAAGAGGATTGCAAAGCTTGGTTACATACAAGGAATGAAGTCCAGCTGTGGTTACAATGCTGGACGCGTAAAAGGAAGCAATGCACGCCGATGAGGCATGGGTTACAGAAATATACAATATAAGTAATACTATATACAATAAATCGGTTGTCTCATGAAAAGGTATCTACACTGAGCAGTTGACAACCTAAAAGTACATATTTACAATCAAAGTGCTGTTCCTTCAGCCACAAAGGTTGATTGTTTTGGTTATGACAAACCTGCTGTGTTATGTTATTTTGTGGTACTGCACCCATTTTGCACTTACAGAATGTGTAATGGCTTTCCATACAGCATGTTTTAAAAACATTATTTAAGTGCATATGGTTGATTATTGTCAACCTTTTACACTATATATAAAAAGTTTACATACATCTACAAAGTCTAAAACAATATATTTTGTGAACTAACTTCTACTAAAAGCAATATACATTGCATTACAAGTCAATATACATCGATGAAATTCATACTATAATATAAAAGAAAATTATTATCAACATTTCATAAAAAGTGATATTTATAGAATAACATTTGAAGATCATCTAGCCTTGCTATCGCCAATTCCCATATGTGTTAAGCAGCGGTTGTCGCCACTAGAGACTTAGCCCAAAGAATCATGCTCCAGACCTGATCAGTATGGAATGGCTTACATTTAAAATAACCTTTCTCATTAGGGTTTTACATTAGGTGAGAATATGGCGAGATGTTTCCACATTTTTATTGCAGAGTCTGCATAGCCGCTACCCCCTGGGAATACCCCTCCAGGCCCCCGTGTTTTTGAAAACAGGTAATATTTCAAAACGTAAGTATAATATAAATCGAATCAATGAAGGTGTCCGCAGTTTGGTTAAATAGCTACATGGAATTTCACTAAACGTTCATTGTTGGGAATAGAATGGTTGCGTAGCTTTGCCGAGTGATCCAATGGGCCTCATTACGACCCAGGCGGAGGACCATGGTGCTATTAGCACCATGGTCCATGCCGGTGTCCGCCATGGCGGAATGGGGAATTACCACCCCATTCCAAGGTTGGCGGGCGGTAATTCCCCATGCCGCCATGGCCCTTCCCCATTCCCATTTTTGCCCCATAGGGCTCAATGGGAATGGGGAAGGCGCTAAGTACGGTGCCGCAAATTGCGGCACCGTACTTAGCACCAAGGTCCCTTTGCGGGTCCCTACTTTAACGGCTGGTAAAACCAGCCGTTAAGGTCGGGTCCCGCAAAGGGACCTCGTAATTAGGCGCTAATAGGTTAACGGCGCCGCAGCCTTTTACGGCGCCGTTAACCCATTAGCGCATGGGTCGTAATGAGGCCCAATGACTGGATGCAATCATAGAGTCTAGTTTTCTTTTCAAATTTAGACAGGTATATGGCTTCTGCAGACTACGGCAAACAAGGCATGTTTTGATATACATAGCATCTATAGAGCGTGACATCTGCTGGTTTTAGATTTCCCTAAGGTAGGAGCCTGAGATGAGATTGTGAGCCTGTCACAAAACTGTAGTTTTATGTTTTCCTTCATGTGCTCATTCATGCTATTGGCTCTTGTAACCTTCCCCACCCCCATGTGTGTATGTTCAGACAATGGATTGTGGTGCTCATTATTCCTATGTGTGTGGATATGGTGATCACCCATAGGGCGTTTTAGTCTGATATGAGTATACAAGCCATTGGCATTACAATTAAACTACTGAGCAGTCAGTGGCTTGTTCACATAATAGTGTTTTTACATGATAACACTCAAGAAAATATATGTTCTTCTATTTGCAGTGGAAGTCCATTACATTAGCGTTCTGATAAAACATGGGCCTGCGTGACTGGTCGGCAAGCGAGGGGACCTTGGGCCCACTGCCACAGGTAAGCCGGCACATGTGGGATCATCAGTTATAATACACTGTCCCCTTCTGCATCAACAGTACTTCCGTCATTGATCACTTGACTGCATCATAATACAAGTCGGATGACCTATTTGTGCCAATTTAATTTCTGCATACATCATTGAGAAAGGTACATCTACTAATTAGGCTTCCTCTGGGGCTCCCCGGGGTCACAGCCGGAGTGAGGTGCTAGTGGGGTCCGACCTTCCTAGATATCCGGGGAGGTGGAATGGCTATTTCAGTTATAATGGATGGAGGGCAACTGAGTAGTTGTTATCAGCCTTATAATCTTGCGACTTAGAGCTCTTCACTGTTGTTTGTGGGGATATAGTTTGGACCACACTCTTTATGGGCAGCCAGTGTGCACCTCAATGAGGCCTCGGGGAGAACCCAGACTTAAATGTGACATGAAATCTCAGTATGCGACGCAGCCAAACGCGCCCTGGAAGCCATTTCCTGTGATCACATGTCAGTCTTCCAGTGTCCTCTGCATTGGTCATGCTGGGCGGGCTGATTGGCCCCATCTTTCTGCGTGGGACACGTGTGGCCATTTGAGATTCCAGTGTCTCCTGCAACTGCTGGCCGGCTACAAGGAAGGAGAGAGGTGGCTTAGCAATAGGAATATGTTAGGGTTACCACGGTCCACAGAAACCCACAAAAGTCTGTGCAGGGAGATGCTCAGTAGATACTCACGTCTACAACTCTCCCATGCCCCATGATGAAAAGAGCCTGTCTGTGCCCATTTGCCCTTTTTTTTCGAGCCCCGGTCTTTCAGTCAACTGAGACGTTCTGGTAACTGTAGATTTGGTTAAAAGAAATTAAGAATAAAATGCAGTCGGGCCCAGGCCTGCCAAAATGGTGATGGAGGTGGCAGGCAGAAGGAGCAGTTGTCCTGCAGTCCTGGACTTCACGCAAGCCATGTGATGAGAGCATTTATTTTTGGTTTTGGAAAGCACCACCTATAATCCGAAATATTGCATCTGAGTGGGGAGCAATGGCGTATGAGGAGGGACACAACGGTTGTTGGTATTGTTTGCTTATTGACCCACCCATTGAACTCGCTTTACTCAAGCCTTACCATACAAATGTTCACTAGTAGTGCCTGCCAATGTTTTTCCAAAGCAGTCTTCTGAGAGTTATTCACTAAATTTGAGCTGACAAGTGCTACTGAAATAATAAAAATGTCTTACCAGGCCTGCCTACAGCCACTCAATTTATAAGCACTATGCTCTCCTTCACTGGAGTCCTATAAAAAACAAGCACTGACAAAGTCAACTGTTTTGACTTGTGTTTAGTAATTAGGCATTTGCCAGGCACTGCAGTTATATGCCCAGGTATTCGCACCATTTGCACCTGCTGCCATCAATGGCTAGTTAATACCACTACGGCAGTGCCTGGCAAATGCCTTTCCCATGTCTACAAAAAGGCCCAAACCTTTGGCTTTGCCAATGCTTGTTTCTTTTGTTTTGGTGGTGTGGCACCAAATCTGGCAGGGCACCTGGAGCTGCTGTTTTGAGCTGCCCCACATTCGTTTGTTGATTTATTTGTATGCATGCTGGCCTAGAAGTCAGCGCCTCCAGCAGGTCAATGGTCAATTCACACCTCATGAGCACAAGGCTGTGAAGGGTGTGATTGGTGGGAGGGGGACAATTCAATGAGAGTGAAGTGAACCTGGGAGCATGCTTTTACATGATTCAGCTCTTTTTAAAAAAAAAAAGAACATTTCATTTTTTTTGAAGTGTGGAAGTGGGATTTGTTTCATTAACTTTGTGTACTTCTCAAATTTTAATTCTCGGCATGTGTCCTTCCTCGTATTTGACATGCCACTTGGTAGAGTTATCTATGGCGTAACATTTGAAGATATGCATTTCCTCCTATGGCCATTTCTCCTCTAAAAGCCAACTGTGCATGTTTTCCATAACATGTTTCCATAACCTTCTATATTGTATGTTTCCAGATTCAAATATGAGCCTCAATTGTACCCCAGAAAAGCCAACCAAATGTTTTGCTATGTTTGTTGGAGGAGAATTTCTGTAAGGTGGTCTTCGAAAGACAATGCCTCCAATTTGGATTGTCTATGGGATATTTGTACCAAACGGTTGAAGGTGCATGAGTGGAATTTGGCACCAAGAAAACTGAATCAGAAACTGGATGACCCACTTTAACAATATTGTGTAATCCTGAACAAATCACTGTTGCTCTCTGTCGCTCAGTTCACTTAAGTGTCTAAATTGTGAGCGCATAAACCTGGAACCTACATGAAAATTTTTAGATACAATTATCACCCAACTAAAGATGGTACTCATTTATCGTCCTCGGAAGGATGAAAGGCTGAGTTGGCCATGCCGGGATTCCAACATGCATCTGCAGATCACACACAGATCGCTGCAGCGAGCGCTCAACCCTCTAGCTATCTTATGGCTTACTTTCCTGTGTTTTAGTTGCATTTCTAGGAGGTTCTGTAGATGATTATCCAATCCTGTTCCCAAAAGTCTATTCCCCAACAGCCTTCAGGATTAAACTAGGGGCACGGGGGTGGGGGGGTTTAGCCTTCCCAGTAAATGTGGTAAGTTCACTTTTAAAACTTATTTATAAAATTGCACCACAAATCTGTTTTTTCTACAGCTCATCACATTGGATGGAAGAGGACTTTGCAGCACTGGTTCACTGAACCAAGCCCTCATGCACAGGTATATGATGGAGTAAAAGGGGGTTTGCGGCAATCGGTAACAAAATGAGGCCGGTTGGTTGAGAACGGTTAGGATCTGGAGTGGGAGGGGCGTCAATCTGACAGCTTGCCTAGGGTGGCAAAATTCCTTGCACCGGCCCTGACTGCAACACGCAAGTGAATTCCAAGATGCTGCTTTCAGGGTTCTGAGGTAGAGCCGGGGATTGATGCCGAGTATGTGGGACTTGGAAATTGGTTGATTAAAGGATGATACGAGTGGGTTATACCAAATTCTATTCCCCCCTTAACTGTAAAGAATAGTGCTATGTCCTTAAAGTGCATGAGTTACTCTAAAGCCATAAGTGACTTTTCCAACTATGGGATCAGAATGACCATGCTGCAATGGCTGATTCCATACAGTGTGTCTTTGTTACCACTGAATCCCTCAGGGGTCCACTTTTCCTTGTCCACCCAGCCATTGGAGTCCCAAGGTGAAACAGCCTCGCGCCATCCAAACAGGAAGGGCTTAGCTGTGACTATTCTTTGAAGATAGATGAGGGTGAGGAGTGAGAGGAGTGATGCAGGCCTTTCAGTCTCTGGCACCAGGGAGTTCTAGCAAGGCAGGGCGATGAAGGCAGCCAGTTGCTCTTTCTAAGAAGAGATGCTACTGGCACAGATCTGAGGGCATTATCTCAGTTAAACCTGACCGATTGGATGCAGCAGTGAGGCCTAACACCAAAGCGACCCCCACACCAGCTCGTGAATGCGCCTTCAGTCAAGGGAATGTTTCAAAACACTCTCACAACAGTTCTTTTTTTAATCCAGAGCAGAATCTTGGTGGCACAGTCCATTGTTAGCCTGGGGGGAATCTTAGGTCTACTCAAACTCAAACATATATGTATATATTAAGCGTAAGGCAGCATACTTGTACATGTTTTAAACATGTATATCGACTTATGACGTTTGAGACACAGGTTGCTGAAGAGTCATTCAATGGGAAAACTATCCAGCATAATGCCCCATAGGCATGGGTTGAACACCATAACCCTTACCATACACTGGCTCATACCTGCTTTTGAGTGTATCCCATTCAGTGCAGCGGCATGCCCACTGCATTGCCTAACTGGTAGGGACCCTTTGAATAATCCATGGGAGCACCAAAGTTCCAGTGCTTTCAGTGCACTGTTCATCCCACAAGACTAGGTGAGCGCAAACCGTGAATTGGGTGAGCATTGAGTGTGTCCTAAATTGGCTTATTTCCGATGACTGTGAAATTGCTGCTGGCAGAATGTCCCAAGAAGCTTCACGGGTAGAGACATCCAACAATACCATGGTTTAGACTGACCCGTGTGCACGGTCTCTGGATGCTGACACCACTCCCAACCCCCCTTTTTGGATCCTGCCTCTATGCCATGTTCTACCAATGGAAAGCGAATCTGCTGTTTGGAGTCGGCTCAGAGGTAGGGAATGGCTGTTAACAGAGGAGCATGAGAAGGAAAGAGAGGAAACTGGTGCAAATGTGTGTCCTGACTTCATCTCCCCTTTATCTGGGATAGGACGGACCAATCAAGCGCTGGGGATGGGATGGGTGGGGCAATCTCCGAGTTGGATATAACAGCCAATGGGAAGGGCCAATTTAGAATAAGGGGTGCTCTTCCATTCACAACCATCGTGTGCAAGGACTTACATTTGGGCACATGTGTTGCATCATGCAAAGCTCATCAGCATGTGATTGAAGCACCTGGTTTATAATCGACATTTTTAAAGCCTATGCACTGATCGGAATTCTGAGACTATTTCTTGCGTGAGAAAAGTCTGCCCATGTAAGGTCCTTCCACTGAGCGCAGCATTTTTTCGATGAATAACATATTTGCTCTTGTATCGATGCACCTGGGTATGATTATCAAGACACAATTTACAGTATTACATGTGTGCTTCTTTGCTTCCTTGCACAGGTTAACTGACTTCTGGGAAAATCTGGGCCTTTAATGTCAGGCCTTTCACTCTGAAAGATCAGCATGGCTGGGCCAGACTCAATCACATGTCAGAAATGATGTGCATAAAGGGAACATGCCTTCTCGTGCCAATCACATTTGGACGTAGAGGACGAGTACACGCGGTACAGGTGCATAAAGATATGCACAGCCACAATCCACTCCAGCCTTCCAGGCACAAGGTCCTCTGATTCGTCCCATTCCGTCAGATCAATGGATGTCCTTATTGCCTGATCCAGTCCCAACATTGCCTCCACCTGCGTCAATCACCACCACCCTTATGCACCTGCAAAATAACTATTAACACACACATATGTGCATTTGCCTAGACCATGCTTTCCCCCAACTGTTTCAGCATAATTGACCTAAAAACATTTGACCTCAAATATTTGAACACACATTTTTTTTAACTTTTTTTCGGTCAAAATTAATTAAATATATATATGGGGATGGGTAAAGGTATAGATTAGGTTGAGGGGAAGTGTGGGTGGGGGGTGCGGGGGTCTACCTTGCATTTTAGACCGAAAAAAAGGTCAAATAAATTCGATCAAATGTGATTAGGTCAAATGTTTTAGGTCAAATAGACCCAAACCCTGCAAGAACAGTAAATTATCAGAGCCTTCTCAGCAGCATCTGCAACTCATCAGGGACCCAAGGACTGAGAACTTCTTAGAACAAAGCAGAGCAAGGTCACGTTCTGCCTTCTCAGATGTCTCTCAAAACAGGAAGTTACATGCTATCTATACCACAGTCCTCGGCCTGCTCCACGTCATTCCATAACCTTTGACCCATAACGGCAACATTGTACTGTGTTATGGAGACATGCGGGACAAAATGATTTTGCGCGGATAACTGCTGCGAATACTGTTTTTCAGAATTATTGTTTTCACTGATCACCATCTCTGGGCGCTTGTGCGTTGGAAGGATGCTTTCAAGACGGAGCAACAGAGATTTCCTTAGAAAAGTTGAATTTGCAAAATCACACAACACAGAAACTGTGGGGGTTGTTTTGTAAAAAGTGTTCATTTCATGCACAGGACCGCCAACCTTAGTGCTTACGTGCTATGGGGTCCCTTGCATGCTATGTACAACTTTTACAACACAGCACATTATTTGAAATGGGGCAGCGTGGGAAACAGAACCATTAGGGGAAGGAGTAATGCTTTCATGCCTCCTTTTCCCGCTCCGTCCCATTTTACAGTGACGAGGTTGAGGCGGAGCATGGAGGATAGCCACCGTACAGTCCTCCGCCGTCTCAGTGCGCCTTGTTGTTGCCTGAATTAGATTTTCAAGCAGGCGTGCAAACAACGGGTCCCTATAGAATCCCCCTCAGCATTGCACCTATTCAAGACCAAGCGGATTCCACAGGAATCTGTTAGTAAACGAAGGTGGTGTTCATTTCCACGAGGCGGAGCGGGAAATGAAAAGAGTAAAAGTGAGTTTGCCTCACTTTTTCTCTTTCCTTGTCCACTCATCCTCGTGGACTGTAAAATTGATCCCACAGTAAAATAAAGTCTAATGTTGGCCGTCCCCATAATGCAATTTTGATTTGTAATGAAATGACCTTAATGGAGTGCAAAAGTAAAGCGCAAAAACAGATGGAATCACCTTGATTCTTTGTTTTTACTCTGTTTTGTAAAAAAATGTAATTGCCGTCTCCTGAAAATTACACTTCTCCAGCATTGGATCTTTCATAGATTCACATGCTTGAAATATTTCCCGTTGTCAGACTGGGAATCACCTAAGGGGCGTCATTTCACCAAAATGCCAGGGGTAGCGGAAGTAACATCACATGACCCTTGACCTCTAATGACATCACAGTAAGTGATGTCATTTAACCCCGTCCCGAGTGACATCATGGGATGCGATAGAACATGACCTTTCACCCCTTTAATGAGTCTAGCAATTACTGTATAGAATTCCAAAAAGACAAATTATTTGTTATTCTTATTCTTTCTTATTTAGGGTCAGTGCTCCAAGTGTTACACTTGTGTGGAACACCTGCTTTTTTTAAGAGGCCTCAACGTAAATTCCCACCACCCCAGAAACAAAGCCACAAGGCAACTTGCCCACAGCCCAGGAGCTTCAACGTAAAAAAAAAAAAGAAACGTTTTTTTAGTTTTGTTAGGGGTAGCAAGGGAAACATCAGGGGTCGCAGCTGCGACCCCTGGTGAACCCCAAATGACGTCCCTGAATACCTGGTAAATATAATGGCATATGTAAAGCAATGTAATTGCTTATATAGTCTTAAAAGGTTTCATTTTGCAGTCATTCAACCTCATTTTTGTTCTTTTGCTCTCCATCCAATTAGGTGGTAGGGTTTGAGCTCCACCCCAGGCGGGCATCTTCAGATTTTTCATCGCAGTGTAAGTGATTTGGGAATCCCCCAAAGCATCCCGAGCTTTTTTCTTCAAAAAACACTGATCACAAATAATTTCTGAACAATGTTTGCATTTTCTGGGTGATCCTAACCTCCTCTACCAGATATTGAGATTTTCAGATGCTGACAGAGCACCAGGAACAAGGAATGGTTGAATGCTCCAACGTTCCTCTGCTCCTCGTGGTCATGGCTGAGGTAAGTTGGGAAGACTCTTGGGAAGACTCTTCAAAAATAAAGAATTTCCTGAGAGACCCTAATCAGGAATGTTATTTCTTTCCTGCACCCATATGGCACGGAGATATGTGAAATTTGTCAGACTTTTACTTAAAAGACCCTTCAGGACAGGCAGAGAAGGCTTCTTCTTTACTTAGAAGAAAACAAGTGCCATTCCTCAGATGAGTAAGCTATCAGGACAACTCCAGTTTCTCTGCGCATGACCCCTGTGAAGCATGGTTCAGTAAAAAGGAGAGGTTCCTGTGTGGAAAGGAGAATGACACCCCTCCTAATATCAAGAGCAGAGTGGACATGCACCAAAGGGGCTCATCTAGTGCCAAGAAGCAGCCAAAATTAACGGAACGCAACTCCTCGTCTAAGTAATCCTATCAGTCGAGGAGCAAGACTATGACCACGGCAACGGACAAGACAATGTCCACAAAAGGTAAGTGGTCCGTGCAAGGGTCCTCCATGGGTTGGCCATCCATGGCTGGAGCTCACCTGTGCATAGATCGTCAATGCCGCTGTCATCACCAGCGGATCTGACGAACAAAAATTACGAGTATCGATCCTCGTTAATTTCCTGAACATCCACGAAGGCCAGTAGAAAGTCAACGGGAATGTCCTCGATCAGGAAACCGTTGTCGATGGTGGAAAGGCCATTCGCTGAAAAGTCCCCGTGCACGAGTAAACAGTCAACCCTGTTCTATTCATTAATGGAGCAGCGTAGCCCGCTCATCTAGATCGAGGGACAATCAACAGGCCCTTTCAACCCCACAGTCATGGGGGCTCAGCATAGTCAACCTCTCTTTCATAAAGGAGATGACAGACCTGCCAGACATCATGCAGGAGGAGTTTTCAGCAGAGTTCGAAGTGGGCGGGAGCGGTGCTCCTATACTTTTTATTTTTCAGTTTCACTGTTCCTATACTTTTATTTTAAAAAGAAACCGTTCCGGAACGGTTTCGTTTTAAAATAAAAGTGTAGGAAGAAGTTGAAGCTTGCACTTCAGTGCACTGCACTGAATATTCCCTTAAATAATAGGTGTGTTTGTTTGGGGGTTTGGAATGTGTGTGGGCGCAGATATGGGGTTTGTGGAGAGTGGGGCAGACCAGCAGGAAACATAGCTCCACTACTTCTTTTCGTACACTTCGACCACTGGTTTTCAGATTCAGGAACATCCTGGAATAACTAAGGCAGAACCCAATTCACACTTTGTGCCGCCTGGGGATATCAATGATCCAATTCAACCTGCCCTAATTTGCAATCACTTCAAAATTGTTTAAATGGTATTCCAGAGGAGGTAGAGACTTCATTTAACTGAGACAACCACAAGGCTGCAGGCCACTGATGATGGCCATACCACCAACCGTAGAACAGTGCCACCAGTTTGAAAGCAAAGTAGCCTTTCACCCTCGGGTTCAGCGAGAACACACACCATCATGTCAAATCCCACAGCAGCACCACCGCTTAGGAGTCAAAGGAGCCCTTCACCCCCTGCATCAACGAGGGCATACTTCATTATATCTGACCGCACAGAGGACCCCTCTCCATGGGAAGACCCAGTGGGAGACCCATATCCTGAGTTCTCAGATGACGGGATGCCAGCGGAGGAACCAGTAGAGGGGGGAATCCCACAGGATCCATTGCAGGAGGATGTGGATGAATGGAACGACTATGTCATCACAAAGCAAAAGTAATGTGACTCCCTTGGTGGGTCTTCGCCGCCCAGTGCATCGACTCCTTCCACGCAATAATAAAGAAGGCCGCACAGTTCGATCTTCACGTGAAACTGAAGAGAACTAATCAGTGCTTTATTAGCACAAGGATACAAGACAGAGAACAACCATGGCTATACCCATCTTAGACACCATATGGGGAGCTGGTGAGGGTACACTTAAAAACCCATTGTCAATAACAGCCACTATGACCCGGCCAGAAAAAAAGTACAAACCCCGGACACATCACCTCCACAAAGTTGGATTCAGTTACAACATTGTCAGCCAGGATAAAACTAGCTAATCCAGCATCACCACTCACTGCACCCCAGACAAAGAGGGCAGAACAATGGAATCAATTGTCTGAAAGGTGTCAGCCTCAGCCTCTCGGTCAACTTCAGCATCAAATGTCCTTGCCATGACCGCTTGCTATGATAGAGAGCTCTTGGACTATCTGCCCACGGACTATCTGGCCACGTATCTGCAGGGCAAAACTTGGGCCATTTTTAAAGGAGAAACCATTTTAGACCACGTAATAGATTCCGTGGTTGATGCAGCAGAAGGGGGTTTCAGGTAGATGACACACAGACCCGTCCTCAGGCATCAGGCTTGGATGAAGGCAACCAATTTCCAGCCAGAAGACCAGCTGCATATTTTGGACATGCCGTCCGATGGCCAGAAGCTGTTTGGAAAGAAGATTGATAACCATCTGAAGGGCATCAAAACCAACACAGAAAGAGCAATTAGCTCTCTAAAGGACCAGGAGAGAAGACTGTTTCGCTTCATTCGGGGGTGCAGGGAAGTTCCTCACATCATCCTTTAGAGGGTACATCTCACACTGGGCAACATCAACGCACTCACCGTCATCGAGATACCAGCAGTCCTCCAGAAAATACGGTGCACAAAGTGGTAGGCAGGATTCGGAACAGTCATGACCCGAGTCACCAGACAGCCCTTACCAAGCCCCGCTACCCCCTTACTGTACCCTGGTGGGATGAAGGGTCAGCCACCAAGTGCATCACTAGTGTAAAATAACAGTGTACAAATGGGTCATAGGCGTGATGGACAGAGTCCACACGCTAGAGTTCTTAATATCCCCACCAAAATCACTGCCTCAAAGAAAAAGACCTCCTCACTTATACCAATTATAGTTGGGGACATGCAAGCTGTTAAAGAAAACAGCTATAGAAAGAGATCTGTGCCTGCAGAGGGCAAAGGGGTTCTGTTCCTGATATTTCCTCCTAAAGAAATAATGCAAAGAGTGGCGCTGGACCCTGGACCTACTCCATCGCGACAAGCATGTGAAGTGCATCAAGTTCAAAATGACACCCTCCAACCGATCATTTTGTGGGAAAAAGGGGTTACTTCCTAGCAACCCTTGACTTGGAAGACGCCCTTCCATACACCAATACACCCTGTGTACAGATGCTACCTGAGGTTTACGGTATGTGGCAAACACTACCTATTCTGAGTGCTCCCCTTGGCCTAAAACCAGCTCCAAGAGTTTTTACAAAGTGTCTAGCACCAGTGGAGCGCACGTCTGGAGGTTCAGTATGGAAGTGTTTCCATGCCTAAACAACTGGCTCATAAAAACTGCTTCACAGGAATAGGCAATCCAGAATGTCAGGAAAACAGTACTCGCCTTCACCATGCTAGGGTTCTCTATCAACACCGCAAAATCCGTAGACAACCCAACGCAAATTGCCAGGTTCCTAGGAGGGATCTGAACACATCCATCCCTCTCATGAAGCCACCCGGAACGAATTGCAGCACTGGAACAACTAGCAGTTTATATCAGCGACTACTGTGCCACGATGCGACCATGCAAGTCCCTACTGGGCATGATGTTGTCATTTCTATTTCTATCCCCAAACTGCAGACTAACAAGTGCCCTATCCAGCAAGAGTTAGACCGACAGTGGACACAAATCTCAGGATCTTGTGAAAAAATCATGCACTTGACCCACAGTTTCTAGCAAGCGCTATAGTGGTGGCACAATGATTGCAAGCTCCAAAAGGGCACGTCTTTTCAGTCGCCAACGTCGACACTTATCCTCAGGACTGACGCCTCCCTGACTGGCTGGGAAGCACATCTCGACAACTTGAAGGCAAAGGGTACATGGTCAAGCACAGAGTCAGCTCTGCATATAAATGTCCTGGAATTAAGAGCAATCGGGTGGATGTTGTTGTCTTCTAAACTGGTAGTGTGGGGCCAGGTCATAACGGTGCAAATGGACAACACAACCTTGATGCGCAATAACAATAAGCAGAGAAGAACAAGATTGGCACCGCCGTCCACAGATGCGCAGGAGCTGTGGAGATGGGCCCTCAAGGAAGGGGTCCACATCAGAGCGGAGCTTTTCACGGGGAAAGACGACATTCTAGAGGATACTCGACATCCCGCAAATGGGAGCTGGACAGGACAGAGCTAAAACAAGTCTTCAGGAAATATGGGTCACCACTGATTGACGCCTTCGGCACAAGGGCCAACACTAGATGCCCTCTCTTTGCAACAAGATACCCGATCCGGGATCCCTGGGGCTTGCCTTTTCCCTACCTTTGAATGAAAACTTCTGGTGCGCCTTTCCCTCTAGCCAGAGTAATCAGATTGGTGCAGGAACAGCTGCGCAGAATAATGTTCATTGCTCCTGCTTAGGCCAGGCAGCTCTGGTACCCGATTCCCTTAAGGATGACATGCTTTGCACCCATACGCCTCAGGACGCACAAAGTGCTGCTAATGTAGCAGAATGGCCAGGAACGCCACCACAACCCTGTTACCCTCTCCTTCAGGGCCCAGTTGCTGAACAGTCGAGGCATGCCCATCTGGATTTAACTGAAGAATGCTGGGACATCATCTGGCCAACAATGCAGAACATACACCAAGAAGTTGGGGTACTTCACAGTGTGGTGCGGGAGGCATCCCCTAGACCCGTAACAAGTAACGGTGGATCAGTCACTACTTTACACACACCGTCTGGCTAGAACTGGTCTCCCTTTGGCCTCCCTAAAGGTGCACCTCTTGGCTATCATGGCTTATGGAAGAGGTCGACAGTCCCCTTTTTTTCTTAGACCCTGCAGTCAAGACTTTTCTTAAAGGTCTGTTCCAAACTTTCCCGCCAATACTGCGACCATCACCAAGCTGGCGACTCAACACAGTTCTGGCGGCACTAATGACTGCGCCTTGCTAACCCATTCACAAGTGCGATTCAAGGTCATCTCATGGAAAGGGGCTTTTTTGATCATAATAACTTCAGCCAGGTGCATTGTTAAAACCCACTCTTTACAGTCTTTTGCAAGGATAGGGTCATGCTCAAGCTGCACCCAAAGTTCTTACCCTAAGTGGTTTCAGAGATGACACTAACAGAGCACATCATAGTACCAACTTTCTTTGGAACTCATATTACGTCAGCAGAGCACACCCTACACTCCCTGGACATGAAACGTGTCTTACAATTCTACATTCAGCATGCACGTTCCTTTCATGCATTCACCAGGCTCTTCATCGCCTTTGCAGCCCCACACCAAGGTCAAGCCATTTCTACCAAGGTATAGCCCACTCAGTTCCTCCCATTGCATCACGCATTGCCATGAAACAAGTGGCGATCCACTTGCACGTCCAGCAACTGCCCACTCAAACAGAGGAAAGGTGGCAGTGGCGGTGTTCTGCGTGGGTGTATCCAGGAAGGAAATCTGCAGAGCTGCCACATGGAGCACACTCCGTAGGTTCGCCAAGCATTACTACCTGGAAGACAACAGCAGAAGGGAGTGTTGGCAAGGCATTGTTACAACATCTATTTTCATAAGGTAGGAGCAGCCTTGCCCGCCTTCACTTCATTGCTGAAGCATGCATGGTTGCAACATTGCAGTACTCGTTCAGATTGGGTACTTATAAGGGCGTTAGGGAGGGTGCAAGCATGTGCATGACTGGTTGCACCCTGCTAGGGCGAGGGTCTGTCTGCATGCTACTAGTGCTTGGTATTCTATTCAAGCATGTGAATCTATGAAAGATCCAATGCTGGAGAAGTATAAATTGCCTACCGGTAATTATTTTTCTCCATCTTTGATTTCCTACATAGATTCACATGCGCCCTGCCGCCTCCCCTGTCGCTGCTCCAGTTAGACACTCAGTCACTTGACTTGTGACTCAAATCTGAAGATGGCCGCCAGAGGTGGAGGTCTTAACACTGCATTGGCTGGGGAGCAAATTGAGGTGGATAGGCTGCAAAATATCATATCAGATTATTATAAAATGAAGACTTTTAAGGTTGTATAAGCAATGGTATTTCTTTATATATGGCACTATATATACCTGTGATTCCCAGTCTGACGATGGGGAATAATCCAAGCATTTGAATCTATGAAAGAGACCAATGCTGGACAACTACAGTTACAGGTAAGCAACGAATACAGCACACACAGCATTTACAAATGAAGGTAAATGCAGATGTAAAATGTGCCCTTTGAAGTCGGAGACGGAATGCTCAATGGAAATGTTAATTTTGTCTTGTGCTCATTTTCCACCTCCAAATGGCTTTAATATGCCCTTGACTGAAAAGGTAAACAGTAAATGGCTAACGCCCTGTTTTCCTGCATTACTTTTGCACTCTGGGTCTTAGAAAATGTGCCTCTTTGTTAGTTTATCTACTCAAATTAGTTTATACATGGGGGCTGATTATAAAATGGGCTGTGCAGGAAATGGATCCGTAAAAGCAAGGCCTATGTATTTTCCACCGCCATTTTGTGCCCCAGTCCATTTTCCAGTGTTCACAAGACATTGAGAACTGAGTTTACATATCGGCTGTGCTTTCCTCCTCCATCTAGCATGTGCACTTCATTTTAGGCCTGTAAGAGATTTTCATACAAGCTTAAAACAAAAGAATTCCTTAGAAATGCGCCTCTAATTAGCACCTGCTAAACACTGCAGGCAGGTTCCTCAGGGATCCATTAGTAAACGCTGTCTTCAAAGCATCATTTTTCTCCAAGACGGAGAGTAAGACTTTGCAGGGGACCCAATCAGGGGTGGACTGGCCTATACAGAACTCTGGAGATTTCCCGGTGGGCCTCTGCACCCTGGGCCTCTTTTCTGTGGTATTTCCAAATTTTCTCATAGGAAAAGCATTGGGCTTGCTGAAAATGTGTTATTTGGGGCCACTTTGAACTTTATTTCCAGGGCCTCTTTTGGTCCCCAGTAATTATTTCCAGGGCCTCTTTTAGTTCCCAGTCCAGCCCTACCCAATAGCTGAAAAGTACTAAAGTTGATGGTCTCCAACATTCTAATGTGTTTGTTAGTTTCATGCCAGCATGGAAATCTCCTTCTAGCATAAAACATGGAGGTTTTGCATGTGGAGCGGGAAGTACAAGGCAGAAACGTACTTCCCCTCCTTCTCGCACTCAGCCTCCAAAGCCTTTGTAAAAATCTAACAGAGTTATAGCAAGGCCTAACTGACTTTTGCACCTTGTGTTATGCCTTTCCATGCCACTCCTCAGTTTTAAAATGGCCCCCACCCCTTGTTTGTAGTTAGCAAAATTATGCTGGCTTTAAAATAAAAAGAGTGGGGCACACTGGGATCTGTCTTGTGAAGATAAAGGCAAAAAATGAGAGGTAAAGCAGAAGGCATGGAGGGGGCATTGAACAGAGAAAATAGGAGCCAATGTGGTAACCCGCAAAAATAATGTGATTCTAAAATTACCTCCAGAACAGAAAAGTGTGCCACTGGAATAGCAGTAGGGCAAGGGGTTGGCAGGACAGTAATGCCAGCTTCCATGTTCTTATCTGCCCAAACATATGCAGGAGTCCCTCATATATAGAAGAGACAGCCCACTTTTTTTTACGGACCCTGACCCATTATGTTTCACCAGCCACTAGGAGAGCATTTTAAATTTTGCTCAAGTTCCTCACCACATTTTGATAAGCGGTTCATTCAGCTATAGCCCTACTCTGTAAATACCACCCACTTCGCAGAAAGTTGGTAGCAGTTCCCTATTCCTTTGGTTATTTTCCTGCCAGTAGGACTGGGTGTACTCGGAATCCAAAGAGGCCCAGGACCTCATTTTCAAATTGGCCTCATATTACACATTTTGAGCAATCCCAACCATTTTCCTATGAGAACATTTGGAAATAATATAGGTTACCACACAAAAGAAGCCCAAAGTGCAGAGGCCTACAAGGAAAACTTCATCGTTCCCTATGGGCCAGTCCACCCCTGGCCAGCGGTAGGTCTTACAGATACGTCTAACATGTGTTCCTCAGTAATGGCATATCTTATTATTTCAAGCCTGGTTATACCAATGACTCGAATTTCAGTTGGTAGCTCCAACTAATGTAGGTTTTTTTGGCGTTGATCTCAATTCTTTCCTGACATAAGACCAATTATAATTGTCATTGTTTGAGAACTTTCTTATGTAGTTCTTTTCTTATGTCCCTTGAGAGCATAGAACATGTATCTGCCCAAAAGTGAAGTTTGAGGATTTTTTCCCAAAGTTTGCCTTGCCTATCGAATTTTGAATTGCCACTTAACCCAAATAAAATCTTTATTCACCAAAATAAAAAAAGAAACAATTAGCTAAACAATAGATTTTTTTTTTAATGCACCTCAAAAAATGAATTGCTTTTTCTTAAACAAACCATCTTGTTGATAAGGAGGACCTTAATCTGCCACAAAACTAATTCCTATTTTTGGTATAAGCAAGCAACTCTCACTTTTAAACCCAATTCACAATTCATTTTCACCGCACAAAAAAATAATAATGCAGCATTAATAAGGCAATATGACCCGAGGAGGGGGCCATTACCAGTAGGGTAATGCCCTCGTGGACATGGGCAGAAGGAGCCCCAGGGGCATTACCCATTTTAACAGAGCCCGGGGGCATTAACAGACCGGTAATGGCCCCCCTCCTCTGGTTATATTTCCATTACCACCCCAGCATGTCGTACCAGAATTTTTCTTGAGTCGAGAAATGGCACAGCAGCCGTTTCTTGACTAGAGAAAAAAAAGCTGAAAAATGGCCGCCAAAGATCTAGGAGAAGGGACTACATGAAGTCCCTTCTCCCTTTCCATGGCGAGTCGCAAGAAGCTCATTGACCCTCTCTGGGTACTAACTGGAACTAGCAACTGTGGGCACAATGCTGACTGTTGTTTCTATTTTTTTTAATCTACTCAGTACTTACACTAGCAGCCTCGTTTACAAGAGGGGGAAATTGCATGCAGGGAATTAACACTTAGATGCTGTTGGGTCCCCTGCATGCAATTTGAAAGGTCAACAAGGCCGACTGGTCAAGGAAAGAGTACAAATTCTTCCGTTTTCCACTTTGTCTCGTGGAAAAGTAAACACTGCCAGAAAATCCAATTTGAAGGCAGCGTTTACTAATGATTCCTATGGAATCCGCCTGCTCATTATCAGGTGGGAAAGCAAGGCGGATTTCATAGGAATCCATTTATTTTTTATGCCTACATCAAAATGTCCTGCAAGTGTAATAAGAAAGACAATGATAAAACCGACCAGGAATGCGTGGCGAAAATATCTAATCTAAGCTTCATGCCCCTCCCCTGTCTTGCACTACTTGAAAATGGCATAAAAGCATTACACCTTGCTTTTACTCCCTGATTTATCACTCCACCCCATTTAAAATGAAGTTGTAATGCTGCACACCTTTCTTTCATTTTCTAATTTTATCGCTGCGCATTTTAGTCACAGGCACTATGGGGCTCATTTCCCTTCCCCAGAGTGAAGCGACAAGGTGTAAAAAGCAAGGCATTCGCCATGTACGTCTTACTTTTAATCTCCAGGGCATTCACAGCCCTTTCGAGGGGGAGACGGTGCAGAAACCGGAATGTTCCTTTCCCCTCTGTGCGCCATCTCCGGCTTGCAAGGTAACACAGTTTAATGCCAGCATGTGCTTTCATGCTACTCTTAAACTAAAGCTTAAAACTGTTAAATCCACCTGCATTTAGCACCTGCTAAAAGCAGACAGATTCCATTTAAGGGGGTAATTCATGGATCATTTGCACCGAAAAAAACGGGATTTGTGCGCCATTCTGCCCGCAAATCCCCATTTGTTAAACAGGGATTTGCGGGCAGAATGGCGCACAAATGCCGTTTTTTCTTGGCGCAAATAATCCATGAATTACCCCCTAAATCTTTTGTAAATGCAGTCTGCAAAATGTAATTTGCAGGCTCCATTTACATTTTTTTCCCCAAAACAGAGAGTAAAATAAAAGAGAAAAAGCCATTTGGCTTTTTTTTTTTTTAACTCTTTGTGGGATATTTTCTTTCAAATACAAATTGCGCGCCGGTGACCGCCTATAAATCATGAGGCTCTTTCATTTTCCACTCTGTTTTATAAATATGTAAAATGTCATGCAGCACGTAAGTCCTAACCTTAGTGGTCCCGTGCATGCACATACAGAAACACCCCTTCTATTTTCATCAGAGGAGCCAGAACTTGCAATGATGTCACTCTAGGCTGTTTTTTCTTCTTATCTGTCCCAGGACGTTGTCATATTCTCATTTCTTTACAGGTAATTCATGCTGTTTCTGCATTGCTATTCAAGGCTCCCTTATTTGTGGTTACATTTACTCTTAGACTGAACAGGAACCACACCGAGAAGGACCATAATGACAGACAATCAGTTACTTTGCTACTCATTTTTGGATAAAAAGGCACAACAGTAAAACTGGTAAAGTGGGCTTGAACAAGTCTGGTGAACAATAAGAGAGCAACTTTGCTGGAGAAAAAAAAAGCTGGGAGGATGAGAGTGAGAAAATGACCACAGTCAGCGCACACTCCAGTTTATAGTTTCAAACTAAAAAGATGATCGTTAAATATAGGAACTTGTCAGTGAAGGGCCCCAGCAAATAAAAGAAAAAACCCTTTTGCCTTTAAGAAGTGGAAAAAGCCTAAGAAATGTGGCGATGCGCACTGATGTAAGAAAACGAGGATCAAACCAGCTACTCCATCTTAGATGAGTGTTCTTCCAAAATATAACAGGGCTATGCATGTGGCAACTGCCCAGTCTGCAAACCTACTACTGATGTAAAGGAAATAGACATTGACCAAGAAAAAACAAAACCTTAAAGACAGATGTGAGTGACAAAGTCCCCCTACTTGGCCTTGGAAACCCACAGTGGTGTGATCAACTGGGCTGAGTGCCACCCTGAACTATTGGGTGCTCATCCTGGAAGAGGTATACAGTTTATCTCCAGACCAACTGCACGGGGTCCCCTCAACAAGAAGGGGGTCAGTCACCGTAAAGGCAAAGCCTTCCTCATCCCCACATGTGGGCAGGATCATGAGGAAGGCATCCACACTCCACTCATGCCTCCCTGCTCTTGCAAATAAATAAGAAGGGGAGAGGAGACGGCCCCACATCTCTAAATGGTTTCCTTTTTTTGTTATTTGTTCCTCCTTTCAGCTTCTGCCTTGCCCTTCTTTACTACTTCTCTAATGTTTGCCTTTCCCTGATATGGTGTTGGTAGGTCAGAGTTCTGTCCTTCCTGGGGGAGGCCGTGTCGTCTCACTGGCACGTGAGCCCCCACCAGGACAAATCTAATCCGTACCGATTTGCAGTAGATGAGTGCCGCTCCCCTTCTCACAAGTCTTGGATGTACGGCTCCCACAGCCCGCCTCCTCAGACAGAAGCTTTTCCAGGTCTTCAACTGTACATTTCTCCTGGCCTCAAGGGACCTCCTAGTGCTGACCGTCACAACAATCCGGTCAAGAGCCGCCAGGGCTCCGATAAGACTCACAAAGTCAGCTCTCAGTCTGCCCTACTCCTCTCTGCTGAAGGATGAGGAGAACTGGAGCCCTGCTCTATACCTTCACCTTACTGCCGCCATCTTAGGTGTTACCATAGCTCTGCAGAAGGAGCCGCATCTTCAGCCTTTTCTATGGGCCCCCACTTCCCCACTTGCTGTCTCAAGGCCCCTGTCACTGTTCACAGACTCAGCATCTGCTTTCCAGAAGCTTGTACTGCTCTCCTGAGGCCTCGGGTCTGCAACGCAGGGTTAGCTGGAGGACCTCTGTTACTATGCAGCCATCTTCAGCACCACTAGCAACAATCGCCATTGAGTTATTTTTTTTAAGTGATATAATTATTTTGAACACAAGGTAATTAACAACTGTCATGTATGATAGAGGTAGCGATCACAAATCAGAGTACCAAAAAGCATTTTATTAGAATAAAAAATCATTGCATAGAAGAAGCAAAGATGCATGAGTGTTTGGAGACTAGATGCATGAGTATTTGGAGACTAGATGCATGACTATTTGGAGACTAGATGCATGACTATTTGGAGACCCGATGCATGAATATTTGGAGACTAGATGATGACTATTTGGAGACTAGATGCATGAGTATTTGGAGACCAGATGCATGACTATTTGGAGACTAGATGCATGAGTATTTGGAGACTAGATGCATGAGTATTTGGAGACCAGATGCATGACTATTTGGAGACCAGATGCATGCGTATTTGGAGACCAGATGCATGCCTATTTGGAGGCTAGATGCATGACTATTTGGAGACCAGATGCATGAGTATTTGGAGACTAGACGCATGAGTATTTGGAGACTAGATGCATGACTATTTGGAGACTAGACTCATGAGTATTTGGAGACTAGACGCATGACTATTTGGAGGCTAGATGCATGACTATTTGGAGACTAGACGCATGAGTATTTGGAGACTAGATGCATGAGTATTTGGAGACTAGATGCATGAGTATTTGGAGACTAGACGCATGAGTATTTGGAGACCATATGCATGACTATTTGGAGACCAGATGCATGAGTATTTGGAGACTAGATGCATGACTATTTGGAGACCAGATGCATGAGTATTTGGAGACTAGATGCATGAGTATTTGGAGACCAGATGCATGACTATTTGGAGACTAGATGCATGACTATTTGGAGACTAGATGCATGACTATTTGGAGACTAGATGCATGACTATTTGGAGACTAGATGCATGACTATTTGGAGACTAGATGCATGAGTATTTGGAGACTAGATGCATGACTATTTGGAGACTAGATGCATGACTATTTGGAGACTAGATGCATGACTATTTGGAGACTAGATGCATGAGTATTTGGAGAACTATTTGGAGACTAGATGCATGAGTATTTGGAGACTAGGTGCATGAGTATTTGGAAAAAAGCTCCCTTCAGTTAACACAATGCAGTGCAGACATTGATAGATTATCTATATAGTTTGGAAACAGAGCAGTATCCTTGGACTTGTCTAAAAGCCACGAGAGACAGACCTCCATCTCTGGAGCAGAGATGTGGGGTCGTAGGCCAGTGCATAAGTTGACATTGAAGGGCATTATGTTCTAAAAGGTGCACTGGGCCCACCCAAGTGTACCCCAACCAAACCTTTGTGAATGGAGCTAAATGTGATGGGCATAGAAACCATTGTTGGGACAAACTAGTATGGTATTGTATTCGGGTGGGGTCGAAGTTGAATCCCCGGCTTAATAAATATTAAGAAACCTTAGTGGATGTTTTTAATCAAGATGGGGCTAACTCCTTAGCCTATATGTCTTAAACTTATAAGAACTCTTCTGAAGGCCTGAAAACAGGAACATACACGGGAACACTCTGATAATATGACACCATCCAAGAAGTTTCTAGAAAAAAAACATATGTTTTTTGGTTGAATGAAGGAATATCTTTTGTTTAAGAGTGAGCCTGGTTTTGACCTGTGGCTAGCGTGCTTATTATTTCTGAAAATAAGACTTGGTATTCTCTCACCACCACCCCTCTGCCATCTTGTTCATGGCAAAGTCGATCAACTCAACCACATCAGTTTGTGCGTGCTGTAAAAAGAGCGAGAAAACACATCAGCCCTTTTTATTTAGTTACTGTGTCTTTACTGACTTGAGAAGATGGAACTTGAAACCAGTTTTGAATAAGTTTGAGGTAAGACATCTTGCCCAGGTGGAGTTTCTGTGCAAATGTTCTCTATAACCAGAGGAGACTTTTGCTGTTTCCGTTTTTTCGCTTATAGGGCTTCGCTGCACAAGGACAGGTGTATTTGTAACATTTTTAAGTGTATAAATATTAAATGAATCAGTGCCTATGGATTAATTTAATTTAATGTAATGGTGTATGTTCTATGTGCATATTGTTAATCATTTTATGATATGACTTGTAACACAATTATCAAATAAATGTCTATGTTGACTGACTGGAAACCATCGTTATATAAATATGCTATGAATAATTGTGACCATAATTAAGTACATTATTAGAGGCACGAGACTATGATTACAATTATGACTAGCGATATTAGCAATATTAATATGAACGCTTCAAAATAAAGGCAATTTTAGAAGGAAGTGCTGTAGAGTGGACAGAACAAGCACTTTGTGGAATGGCTCTCTGGGACCAAAGAGATTGGGCAAAGGCCCATACCTTCCATCCCTTTTTATCAAAGTGTTTTTCTAAATTTGAAACAAGCTCTGTTAGGTTCAATGCCCTATTTGTCTTTCTTTGCCAACTAACCTGTGTACATGGAAGAGTGTGCTTCTGAAAAGGACGACGAGTTTAAATGAGTTGGTACATAGTGGTAACCCTTTGACTTCTGTGAGAGCTTGCACCAGTGTAAGAACTTGAGGATTAGCAATGAGAGTCAATGTGATGGCGTGCTGTCCTCATCACACTGCTTGGGAACGTGTTGTTTTCTATCTCTGTGGTAAGAGAAGACAGCTTCTTTTCCATAGAGTTTCACACGCAATCCTCCTGCAACTCCTTCATCGAATGATGATAATCACTCTTCTTTTGGCTTATGTACAGTAAAGATGCATACTGCTACTGTACAATTCTTAATATCGAACAAAAGGGAAACTTCTAACCCTTCTCTGTACTATTTACAAAAGTCGTAAAAACTGGAACAAACAAAATGGCCTTTTAACCCCTTTGGATTGTCCCTCTTTTTTATGCTGCATTATAGAGAAGTACTTTTGCTTTCCTTCAACACAGAAAAAAGCACGTTTAAAAAAGTTCTGGCAAGGTCCTGCTGGTTAAGAGTGTATGTATAGCATAGCGGTCTATACATGTTGATGCTATTGTGAACCTGAACACCGCTTTGCTCTCTGGATTCACACGTTTACACGTTATTGTTAAATATCAACAATATGACTCATATAGGGCCTTTTATGGTATGATATGATACGATATTGTATTTGTATCGTGCTCATACTCAGGTGTTTCAGAGCCCAACCAGGCAAGGGAGATATGTGCGAGAATAAGGTGTAGACAACAGGTGTCTGATAAGTGCTGGAAGGGAGGGGACAGTAGGGTTGCAGATACAGACTCAAGTGCAGGGGTTGCCAGCAGGCAGTGTGGGTGTGTGCCTGGGAGGGCAGGGATCTGGCCCGAAACCTGAGGGTAACCAGGGGCCCGGTGCCAAAGCAGACAGATTAGCAGGGGAGAGGAAGAGCAAAAGCAGAAGCAAAGAGA
The DNA here is from genome assembly GCF_040938575.1 of Ambystoma mexicanum. Lineage (NCBI taxonomy): Eukaryota > Metazoa > Chordata > Amphibia > Caudata > Ambystomatidae > Ambystoma > Ambystoma mexicanum. The sequence continues at coordinate 142,678,281 of NC_090936.1, read as the reverse complement.
AAGGTCTTGAGGTGCTTCCAGAACCAGAGATGGTTCTGCTCAAGTTTCAGAGAGGCAAGGAGGCTGTTCCAGAGAAAGTCCCCAGTCGAGGAAAGGGATCTACCCCCAACTTGTTGCTTGGAGAAGCGACTGACCCTGAGGGAATTGGAGGTGAAGGAGCGAAGAGCTTGAGTAGGAAGGTATTTAAGGAGGGAGAGTTGAAGGTATTGTGGACCCAGGCCCCAGAAAGCCTTGTGGACAATTCAAAGGGTCTTGAATGAAATCCTTGCAGCCACTGGTAGCCAAAGAGGAGATTTCAGGACTGGAGAGATACGATCCCAGGGCTTGAGGCCAAGGACAAGTCCCGCAGTACTGTTCTGGATGAGCTGTAGAGGATGGAGAGTGGTTGAAGGCAGACTCAGAAAGAGGCTGTTGCAATAGTCCAGCCTAGAGAGAACCATAGCTCTGGAGACAGTGAGCTTCTGGGGGAAGTAGAAGAAAGGAAGAATACCTCTGAGGAGGTGCAGTTAGTAGTTAGAGTTTTTTGAGACGTCGGAGATGTGAAGAGAAAAGCAAAGCGTGGAGTCAAAGATGACCCAAAGGTTCTTACCCTCACAGGTGGGAGCAGGGAGAGTGCCAAGGGGGGCCGGACAGAGAGTGACAGGAAAGGAAGGTGCAGGTGTGCCGATGAGGAGGATCTCTGTCTTACTGGCATTAAGGCAGGGGGCTTTGGCGGCGCACCACTCCTGGATTGCAGACAGACAGTCGTAGATGAGAGAGGGTGAACAGGCGGCAGAGGGAAGCCTCAAAACAAGTTGGGTGTCATCTGTATAGCATTTAAAGTTTGAGCAGAGAGCAGCAATGCAGTGGGAGAGCAGTGCCAGGTATTGATTGAAAAGCCAGGGAGAGAGGTTAGACACCTGGGGGACACCACAGATAGAAAGTGAGATAAAGGAAAGGAAGAGCCCAAGTTGGACCTGCGAGGGTCGGTTGGAGAGGAAGGATGTCAGCCAGGCCAGGGCCTGATCAGTGATACCCAGATTATCACGGAGGCGATTGAGCAGGATGACATGGTTGATTGTGTCAAAGGCAGAAGAAAGATCAAGTAGGATGAGGACAGATGGGATATTAGAATCAAGGTTGTAGAGCAGGCGTTCACGGATGTTCAGGAGAGCAGTTTCCGTGCTTCTGGCAGCTCTGTGTTAAGACCCACTGCCAAGAGAGTATGACTTGGAGGGAGGAAAAAATACCAGAAGGCCTGCACAGTAGCTGAAGAATTCTTCCTACTGTTGTAACTCTCTACTGTTGAAACAAACAGACAGACAGATCTAGCAGTCGAAAGATGAGACACACGCCCACGACTCACTGGCCGTGGAAAACCAAACAGAACAATATCAGTACCACTTGACTGTACACAGAGAATCCCACCCCTAGTGTAGTATGACCAACCTTAAAATGGAAAAAAATGAAGAGGGTCGGTCAATCTAGGTCAGGATGGAATGTCTCCAAGATCCCAGTACTGGAGTCTAGGACAAGAACAAGAGTAACTAAGTAACTTAAAAGACTAGACCAAATGGAATATGTAATTCTGATGACAAACACTCTTACCACAACACCAGTCCAGTGTAGGACGGAATCCTGTTCTCGTTGTTCCGATCGTCTTCTGCGGGAAATGATGATGGCCAAGGAAGATGATGAATTCCTGGAACCCTAACCCATGACACGAGGACGCCTAGGTAGATGTGCCAAGGCAAATCTATACCTATCCTGACGGCACGAGGACGCCTTACGGGCACCTGCCACAAGCGTCACTAGTTCTAGTACCTTGTAGGTTCTGGGTGAGCAGAATCCAGGTAGGAGGCTGAGGTGTTCCAATGGGAAGAGTCAACAAGCTATCCAGGTGGACGACTGGCAGTATGAAGAATGTGGGGCAAAGACAATCTGTACACATGCAGGGTCTGGTAACGTGCGGGCAGCATCTGGAGGCAAACGTTATGGAAATGGCAGTCTGTGTTTACTTGCAGGGTCTGGTAAGGTGCGGCCAGCGTCTGGAGGCAAAATGTATGGCAAAGGCAGTCCGATTTACCTTGCAGGGTCTGTTATGTGTGGCAGTGTTTGAGGCAAAACGTGAGAAAAAAGGCAATTTGTTTAACAGTCCGCCTCAGCAACCAGGATGGCAGTCAGAAACAGAAACAAAGCGGGACTGATGAGGAACTAAGTAAGGGGGCATAGCAACAGGGGTCTAGGTCACAGGAAGAGCACAACTAGGTCCAGGACAACAGGTCGAAAACAAAAGTGCAGGATCCAGGATCAAAGCAAAAATCCAGCGGGGCATGGAACTTCAATTAGAAGCACCCGACTACTGCAGTGGGTGGGTTTTAACTGCTCGCCGTGTGTGTCCCTGTGCAACACGGACCACAGCTGTTGTTCTGCTTCCGGATTGGAGACGTGGAGGAACATGCTTCCACAGTCGCCATGGCAACCTGTACCAAAACAGAAATGGCAAACGTTTCTGTAACAAGGAATTCTTGTGGACTTTGACAGGCTTACTTTCATCTGCTAGCCTTCGAGGAGAAACGTTAGTGGGAACATTCCCATGTGAGTGGATGTGACGATTCCTGACACTCTGAAGCCAGACTGATGGTCATGGAGACAACCAACAGAATCAGTGTGAAGATTAAGCTGGGAGATGGTCAGCTTTTCCAGGAGTTTGCCCAGGAAAGGAGTGATAGAGATTGGGCGATAGTTAGCCGGGCAGGAGTAGTCGGCTTGGGTTTTTTGAGGAGAGGGTTCACAAGAGAATGCTTTAGAGAGGAGGGGAAAGCTCCAGAATCAAAGGAGTGGTTGCAGAAGTTGGCCATAGCAGGAGCAAGGGTGTCAATGTGGTCCTTGATAGTTTTGGATGAACAGGGAAGAACCTGTTTTGGCGAGACTTTCATAGATCAGACTTTTCAGGAAATCACGTTGGGGGAGAACAGAGAAAAAGATGAGAAAGAGGGAGTAGCGGCGGCTGCAGGGGGGCCAGAGGTATCAGAGAGAGAAGGGGGAGGAACAGGGGAGATGATAGGGTGCACAAGATGTCCTGTTTTTTTAGATGAAATGAGAGGCAAGGGCCATGCAGAGACACTGGGAGGCGACAGGAGAGGTCTGTGAGGCTGAGAGACTGCAGCAGTGTTGGCTACCTCTTTGCAGATTTTAAAGAATTCGGCCAAGTTGTTAGATGCCGCAGAGATGCAGGCTTGGATATGGTCTCTCTTCTTAGTGCGGACAAGGAGCTGATATTGCCTTTGGAGCAGGCGGCAGGCCAGTTTGTCAGAGGACGCACAAGAAGCCTGCAATTTCCTCTCAGCCACCCTACACTTGTGTTTAAGGGTAACTAGGTCAGAGTTGTACCAAGAGTTACACTTGGCTTTGGGCTCCAAGCGGATCCTCATGACAGGGGTAAGAACATCAAGAGTATCATAGATAGACGAGTAGAGCATGGAAAGGGCTGTGTCAGGATGTGAGTCAGCCAGAGGTGGAGGCGGGGGAGAGAAAGTGGTAGCGAAAGCCTCGACTGACACTCGCTTCATGGGTCGGATGACCAAGAAGGAAGGTGGCAGTGTTGGAGCTGGCATGGCCTGAGGGGTAGAGAGGGAGAGATGGGAGGAAATGAGAGGGTGAGATGGTTTAACATGTTATACTTTGATCAAGTATATATCACTCTATCATTTTTCTTCATATTTCTCTTCACTATTACAATTTAAATATTACATGAACACTGTTTTAACATAATTTTAAAGATACAATTCAAATGAAACGTGAGCACATTCCTTTAAGCAAGCCAGGGACATACTTTCATCAAAATTCCAGGGGTAGCAGAAGTGACATCACACAATCCTTGACCTCTGATGACATCACAGAAAGTGGTGTCATTTGACCCCCCCCCCAAAAGTGTCATCACGGGAAGCAATGAAACACCTTTCACCCCTTGAAAAAAACAGGAATTGGCATCATATGGCATTGTTCCTAAGTATGCTATGAAAAATATGGTTACAATATCACTAATGTGATATACTTTTCATATAAGAATGGATCACCATATGTATCATTAATATCAGTGTGTATAGGGCCGTATTACCAAATTACTGTGAATGAAAGCAGACGTCCACGGCCAAATGATAATGATTTTCTTATATAGCACTTATGCGTAAGCACTTTATATAGAACAAATATACATAAAATATCACCCAACCTGTGTTGGTACTCATTTACTGAAGGATGAAAGACTGAGTTGGCCTTGCTGGGATTTGAACCTGCAACCTGCAGATCACACGCACGTTGCAGCAGCACTCAACCCACTGAACTATCACACCAGCTATAATAAACTGGGCAATTACATGTCTAAAAGTCAGAAAGCAAATTACACTCTGTAGTGGATAATATTAAGCTGGTAACAGAGATTTAACAGCATGTAGCTCACCTGCAGGTCTGGTGCAAAGTTGCCGGCATGTCAAGCCTGCATGGATCTACTTTTCAGGCTTCAGATGTTGGCAAAATAGGGAAAGCAGCACACTCACACGACATCCCATACTCCAGGCACTTGTTACCTCATACATGCAAACAAACATCCTGAACAGCATGCCATAGAGATGGGAAAGATAGACACATAACAACAAAACATTAACTGTGGCACAATGAAATCAAGGGTCAATTGATGGGCTATGGTCAAAAGTTTCTACACTGTACACAAGCTTTTAGGCACAAGGATTTTGTCAAGTGACTGTTACGCTCACCTGGTTTCTGCGGAGGCGTTGGGGCATGGTTGCAGCCCTCCCTGAACTTGAATCACCGCCTTCAGGCCTCTCCCTCAGTAGAAAAGCTGTGAGCGGTGGTACATGGTGACACTGCTCCTGTGAATTATGGAAGATAAGCTCTCCGTCCTGATACGTCTGGCAAGGGCGCGTTGAATGGGATCTAGTTCCTTCACTGATCCCTGATAAGGATTAGTCCAGTCCATCTGCGACTATGCTTCTCCTTATGATTGGTAAGTCTATCTTGAGCTCTTGTGATGCTGTTCGTTTTGTTTAATGTCTTTATATGTTGCTCCTATTTATGCCCGCAATAATGTCTCTCTTCTGTTTTCTTCCCTTAGATGGAAACGCGGCCTCAATGCAGCTGTGAGACGCGAGACGCAGCCGGATGGAAGATGGATACTACCACAATTTTCGAAAGCAGGTAAGTGATGGTGTGAGGAAAAGCGTGAAGTATGGTAAGCGCAACCTTAAACTGAATGTTTTTTCAATGTCTAAGCTTGTCTTCTGTTTTTACTTGCAGGTGCTGCTGTCGACGATGGAGCGTGTCGTGCTGCGGTGCCAAGATGAAGATTTCGGCGTTCCGGAAAGTGTAAAGATGAATACTTGGTTCGCCAAAGAGATGTACAGGTAAGAACAGCTTCCCCCAATTGGTAAGTATGCTGGCAGGAAGCAGGATGTCCTGGAAGCAGGATCTTCAAAGGTAAGTCTGACCTCAGGCGACAGTGAGCATTATGCTGCTTGCAAGTGCAGAATAAGGCGAAGCGTCGGTCTTGAGGATCAGGGCAGCTTATATAGCTGAGATCGTGGGCACGCCCATTAGGGCCGGCTTACCAGCCACACCCTGCCACTCCTAGAGAGTGAGCACGTGTGAAGGCAATCCATTAGCAGCCACACCCAATAATACACTTGTGGCTGCTTAATGGATGGAATGTTCATGGTTAATGCATCTGAAGTGCAATGTCCATAATAAAAGCTTTTTGGTATTAAATGGATGTTCTTGTTTACTTTTGTTCATGAGCCTGGCGCCAAAGGCGCCAGGACAGTGTCCGCCCAGGTCTCCTGAGCATGCAACCCCTGCATGCCTGTGCCCCTGACTTCATGACCATGACAGTGACCGAGGACACCGAGATGGATGTCTTGTGATGATCATTGCAGAGACAGAAAAAACATGCTATAACTGCAACTTGCGAAAGCAAAATACATAGGCCCTCATTCCAAGGTGGGCGGTAAGGGATATTGGGCACTGGTAAGGAGACCGGTGCCGGTAATCCCTTACCACCCTACTAAAAGGTCCCTTAGCGGGTCCCTCCAGCAACACCTGCGCAAATAACGGATGTAAGTGATTTCAACCCGGCACTCCAACTAAGTCAATGCCTAGCGTGTGATGCACAGCTGGAACCCTTAATTATTTATATATGTCTATAGGTTCTTTTATTTCTGAATGATATACCCTTATATCACGCCCTTCTCTTTGAATCCCACCTGGTCGCACTGAACCAGGAAGAAGCCTGTTTTTCAAAGTTAAAATATTTATTTATGGATTTCACAATATATATATCACACTATTTTAATGGTTATACAATGATCACCAACGGGGTGATGTCGTAATAAATCTCTTTAAGCACACGGAGTATTGATATGAAAAATAATGCAGCATAGAATAATACTTTGTGTGGGTTCAATCAAAATGCAATGTGATCACTCTTTCCCCCTGCACACTACTCAATCCCCCCAATATGTAGTATAAAGAGATGGAAGGGGAGAAAACAGGTTTCAGGAATACACACTCAACATCAATCCCAATTTCCCCTCAGCAAACACAGAGAAAAACAGGAATGATTGCAACTTGTCAAAATGGTGGTTTGAATGTGGTTTTAAATGAATGGGAAAACACTGAAAAATTGATTTAATCCACTAAAATGGTTTCAATACTAGTGGGAGCTGCTTTGTATGGTTTCAGATAAATGCTAACAATGATTATTGAATAACTACCTGGTTGAAAACTTAATTCTGAGGTCGGATGCAAAGCACAGCTGTTTCACGCGTGATAGATTTGAGCCAAATGAAAAATTTGTGGCAAACTTTTCCACACATTGCGGGATAATTATTGGATTAGTTGGAAAGCTGAGGATGTTAGCTTCAATTTGACACTTAGATTCCGTTTCTAGCATACACGGTGAAGAAGTTCTAAAAGTTTTTGTAGAGGTCGGTTTTTCAGAAAGAGTCCACATTTGTAAAACAAGGTTGCGCTTTTTAAAATTACAAACAAGGTTTCCTATACTAGGGAGACTATGAAGCCACAAACTACATGACAGCACAGCCACCAGCACAGCGACGCCTCTGGATGGTTTTTGCCCGCCGAGACGCTTGCCTTTCTTCGGCAAATATATTAGCGCAAAGATGATTTTAACACTACTATTACCAAAGCACTACAGGGTAAGAGAAAGATTCAGGTCAGACAAAAGATTTTCTACAATGCAGTTCTGGATATAATAGAATGGGTTTGGATAGGATTACTTATGGATAATATATTTGCTAGCGACAATCCTATGCTATCGATACTCGCTACCACTGTTTGGAATGGACCCGTCAGGGATCTGGTCAGGGAGACTTTCTGGACAGGAATTCAGCTAGCATACCGGACTGGACTCAAGGCGCTCTGGTTCTGCACTCAGCACGGCACTCTGGACACTGCACGGCGGGATTGGACTGGATCTGACGGGTTGGTTCTGTTTCGCAGCTATCTGGTCACAGCTCTGCTCTACTGGGTTGCATCTCTGGATTCTGGCAAGAATTCTTAGAGAGAAAGCAGCACAGCTCAGCCAGGCTGTTCTTTCTTTTGTTCCCCTAGGAGGCCTGGGGTGAAATCTGGTTTCAGGATTTATTAAAGGCCAAGCTGAGAAGGGTTCAGCTTTGCAAATGGGCCTTTCTGCTTTCAAAGTTCTGGAGTCTGGAATATGGATTTCTCTTGCAAAGTGCTCAGCCAGCAATCGGATGGTGGGTGATGTTTCTAAGTCCTAAGCTATCTCTATTTATGTATTTTCTAAACGTTTGGGTATGCTGACTTCTACTAGGCACACCCCCTGGTATTCTATTGGTTAGGGTCTTTCCTCTCCCCTGATTTGAGAAGAAAACAGGGTGTCATGATGACGCTGCGTTTTATGATCCAGGGAGAACCTCCCCTTTGTTTCTGCACATGAAATCTATTTTTCATACAAGACATATTTACAATTTTACAAACTTGCTAGCAACAGCATATTGATATCACAGATTTGGTGGAGCAAGTATTCATCTGAGCCCCGTCTCGGTGAGAGCTTGGGTCTAGATTTGGCAATTTTTCACACTTTTGGTCCGGTACCCTATGTCAGATTTGTCCACATTTTTACACATATGTGCGCATGATATCCGGGCACAATCATGTGAAGTTTCATGTTTCTTGCATCACCACAATTGCTACAAAACCACACATTCTGTAGTCTTGTCCCTGAACATAGCACAGAGTTCTGAGTACTTTTAAAACATGATCAGAATTTTCATATTAACAATACTGTATTTTACAAATTTTTACAATTTTGCACAGTCCTCTGTCAGTCCTTTTCAAAAATATACTTTCTTGTGCTTTAAGAATACACATAACTGTCTGTCCCGCCTCCAAAGTTTTCGTGGGTCAAGAGCAATCCCGGCCTCTGTCCTCTAGCAGGGGCTTCTGTTGACAGTTGCATCTGCAGGGAGTGTTTTGTCTCTCCCCAGAGCAGCAGAGCAAAATCCCCTCCCCTCTTCATTAACACCTGACTGGGAGTTCCTGGGCTTTGATGAGAAGCAGGAGAGATGCCTTTTGTTGGAGCAAACTATAGAACTTGCTTTGAAGCTCTTTGGCTGGCATCAGATTTACTTTAAAGTCAATGGCCCTCATTACGACCCTGGCGGAAAGTGACTGACCGGACCGCCACAGCGCAAATAGCGTTTCCGCCATTGTACGAAGGAGCAAAGTGCGGCCCATTCCGACCCATCGGGCACGAGCACCACGGCATGGCGGAAGTGCAAAGTCTGCGATGGCGGAAAAGACCCCAAAACGGCCCACACCGCCGCCGTACGGCGCCCTAGGTGCAATACCGCCACCCATCACAGCGGACACCGCAGTGTGCGCCTACCGGAAAGTACGGTGACCGGAAATATACGGAAACGGAAGTTAAAACATGGGCCCGGAACGGGAAACATCCCGCGTACACCTATAAAACCACTAAAACCACACAACCACTAAAAACACTACCCTGAGACACACCCCAACCCGTCATCCACCCTAGCGAAACCAAGAAAAATGGGAAAAGTAGCGAAGAAAGCGTGCGACCGCAAGCGGCAGGTCCACTTCTCCCGTGAGGAACTCACCGTGCTAACAGAGACCCTCCAGGAGAATGCTGCCGTCGTCTTCTGCACACAAATGACCAGGACGGCACTTGCAAACAAGAAGGCCATATGGGCTCTGGTGGCACAGCGGGTAAATGCGGTGGGGACCGCACCCCGCACCCCACAGCAATGCCGAAAGCGATGGGACGACCTGCGGATACGCGTCCGCAGCATACTCTCTGCCAACCGCAACATTGCCACAGCCACCGGGGGAGGTCCTGAATCACCCATCAAGTTGACCCCCTGGGAAGAAATCTGTGCCTCCACCATCGGAATGGAGAGCATAGAGGGAGTCGGAGGGATGGAGAAAGGAGTGCAGACATCCGAAGATTCAGGTAGGTGGGCCAGATAAAACAATGCCAAATCCACAAAGTCCAACCATGTGAAGTACCATGTGTCCACATAGTGCAACAGAAACACATGTCCAGGAGAACGTCCACACACATCGGCCTGATAGCGCACGTTAAAACCCACAATAAATACATAAATAATTAAAAACCCCTAAAACACGCACTACACGTGCAGCAGGCACACCCTAACTGCAGGCTGCCAAACAACTGCACCCTCACTCCACACACAAATGAAAGCACCTCCAAGGCCCCGACCCAAATCACCCTCAGGTACCACCCCAATGCATGTGATACAATGCCATTCCAATTCCCACAGACCCATCAATAACCCTCGCCCTCCTTTACTCCACCACAGGGTCCGATCCAAACGACGAGCTACAGGACACCCCTACCAGCACACCTGCAAAGAGGGCCAAGACCAACGGCCAAAGACCCTCCACCTCAGCTGCACGCATCAAGACACGGCAGCAGTACAAATCAGGTGGCAGCACAGAGGAGGGAACATCAACAGGCACCCCAGCAGCCAGCATGCCCACACCACCACCACCACAGGTCCCCCCAACGGATGCCACAGAAGGCACTGCCTCTGGTGGCAGCAGCACCATAGGTGACACCCCATTGATGGCAGCATGCTCCGACACAGAAGACGGGGATGTCGAAGACAGATCCATCCATGACCTGTCCCAATCCCCCTGTCTGTCCCATCCCGTACAACATGAGGATACCACGCAGGGGCACCCACAAGACGACGACTGGCCATCCCCCACAAGCCCTGTGGCAAGGCAACATGAGGTCAACAGCCCCTCTGTGACACCCCCGCAAATGGCCATGGCCCAGCAGAGGCAACAGTCCCTCGACCAGTTAATCGTGCAACAGCAGCAACTGGCCACGCTCCTCAAGGACCATGCCGATGAATGTGGGGGCACTAAGGCAGACATAGAAACATCAACTGAGACACTTAGGGCAGAAATGGAGAGAGGTACAGAGACACTAAGGGCACAAATGGAGAGTAGCACCGAGAGCCTGGGAGTCCAAATGGAGAGAAGCACCGAGAGCCTGAGGGGGGAACTGCATGCGACGTCCAAGGACGTATGTGCCGAACTTGCCGCAGTGCGCCGTGTGCTCACTGAGCTCTCGCAAACCCTTAGGGACATGCATGGACGTGAGCAGGCAGAGACATCATCCGTTGCAAGTTCCGTCCAGGGCAGCCCCCAACGTAGATCTGGGAGGAACCTGCGCTCCACAGGCAGGGGTGCCCCTGATACCCGCAGAGGGGGCTTGCAATAGCGACAGCCCACTGACAATGAGCATCTTTGGACACTGGTGTTCGGGGGGGAGGTAGGAGGGTGGAGGGGGTGTGTTGGGCTCACTTGGGTGGCGGGTCGATAGGGTGTTCAACATGATATCACATATGCCATAAACAGTGCACGATCAACCAATGAGATGTGTGGACATTGATCTTTGTGTACTAGGCCATCATAGGCGTACAGTCCATATTGTGCATGTCCCAGACACACACAGTGCCACGAGTCCCGTGTCCATGTATCAGCCACCAGGCGTGAGTGCTAGAAGCATACATCAATGAGATGCTGACGAATGTCACGGCCCTCCGGTGCCTCGCAGACTCCTTGAGGTGCTGCCACATCCCCGCCCTCATCATGACCATCATCAGGTGCTTGCAGTTCTGCGTCAGGGGGCATGGGCACATTTCTACGTACGCACATGTTGTGGAGCATGACACATGCCATCACCATCTTTGCAACCTTCTCATGGCGGTACAGGAGTGCCCCGCCAGACCTGCTGAGGCAGCGGAAACGACCCTTCAGTAGGCCGAATGCCTGTTCTATGACTACACGGGTACGTGAGTGGGCATGGTTGTAGTCCTCCTCATGCTGGTCCCGTGGGTTCCGGACTGGTGTGAGGAGCCATCTCTTCAGTGGATATCCAGCATCACCTGTATGTGGACGAGAAACGTATGAAGTGGAATGCCATTGCTACGTACGCACACCCCCCCCCTTCCTGCCAGGTCATTGCCGAATCACATACCCCACATTATCATGCATGTAATGAGACTCACCGAGTAGCCAGGATCTGTTCCCTGCGTGTCGCTCCATGTAGCGTGGTATTGTAGAGTTCCTCAAGACCATAGAATCATGGGTTGATCCAGGGAATCGGGCACAACAATGTGTAATGATCCTGTTGGAGTCACACACCATTTGTACATTCAGAGAATGAAATTGTTTCCGGTTGCGGTACTGGGCCTCCATGGCATGTGGGACGACCAATTCCACATGGGTGCAGTCGATGGCACCAATGCAACCCGGTATGCCGGCAAGTGCATGGAATCCCACTTTTGTGTTGGTAATTTCCTGCTCCGAGCGTGGTAGGGAGATGTAGTCGTCTGCGTGCTGCAGGAGGGCATCGAGCACTTGCAATAGTGTCCGTGAGAACAGTGGCTGAGAAATGCCATGCAACTGTCCGACTGTGTGCTGGTAGGTGCCTGTGGCCAGGAAGTGGAGTACAGACACCACCTTCAGTAGGGGTGGGATGGCGGTTGGGCTGTCTATCATGCTGACAAGGTCAGCCTGTGTCATGTCCACAATGGCGGCTATGGTGTCCCGGTCCAGACGGTAGAGGGTGTGGATCTGCTCATCAGTGAGGTTGAACGGATGTGCTCGGAGGCGTGGGATTGCGGGCTGCCTGCGTGGTGGTAGTGGCTGTGCTGGCGGCCCTTGCTGGCCCTGCCTTGCCCTCCTCCTCCTCCTGCGTCTCCTCCGTGCGGCCGGTTGTAGTTGGTGTTCGTCTTCTTCCTGGAGTTGGAGTACTTGCAGTGCTATCAGGTCCCCCAGGGCCAACATCGCGAGTCCTGCCGGTAGCATTTCGGTGTGGTTGTGGGAGGAGACTGGCTGTGCAATTTATGTGTTTTCAGGCTGTATGGCCTCCACCTGTGGTGATTCATTCCACCTGTGCAAACTGCTCTCCCCTTTGGCCGAGCACGTCCCGCACACAACGCTGCAATTCGGGGAATGGCATCTTGCTATTGCAATCATGTATTTGTACCCGATGGCCGTGTAACATTGGTTGATATGTTCATTCTGCTATGGTCCCATTGTTTCACATACTATCTGTGCAGTCGCGAACAGACTTGTGAAGGGTCAGTGGTACGTAGTACTCGAGTAACGGTGGGCCCTCATGCATCACTGTACCGAGTTGCAACGACGGGCGGGGCGTCCCATTTGTGGGTGAAGGCAGTTGCCATTTTCACACACAGCCGCACTAGATGGATTAATTAGTGATTTCAAACGGCCACAGATGCTTCTTCGACGTGATGTTGCAAATGAGGAATTCGAAGGGCGGCGCTTTCGGTTTTCAGCTAGCGGCGGGGAAATGCCCACAGGTCTGACTGCAAATATAACGTACTATTGTTCAATGTCCTTGGGACAGGGGCCATGGCGAGGATGCAATGATTGATATGAATGGTTTGGGATGCGCAATAGCGACGTGGGCGATGAGGCCGGACGTTCCCAAATACATGTTACTTCACAACACTGGCATTACGGGCTGGGGCACTGTGGATTTTGCAGGCTGCATAACGCACAGACTCAATGGATATTTCTAATGTTATGTGAGTAAATATTCAGGCGTTTTAATCCCGGGATGAGGGAATGATGAATGGATGCATGGGCAGGTGATTTGATACAGAGTTTGCCATGTACAGGGCTTCTTGGAATCTATCCGCCTCCCCTACGCTATGTGATGCAGGGCTGCCATAGTGGGACCATCGTCTATCTGGCCTTGTTGAGCCCTCCCTGTCTCGACGCGCCCTCAGACACTTGTGTCCATGCACGTTACCAATCCCATCTGATGGATTCTGTTTTGACAGACGCATGCACAGGTACACTCGTTTGTGATGGTGTTTACACCTCGATATAGATAGTTATGAGTCGCAAGTGGTTTTTGGGTGGTGATGAACCTTTGGAGTGGGCTAGCATGCATATGGCTGTGGATTTAGTGTGATCATTGAAGTGAGTTGTTCGAATGTAGTTCTGATGGCCATTCTGTTCTTTTTCTTTTCTTTTGGTTGACAGGTATCTCCTCCCCTTTTGCCACTGCCATCTGTATGCCACTCCTGCAGATGGGTTTTACTCCCGACACCTGCTGCTTCGTGTTAATCAGTGGAGCAGCATTACGATCTTATGGGACGATCGCCAATGGGCCACATGCCCTTACGCAGTACTGGTGGCTTGGAGCAACATTTCGGCCTTTCAGCTGGACTAGTGCCTCCCCATTGGGACGGCCCTGCGGTTGTGTGCGCTTCCATGTTGCCTTTTCGTACGTGAATGTGGCTCTGTGTACCATGATGGAACAGGGCGTCACACAAGTAGTGGCTGGTCATTTCTTGCGGATGCAGCCCACAATGGTGAAATGTGTTTTGGAGTTCATGGCCTGATGGCTGTATGGGCTTGGTGATTTTGTTGTGCATTAAATTTCTATTCTGATTTGGCCCGTGTAGCGTTCTTCTTTGCAAGTGATGTGGCATATTCCTATTTGGGGAGCGATGTATTGTGAGGAGATCTGCATTGGGTTCCAGCTTCGGAGTTTAGTTGCGTGGTACTGTACTGGACGCGTTTGCCTACGAAGCCCGTGAGGTCAGGGATGGGGGCTGCCAATATGACTGTTTGAATGTTGTCATGCTCAGGGGCGGGGGATTGGGTTTTGTGTAACAGATGCCGGTCAGCCAGGTGGACTGGTGGAATGATGTGATTTTCGGAATATTGCTGGTCACAGGTGCCTGTGTTTGCGTGCGTTTCTTGGTGGGGGACTGTGGTCATGTCCATTGGGATGGCTTCTGTATTCGTGCCATCTTTGCCCTGCAGCTCCCATTGGCCCCTCTTGTGTTTCATTTGTTCGTTGGCATGCATGGGTGACTTGTACATTTCAATGGTTGCATTGTGACTTCATTGCACCTACGGGGAGTTGTACTTTGTGGGCAGGGAGCGGTGTACAGGCACTCAGTGGGGCCGTTTACGGTTGATTCGCGATGCCGTACTTCTCACCATGGTGGAATGGTTCATTCCGCCATGCTTGATGGCGTTAGGTACATGTCCGCTAGGGTCGGAATTGGCGTACCCTTGCGCCATGGTGGTGTTTACGGTTTGGCATGGCGCGCGCGCGCGTGCTTGGTGCAGTTAGCGTTGGCGTTCACTACGGTGTCGCTAATGGCTTCGTACTTTGCGGTGACGGGTCATAGTCGCACCGAGCGCTATTCGATGGCGGTATTGCATTTCCGCCATCGTTTTCCGAATTCCGCCAGGGTCGTAATGAGGGCCAATTTGTTTAAAGTTGTCTTTGATAAAATAAACTTATATTTTCAAAATAGACAAAGAACTCTAATTCCAGTCTTTTTAAACATAGAGATTAAATAGTTGCAGCCTATATTGTTTTTGATAGCAAGTCACCTAATTTCAACCGTGTGATTTTAACTGGCCAAGTTAAGCTTCCAATGTAATTAACTGACAGCTATCACACAGGCAGCCAGCGGTACTCCGCCCATTTTCTGACAGATTTTTACAGACCAGCACACTTTTTAATGTGGATATTCTTGTGATGAAATCTGCTTTTCCTGACATTGGGTGCTTATGTGGATTCTTTAAATTAAGTGACGGGTTACACCCAGCAAGGATGTTGGATCTTCTCTGAAGTTTGGGAACCATTATTTTGTAATTTCAGCAACCAAGGAAAAATAGATTTCAGAGTACTTCTGGGTTTCCTTGCAGTGAAGCACTGCCTTTCATGTAGTTTCCCTTTTCACTCTGTGGGCAACCCAATGACAGATTGTAGCAGTGTGGTCTCCTGTTCCACTACTGACACAGGCAAAGTAGATTGGCAGCCAACTTTCTGGTTTCACTGCGCAATTCTCAGAGGTTCAGCGCACTTAGGGCTTTTTGCAGCCATTTTGTTGGTTCTGGTGCCACCAGCACAAAGTGATGTTGCAGGGCAGAGCCTAGTGGGTCAATGCATCCCACAATCCCCCCCTCGCGATTTGGCTTGGACCGTCTGTCAAGGGAAGTCGCGAGATTGGGATGTTCAGTTTCTTTTCTTTCTGGTTCAAATGTCAAAATTCATCAGCTTCTCCCATCAGTGGTGGATCGACCGGTTCTTGTCATGATGCCTACCCCCGGAGCACCAGGCCAGGCCCAGCACCCCCGGAAGCAGGCATCATGCCCTCGGGTAAAAGCCCAGCGGCCCCTTATAGGGGCTCTTTGGACTCAGTCCTGGCGCCTTTGGCGCCAGGCTCATGTTGGACATCAGTCCTGACGCCATAGGCACTAGGCTCATAAGGGAAGGTGTTTTGTGCACTTACCTGATGCAGACCATGCTGCACGCTTCAGGCCTCCCTGAGACCTGAAAGGGACTATTTTTTCATAGGGACTATTTTTTCACTCGGGCGTGGCCAGGGAAGGATACATACCTAGTTGGGGAAGGATACATACCTGGGACTTCTTTGGAGGCTATTTAAGCCATGCCCAGACAGCAGCTCATGCTTCGCGTTGTTCTGCTTCCTGCAGCTTAACGCTCACCGTGTCTGCTCCTGCTCCTGGACTCCAGCCACGCCCGCCTCGAACCTGGAAGACCCGCAAGGAAGGAAGAGAAGAGAAAGGTGAAAACCAAGGACTATTTCAAACTTCTTACCTGCATCCGGAATCTTCTCGCCAGCATCCCTGAAGAAAGACTTCCATTTAAAAGCATTGCGTTGCTCGCTGCAGCGCCACGCTTCACTCACCTGTCCTCGAGACATCTCCCGGCTCCATCGCGGCTGTCAGCATCGGACGCCACACCTCTGCACCTATGGGAGAGAGGAAGAAACAAAAGGTGAGCAGAAGGAACACAGAAGGAAAGCCTGATTAACAGCCATAATACTTACCGGCTTTTCTTCCACATTTCGGGTCGGCGCCGCCCCGTTGGCAGGTACCGTACCCCGGCCCCTATGGGGAAAGGACAAGAGACATTTCTGGGGAATGATAAGGACAATTAGAGGGATCGCCCTCATCACTACTCACCTCGGCAGTTTAACCCCTCGACGCATCACCTTCATTCTGCACCTGAAATAAAGGACAGATCACAGGTTAGAAAGACAACATAAAGGGGGCCTCACTTGAACTTTGAACTTTCATACTTACGGCGCATCGCTCAGGAAAGTCAAGTGGATTTTGCCAGCGCCATTCTGAAAACCAGTGAAGTAACTGGACGAACGCGCGCCCCTGCACCAGAAGCAGGATGGAGAGTTCATCCTTCCAAACCATAAGGTGACATTAAACCGGGGTTTGGAGGAAGTTAGAGAGGAACGAATTGGGAAAAGGGGGAGCTAGCACACTATTCTGCAGACTGTTAAACCCCTTTCTCATCTGCAGAAGGATATTCCTACGGGCCAGGCAAGCACGATTTGGAGGTCCTGTCCAATCAGTGTTCCGGGTCCTGCGCATCACGCTAGAAGAGGCCACAGCAATCCAGACTAGACCAGCGCCCCCGTGGGAACCAGGTGAGCGTTACAGTTCTCCTCGCCAATTCCTGATGAGAGTATGGAGCGATACCCCTGGCCCCTTTGGATCTTTCCTTGCGGTCCCTGGGTGATACTCCTTGATTTTAGTCTCCATGGTTTCCAATTCTAGGATGACAAAGCAAAAGCATATTTGTAGACATTTCCCCACCACTATTTATGTAGTTGGGCAGACACATACATTTGGCATATCAGAACAATTTTTTCTATTGGCATTTTATTGATTATATAGGTGGGATCATTTTTATCTAGATGGAATTCTAGGGAGCTGGAGTGACCCCCTCTGGGGTTCCAGGAGAATCCTCTAGTTGCTGCAGAGTGTGCCTAGGATGGCAACACTTCAGTTGGTTGATATGGACCCACTTATCTTCCCCCTCTGCCAAACTGCCTTTGGGGATACGGATTTTGTAGGCGACAGGTGAGATTTTGTCTACAATTTCAAAAGGGCCCCTCCAGCTAGGCAAAAACTTGCGCTGTTTGGCCTGGTTCCTTTGGAAATTGTATAAGTAGACCCGGTCTCCTACATGATATTCTTTTCTAGTAGTCTTTAGGTCATAGTGGGTCTTCATGCTGTCTGCAGATCTCTCTAGATTTCGCTGAGCATAGGCAAAAGCATGTTGAAGGTGTTTTCTCAGATTTTCAACATACTCATGAGTTGTGGAGGCATTGATCAATGTCTGCTCTTGGGTTCTGTAGAGCAGATGCTGGGGAAGCACCATCCTGTGTCCAGTCATCAGCTCAAACTGTGACATTTTAGTTGCAGATGAAGGGGTAGATCTGATGGCCATCAGGACAAGAGGTAATCGAATATCCCAACTTGGCCCAGAATCTGCCACAAACTTTTTTAATATGCTCACAATTCTCTTGTTGTATCTCCCCACTGCACCACTAGAGGCTAGCCGGTAGGCAATGTGTAGTTTCCTTTTGACCCCAAGTATCTCCCACATCTTTGTCATTACTTCGCTAGTGAAGTGGCTACCTCGGTCTGACTCGATCCTTTGGGGTAGTGCAAAACACGAGAAGATGTGGTTGATCATCAGGGCAGCTGCTGTTTCTGCCTTGCAATATGGGGCCGGGAGACATTCCACCCATTTAGTAAACAAGCATGTCACTGTCAACATATACTTGTTCCCCCTAGAGGAGCGAATCACGGGCCCGATAAAATCGACTTGCAAATCTGACCATGGCAGTGTCATCCCCTTCTTTTGGAGAGGCGCACGGTGTGTGAGGGATGTTGGCTGAAATTGTGCACACACAAGACACCCCTTCAAGTATTGGTCGAGGTCCTGCCCCATGTGTGGCCAGTATGCAACCTCTCTTAAGATTTCAAGTGTTGTATGAAACCCCCTATGACCGGCTGTGGCCGCATCATGGACGTGACTTAACATCAGGCTTCGGAATGAGGTAGGGACCACCCACTGATCATGGCCAGCTAGGGATCTCCTCACCAACAAACCGTCTTGGATTTGGAACATTTTTGGACATTTCATCAACACTCTGAGGTCCTCTTTCCCTATGTAATCGGTATCAGTCAGGGGAAAGTTCTAAGGGTCCTAAATGTGTTGATAAAACTTACCAATTATTGGATCCCCTTTTTGAGCCGTAATCAAATCAGCATCTGGGGTCTCCTTATTCCATTGTGCAGTTAAGAGTTAATTGTGAGCATTTGTCTGGGACCTAGTGATAGCAGTGACCTGGATTTCCCCCAACAGGGACTCAATCTCAAGTAGATCCCCTTGGATGGCTCCGGTTTTGGCCAGCTGATCAGCTAGGTAATTTCCAGTTTTGTCTGGTCCCTCTACTTTAGAATGACCCTTGATCTTTTTCCAGTAGATGGTCATCCTATTCAAGGTGACCAGATCATCAATATTTTGAATTAATTTTCCATGTTTCAATGGTTTGTTGTTAGCTTATAGCATGCCTCTGGTTTTCCAGTTAACCAGGTGCTCCACGAACCTGTTACGTACATAATCCGAATCTGTGATTATGACCAGTTCCTGGAGTTGATGTTGGACAGCAGTGAGGATGGCTTGATGCACAGCCATCAACTCTGCCACTTGACTACTTCGGGGACCAATCTTGTACCCAGCGGAGGGTTCTGGGGCGTCATTCACCCATGCATTCCCTACGCCGGCCACAAGTTCTTTTTCCCCGTTGTTGTCAACATGGTATGAGCATCCATCCACATAGACAGTGGGCATTCCCGACACTGGTCTTCTTCAAAGACTTTGTGTGGGGAATTGAGGTATGCCTCCATGTTGTCCTTAATGTTAAGACTTTCGTCCTCGAGACAGTTTTCTCTGGCACAATCAGGCAAGTCATCCAGACCTTGCGCGAGGGGACTCTTCTTGTTTTGGCTATATCTGACCTCCACAGGAAAGCCTTGCATTGACAGAATCCAGGAAGTAATTCAGGAATTACTCACATTTCCGGCCCGCATTCTGTCACTTTGGAGATATTGCAGAGGCTGGTGTGGAGTCTCCACTAATATTGTGTTCCCCCTGAATAAACGGGCGGTAATTCTTCAATGCCCACACCGTTGCCAGGAGTGCCTTCTCACAATCGTTGAATTTTTCCTCCACAGAGGATAAAGTTTTACTCGCATAGGAGATTCTTTTATTTATGACCTTGTCATGCTTTTGGTAAGATACTGTAGTCAAGCATGTATTTGAGAACCCTGTATCTATGAAGAACTCCTTGTTTTTGACAGGGTAAGCTAGGCAAGGCGCTTGTGAGAGGCTTCTTTTCAGTTGTCTTACTGCCTCGGCTTGTTCTGGACCCCACTCCCACTTGACCCCCCCTTCAAAAGATGGATCAGGGGTCTTGTGATCTCTGTGTAGTCCTAATGAACTTTCTGCTGTAATTAGCCAGTCCAAGGAGGCTCCTTAGTTCCCGCAGAGTTGTGGGGTCTATTAATTTCTGAAGTGCTTCTATTTTCTTTTCCTGGGGACATAGACCCTGAGAAGTAATCTCATGCCCCAAGAAATCGACACAGGTTCTGCACCACTGTGCCTTTTGAAAGGAAAGTTTTGCTCCGGCGGCCCTCAACTGGGTCAGAACATAACGGATCTCCGCTATGTGTTCCTCCACAGTTGAGCTTTTCACTAGAACATCATCTACATAAGCCAGGTTACCCCTTTCACCCAGGTCGCATGGCCTTATGCAGAAAAATGTTAAATTCATTGCTGGAGTTGATGTATCCGAAGGGAGTCTGGGTCCATGTGTACTACTGTCCCCTGAAGGTAAAGGCCAGCTTGTATTGGTCCTCCATACTGACAGGTACAGTCCAGTACCCATTGGTCAGGTCTATGGCAGTGAATACCTGTGACCCCTGGATCTGGGCCATTTGTTGAGCTCCCTAAGGTCGGCGCAGAGTCTCCACTGGCCATTTGGCTTCAAAATCCCCAGCACCGGATTATTGAAGGTGCTGTGGACTGGACGGATTATCCCACGGGACTCAAGGTTCTTAATTATTTCAGTCAGGGACTCCATTGATGCGAGAGGCAAGCGATATTGCTTCACAAACACTGGAGTCATGCCAGGGTCCGTGGGAATTGTTGTTGTGTGGATGTCGGTGCGACCACAGTCATATGAGTCCACCGCAAAGAGATCTTGAAAATGCAAGAAAACTTGTTTAAATTTTTGCTTCTGCTCCAGAGTCTCACAGGCATCAGCTAGGTTGACACTCTCTTCAACCGACTGCCTGAAGCCTGGAAAGACTTACGGTTTTGCTATCTCAGCGGCCTCCTCCAGCTGGGTGGAGAAGTGCCTGGTCAGAGTGCTGATTTGGACTGGTGGCTTCAGGTGGGGAAGGCAGTCCTCACGGATTTGGAAAATCACCTCATCCCTCATGAAGTCACAGGTCACATCTAGCTTGCAATAAGGGCAGGAAGTGTACACCAGGAAATTCCCCCCATGCCGGGTAAAGATCCTGTCTGGTGTTGTGTTGTCATCATTATCACTGTCAAAACAGTCCTTGGGGATTGGTCCTAACAGTTAATTACCTAAATCTATGGAAAAATGTCGGTCATCAACCGCCATTACAATAATGGTGCCTGCGGCTAGAGTGATACTCTTTAAGTCGCTGTTATTCACCTCTATTGGAATGGTGTCATGTTCTATGTTGACTAGTGGTGTTGGGTTCACCCTCAACCCTTGCTGTTGGAAATAAGCATTTAGATGAATATAGGGGTCAGGGTTTTTCAATTTCTGTCCTCTTTTGACTTTCATTTCCAGGGAGACTTGTCAGGTCCTTTCTGGGATGGTGACTTCCTCTCCAATCTGAATTTCAACTGCATAAGGCAGCAGTTGGGCTAACCTAAATGCTTTCTCTGGGTCATCAAAGCCTATGGGATTATCCGCTAATCGGGACCAAGCTTTGAAGTTTATTAGGTCCAAACTAATGGCAAAGCGATTGAGAATGTCACTGCCTAAGTAAAAGGCGGCAGTGACGTCTCGCACGACCCAACAATTATGGACTATGCTCTTGTTGCCTATGGGGATTTTGAGCATACACCTGCTTGGCAGGAGATGTTTGGAATTGGGTGTTTCCAGATCCATTTCCCATTTGTCTAACACTTTAAATGTGGGAATCGCTGGATCTTTTGGGAGTTTGCGGGACATGGCTTCGCTGATAAAGCTCTTACCGTTGTTCACACACACTCGCGCGAGAGCAGAGTCCTTCCCTTCATTTAACTGAATAGGGATGAACAACTGCTCTCCAATTTTCTGAATATCAGCCAGGCTTTGAGCTGATTTCTCACCTTTCTGGACTAGAGGAGCGGGAATTTCTGATTGTGAAATTGTAAATAATTTCAGAGTGTTTCCTTCCAGCGTGGAATGCCACCTTAGACGGGAAGGAAGGTTGATTTTCAGAAATAGAGAGGACCCCCCATCACCAGTTTGTTGTCCTACTGCTATTACTGTCACGTCTGGGATTTGATTATTCTGGAAGTAAAATTCTACGTGGTCATATTTTTGTTCAACCATGTGGCATGTGCCGTTTAAACTAACATGGTTGACACTCTGTTTTAATTTTATTGGTCGGCTAGACTGGGTCCAGAGGACCTTGTTTACACAATCAATTAGGGGAGACAACCTTCGCAGGATGTCATTGCCTAGTAAACAAGCGGTGCCCTCTGGAGTTATAACTATGACCGGGTGCTTCACCTTGTGTCGCCCAATTTTAATGCCCAAATCCACAGTCCCCTCGACGGGAATGGCTGGCAGAATGTGGGGGCCTAGTTTCCTGTGTCCTGGGGCACTCAGAGGAGTCTTCTGATTCCTCCTTACTCCCAGGATTTGATGAGCACCCCCCCCCCACTGTCCTAGCTGGGCAGAGGTTTTCAGGATACCCTTAGTGGGCCTACTCTCATTGAGTTCCCCACTAAATTTGACAGTACCTGGGAACCCATACCCAGATGCCCGCCCATCCATTCCTGGGAGGTGCTGGTCTATGAGCCCCATATTCCTCATTGGATTGAAGTCTGCCATCCCCGTGGGCCTTGGCTCATGTGCGCCAGTGGACATGGGTTGGGCAGAGTCCAGGGATTGGAAGAGATGAAGGCCTCTCGTACTAGGGTTCCTGAGGTTATGCTCAGGTGTTTCCCTTACCCAGCGGACCTCATCTCTCTTAGCTCCTGCTCCCTGTTGCCATGCAAGAACCTGAGCTTTCTGTTCCTCTATCAAGGCCTTGCTAGTTTCTATCAATTGCTCTTGCATAGCGACCTGTCTGTGGAGCATGTCATTGTTCTCACAGAGAGTCTCATTTTCTCTCTGTGCTTCCTGTGTCGTTTTAGAGTACTGTGCCTGTTTTTGCTGCAGGAGGGTTACCTCCCGAGTCCTGTCCATACTGGCCTGGTCCTTCCTTGTTAGAGCATCTTCCACCCTCCTGGTCTGCTCTAACAATTTTCATGGTCTTTTTGGAGGTCACCCAGTCCCTGAAGGGCCAGGTGATTTTCTTCTATCTTCTCTTTTAAGTAACTGACCTCCTGGGCTAAGGTGTCCCTTTCCTGAACAAGAGACTGCCTCTGTGCAGCCAGGTCGTCCCTCTGTCTTTGGAGGGCACCCACTTTCTGGCGCTCTTCATAAAATGCTGCCTGGGTGTCCAGGTCTTTGAGAATTAGTTTATTATTCTCTTCTTTTTCTTGGCCTGGGCGGTTTGTCGGGGTGACTACCTGCTCCACCCATGTCCTGTTGAAATGTATTTGCTGTTCCAGCTTTGTCTGGCTCTGCAGTAGAGAGTCCAAACTTTCTTGTTACTCCTTCTGCAAGGCCAGCATTCTGGTATCCTGTTCTACCTTCTCCTGCTGCAGGATACCCATGTCTTCTTTTATTTTGGTCAGGTACTGCCTACTTTCATTTTCTGATTTCTGGCTCCTCTGCAGCCTCTGCTCTACAGAGTCCAGATTAGTTTGGGCTTTTTCTACTGCCTGCAGTTGCTTGTTTGCCAGATCTTGGCCTTTGGCATATTTGTCCTGTATTGGTCCAATATGGAGGTACAGATATGCCGCTATTTTGGAAATCTTGCTTTGCCTTTGGGGCCATATACAGTTCGCTCAGGGCCACATGTAATTTACCCTGATCTTGCCATATGTCTACTCCTATTGCAGTGTTCCGTTCTGTGATTGCCTGTAACCACACATTCTGATCCTGCTCTGTCCATTCACCCCTTACAAATAATGTATGCATTAGGTGTTCTTTAGCCATATTGATCTCTAACAAGGTCGCCATTCTGGAAATATTAATTTCCTTCCTGACTTACAGGAGTTTATTTAATTTTTGCAAAACAGACCAATTCCTTTCAGCGTTCCTATTGAGGGGTGCTTTTCACAGTGTAACACAGCGTGGTAGCCCAACAGGGTTTAGGAACCCCGTTAGTTAGCACACTGCATTAGACTGTCAAAAGTGGTATGTCTAATTCAGAAATCCCGTGAGGAGCCCCCAATCTTGTAAGTGATTTCAACCCAGCACTCCACCCAAGTCAATGCCTAGCGTGTTATGCACAGCTGGAACCCTTAATTATTTATTTATGTCTATAGGCTCTTTTATTTCTGAATGATATACCCTTATATCATACCCCTCTCTTTGAATCCCCTCCCCCGGTCACATTGAACCAGGAAGCAGGCTGTTTTTCAAAGTTAAAATATTTATTTATGGATTTCACAATATATATATCACACTATTTTAATGGTTATACAATGATCACCACCAACGGGGTGATGTCGCAATAAATCTCTTTAATCACAAGGAGTATTGATAGGAAAAATAATGCAGCATAAAATAATACTTTGTTTGGGTTCAATCAAAATGCAATGTGATCACTCTTTCCCCCTGCACACTACTCAATTCCCCCAATATGTAGTATAAAGAGATGGAAGGAGAGAAAACAGGTTTCAGGAATACACACTCAACAAATACAGTATCAATCCCAATTTCCCCTCAGCAAACACAGAGAAAAACAGGAATGATTGCAACTTGTCAAAATGGTTTTGAATGTGGTTTTAAATGAATGGGAAAACACTGAAAAATGGATTTAATTCACTAAAATGGTTTCAATACTAGTGGTAGCCACTTTGTATGGTTTCAGATAAACGCTAACAATGATTATTGAGTAACTAGCTGTTTGAAAACTTAATTCTGAGGTCGGATGCAATGTACAGCTGTTTCACACGTGATAGATTTGAGCCAAACGAAAAATTTGCGGCAAACTTTTCTGCATGTGGTAAGCGCGATTGCGGAATAACTATATGGTATTTGGACATTAGAAAGCTGAGGATGTTAGCTTCAATTTGACATTTAAATTTCGTTTCTAGCATACAAGGTGAAGAAGTTATGAAGGTTTCTGTAGAGGTCGTTTTTTTCAGACACAGTCCCAATTTGTAAAACAAGGTTGCACTTTTTAAAATTACAAACAAGGTTTCTTATACTAGGGAGACTATGAAGCCACAAACTACACGACAGCACAGCCACCAGCCCAGCGACGCCTCTGGAGGGTTTTGCCCGCTGAGCCGCTTGCCTTTCTTCAGCAAATATATTAGCGCAAAGATGATTTTTAACACTACTATTACCAAAGGACTATAGGGATGAGAGAAAGATTCAGGTAAGACAAAAGATTTTCTACAATGCAGTTCTGGATATAAGAGAATGGGTTTGGATAGGATTACTTATGGATAAGATATTTGCTAGCGACAATCCTATGCTATGGATACTCGCTACCACTGTTTGGAATGGACCCGTCAGGGATCTGGTCAGGGAGACTTTCTGGACAGGAATTCAGCTTGCACACCGGACTGGACTCAAGACGCTCTGGTTCTGCACTCAACACGACACTCTGGGCACTGCACGGCAGGATTGGACTGGATCTGACGGCTTGGTTCTGGTTCGCAGCTATCTGGTCACAGCTCTGCTCTACTGGGTTGGATCTCTGGATTCTGGCAAGAATTTTTAGCAAGAAAGCAGCACAGCTCAGCCAGGCTGTTCTTTTTTTTCCCCTTGGAGGTCTGGGGTAAAATCTGGTTTCAGGATTTATTAAAGGCCAAGCTGATAAGGGTTCAGCTTTGGAAATGGGCCTTTCTGCTTTCAAAGTTCTGGAGTCTGGAATATGGATTTCTCTTGCAAAGTGCTCCGCCAGCAATCAGATGGTGGGTGAATGTCTGCATGTTTCTAAGTCCTAAGCTGTCTCTATTTATGTATTTTCTAAAAGGGTGGGTATGCTGTCTTCTACTAGGCACGCCCCCTGGTAGTCTATTGGTTAGGGTCTTTCCTCTCCCCTGATTTGAGAAGAAAACAGGGTTTCATGATGACACTGTGTTTTATGATCCAGGGAGAACCTCCCCTTTGTTTCTGCACATGAAATCCATTTTTCATACAAGTCATATTTACAATTTTACAAACTTGCTAGCAGCAGAATATTGATATCACAGATTTGGTGGAGCAAGTATTCATCCGAGCCCCGTCTCGGTGAGAGCTTGGGTCTAGATTTGGCAATTTTTGACACTTTTGGTCCGGTACCCAATGTCAGATTTGTCCACATTTTTACACATATGTGCGCATGATATCTGGGCATAATCATGTGAAGTTTCATGTTTCTGGCATCACCACAATTGCTACAAAACCACAAATTCTATATTCTTGTCCCTGAACATAGCACAGAGTTCTGAGTACTTTTAAAACTTGACCAGAATTTTCATATTAACAATACTTTATTTTATTCTTGTGCTTTAAGAATACACATAACTGTCTGTCCCAGCCCCCACAGTTTTGGTGGGTCAAGAGCAATCCCCCCCTCTGTCTTTTGGCAGGAGTTTCTGTTGACAGTTGCATCTGCAGGGAGTCTTTTGTCTCTCCCCAGAGCAGCAGAGCAAAATCCCCTCCCCTCTTCATTAACACCTGACTGGGAGTTCCTGGGCTTTGATGAGAAGCAGGAGCGATGCCTTTTGTTGGAGCAAACTGTGGAATTTGCTTTGAAGCTCTTTGGCTGGCATCAGATTTACTTTAAAGTCAATTTGTTTAAAATTGTGTTTGATAAAATAAACTTACATTTTCAAAATAGGCAAACAACTCTAATTCCAGTCTTTTTAAACATAGAGATTAAATAGTTGCCGCCTATATTGTTTTTGATAGCAAGTCACTTAATTTCAACCATATGATTTTAACTGCACAAGTTAAGCTTCCTATGTAATTAACTGACAACTATCACACAGGCGGCCAGTGGTACTGCGCCCATTTTCTGACAGATTTTTACAGACCAGCACACTTTTTAATGTGGATATTCTTGTGATGGAATCTGCTTTTACTGACATTGTGTGCTTATGTGGATTCTTTAAATAAAGTGACGGGTAACACCCAGCAAGGATGTTGATTCTTTTCTGATGTTTGGGAACCATTATTTTGTAATTTCAGCAACCAAGGAAAAACAGATTTCAGAGCACTTCTTGGTTACCTTGCAATGACGCACTGCCTTTCGTGTAGTTTCCCTTTTCACTCTGTGGGCAGCCCAATGACAGATTTTAGCAGTGTGGTCTCCTGTTCCACTACTGACACAGGCAAAGTAGATTGGCAGCCAACTTTCTGGTTTCACTGCGCAATTCACAGAGGTTTAGCACGCATAGGGCTTTTTGCAGCCATTTTGTTGGTTCTGGTGCCACCAGCACACAGTGATGTCGCAGGGCAGAGCCTAGTGGGTCACTGCATCCCACACGGACTTGACATAAGCGAGCCCGTTATTTGCGCCCTCCCCATTCCCATTGAGCCCGATGGGGGCTCAAATGGGAATGGGGATTGGCATTTTCAATGGGGATTTACCGGTCCCGCAAAGGTTGGACTACACCGGTAAGTCCCCATTGAACTAGACCGCTGCCGGACCCGTTATTGGTGGCAGTCATGGTGCAAATAGCACCATGACTACCACCAATCTCAGAATGAGGCCCATAGTCAGAAATGGATGCTTATTCTACTCTAAATGCTTTTTGTACTTTTCTGTCTGTATTGTGAATTTGAGGTGTTTAAGAATAGACTAAAGTAGTGACTCTCACCCTGAAGTGTGCCTGAAATAAACCTTTAATGAGTCTAGCAATTAATGTATAAAATTCCAGAAAGTCAAATTATGTGTTACTCCTATTCTTTCTTATTTAGGGTCACTGCTCAAAGTGTTACACTTGTGGAACCCTCTGTTTTTTAAGAGACCTGTACAAGAATACCTGCCACTCCAGAAACAAAGAGCCACATGGCACTGGCCACAGCCCAGGAGCTTCCATTTAAAAATGTTTTATATCTTTTCCCAAAAAATGATTTAGGGGTAGCAAGGGAGCCCTCAGGGGTTGCAGTTGTGACCCCTGGTCACCCCCAAATGATGTTGCAGAAGCAAGCGCAGGGATCTTCTTTATTATTTCCCAAGAAAAAGAAAACACTCCGGCTCCCTCTAGAACCCTGTTGTGTTGTATTCAGCATTCTTTTGTCTTGTGCCATAACCAGACCCAGTTACTTTAACATCTGTAACTGAATGAAAGGCGTAGACGGTGTAGGGCCTGAGCGGGCAAGGCCCGCCCAAAGTCTGGAAATGCCCACTCAGCAGCGCCGTGTGTGCTTTTACAGATGTTAATGTCACTGCGGTGGGCCCAACTACATTAGCTTCAGTCCCCACTTGTTAGACAATCCAGGCTATGCCTATGCCCAGAACTTTCCAATAGGTTCCCAGTGTCACGAGAGACACCCAAGTCCAATATATTGAAGACAAATCATAGTTTAAACTCCGTTAATTCTTCGAGTAGTTTACTGACAAGAACAGCAATGTAGAAATGCATTTGCATTTCAAAGTGAGGCTTGTTAATCGGCGAGCTTGACACAACCTTTTCCATACATCAGAAGGATGCTTCTAATTTTGAATACACGCATCTGGCACGCGTTAGAAGGCGTTCTGTCATGTCCCTGTAGCATTTTTCCATTCTTGTCAAAGGTTTTTTGAAAGCACGCACACATGGTTGGACTGTTCTCCCTCATGTACCGCGGCAAAGGAAATGAAGCCTTTTATTTCTGTGTTTTTAGAAATGGTTGTCAGTACTGTTTTCCGAAGATATGTGGCTTTCTTGCAAACAAAAGAAAACACCAGAAAACACTGGAGGAGGTGGACAAATCCTAAATGGTTACGTTTGTTGTAGCCTTTTTGCAAAGATGTAAAGTAGAGAACTTATATTTTAGTTTACAAAGTGTTGTTAAGCAAATGTGCGTGTTAATGGAGTGCATTAGAAAAAACTGTAACAAAAATAATGTTTAAGAAAAAACGTTTAGGTAACACCTTCCCTGCAGGTTAATTGTCATGTCTTATTACTGAACGAACACAGGCAAATAACCTGTTTTATGGGAAGTTGCCCACTCGGGAGGGTCTACAACCATGTTTTAGCTAACTGTACCCTTCAGATAGGAGAAATATCCATTTGTATATCAGTCTGGTCCCACCCAGCTGGACAGTCCACCACTTAAATGCTAGGCAATTCTCCTCTGAACAAGAGTACCAACAGCAACCCCAGACACGTGGGTGGGTGTGGATTGGCTGTGGGAGTGGAGACGCATGGTGATGTCTTTTGGCACTTAGTAGCAGTGACTACTTTGTAAGTTAAATATAGGATAGCGGATCTGGCCCTTGTCCCTATCAGGCCCGAGCAGGCACACACAGGTGAGGTCTTTGTCTTCATCTGTCCTTTGCTGAGACACAATGGCACACTTTCTTGAGACATGATGCATAGGTGGAGTGAATGCAGCACATCAGTGTCCCACTCAGGGTCTCTGGGCCTCATTACGAGGCTGGCGGAATGGGTTTACCGGCACCGTAATGGTGCCGGTAAACCCATTCCGCCCTATTACAAGGTTCCCGCGTGGGACCCGGAACAGGCATCTGGTAAAACCTGACAGCCTTTCCGGGTCCCGCGAGGGGACCAAGATGCTACTAATGGGCATGTTATCAACAAGCCTATCTCCATCCCCATTCCCATTGAGCCCTATGGGGGCTCGAATGGGAATGAGGATTGGTTTTGTGTGAATGGGGAATTACCGGGTCCTCCAAGGTTGGAATGACCCGATAATTCCTCATTCACAGACCCTGGATCCGGACACGATTTTGGAGGCAGCCATTGCGCTAATAGCACCATGGCTACCTCCAAACTCGTAATGAGGCCCTCTGTCTTTTGTTTTGTTGTTTGATCATTCCTTCTGTTTCCTCTTTCTTTGCAAGTATAATTGCCACCTCCATCCTATGTTTTTCACATTGTGTTGAAATGTTTAAACATGTTTATTTATTGCTGTGTCTAATCAAGATCCTTGAATATGCCTCTGATGTGATCCTTATATAGAATGTCACAGGTTTTCTATTTGATCTAAAATGACAAATATTCAGTAGTGGAAAGGTAACACCATATCCTTTATTTATTCACATAGTTGGTACGATTCTCCAATTTTCACGGCGGACAAATACATTTGGGTGGTTTCTAGCACTAAGCGTCTCAGCCCTGTATGCAGTAGACTTTATTTTGAAAATGTTGTGACCATCGTTGTCCGTCCCATTTCTGCTCTTCCCTTCACCTGGTTATAAGGTCATGGTGACGTTATGTGAAGTAATACATTCTAGGCGTGAGCGGGCACCGCTATAGGTAGGTTCAGTATTTTCAACTGTTTATTATTTATTCTGGTTCAAGAGGCTGTGGAATGGTTGCTTTTACAAGTTGACACGATAGGCGCTGCAAGAATTCCTCATGATTTTGTTAGAATTCTTTGTCATAATTCTTACTTCCAATATAAAGAGCACTACTACATCCAGACATCTGGAGCCTCCATGAGCGCGGCAATGGCCCCTGCATATGCCAACTGATTTATACATCGATTTGAATCCGAACCACATTTTACACCATCTCGTCTGGCGGAGCTACCTGTTCAAATGGATCCGACGCATAGACGATATTTGGCACGCCACCCAAAAAACCCTGCCCGACTTCCTTTCATACATTAATGAGATAAGAGTCTCAAATCCATTTCACAGCTGAGATAGGGAAACCTCATGTCCATTTCTTAGACGTTAATGTCAAGGTCATCAACAACATCATCTCCACCTCATTGTACACCAAGGCCGACGACAACAAATAATTTACTCCACCATATGAGTCTCCACCCCCCTAACACTCTTAGGAACCTTTCTTATGGTCAACTGCTTAGGATCAAAAAGATTGTTAGCGATCTCGATGAATGCAAGGCAGAGTTCAGTAAACTCAAGCACAAATTCCGGCAGAGGGGTTACCCAGCAGAAGATATCTTGAGGCAACTATCACCAGAACAGCCACGCAACCACACACCGAACTCTTGCTGACGCCCCCGCTTGTCTTTGTCTCTAAATTCTCGCTACAGAGCAACAAAGTGAAGCAAAGTATATACAGACACTGGAACGTCCTCATGAGTGATGAGAGAACTAAGCACCTGTTCCCTGAACCACCTGTTTTCGCTTACAAGAGGAAAGAGAACTTTTGAGACATGCTAGTGTGCACCAGGGAACCCAAATCCCAAACTACCCGTACAGGAAGACAGTGCACCTACCCTTGTCTTCATTTTAGGAATTGCAATAATGTCACGAAAAAAGGCCCCGAAGTGGTGGTGTATCACAAAATTTGGGGGCCTCCCTGCAAGTCATGCTGAGGGGGCTCCCCCTAACTCAGCAACAAATGTCAGGTCATGCCACACTCTGGGTTGCCCTAGATTACCACGCGTGCACAATATGCATGAATGTGCTGTTGCAGGGGTACGCCGCACACTGCACTAGGAGAAAGATATAAATATGTGTTTTAATGTGTTATACAGCATACCTTCTGAGAAGAATTGGCTAAAAGGCCAGAGCATTTGCAATTGTTTTTGTTGTTTTGTAGGGAAACACCAGTCGAAAAATCCAATACATGCAAGTCACCAACAATGCACAGGAACATTAATGCTTTAATTAATATAATGCTTTGCTATAAAAAAAAATGCCATGCCACAATGAAAAGATGTCAAACTGGCTGCACAATGTAGACCAGTCTAGATATGTAATAACATGTTACAGTAAAGCATGCCAGGCTACATTTAGACATACCTAGACTGGTTGCATCAAAATGCCAGTCAAAGCAATAACACTTACCATGGTTATTTTATCACAGATGCCCAGAAAAATATACAATGCCACAGTAAGAAACGGCTAGACTGGCAGCATCCAAATGCCAGTCTAGCCAGGTAATTATACATAGTAGAACTGCTTTATCAGAGATGCCCAGTTAAAATAAATGTCAAACCAAACTAAGAAATGATTAGACTGGCTGCACCAAAATGCCTCACTATCCCTTAATAGCACATAACATCCCTGCTTAGCCTGGACATGGATGACCATTACAATTTATCACGCAATCCCTATCCCATTCCACCCCCCAACACATCCCCTCTCCCTCCCACCCCCTGCCCCAACCCCCAAAATCAGCTTCTCGGCCCAGAATTATTTTCACGTCCCTTTTCCTTGCCCCAGTGCTTACATATGAGGCTCCTTGCCTCACAGGTAAATACTGGGATGAGGAGGAGTGGGACTAGGAGTAATGAAGATTACAGGTAACTAAGCCAGGCATTACCTCCATGTACCTCTCTCATCCCAGTACTTATGTATGATGCAAAGTGCCTCATAGACAAGTACTGGGACGACGAGGAAGCATATAGCTATGAGTAATGAAGATTACCAATAAGGAACCAAGGGATTAAACGCAAGTAGTGACGCAACACTTTTGAGCTAACTCGGCTTCAGCCCTCGCCCCCCCCTACCCCTGAAATTTTGGGCTTTGTTGACTCGACCTGGCTGGCCTACAGACCCATTGCCAGAAAGAACAGGACACAGATGTTAAAGAGCACCTGAGTTTCGCTGTTAACAAAGGCCCGGCAATTACTAATGTAAAGCATTTCACTGTTAGTACCTGAATTCAAATGCATCATTTTTTAGGCAATTGAAATCTTGATGTGGGTTTAGTACTTGCATGACGGGAAGTGATTGGAAGGGTAGACAGGAGACAGGAGACCGCTTTTTCTCACAGCAGTCACATAAGTGGGTGCTTTCAGACTCAAAGGAGAGAGTTAACTGCTTGTAACATTGAA
Source organism: Ambystoma mexicanum (assembly GCF_040938575.1). Classification (NCBI taxonomy): domain Eukaryota; kingdom Metazoa; phylum Chordata; class Amphibia; order Caudata; family Ambystomatidae; genus Ambystoma; species Ambystoma mexicanum. Next base: position 142,645,552 of record NC_090936.1, on the reverse strand, counting down.
TATGCACTAGAATAGTCTCATTAGAATGCATAAAGAAGTTAGGTGCCTCCACACAAATAAATGTGCCCCTCCCTCACTGCCCGTGAAGTTAGTACCTCTCCCAACATTTGAAGGGTTTGCACCCCCAACCCCTGAAATTTAGATTTCGTTGCGCCCTTGAACACAAGTACACACACCATTCACCATACACACACACGCACACCCAGCCACCCATACATTTAAGTGTTTACCCTTTCACCATGCAGGCACAGCCAGGCAGCCACCCATACATTTAAGTACGCTCTCTCAGGTCACTTGACCAAGCCAAACTCAGCCAACCCAGATTTCGCTTAGCCAAATATGGGAAGACAAATTTTGATATTTTGGCCCCGTCCACTTGGAACACCATCCCGCTTGATTTGAAAATGACCACCACTCTTGCCGACTTCAAAAAGAAGTTGAAAACCTTCCTCTTCAATGCACCTTCCTGCTAGTGTTCATTGTATCTGACGTTGTTCTACCATCTCCTGTCTACTGTTTGTCCTAAATGTGTGCCTTGAGGCCTGCGGGCGATCTGGCGCATTATCAAGAATTAAAATGAATAAATAAATAAGTGTGCACCCTTTCAACATACAGGCACACACAGGCAGCCACCCATACATTTAAGTGTGCACCCTTTCACCATACACTCCCACTGGCAGCCACCTATACATTTAAGTGTGCACCCTTTAATCATTCAGGCACATCCAGGCAGTCACCCATACATTTAAGTGTACACCCTTTCACTATACAGGCACACCAAGGCAGCCGCCCATACATTTAAGTGTGCACCCTTTCACCATACAGGCACACACACCCAGGCAGACACCCATACATTTAAGTGTGCACCCTTTCACCATACAGGCACACACACCCAGGCAGACACCCATACATTGAAGTGTGCACCCTTTCACCATACAGGCACACAGGTAGCCACCTATACATTATAGTGTGCACCCTTTCACCATACACTCAATCAGGCAGCCACCTATACATTTAAGTGTGCACCCTTTCACCATACACTCACACACACACGTCATTGGGTTGAGGGGAGCCCTATTACATCAAAAAGAAATGGTTTCTTTTTGAAGTCACTCCAACTTCATAAAGAAATGATTTCCGTTAAGGACCGAACCATAATGTAAATAATTTCTTTATGAAGGCAGAGTGACTTCAAAAAGAAACATTTTATTTTTAAGTCATAAAACACCGCACCCCATGACATTGAGGCTTCCAGCCTAGAGGCTTCCATGTCATGGGTTGGGGGCAGCCCTCGGACTTAAAAAATAAATAGTTTCTTTTTGTAATCACTCTGCCTTCATAAAGAAATTATTTCTGTTACAGAAACAACTTCTTTATGAAGGCAGAATGAATACAAAAAGAAAAACATTATTTTTTAAAGTCCAAGGGGGCCCCCCTCCCAAGACATTTGGTGACTGGGCCCTCTACACTGCGAGAATGCGGGGGTCCCGTTACTCCAGTGCACCAAAGTTTCTCACCCACGCACAGGTGAATGCATCAAACTCAGAGATGTTGCCAGTCGTGCTTCAGACAATGTTATATACTGCATTAGGTATCCCTGAGGAAGCTACTACGTTGGAGAAACCAAAAGACGAGCACAAATCAGATGGAACGAGCACACATGGAACATACGCACCAAGAACGCAATTCCTCTGTAGCCCGACATTTCAATGAGAAAGGACACACCATAGCGCAAATGAGATTCCAGGTGCTAGAAGTGATAAGCACCAAAGGATATTGAGGAGACATCACCAAGAAAAGAGCGCCGAAAGAAGCTTTCTAGGTGCACAGGCTTGAGTCCTTAGCACCTGGGGGTATGAATGAAGCTACGCAGTTCTCTTTAATATGCATCCTTTATTCGGGTATTCATTTGCTGATTGGGACCGTCCTCACGCAGTAGTACTGCGTATATGTTGGGGAGTTATTGCTCTGTTCCTGGCACATAAAATCTGTTTGTTTAGGTTGACATTCCGTCTCCTTACCATAAGTGGTGAGCGTACCTTGTGCCAACTAGACATCATCTTCAAAAACTGCACTATTAAGTCTACATGTTCCTGGTACTTCATAGTATACCACATGCCATAACCACTATTAACTCCCCCCTCAGCGAGATAGGTAACCCACCCTTGCAGCTTCGAGCTGCACTTGGAGTCCGCATATGAGGCACTGACATACCAAGCTAATTCTAACACCTGTTGGCTCGTTCAGATACCTTAGTAGTTGATTGGGCATATAATTGAACTGATCCTACAAGTAATTTGCACTGGCATTCTGACTAGTTCACTCCAGCCTTCAGTTCTAACAATTGCGGTATCGGTATTACCCAAATTGACCTTTTACAATTGACCTTTTGCACAATTGACCTTTATATTATTTTAATCGTCTTTAAGGAACGTTCTCTGTGGATACTCCTGAGTAGACCACTGCAACCTCTAGGTTTTGAAATGTCAATTTAGTCGCATGAACTTTGTAACCTAACGGAGACAAGTGGTTCCTCCACTCTGTTATTGTGAAAAGTATGCACCTTCTTGCGCCATAAACGAAACAAAGAACAATATAGAATCCACACAGTTATTTGAAGTCATATATGGTTTTTGTTTTTATATGTAAAAACTTTTTGCTCTTTATGATTACACGTGTTTCGGCGGAAACAACCGCCTTTTTCAATTAGGGCCAATTCTTGTGCCTTGATTACTAATTGTTCTTATGTCATGTGCGCATACTCATGGGTTCAATCACAACCTCAAAAGTATGAAACCTCTGTCGTCCCTGCGTCCGAGTCTGCGTCTGCCCGGACTAGCACGCAGGGACGACAGAGATTTGGCCCTGATTTGAAAAAGGCGCTTGTTTCCGTCGAAACACATGTAATCATAAAGGCCAAAAAGTTTTACATATAAAAATAAGAACCATATATGACTTCAAATAACTGTGTGGACTCTATATTGTTCTTTGTTTCATTTATGGCACAAGAACTAAACAAGAAGTAACACTAATAGGTGCATACTTTATGTTATTTTAGTTATTGTATATATGTATTGGGTTGGTTTTGGATTATAAATAATATAAGGGATTGGGTGGGGAGTTGCGGGGGGTTCCCCTTCTAATTTAGGTCAATTTGCCCAAGGTCAATTCTTCCGAGGTCGATTGTGAAAAGGTCAATTAGTACACAACTGCAGTATCCACACCATTCGCATATGCGTTGTATTTTCCATGCACATTGTTTTGTGCACATAGGACAGGCACTGCTGAGGGCACCTTTTTGTGGGCCTTGCAGCTCCTTCCGAGTCATCTTCATGATTACATGTGCCCAGAGGACAGGGACTGCTGAGAACATCCTCTTGGAGGCCTTGCAGCCACTACCGAGTCATCCTCATGATCACGTGATTAGGCACGCACTATACTTAAAGTAGACTTAAAGTAAGTTACAGGTGAGGCACTTCTCTCTAGGCGAGTCGGGTGAACACACCCCACTACTTTTACAGGTGGTGCTATGTGGGACCCCGGATGGGTCAGTAATTTTGAGTGCAGCTTGCACTGTGGTGATAACATTGTGGTATTTTGTTACCTTACATGCAGCAATAGAAGCAGTTGGTCGCAACACACGCTTTGATTAACTTGTTGCTCTCATTGGCAAGCACTCGCCACTGGGTGCGCAGCCAGATGGCCAGCTGGTAATTGTGACACTTTGAGACACCCTGACCACCAAGCACATTCTATGTGCCAGGTAGATGGCATTTTGCTATATATGTGTTATTGAGAAACATTAGCCACAGTTGTGGTCCGTTTTATTTCAGGTCAGTTACAGCACCGACATTGGTAGAGTCTATTACTTAATTCCAGTCTGTTTAGTTTTTCTCCCTTCTCTTTGCCTTCCCATTTCCATTGTTCTCATTGCTTTGATTCATTGATGCCGACTGCACAATGATATTGTCTTATTGGACCATATAATCACTGACATTTTTGCGATGCTTTGTCACTTTTTAACCATGCTATTTGACATATTGAATATGTAATTGCAGTGTTGGGATGTAACCACTAACGGAATTTTGTGACCTTTCCAAATGTTTCACTATTGATGTATCTTTCTGTTATCAGCATGGGGTTGCTCTTGCTCCATAGCTCAGTGGGTTGAGCACTCACTGCTGCGATCTGAGCATGATCTGCAGGTTGCAGGTTTGAATCCCGGCAAGACCAACTCAGACTTTCATCTTTCCCAGGTCGATAAATGAGTACCAATTTCGGTTGGGTGATATTGTATGTAAATATGTGCTCTGCAAAGCGCTTTGGGTTAAGGCGCTATATAAATAACACATCATTATCATTAATGACATGTACAGCCATATGCCCTGGCGATGGACCACTGGCCCGAAATGCATAGGCTTTGTAGCTTTTTGGCATTGGCCGCAGTATAGTGGTCAACACAGTGAATACAACATTGTTTTGTACAAGAATCTGTAGTCACGTACTTTATTCAACCTATGAATACAACAAGATCACTGACACCATTAACGATCATTGCTCTGGCTCTTTAGCTAGACTAAGGGTGCCCAACCCACACGGCTGGCTTTCACTAGCCAAGGTCCAAAGTTCTGCCATTATGTGAAGTAATAACAGGTCCAATTTTGCACTTAATTTCTCATTGAACATATACTAATAAATGCACATAATGCTTTAAATCACTTTTGCTCACTAGCATATCTCTTTTCGTAGTGTTTACTGAACTTTGAATGCCTGCTTGTTCTTTGATGTCTTTATAAGACACCCACAGAATACTATTGGATTTTAAATTTCTTTTCAAATTACTATTATTGTCTGGTGTAGGTATGTAGTACTGTTAGATAGTTGAGTTGTTTTTAATAAGGCTTTTACATCATTCTACCAGGACTGCTTTGCATGTGAAACCATAGGATTTAAAGACAATTCTGCCCTTGTAAATGAAGCCAGCATAGTGTGATCAGACAATACTAATCTTGCTCCCTGGCAAGCAATGCCATAGCACAGATTACAGTTTGATTGAGGCTAGAGAAGAGCCCCATTGTTTTGTAAGTGCACAATTGTTAGCATTCAGAGGGGACAGGACCAGGGCCTAAAACGTAGCTTGGAAGTTGTATCCTGTGAGGAACGGTGTCATTGTACACAAAAGAGACTGCTGGCACAAGGCTGGTTGAGCTTTCTCTCTATGTGCTTCGTGAAAGATAGCTGATGGCTCATGTACATGCTCAGTGACTTAGCTCAAGGAGTCAATCGAGGGGTGAAGACTTTGTGATTCAAGTCTGTAAACCATCATTCAATTTAGGAAGGATGGGATATCATGATGTATTTGAAAAGTGCACACATTTGTATATTGCAATGGCTCCATATAATAATGCCCTTGCAAAAATGTTGCCTGGCAAAAAAGTCGCGGGGGACACCCCTGTAGCCCCAAACCTTTTTTTTTCAAGGAGAGCATGGGGCACCCCTGCAACGCCCGCTTCCCTTGACCCTATATATATGGTCACCATATATAATGTAGCCACAACCTTTCCCGAGCCACATTATGTATGGGGACCATATATATGGGGAAATGATGACCTGATACCATTGCAATTGAGTTTGAGATATGTGCAGGACATCCAGGTTAGAATGGAATGAGGCACATTTGGTGGTGGTGAGGTGTATGTTGTCAGGTGAATATACCGTCAAGTAGATGTGCGTAACATTGACCTACGATAGCCTTATAGAGAGAGGGAGGAGACATTATCATGGGATTATGAAGCACCCCCACGTTATACATGAGGCAAAGCCATCATTTGTTGAAGGGTCACTATCCCAAGTGATAATGACCCCTTCCAAGATAAGGCTATTTTGATAACAGCAACATAGGTTTTGCAGTTGTGATGGTGGTGAAGTATAAATGTTAGTTTAACATTTAGTAAAGTAAATGCACAAAACTTGTTAGTAAATTAAATGTGGCTTTATTATTTAATATTTATATGATGAGGCTGAAACATGTCTGAGGAGGCTTGTGGCCTTGTGCAGAAGTCATGTGACCTAGAGTTCAGGCTTGACTGTCCCTCTGGGGGTGGGACCAAGCATGATTTGCATATGGTCTTTCCCCTTCTGTAATGGCTTGGCAGGCGAAGAACGATGATCTGGAGGGTTGCCCAGAGCAATGCCAGAGGTTTAAGATTAATTCTAAACCTTCCAGCCATCACCTTTTGCTTTGTCACCCTGAGTGGTTGGGTATGCCCAGGTGTGAGTCATGTGCCTGCTTGGCCTAGAGACCCAAGCTATATCTCACTGATGATTCGCAATGAGGCCGAAACATGTTATGCTTGTGGTCTCGTTCAGAAGGGATGTACTGCCCCTTTAGGGGTAGGACCAAACCTCATTTTCATATAGTCTTCCCCCTTTCTCTAATGGCTTGCCGGTTGAAGAACAATGATCTACCCAGAGCAGTTTTCAGAGGTTTAAGGTTAATTATAAATCTTCCAGCCCTCACCTGTTTGTTTTGCTTTGTCTTTCTAGGGAAGCATTATATTTGAAAGCTTGGTTAAACTGGGGCTGTTTTAGCATGAGCATGAATTAGGTGTAATCTTAAAGTGAAAGATGCCTCTATACGAAAGTGAAACCATTGTTTCAAGTTTTAGCTTTCACTTTGGTGTGTTAAATTGGATGGTCTTTTTCGGAGAAAACTTGCTGGAAAATTGAATTGTGGTTTCTTGTATGCACAGAAAGATTTCCTGTTGGTTCCCTTATTTGCCTCTGAACCCACAATCCTTGAAATGCAGTCAATTCCAGTAGTTATTGACATTCTGATTGGCTAAGAAGAGATCAATAACAAGTTCCATGTAAAAATATCAACTATTTATTCTGTTGACGATAAGAAGAATTCATTGAGGTACTTTGTGGAGGTTGACTCTCACTAGTGAAATGTTCGATCAATAAGGAACACTGCAAGCCATGGGCAATATGGCGATCTGAATGGTTGCATACATTGATGTTAGTTTCTCAAGAAATATGTGGACTATTTATGAACTATTTGAGGGCCTTAACACCTATACCCATTTATACAGTGAAGATTTTAATGATTGTCTGATAACCAATTTTATTGAATGTCAGTGGCAGGTCTGCGGATGCTAGTAGGCGGGGTACATTTGGATACATTCATATGCTTTTAATGGGTTAAGTCTGTTGTTGTGCTCTTGCAGCTGTAAGGTCACTGCCTTCTCAATGACTTTTCCTTTTAGCTGGTAGGTTTATTATAGAAAAAAAGTATTCTGTTAGTAGAGAGAGATTGATGTTTTTTGGCAATGCTGGAAATATTACTTGAGTGAGGGAGGCATTAATTGGGCAATATTGCTCTTTGTGGTTGGCTGTATTATAATAGCTCACCACCATCCAAGTACATAGGGCCTCATTACGAGGAAGGCGGTAGAGTGTTAACGGTGCCAGTAGAGCTGCCGGTGCTTTAACCCTCTACCGCCTCATTATGAGGTCTGCTCGTGGGTCCCGCTAAGGACGTCTGGTAAAACCAGGCGTCCTTAGCGGGACCCGCTAGCAGACCAGGATGCTAACAACAGGCCTGTCTTTAACGGGCCCATTGTTAGCATCCTCCCCATTCCCATTGAGCCTTATGGGGGCTTAAAGGGGAATGGGGATGTACCGGGTCCGGGTCCCGGGAAAGGGAATCACTGGGCCCTCCAAGGTCGGAATGGCCCGGTATTTCCCCATTCCAGGAACCCAGACCCGGTACCCGGTATGGTATGCTAAAAGCGGCATGGCTACCTCCATACTCGTAATGAGGCCCATAGACCTGAAAGTAGCCAGGGACTTTAACAAGAGCAGTGTGCTGTTACCACCTGATATGGCCTTCCCATACAATATGCTGCCTTAAGCACCCTGGAATAAAGTCTAGAGCACTAATGCTAAGATTGGTGGAAAAGAAAAGGTTGCATACAGAGTGCTATGTTTTTTTCCACTAATAAAATACAAGTAAGTTGGTGTCATGAAAATGGCACAGAGGGGTTCTGGGAAGAGGTATTATCTTTGATTCCTATGGCCAACTGTTGGCAAAGGTGGTCATCACCAACCCAAAAGCAGATGGTGAGTGATGACCAGGTCTAGAGGCAAGGTGCAAGTGATGGGTGAGTGCCAGGAGGTGGGATGGGTAATGTTATAGTCCAGGGGGAGAGCCAAAGCTGAATCTCATTAATTTGTGTCCACCTTTTCATTTTTTCCATGCATCTAATTTTTTAGAATGTCTCATCCAGAACAATGCAATTGCTTTTGTAAAAACCTTAATCTTATTTGTAAGTTTTCAAATTTAAATTAGTTTGTGTCATTTTACGTTAAGCATGAATTTGATCCATGAGCCTTAAACCACTCAAGTTAACTACCTGACTTTTTTGGGTTATCCTATTTGTTTCCCTACATCTATCTATCTATCTTTCGTTAACCCTATCTGTGAGAGCTTGATGATTACACTTGACAATCTCCTCCTGGACCTTTACCACTAAGCAAATAACCTATGTATACCCCATACAATACTATCTATGCATCCCATTTGTAGCCCATGCTGTACTTTCTATTTAACCCACCACGTGACCAGCCTGCTAAAACCACCTTCAATGGCTACAATGGGTCCTCACTTATATTTTTATTTCAGGTACACAGTGGGCCAGGATGGGTGACTTTGAGACCCGTGCAAGACTGGAGAGTGACCATCACCCTTTAACGATATGCATCAACGGCCAAGGGTTTAGGAGCACAAAACATCAAGGTCCAACACATAGCAAATTATTGACCATAGGAGGGCATGCCCGTAAATCGGTCCAATGGGCCAAGGTGCTTGAACAAAGCAAGGTGCTTGTAAAAGCAGCAATGCATGCTTCAATAACCCCAATATTGACTCCATTTGTGACTACGAGGCTACCGACACGTCTGTATTGGAGATGTTTGAATGGCTCACAGAAAATCTGCTTCCATGTATCGTTGTCCCTATGGGAATGATAAAGAAGAAAGCCCTAGGCAAATCTGTGCTCGATGCCTTGCAATCCAAAAATAATGTGTTCTTTTGGCAGCTTGTAACAGATAGGGAACTGAAGGACGATCGGACATTAGAGTTCTGTATCAGCGCAGACGATTGGCAGCAACATTTTGTCGGTTTGCCTGGTGACTCAGATGTTGAAACTCCCTATCCCCCAACTAGTATTATGGGCGACCCCCTAATTTTTGACCAACTGCAAATCACAATAGGAGATGTAGAGCGAGCTATTCCCTCTCGGAAGGGTGGGAAATCAGCAGGACCTGACCTAATCCCAGCTGACCTGTTCAGGGACGAGGTGGGCACCTGGGCGCCTGTTTTGTGCAGTTTCTTTAAGGGTATTGTAATGCAAGGTGCAATCCCAGAACCATGGCGTAAGGCCACAATAATACCTCTGTACAAAAAGGGTGGCAGGAATCTCCCGGCCAACTACTGCCTGATATCCCTCCTGGGCAGTGCAGGTAACCTTTTGGAAAAGTCATCCTTATGTATTTACAAGACTGGACAGATAGAAATAATGTTATTAGTGACCTCCATGCCTGTTTTAGAAGGAATAAAAGCACTCTGGATCATTGTTTTGTGCTTCATCTGCTGATACAAAAGTACACAGGTTTCAGGGGGCGCTGTTGCGCACAACCAACATGGCCGCCTAGTGTGAGAGCTCCGGCTCAGACACAATCCTTACAAGAAATAAATCCTTTCAGCTTCGTCCCAGATCCTAACAGAAGCAAGTATTCAGGGGCGAATACCTTAAAGCGCATTCCAGTGAAGAGCGGTGGAGAACCGTGGCTGCGCCGCTGAGATATCACATCCGGCAGTCTCGGCGGCAGAGGGAGTCCCGTGCGGCCGACTGGAGGCTCCGCGGGCGCCTTGACTGTGGGCCGCGGCGGAGGAGGGGCACTGCGCGGCCAAAACAATCCTGCAACACGAAGACAGCTGAGTGGCCGCCCACCCCCGAGGCGACCGTGGAGACACCAGCGGTTGCTCCTCACAACTCGTGGAGGGGGGAAGGAGAGGGTACGGCTTGGTGGACGCGGACTGCTCCCGTCCGGAGAGGCCGCTTTGGGCGCGTGACACGTCCTTTGCCCGCGGCAGCTGGCGACGCGGCCGCAACTTCGCATAGCGTTGCCCGCGGCCGCCTGGGGAGCGGACTTTGCCTGGGAGTGCCCCCCCCTCGCACGCAAACGCCAAGTAAGTGGTTTTGGGCAGGGGCGGAGGCCCTTTTACCGCTGCCCGTAAGTCGGGCTTTTGCAATACGCAGCTGCGGCCTGGGAGAGGGCTTGACATCGTGCCCCGTGGCGCCTGCCTCGTTCAGCCAGCAGCAATCCCATGAACAGGGGGGATTAAACATTCACCCTTGGTAGTGGAGAAGTCTCGGGATCCCGTCGGGCCACCTCCATGTAAAGGACAGGGGAAGAAAAGCTTATGCCCAGCGGCCTCTAACTCTAACGAGCGCAGACACAGTGGGGCAACATCGCAGTCCGCCCTCATTGCACCGGGTCCACAGCTCAGCACCCCATTGAGGCCTCAACAAATACAATCCAGAGTGGTGCCCTGTGGTCCCTACATGTGCAGACCTGCTGGACCCACTCCTGTATAGAAACGGATCACCTGGCGCTACGGGCTGGCATATAAATAACGTCCTCTCTCCATCCTGAACTGTACAGAGGTACATTGAGCGATAATACGTGGGAGAACACAGTCTACCCCCAACGGACAATCACAACTTATGGGCCGCAACGAGAGGAAGGGGACAGGAGGGAAAAAGATCGGCCCGATGGATACCTTCACCAGTTCGCAGCCACAAGGGGCGACTGGGGGGGAACCATCCACATCCGATGGGCAAGAGAACGACCCGATAGATCGCCTGGCAACGTTGATACAGAATGGATTTATGGCGGTGAATGTTAAGCTGGATGATATAGTGGCGACGATGGGTTCCCTAAAGGCACGAGTGGAACAGGAGAGCGCACGCATTACGGAGACAGAAAACAGGATAAGTGTGAATGAAGACACGATACTACAACACAGTCGAGATATAGCCCACCTCCAAACAGAACTGCATAAGACTCAAACCAAGTGCGAGGACCTCGAATCGAGATCCCGAAGGAACAACATCCGGATTGTCAGGGTGTCGAAAAAATTCGGAAAAGGCTCCATGGAGAGACAAGTTGAGGCCTTGCTAAAAGACATCCTAGGCGCTGACTCCTTCTCGGATCACTTTCTGATTGAAAGGGCCCATCGTACCCTAGCACCGCTCCCGAAACCAGGGGCCCCCCCTCGAACCATAATTGCACGCCTCCTAAACTACCGAGACAGGGACACTATACTCCGGCTGTCGAGAGAAAAAGGTACCCTACGTTATGAAGAGAACATGATCCACATATATCCGGACTTCTCGACCAACGTGCAAATGCAAAGGAGATCATACAAAGGAGTGAAAAAACTGCTACGAATGCGAAATGTGCCCTATGCCCTCATCTTCCCGGCAAAAATGAGAATACAACATGTATTCTCATTTCTTCGAGAATCCTACAGATGCCATGTCATATGTAGAGGCTTCCATTCCAATACCAACCGGAGATCGAGCGGCAAACCAAAATGCGAATTCATAACCGAGAGGTGAGCGGTGAGACCAGACCAGGCCATGGCTTGAACACCTCCCATACGGTGAGAAATTATTGACATTGGAAGACATGAAATAGTGGCGAACTGAACTAAAATGCTATTTGTTTGTTCTCTAGGCTGTGAGCCTTGGCCTAGAGCACGCCAGATGGCTGCAATTAGTGACCCTCAGGAAAGTTCCACATGTTCAAGGGATTGTTTACTTCGGGGCAGCATTGTCATGTTGCGGTTGATGATGAGGGTGGGGGTTTAAAATGTCACATGACTGAACGGGAAGGGAGGGAGGGGGGAAAGGTTGGGGAATGGGACTCAGTTAGAGAAGTCTCAAAAGTTAAAAAATGTGGTGACATTGCAACACATGGAATTCTCCTGAAAAGCAGTAAGGCCAAATACATGAATTGGAAATACAGATATGGCTAACACTGTTAAGGCAGCCGTAGGGCTCCGATTGAAACTGCTTTCTTGGAATGTCTGGGATCTGAACAACCGAATCAAACTGAGGAAAGTGGGAGCCTATATTACTCGGCACCAACCTCACATTGTCATGCTACAGGAAACACATGCGCCCCAGAAGGTCAATGCCGAGTTTTTGAAGGGGTGGGGTTCTCACAGGTATTGCACAGAATACTCCTCACAGGCAAGAGGGGTACTAACCCTGATACACCCAACCGTTGGATTTCAGTTTGAGAGGAGTAAAATAGACCCATTGGGTCGTTATGTTATACTTTGGGGCAACATCAAGGGTACAGCAATTATCTTCATTAATACATATGGTCCAAATATAGACGACCCTGAATTCTACATAAATGTACTACATGAGATTGGTGCTTGTGGGGGCGAGCAAATAGTGTGGGGAGGAGATTTTAATACCATTTTAGATAAGGAACTAGATCGTTCAACCTCCACACATAGGAACCCCTCGAGAGCAGCCAGCACTTTGCAACAAATCATCTTACAGCTACAACTGGTAGATGCCTGGAGAACACTCCACCCCCTTAAGCGACAGTATTCCTTTTACTCTTCGGTGCATGACACTGAATCCCGCATTGACTATTGGCTGGTGTCGGCGTCTCTCGTGCACCAAATTACTGGAAGTGAAATGTTTCCCCACACCCTGTCCCACCATTCTCCCATAGAGTTAGACATGACACTGAAAAGTGTTAAACACCCGGCCAGGAGATGGAAAATGCCTTCCGACATTTTTAAGGACCCAGGGGTGGTAGAGGAACTACATACTGAAGTTGAATTCTTTTTTGAGACCAATAAGGGTTTGGTGGATGGCCCCTCGATACTATGGGAAACATTCAAAGTGTGGGTTAGGGGTATCCTGATCTCCAAGTATACGGGGCTACTGAAAGCGGTTAGGAAAGAACTGGAGGAGGTTGAGAAGCGGCTGGGAGAACTAGAGCAACAATACACATCCTTGCATGAAGATAACACCCTTGCAGAAATTAATAACAACCTGCAAGAATTCAATAAACTAGCAAATAGGGAGCTGCTATACATGGCCACTACAGTCAGAGCACGCCGATATGGTGAAGGGAACAAAGCGGGGCGCACACTAGCTAACCTGTTGAAAGTTGATACGGGCCGCACCCAGATTTCCAGCATAATAGGGAGAGAAGGCACAGTACAAACAAATGAGGAGAATATCAATGAGGAATTTGCCCTTTTCTATAAAGAGCTCTACGCCAATCATGACTTAAAAAACTTCAGGGATGTCCAACTTTACTTAGATGGTATAACGCTTCCAAAACTGACCGATAAAAATAAACTACAGCTAGACCAACCCCTCACGATTGAGGAAATTAAGGAAGCAATTAAATCATTGGCTAACGGAAAAACTCCCGGTTCAGACGGTCTGGGAATTGAACTGTACAAGGAGCTAAGCGAAGAACTTGCCCCGATATTGTTGTCAATGTGGGAGGAGGCCACAGAGATTGGAACACTACCACCATCCATGAGAGAGGCTATAATCACAGTGCTCCTTAAACCCAGACGTCCCCCCAATGAGATGTCCTTGTATAGGCCTCTATCTCTTATAAATTGCGATGCTAAGATATTTGCGAAGATTCTGGCCAACAGGCTCCTGCCACACATGCCAGTGCTAGTACATCCTGATCAATGCGGGTTCATTCCCACTAGATCTACAGCGCTCAATCTGCGCAGGCTGTTTGGCGTAATAGCCCAAATCAAACCGGAGGCCCGGGCGGTAGCTGTATCCCTAGATGCCGAAAAGGGGTTCGACCCTGTGTCATGGGCATACCTGTTCATGGTGCTTGGTAAATTCGGGCTGGGGCCCAGCTTCTTGAATTCTGTCAGGGTATTGTACACTAACCCGGGGGCCAGGGTATTGACTAACCACACTATGTCTGATTGGTTTGAGTTGAAGAGGGGCACTAGACAGGGCTGCCCATTCTCCCCCATATTGTTCGCTCTCACTATGGAACCAGCGGCGGCGGCAATTAGAGAACATCAGGAATAGAGAGTATACGGATGGCGGGCCTCACTCAATCGATATCCCTGTACACCGATGACACCCTATTATACATTAGAGAGCCTGACACACATCTGGGCCCAGTGATGGAGGAAATGCACAAATTCGCATCATACTCAGAATACAAGACTAATAGATCTAAGTCTGAAATTTTTCCCCTGACCCCCGCTACCAATTGCCCAAACAACACACTTGGGTTAAAGTGGTCCCCGGACAAGATCAGATATTTAGGGGTTATAGTTACTGGAGACAGAACATCTCTATTCATGAACAACCATGATCCCCTGCTGTCTACTATTGCCACCAAACTCCGATTCTGGGCCAACTCCCCGTATCACTAATAGGTCGGGTAGCCATATTAAAAATGATCATACTCCCTAAACTGCTGTATATATTTACTAACATCCCGATCTGGCCTGGCAGAAGATTTTTTGACACGCTCAGGTCCCTGGCGGTAGAATTTATCTGGAGCGGGGGGGGCGCCCAGGATGAAATGGGAAAAAATGGTACAGCCATACAATAAAGGCGGCATAGCGGCTCCCGATTTTGAATTATATTATCTGGTTGCACAAGCCCAGTTTGTCAAACACTGCTAAGATGAACACAACGTTTCACCCCACATCCGTCTCGAGAAACATGCAGCGCGTCCGACCGACATAAGGTCGGTCATCTTTAAAATTAAACACAGGGACGACTGCCCATTCGACCCCGTTAGTGCGACAGCTCAGGCATGGTTTAAAATCTTCCGAAGGCTTGGGGTAAAGACACCTTACTATGCTGAAGCCCCTTTTTGGAACTTCCCAGGCATAACACCCACATACGACCCGGGTATACAAAATAAATGGGACCCAGATGAAGAATTCAAAATAAAGGACATATTTCCCAATGGGAGGTTTATAACACTGGAGGACTTCAAAACAGGGATGGGGAAGGATCAGCTGATGATTCTGCAATTTTATAGAATGAGATTGGCCTTTAAGGCCCGTTGGCCAACGTTCCCAGATGAACCCCCACCACACCCATGTCTATTGGCACTTTCAACCCGGGCGGGTACTAGCATATCGGGGCTATATACGACCGTGCAGACTAGTGCCCCAACTTTAAATGTAATGAAGGCTTCCTGGGAAGCAGATCTGGGCGAGGATATATCGGATAGACAATGGGAAAGGTACTGCGAAATGACCAAAAAAGTATCCATGAATGCTGGCCTCCGGTTGATTCAGTTTAAGATGTTGAATATGCTACACTACACCCCCCAGAGGGTGGCGAGGTTTACAAACAATGGGTCTGGTACGTGTCCAAAGTATGGGACAGACCGGGCTGATTCGATGCATATGTATTGGAATTGTCCTAATGTGATTGCTTTTTGGGGGGAGGTTGCGAATATCCTGGAGAAGGTGACCCAGATACCGGCAGACCTCGCACCTCGAAAATACTTATTTGGAGACATTGGTAAACAATCAGAGGTGACGAGGAGACTCTTTAATGTCACATGTGCAGTGGCGAAAAGGTGTATATTGCAAAAATGGAAGAGTGCACAGGCACCGAGAGTTAATCACTTCCGTACAGAATTGATGTATGTAAATGAATGTGAGGAATATTATATATTGACTATCCCGAATCCGAGTAAGCCGAAAGACATATGGGCCCGGTTTCGAATATATTTGAGTGAAGATAACTCGGACAGTAACAGCCCGGTAGGGCCAACTGCTTCTACACATCAAAAAACACTGCTTATGCTGTAGGGTAACCAATACTGAAAGTTGATGATTCGAAGATATGCATTATATGTTGTTGTTGCAATGTCATGTACCACAATCGTTAAATAAAGTTTTTTTTTAAAAAAAGTACACAGGTTTAAAAGTTATCAAACTGTATGCTGCATTCATTGACCTACGGATTGCGTTTGATTAAGTTTCCAGAGAAATATCGTGGAATCTTTTAACACTATACAAAGCTTTAGGTCAACTGATTTGGCTAATTAGGTTATTGTATTCCGCAAATAGTTCCTCAGTTTGATATGGTCTAGGGGGTGAAAAGACAACTTCTTTCGATGTCAGTAAGGGGGTGAGGCAGGGTTGTGCCCTGGAACCCCTTTTATTCAACTCATACATACAAGTGATAATTGATGTGCTGTTGTGGAGGAGCCAGGACTGTCCATAGATGGCCACATATAAGTATCCTGCTCGATTTTACTCGGATGATGCGCTTTTATTGCCCATAACTCTGCAGGGATTGGATAAATCTTTGGTGATTTTTGTGTCCAAAGGAGTTGTTATTGTAAGTACTGGTGTTCAAACCACGATTTGCAAAATATAGACCCCTGGTGCTTAAGGTGAATGGAGTTCAGCTCGACCAAGTCAAGTATTTTGATTATCTTGGGGTGCGATTTCAAGAGACCGAAGATTGGGTTGCACAGGTGGGACGTTCGGTCATCACCTTGGAAGAATATAGTGTATCGATCAATGCTTTCCGTGCAAGGCATGAACGTGGTGTGATTTCCTCTGCCCTGAACTTGTATGGAAAGCTGTTCTACCTGCAACCCTGTATGGGGCGGAGTTATGTGAGTATGCCAACACAGCAAAAGTTACAATAAGTGAACAAAAGTTTTTGAAAAAATTGGTTTTGCTACCTAAGAGTGCTCCCTCTGCCTTGGTACTCCTAGAACTCAATGTTACTCCTTTGGCTGCCCTGGCTTTGCTAACAGGTGTTCTTTTTTGGTTAAGACTGTGGAACCAGGAAATGTTGGAAAAACCCAGGGAATCACTATGCCATCTCATGTCTATGGGCGGAGAGAAATCAATTAATTGGATCCGCAATGTTTAAAAGAGTCTTTGTGGCGTGGGGAGGCAACTTATGGGACAACCCTCTGCACCAGCCTGTTAGAATGAAGAAAATAAAAAGGAATGCAGTGGTCCAAAGGACTCGGGACCAGTTAGTGGCTGACGCTATGAAGCTGATGTTGGACTCTGTATACCTCCAGCTTAGTATGCCTGGCACAAAGTCTTACTTGGATACAATCACACCACCATTCGAACAGTCTTTATACATGTAAGTGATACTAGGAACTCTTCCTGTGGCAGCCCTCATTTATGTTTGATGCGCAGGACGGCAAGGGAGTCTATATTGCAGATTATGCTGATTTGTGCAAAAAGAAAGCACTTTCGGAGTATGTATTTGAAAGCATTTACTGAAGGAAGCAAGGATAAGGGGTACAGGTTCAGCTACGATGTATTTGAGGCAGAGTCTACAACTCCATGTTGTCTTTGCAACCGCCCGATAAACTCACAGGTCTTGGTTGCTGAGAAAGAAGTCATTGAATTTTACCTCCAATCAAGTCTAAGGATGTAGGAATAATCGTTTGAGGTTACGGGCAGGCCCCTCCTCTATTTGAAATGAATGTCAATACATGTTTAATAATATACTGCTATGTATGTTACTTATGTATTGTCTTGAAGGTATAACACCTTCAAGACTTACAAGCAACTTTATAGTTGCTTGTATATCAAATTCAATCACAATGCATGATTAGGTGGTATTTTATAATTAGGAGCGATTTAAAAATACCACACTTTTACTGCCATACTCATAAGCCTTAAGTATTGCATAGACTCACAGTAGACTTTTAACGGGACTTCTAAAAATGTGTAACTTATTATACGTTAAAACCCTCTTAGACAGGCTACTATACATAGCTCAATTATGGCAAATCCAAAGCACCAGTCAAGTTGCTGGTTTCATTGACTTCATTGTAATTTTAAAGTCACCGCCCATTCATGATCCTGTATTTCAGGTAATATTTTTAAAGCACTGCCTTTGTCTGATAAGTGAAGGTGTTTTTTTGCCCCAAAAAATGTAGAAATGTTCAGAATGTTTTGTAAATATGAGAATTCAAAGCTTGAAATAGAAACAGACAGAAGAGTAGGACAATCATTTGTATACTATAGATGAATTCCTTCCGAAGTAATATCCTTGATTTATTTTTCTTTAGTTCTATCTCCCTTCTAAATCTGCCCCCAAATAGACCAGCACATTCTGCATGTTTTTCAGTTACATAAATACCCACTTTTCAAATTGGAGACTTAAAACGACACTGTGTGATAGCAAGTAAAAAAGCTCAGGGGTCACTGTTGAAATCTGTATATGATCCATTACAGGGATAGAGTGCCCAGCTCAGTCCCAGACACTGCTAGGGACAAAACGCCCTACTCTCTGTGCCTTAAGGGATATAGAACCCTGGATACACTTGTAGCTAATCCCAGACACTGTCACACTCTCAGCCTGTCATAGTATATAATAAAAAAGATGAAATGGATGAGAGCAATTGTCAAATTTCAAGTAGCCCTTTCTCTGAATCAAGGGTTCTTGCCTCCCATACCCTTAGCTGTGGCTTATGGTAATGAGTGGAGTTTCCAGACTGACCCTTTCCCTCATCTGACAACTGGCAGATGTGTGTCTCGTTGTACATGGGATACAATGTATCTATTAGAGAGAGAGAGAGAGAGACAGAGAGAGAGAGAGAGAGAGACAGAGAGCGAGAAATTGACCATGGTGATGAGAGGTGGTGCAATGGGCTGCCTGCAAGAGGTCAGTGGTAGGAGCGCAGGGCTGCAGATTGTTTTGCCTTTTAAGGCCGTCTCCTCCATATCGCTGACTAACTGACTCTGCTCTAACATCTCTTACCACCTTACACTATGCACACACACAATCCCCCCACAGACAGCTGCCAAAAGCCTAGCCTTTAGCCCATCAATACTAACTGAACCACGACAAAGCTCTCCACTTTAGCCTTTTTGCACACTCCACATCAGCAGCTAACCAGACCCACATCACTGTAGTCTATCCTTGGCACTTCCCTTTGGAGATAAAATACGCCCAAATTTCTCTAATGAGTCCCCTGCCTTTTACATCTATCGCCTAATGTGCAACAAGGTCACCACTGGTGGCAGAAGGGTGCATTACATTACCTTGTATCCCAAACTGCACTGCACATTGATATGCTTTAGTCATCAGAAGCTATCCTCTAAATTTCACAAACTGCACGTGGTGAGATTTAGACAGCATAGCTTGTCACCTAAATCACACATACTGCACTGTTCATGGACAGTGTTTGGACTGCTGAGCTAACCCGCTTCAATGTTACATACTATACCATGCATGCTCAAGCTTTAGACAGCAGAACTAACTCTAATTCACACATCCTGTACTATACCTATTGCACCCTATTGTCCTTCACATGTAGGTATCCCTAAGAAACCCACTAATAACCTCATATTTCAATCTCTGAAACTCACCATATGCTGACTACATACGCCAACACAAATGGCTAGAGAAAACCCTCTCCCGTGATCAAAACTCTACCAACTTGCAAACCTCACCAACCAACCAAACAACCTGCCAAGTCCAACACTTGAGACGTCCCATGTGGAAACAAGTTTACTCTGGCATGCAAATCAAAACCCACTGTGCTGAATCTTGCAGAATCATTACAGAAGCCCAGCCTAAAGTCTCCTCCAAGGTGGCTAGGGAAGGCAGCCACTACCTGATCCTAACCCTGGGGGTGGTGTTAGCCGGGTGAATCACATGGGAAGAGAAAGTCATCAAGGGAATGTGAGGACTCCATCAGGGGAAACGCAATATTCATCCTCTTCTGAAGGTGAGGTTTCCCTAATGCCTGAATATCTGATGGTTTGTTGAACTAGTATGGCTTCAGACTTCCCCAAGGCATAACGTGTGAAAACCTCTAAATATGTAACAGTCAGGGAGTTAATACTACGTCTGATTGTTATAATTCTACATTATGTTTGAATTATGAAATCAAGAAACGACCATTCATTCCTTTGAGAACATCCCCTAAATGTACATCCTATGAATCACTAAAATAGAGTAAATTGAATAATCTTAAACGGAATAAGAAAATGATGTACTTCTTAGTTCTCAGGTGAGGACGGGGACCTCAGAGTTACAGAAATGTTGTGTGCAGCTTAGTGGTCATAATTACCCACACCTGAGTGGGACCTTTAAACCTTTAAAGGCCATTCAGGAGCGGGCAATTAAGGAGAATCAATGGGAGCAGCATAAGCAGGAGGAAGAAGTAGGAGACGGAGATGCTGCTGTATTGGAATCTGGACACAGGACAGCATGTCGAGGAAGTGGCAGAGGTTGGGAGTCATGTAGAATGCAGAGAATGTGCAGCAGGAAGTGGTACAGAGACTAGCTATCCCGAGGGAGAGAGAAACTCTCCTGCTTCTGTTTGCTGCTCTGGTGTGGGGCGTTCACTGGAGTGCAAGCGGAGCCGAGAAAGCTCCAACGACAGGAGGCACAAGCAACGGGAATGTTACCAGAGCTGTCAGACGCCTCTGCGAACCCGACGAAAGAAGAAACAGAAGCAGTGGGTCCAGCAGAGATACATGAAAAGACCAGTGAGTTGGCCTATGTCAGGTAACTCCAGGGCACTCTGTTTAAGGAAGTTATGGTATCAACACAAGACATGGACAGCAAGCCAGAAAATATAGCTGCCAATGACACAGACCCAAGCACATCCAAGGCTAAGTCACAGGATAAGCAAGCCCCTTCAACTGCTTACTCAAAAGGGTACAATTTCTTAGACCAGATAAGGAGGTACAAAAAGGGGAACCAAACAACAAACATATACGCTTTCAGGATCCCCTAGAAACAAATACCTCACAGGCAAGATCATACCTCGAGGCAAGAGAGGAGGCAGCAAGAAGCCATACTGCAGAAAACAAAGGGATTCTCCGACTAACAAGGTCACAGACCCAACTACAACAGAGGGAGCAGTGGCGGTAAACCTGGTGTTAAATTTATCTAATACCACCCTCACGGATGCTGAAATTAATATGCTGAACAAAGGACTGTCATTTGCCCCCACAAGTACTCCCAATCAGACCGATGCCCATATAGACCTTTTCAAGTTCATGCAGAAACTTAAACTAAATACATTTTTTGCCAAAAAAGTGCATTGGAAAGGGAGAGATCCTATTCACAAACCAACAATCAGTGAATTAACAATTGACACTCTACAGTAAACTCATACTCTGGTGAATTTAGCATGCAGAATACCAGCAGAAGAAATATCTCAGACCTCATTAATGACTGAATTGGAGATTGAGCATTGCCCACTTAACTATACTGAACTCAAGAAGAAATCCACTTTTACCCTTACTTGCAAGGAGACAATGCTATTGACATCTTCACCAAAGCGGTAACTCGGGACCTCTTCAAACTAGAGGACTGGTGCAAAAGAAAAGAGACGAGGTGATCAATGAACCTCAGTACACAAGAACTACAAGCATTGAAGATACTAAAAAGCAACTGGGATATTATCATCAAAGAGGCTGACAAGAGTGGAAATATAGTCATCATGGACCAAGTCGACTACATCCAAATGGAACAGAACCATCTCAAGACCGCTGGTTGCTATGAAATGCTGCCAGACAATCCATCCACCATGATAAAACAACTGGCAATGGAACTAGTGACCAAATGGCATAAAAGAGGACTCCTTACGGACGACGAACATAAATACCCCAAACTGTACCACCCGAGGACACCAACAATATACTTTCTTACGAAAGTGCATAAACCTTACCTGAAAATACCTGAAGGGAGAACAAACATCAGCGCAATCGGATGGATCACTGAACGGTTTGCCAAATATGTGAACAATATCATCTAGCAATAAATTACCAAGATTCCCACCTACTTACATAACACCATGCACACTCTAGCATTATTGCAACAAGTGAAATGGAAACCAGGGTTCTACCTTGTGACATTAGAAGTCAAAGCCCTGTATACAGCTATTGAACACACGCAAGCACTTGAGGCTATTGATTATGCCTTTGCACAAACATCATTATCTCACTATTCACATGTTACTATGACTAAGGAATTGTTAGAATTCTCCCTAACAAACAACATTTTCCTGTTTGATGGAACATACTACAAACAGAAAAGAGGCATAGCCATGGGGGCTACCTATGCACCAGCTAACCAATTTATTGAACAATCAGGACTTTAACCCCTATATCGTGAAGTGGTAGAGATTCATAGATAACATTTTAACGATTTGGTCAGGTACCACCGATCAATTGGACGAGTACAAAAAAATATCTCAACACTAATAGCTTTGGTATCAAGCTAACCGGAACAAAAAAGCCAAGACACTATTGATTTCCTTGATATTAGAATCTCGACAAACCAGATTGGTATACAGACAAGAACATACCATAAACCAACAGAAGTGAATTCTGTCCTCTTTTCAACTAGATGTCACAAAAAGGCATTTATTGAGAATGTTTCCAAGGGGGAATTTATTCGTGCCAAGAGGAATTGTAACACAACGTAACTTACCAGGAGGAATTAAACCTGTTGACAGATCGCTTTGTGAACAGAGGATACAAAGACAGGAATATCAGCGCAGCAAGAGCTAAAGCGGATGACATACCAAGGGCCAACCTACTGCTACCTAAAAAGAAGAACAAGATGAATGTGGATTTTTATTCTACCTTTCTTTCTTTGTATATGTTACTGTAAATATGTTACTGTAAATATGTTACTGTAAATAATTAGGGTTGCAACATATGCTCTTTCTGACTAGGAATTGAGCCTCAGAAGATGAATGTGATATTTTGTCTACACTCCATGTATGTGCCATTGTGAATAATTGTTGTTGCATTATACACTTTTGCCTGTTTGATTTTTTCCTCCTTGTTTTTCTGTTTATATATAAAACACATATAATTGTATGTTTGGCTGAAGTTGCTTTAATTTTTTTGACTCAGGTAAAATGAGTATAAAGAAGTGTGATAAGGCCATCAATAGTTCCCTTGCCCTCAATGTCTGACGTTAGAAGCAAGGACAAGGAAGGAACAAGATTGTGCCTTACTTAAATAGAGGAGGGGCACTCCTAAAGCACTTTACGGATAGGGGACACTCTTTTGGTTTGAAATATTAGGAATATCAGTGGAGCAAGAGCTAAAGCGAATGACATACCAAGGGCCAACCTACTGCAGCCTAAAAAGAAGAAATCAATGCGTCAGGATGATACCATAAGATATGCAACTCAGTATCATTGTGACAGCCCACAAGTACCATAAATTCCTGAAGAAACATTGGCAAATCCTTGCCATTGATCAAGATTTACAAGACTGGGTCAGAGATCAACCTCAAGTCTCCTACTCTCGAGCACGAACTTTGAAACAGATGATAAGCCCATCGTTCATAGCATCCCAAAAAACGACCTCTGAAAATTGGCTCTCGAAACACAACAAACCTGGTTTCGATAAAACTGGCACATGCTCCATGTGTTGTCATGCACTTATCACTGATCACGTACAGTTTTGTACCATTTTGAAACACAGTATTAAACAACTTATGTATGTGGTCTCAAGTATATTGGAAGCACCATCCGAGAGCTAAGGATCAGGATACGGGAACATCTGAACACCATGAGAACATCAGATGTGAAATACCCATTGTCGCTCGACTGGCAAGAGACACACCAGATGGACAATCTGAAAGACATCAAATTTGTTGGTCTCGAATGTGTGAAATGTGATTCCCGAGGTGGGAACTGCAGCTGCGCCAACATGAGGCCAGACTAATTTGTGCAACCAGAAATGTAGACCAAGGCTTGAACGTGGAAGATGAACTGAATGTATTTCTCTAATTCCTTCTTTTGCTCCATACTTCATTACATGTACTAACTGGCATCCCAACACCAACCAATGGTGAACTGTACTGGATGAGTAGTCAGGCCTATATTCCTATCAGCCAATACACCAGCCATTCTTAGTTTCAGCTTGTGCCAATTACGCTTCAGCATATCCTCATGTCAATTTTACCTTACCCAGTCCAGGCTCCAACCTGATTCATTAATCTTTTGTCTTTTTCTTATGTTTACCCTCTTATCAATGTACCTTCCATGAGCATGTGCATAACTAACACCCCGAGTTAGCCATGCAGACCCACCATCAGTGGGCAGAACTGTATGAGAGACTCAGGCTAATATGCCCTTCAGTACAAGTACCAGCCATATCTATTCTCTATTTATGTAGGTGACGCTTCAGAATATCTTTATGGATAAATCCCTTTAGCCAGTACAAGTAATAATGGCACTTACCATGTACTAGCAATCCTAATATGGACATATAGGCGGCTCATTTTAGTTCACCTCAAACCACTCCCACAAAGTTTTGATACATTTTGGAACTATGGAATTACATAACGTTTAGACGGCTCATTGTTATTCACCTCGCATCACACACACAACGTGTCGACTTTATTTTTTCACCACACACCTTCATTTCAATCATGGCTAACTCAGGCTTGTTTACTTGCAGTCTCACATTATGAGATTACTTCATTCTTAGGTCCACCCACAGTCTAGTTGACCATCCTGCCCCCATCCTAACTGTGCCAATCAACGTCCCTAGCTAAAAGGGCCTATCATTACTCTTCCGTTCTAACCAATTGAAAGAGCTGCCTCATAAT